>NC_052101.1:58953700-59665200 GCF_015852505.1 Tachyglossus aculeatus | reverse complement strand
CCTTTATTTTGTGGTTCCGGAGCACAGAAAAGAAAAAGCATTTAAGTGCTTGCTATTGTGCACGTCTGCCACCAGAAGGCCCATAGCAAAGTGAAGACTTCTTTGCGTTTCCATGTGTATTGGGGCTGAGGACAGTTTTGGGGAATGGATTCCCCCGGCAGGAGGAGGCCTGATAGGCCTCAATTTCACGTTGCACCACTCACAACCCAGAAAAAAAGCCCGAAAGAAGCAGGGCGGCCTAATGAAAAAAAAGGACACAGGCCTGGGCGTCGGAGTTCTTGGATTCTAATCCTGATTCTGCCCCTTGCTGTGTGACCTTAGATCAGTCATTTAATTTTTCTGGGCCTTCATTTCCTCCTCTGTAAAAATGGGAATAAAAACCTATTCTTTCTTCCCCTCAGGCGGTGAGCCCCATATGGGATAGGAATTGAGTCTGCTCTGATTGATTATCTTGTAGCTTACTGTGTGCCAAACACTGAACAGAGCACTTAATGCCACAATTATTATTATCATTTTTAAGACTCAAAAGGCATGCAAATTACTGCAGTCATAAGGAGAGACAAGGGCTGGAGTGACCACTAGCTCATATAGTCCAAATTTGATCACTTAGAATAACCAATCTACAGAAGCAGCATGGCCTAGTGATGATGATGATGATGATGATGGCATTTATTAAGCGCTTACTATGTGCAAAGCACTGTTCTAAGCTGTGGGGCTAGGCGTTCCAAGTGTGGGGCTAGTGGAATGAGTGCGGGGCTGGGAGTCAGGATCTGGGTTCTAATCCCAGCACCTCAGCAGGCAGACCAGCCTGGTGGGTAGCAACCATAAGAGGGATTGCTTTCTTTGAACAGAGGGTTCATTTTCATTCAATTGTGTTTATTATGCACTTACTGTGTGCAAAGCACTGCATTAAGCACTTGGGAAAGTACAGTATTGGGTTACCAGGTGACAGGTTTGCAAACCTGGTACTAGGAATCACACACCTCAATCACAGTGCTCCCACCAGTCTTACCTCACTTATCTCCTACTACAACCCAATCCCCACACTACACTCCTCTAATGCCAACCTGCACACTGTACCTCACACTGTGTCTATCTCACTGCCAACCCCTTGCCTCCATCCTCCCTCTAGTCCGGAACTCCCTGCCCGCTCCCTTGTAACCGACGGACCACCACTCTCCGCGCCTTCAAAGCCCTACTTAAATTACACTGAGAAGCAGCATGGCCTAGTGGATAGGTCTGGGAGTCAGAAGGACCTGGGTTCTAATTCCAGCTCCCCTATGTGTCTGCTGTGTGACCTTGGATAAGTCACTTAACTTCTCTGTGCCTCAGTTACCTCATCTGGAAAACGAGGATTAAGACTGGGAGCCCCATATGGGACAACCTGATTACCTTGTATCTACCCCAGTGCTGAGAACAGTGCTTGGCACATAGTAAGCACATAACAAATACCATAATTATTAGTAAGCGCTTAACAAGTGCCATTATTATTATCATCTGAGAGGGATGTTGGGAGAGGGGCCTCAGAGCAATCCACCGGGTTCTGCTATACATTCCCAAACACTCATAACTGATAGACACAAAAGAGTTTAATTTCAAAGTATAACCAGAGGAGAGGGTTAAACCCTAGCATAAAAGTTCTTATAACTTAACAAACCGGTTTCTCCAAAGCATGAAGTTTCTAGCTCGTTATGGGCAGGGGATTTGTCTATGAATTCTGTTGTACTGTACTCTCCCAAGTGCCCAGTACAGTGTTCTGCAAACAATGAGCACTCAGTCAATACCATTGATTGATTATTTAGCTAGGGTTTCCATGGAGTATACTCCTGTCCAGAACCTAGCTCTAGGATATCTACTCAAAAATACTGGACACAGGAAGTGCACGTGGCCTAACGAAATGACATCAGTCATTCCATTTTGTAAAAGTACACTGAGTTTGCCCATTCATTCAATCGTATTTATTGAGCACTTATTGTGTGCAGAGCACTGTACTAAGCACTTGGAAAGTACAATCCGGCAAGTGATAGAGGCAATCCCTACCCCAAACCTTAAGCATTTCTCCAGGGGGATTCCCTGACCCCCATATTTCCTCTAGAAACTACTCATGCCTCTCTCAGCTCTCTCTGAACACAAGCCCGGCATCCAAGCCGTGGAACTTGTCACCAGGAGGCTGGATACTGAAAATAAAAATGCAAGGCATAAAGGCATCTGCTGCCAACTTTTTACGAAACAGGCAGCAAACCGGCCGAAACCCAGAATGCCTGATATAAAAACCGAACGCCTTGCCACCCTACACCTGGTAAGATCTTTTCCCAGACCTCAGGAGGCAGGCAGAGAGAGAAGCAGGAGAGCAGAAGAACAGAAAGCAAAACTTAAACCACGAGCAAGAAAAAAACCCAAGAGCAGCAGAACAAGTGAAACAGCCAGTCAGGAAGCTGGGGTTCCACCATTTCAAGTGCTCCACCTGCCTGTCAAATCAAAATGGCTCCCAATTCCAGAAGCTTTGCCTTCTGGGAAATGTAGTTCCCTAAACTAGGTTTATCTATTTCACGTTCCTACTACTTGTCATTTAAGGTAGCCATTTTTGTGGTTTTCAGTGGGCCTGCTTGGTACAGATAGGGCCCTGGCTGTCTTTATGTCTGACATTTTTATTTTCACCATCCTCTGCCTCCCCTAACCTCTGTGCCTGCTACTGGGTCCTGAAGCTTTAGAAGTGGTACTCTTAGTTATAGAAGGGACCCGAGGGAAGAACACAATTGCTCTAGAGCCAAGGGATGGGGGTTGCATCATGTAACCTGCATATAAGCATGGCGTGATGTCTTCCTGTTCTAGACTGTCCTCTAGACTGTAGTCCTCTAGACTGTACCCTCACTGTGGGCAGGGAATGTGTTTACCAACTCTGTATTGTACTCTCCCAAGCTCTTTGTACTGTTCTGCACAAAGCAAGCGCTCAGTAAATACCGCTGATTAATTCTGGGCTGGGAAAGGCACTTGCAGTATCTGCAAATGCTGTCAGTGGGCACCCTACTTTTAGTCACTTCTTCTGGCCTTCACAGGAACCCTGAATATTTTCACAGCCGGCCCTGAAAACAGAGTGCACCTCACCACTGCTCCTGGTTTTCCCTGACTCCTCCAACTGCTCAGTCTCAGTTCCCTTTGCTGTCCTTCTCACCTTTTATTTGTGAGTGCCCTCTATTCCTTTCCTTTACTAATCACTTTCTGCATGAGCTCGCCCACTCACGTGGTTTCAACTACCACTTCTGTGCAGATGACTCTCAGATCTTCATCTCCAACCCTGACCTTTTACCAACTCTAAAATATTGTAATTCCTCCTGCCTTCTGGACATCTCTGTTTGGATGAGGCATGGGCAACTTAATCTGGCCAAAATTAAACTTCCCATCTTTCCTCTTGAACCTTCGCCTCTTCCTAAGTTTTCAGTCACTACCAACAACATCTCTTCTCTTGTTTATCTCCTGCATTCAGTCATCCTGGATCCTGCCAATTCTTTCTCTGTATTGTTTCACAGATCTGCCGCTACCTCTCCATCCTGATATGCACCCTCATGAGAACGTAAGTGATATCATTAGTTTTGAGCAATTACTGGGTAATGGTTGCCCCACTTCCTAGCTATGGGATTTGGCACCAGGAGATGATGTGGAAGAAGGCTGGGTGTTTAAAATAAAAATACTGGACATAGAGGCCTCCGGTTCTTTATTGGTACTTGACAGGGGGACAGACTAGTAGAAAGCCAGATTGTTAATCAATCAAATCAATCAATCATATGTATTGAGCACTTATTGTGTGCAGAGCACTGTACTAAGAGCTTGGGAGAGTTCAATATAACAATATAGCAGACCCATTCCCTGCCCAGAATGAATTTACAGTCAATCAATCTTATAGGCATTAAACTGATAAATAGCCACCCTTTTTTAAATTTTTTTTGATATTTGTTACACGCTTATCAATCAATCAATCGTATTTATTGAGTGCTTACTGTGTGCAGAGCACTGTACTAAGCACTTGGGATGTACAAGCTGGCAACATATAGAGACAGTCCCTACCCAACAGTGGGCTCACAGTCTAGAAGGGGGAGACAGAGAACAAAACCAAACATACTAACAAAATAAAATAAATAGAATAGATAGGTAGAAGTAAAATAAATGAATAAAAAGAGTAATAAATATGTACAAACATATATACATATATACAGGTGCTGTGGGGAAGGGAAGGAGGTAAGATGTGAGGGATGGAGAGGGGGTCGAGGGGGAGACGAAGGAAGGGGCTCAGTCTGGGAAGGCCTCCTGGAGGAGATGAACTCTCAGTAGGGCCTTGAAGGGAGGAAGAGAGCTAGCTTGGTGGATGGGCAGAGGGAGGGCATTCCAGGCCCGGGGGAGGATGTGGGCCGGGGGTCGATGGCGGGACAGGAGGACTGAGTAGGTGCGAATGAGGTTGTCGTTAATGTAATTTGGTGATAACAAGGGCCTTTTTCCCGCGGTGGGGGGCGGGGAGGGGGAGAGTCAGTCAGGACCGGACCCGGAAGGGGGGTTGGGGGGCACTATAAGGAAGGTCGCTTAAGTACGGGGGGGTGGAAGCAGGGGGCGTCAATGGGGGCGCTCTGAGGAGAGGATCCTTCCGGGAGCAGCGAGGGCCACTTGGTGTGATGGCGGGCGGGCGGGCTTCTCGGGAACGGAGTCCCGGGCGTCCATGGCGGGCCTCTCTGGCGTTCTGAGGAGAGGATCCTTCAATCAATCAATCAATCAATCAATCGTATTTATTGAGCGCTTACTATGTGCAGAGCACTGTACTAAGAGCTTGGGAAGTACAAATTGGCAACACATAGAGACAGTCCCTACCCAACAGTGGGCTCACAGTCTAAAAGGGGGAGACAGAGAACAGAACCAAACATACCAACAAAATAAAATAAATAGGATAGAAATGTACAAGTAAAATAAATAAATAAATAAATAGAGTAATAAATATGTACAACCATATATACATATATACAGGTGCTGTGGGGAAGGGAAGGAGGTAAGATGGGGGGATGGAGAGGGGGACGAGGGGGAGAGGAAGGAAGGGGCTCAGTCTGGGAAGGCCTCCTGGAGGAGGTGAGCTCTCAGCAGGGCCTTGAAGGGAGGAAGAGAGTTAGCTTGGCGGAGGGGCAGAGGGAGGGCATTCGAGGCCCGGGGGATGACGTGGGCCGGGGGTCGACGGCGGGACAGGCCGATTTGGGCCTGAGCCCATTTGGGGCTCACAGTCTCAATCCCCATTTTACAGAGGAGGCAACTGAGGCCTAGAGAAGTGAAAGACTTGCCCAAGGTCACACAGCAGGCAAGAGGCGGAGCCAGAATTAGAATCCATGACCTGATTAGCAAGCCCGTGTTCTACCCACTATGCCATGCTGCTTCCCACTATGCCATGGAGGCACAGAGAGGTTAAGTGACTTGCCCAAGTTCACACAGCAAGTGGCAAGAGCTGGAATTAGAACCCAGGTCTTTTGACTTCCAAGTCCATGTTTCTTCCAGTAGGCCATACTGCTTCCCCAAAGGTGAATGGAAATGATCACAAGATAATTGTATTGAAGGTGAGGAAAGAGAAAACCAACAAGATAAAAGGAACATTTAGTGTTCCTGTAGTTGATTCCTCAAAAAGACAGTCCTGCAGGTGCTGGAACAAACTATTCCTGTGCAGAGAAAGGACAAGAACAGTAAAATGTTAAATTGGCTATGCAGAAAACTGAAAAAGATAAATGGGAATTCTGCAAAACTAGAAATAGCAAATAAATAGCAAAATTGCACAGAATAGAAAAACTAAGAGTTTTCATTTGCATAAAATATTCTTCAATAACTTTAGGCAGAAGAGAACATGACAATCCAGCAAGCTGTTAGCGTGTGTGTGTGTGTGTGTGTGTGTGTGTGTGTGTGTGTGTGTGTGTGTGTGTGTGTGAAATTACTAGGCATTTCTGGAAACTGCTGTCTCTTCAGGACCACTTCCAGAGGGAAAGGTGTTTACTAGAGTAGGTCAGACATCTGGTGACAGGAGAACAATCTGGTTTGGAGGAGGGAGCTAGAAAAGTTGAGAAACTCAGAGCCAGGAAGAAGGCAGACCCTGTCAGGCTGTGTGACCTGGGGCAAGTCACTTAACTCCTTACGCTGTGAGTCCCATGGGGAACCTTATTATCTTGTATCTACCCCAGTGCTTAATACAGTGCTTGGCATATAGTAAGTAGTTAACAAATGCCACAATTATTATTAATTATTAATTATATTGTTAAGCACTTAGTATAGCACTCCACACAGAGTAAGCACTAAATATGATTATTAACTTCTGTGCCTCAGTTTCCTCAACTGTAAAAGGGGCATTCAGTAGATTGTGAGCCAGCCATATGTGGGACAGTGACTATGTCGATCATTCATTCAATCACATTTATTGAGTGCTTACTGTGTGCAGAGCACTGTAGTAAATGCTTGGGAGAGTAAAATGCAACAATAAACAGACGAATTCCCTGCCCACAATAAACATATAGTAAGCACTTAACAAAGGTATGACTATATATACACATTTATTATTATTATTCACCTCTCAGAGTTGCACCTGGAGAGTTTCCAGTAGTCCACTGGCCTCGACTATGGGAGGGAGAGTCAAGCAGAGGCATATCCATTTCATTCCTAGCTTGGGCAATGGCTAGCGAGTGGAAGGCAATCTCTGGTGCAAGTCAAAACTCACACGTGCTGGGCAGCAGCGACACAGGAGAGAGTCGAGGGCGGAGACTCAGGTTTACTGCGTGGAAGGAGGCAAAGGTAAACCACTTCTGTATTTTTACCAAGAAAACTCTGCGGATCCACTACCAGAATGATTGCAGATGGAGGTGGGGCATTCTGGGAGAGATGTGTTCATGGCATCGCTATGGGTTGGACATGACTTGACAACATAAGAAAACAACAACAATTATTATTATTAATATATATATACGCACACATTTGTGAATTTATAAATTTCAGGTTTTTCCCTATTTCCCATATTCCTTGAAGTTTTTGCAGATATTTCAGATAGTAATTACTTGGCACTTTTGTTTTCTTCCTTGGTAACTGCCAGCCACATTGAGATCTCCCAATTCTATCTTAGAATTCAGACTTGCCTTCCCTCCATCTCCCTGATGAATGAAATTTACCCTTACCTTGGGGTTTATTTGATTTTCCAAGAAAGAAGGAGGCCTGAAGTTTCCCTGATGATTATGTCAAGGATTCCAAAGCATTCTCATTGGCCTCTAATCACACAGCCAGACATTCATCTCTAGATTAAATCTGTCCTTTACTGGCTCCAGGTAAAGCCAGGTAGAATTACTTGGATAAGACAATAGGCAGTAATTGTCAGGTCTGCTGATTCTGTCCAATCTTTCCATGACACCCTGCTGTTACTGCCTGGCAGCTTGTCTCCCTAGTCTCAAAATAATAATAATAATAATAATAATAATAATAATAATAATGGTATTTGTTAATCGCTTATTATGTGCGCTGTTCTAAGTGCTGGAGTAGATATAAGGTTATCAGGTTGGATGCAGTCCCTGTCCCACGTAGGGGTCCCAGTCTTAATCCCCATTTTACAGATGAGTTAACTGAGGCACAGAGAAGTGAAATGACTTGTCCAGGGTCACACTGCAGACAAGTGGCAGAGCTGGGATTAGAACCCAGGTCCTTTTGGCTCCCAGGTCTGTGCTCTATCCACTAGGCCATGGTGCTTGTAAGTTAGTGCCTCTGTTAAGAAGAACATCCTGAGACATCTGTATCTTTCTTTTCAGAGGACTTCCATCCTCCAATTCTACCTCTTCCAAATTCATGCCCATGATTCATTCATTCAATCATTTATTTGTTCATTCATTCATTCAATCATATCTATTGAGTGTTTACCGTGTGCAAAGCACTGTATTAAGCACTCAGGAGAGTATAATATAACAATAAATGGACACATTCCTTGCCCACAACGAGTTTACAGTCATGAGATCAAGACATCGTACCAGTTCTTGAGGCGAAGGAGCAGGTCACTGTTGTTAATAATAATTATGGTATTTGTCAAGCTCTTACTACGTGCTAGGCACTGGAGCACATACAAATCAATCAGGTTGGATATAGTCCTTGTCCTACATGGGACTCACACCCTTAATTGCTTTGATCCTTTGAGATTAAATTGCTTTGATCCTTCTAGACTGTGAGCCCACTGTTGGGTAGGGACCGTCTCTATATGTTGCCAACTTGTACTTCCCAAGCGCTTAGTACAGTGCTCTGCACACAGTAAGCACTCAATAAATACGATTGATTGATTGATCCTCATTTTACAGATAAGGTAACCGAGGCACAGAGAAGTGAGGTGACTTGCCCAAGGTCACACAGCAGATGAGTGGCAGAGCCAGGATTAGAACCCAGGTCCTTCTGACCCCCAGGCCCATGCTTTGTCCACTAGGCGATGCTGCTTATTGCCTGTGGTGGCCATCAGTCAATCAATCATATTTATTGTACATTTACTGGGTGCAGAGCACTGTAATGAGCTCTTGGGAGAGTACAACATAACAGAATTAGTAGAAACATACCCTGCTCACAATTAGCAGGAGACACGGGCATGTTTGAAAGCAGTGGTGAAGAAGCCATTGGAGAGTGAACAGTTGAAGAATGGCTGTTAGGGAGGGAAGAAGGGAGGGGGCGAGAGTTTTGATAAGGTGCAAAGGAATGGGGTAGGATGTCCAGGTGGAGGGGGTGGCTTTTGAGAGGAGGCAGGAGATCTCCTCTAGAGATACTGCTGGGAAAGATGGGAGAGTTAAAGAGGGGGCCAGAAGGGGGAGGGACTGAGGATGGGCAGGGGCGATTTTAGGGAGCTTGCTCCTAATGGGGTCAATTTTCTTAGTAAAGAGGAGGCCAGGTCATTGGGGGCAAGCGACGGGGGAGACAGGGGGACAGGGGTCCTAAGGCCTAGCCAGGATCTAGGTGGGAGTATCCAGGAGACCTTCCCTAATTAATCTCATCTCCTCAGTCTATATGCCCCTTCCCCCATTCACTTAACTGCCACTCCTCTAGACTGGAAGCTTCTTGAGAGCAGGGAACGTGTCTACCAACTCTGTTATACTGTACCCTCCCAAGTGCTTAGTACACAAAGTCTGCACCCAACAAATACCATCGATTCAGCATTTCTACCTCACCCAAGCATTGAAGTCCTCACCTATAGAACACCCAGGTACATATTTGAGAAGCAGCACGGCTTAGTGGAAAGAGCACGGCCTTGGGAGTCAGAGGTCATGGGTTCGAATCCCAGCTTTGTCAGCTGTTTGATTTTGGGCAAGTCGCTTAACTTCTCTGTGCCTGTTACCTCAACTGTAAAATAGGGATTAAGACTGTGAGTGCCACGTGGGACAACCTGATTACCTTGTATCTACGCCAGTATATAGAACAGTGCTTGGCACATAGTAAGCACTTAACAAATACCATTATTATTATTATTATTATTATATTTTTATATTCTTTTTCCTGATCTGTAACTTGTGTTAGTGCATCTCCCCCACTACTTTGCAACTTCTTTAAGGACAGGAGTCTTAGCTACTTTATTGCATTCTCCCAGTAATTTAGTACAACTCCCTGAATATAGTGGCCTCTCAACAAATACATGAGTCTTAGCTACTTTATTGCATTCTCCCAGTAATTTAGTACAACTCCCTGAATATAGTAGCCTCTCAACAAATACATGCATTCATCTGGACTTAAACAGCAAAAGGAGGGTCTTCCAGAAAATATACTGCCTTGGATGCAAAATGTTTTCTGGGACTTTTGCTGGCTTTAACTTCCCTAAACCGTCTTCTCGCTGTCCTTTCCCGTACAGAGAAATTAGAGGTCTTACTCTTAAAAAAATAATGCGTCCATTAATTTTTTCTTTCCCACCCCGCAGCTTGCTTCCCTTCCAAAAGGTCCCTGACAGCTATTCTTCAGCAATAGCTGGGGTGATTTCTCCCCTGCAATCACATCTGTAGCCCGTCTCCCAGCTGAGAAGCTTTGCTCCTAAGGAGACAGCAGTTACCAAGATTTCCCACTTTATTCATATAGGCTATATATTTTTATAAGAAGTAGACTGTAAGCTCGTTTTGGGCAGGGAATGTGGCTACCAAAACTGTTATATTGTTATACTGTACTCACCCAAGAATGCTCAATAAATATGATTGATAAAGAAGTAAATGTGTGTGATACATTTTTTTCTACCAGAAAAATGACTGGAATTATTCATTTCCAGGCCCAAGCTTAACTGCGAGATGGGGCACTAGTGTCACTAACAATAAAAATTAGAATTTATAAGTAAAAATGGTCCCTGTATCGGAAAATGTTTGTTTGATGTCACTGTTGCAGTACTTCCATAAAAAGCAGAAGCATTCGTTTACCTGCAGGTGGCGTAGTTTTCCAGCCTTAAAAATCCCTGCCTGTGAGAAAATAGCATACTGTGACTTTATTGTTAAATTCTTGGAAAAGTCCTTATAAAGGTTTTGCTTGTCATTTTTAGCATACGCAAACACATTATAAAGCATGTGTATCTTGTTTAAGTTTGATTCAGAAAACATTCAGAACCAGAAATAAGCAGAGAAAGAATAAAAGCCTGGATTAGTGTTTCCAGGCTAGCATGAGACAATTATACTAAGATTCATTGACTATGTAGACCCCATTTCAATCACAAACTTTCCTTCACTTGGATTTGTACCCTTTAGGTGTTTGGTATTCACTCCACCCTCATCCCCAGAGCACTTATGAACATATCTTTACATTATTTATTTTTATTCATGTCTGTCTCCCCTTCTAGACTGTAAGATTATTATGGGCAGAGAATGTGTCTGCTAATTCTATTGTATTGTGCTCTCTCAAGCGCTTAATACAGTACTCTGCACACAGTAAGTGCTCAGTAAATACCACTGATTGACTGAAACTGAAATAAACAAATGGCGTACTCTCCCAGGAAGACTTCACTTAACCTTTTCATTCTTGCTTTAAGGAACTAAGGAGCTCATTTTAAAGTTTAAGAAGGGCTTTTCAGGTGAAGGGTGTTAAAAGTGAATTTTTAAAATTATGATGACTTCTAAATAATTTTATTCAAAGTTTCATTAAACATGGATTCAAGCATCCAGTCTCTAATTATCCAGAAAATTGTGGTATCCAGACCTTTTAAGGATTGCCCATACTTAATATATGGCAAGCTCGTCATAGGCAAGAACTTTGTCTTTTTCTTCTTTGTAGATTTCCTTAGCATCTAATGCAGTGCTTTTCACAGAATAGGCCCTGAATAAATTCTGTTACTGATAGATCTAGACTTTTACATACTATAAGTGATGTGACATGGCAATATAAGGTGACATCAGGCAGTCAGGTGTACTGTTCTCTACTGCAAAGTTCAGTGATGCCATAAAATGGACTCTTTAATTTAGAGACCTTTTCATCTCCAAATAACATAAACATGCCAGTAACTAAATATAGAACTGTTGATCATTCAATCACGGTATTTATTGAGTGTTTACAGTGAATAGAGTACTGTACTAAGTGCTTACAGAAAAAGAACAACTATTATCTATGATACTACAGTGCTTACTACTGTTGGTAGTATGCCATTCCAGTGGACTGTAAGCTCACTGTGGACAGGGAACATGTCTACCAACTCTGTTGTACTTTCCCAAGTATTTAGTACAGTGCTCTACACACAGTAAGTACACAATGAATGCCATTGATCGATTGATTATTTACAGGTGATACAACCGTATAAACTAGATTTTGAATAATAACACGTCATTCATTCAATCATATTTATTAAATGCTTAACTGTGTGCAGAGCACTGTGCTAAGCACTTGGGAAATTACAATACAACAATAAATGGTGACATTCAGTGCTGAGGTAGATACAAGATAAACGGATCAAACACAGTCCTTGTCCCACATGGGGCTCACAGGTTCCTAAGAAGGAGGGAGAACAGATATTGAATCCCCATTTTATTCATTCATTTGTTCGTTCATTCAATCATTTTTATTGAGAGCTTACTGTGTGCAGAGCACTTTACTAAGTGCTTGGGAGAGCGTAATACAACAATTAACAGACACATTCTCTGCCAACTAAGAGCTTACTTAGTGTGGCAGGGAGAGTGGTGGGGAGAGAGATATTAATACAATTAAATAAATTACAGGTATGTAGGTAAGTGCTCTGGGGCTGGGAGGGGGGAAGAGTAAAGGGAGTAAATCTGGGCAATGCAGAAGGGAGTGGGAGAAGAGGAAAGGGGGGCTTTGTCTGGAAAACCCTCTTGGAGAAGTTGTGCCTTCAGTAAGGCTTTGAAGGTGGAGAGAGTCATGGCCTGTTGGATTTGAGGAGGGAAGGTGTTCCAGGCCAGAGGCAGGACGCGGGCTAGGGGGCGGCGGCGAGATAGACGAGATCGGGGCACAGTGAGAAAGTTAGCACTAGAGGAGCAAAGTGTGCAGGCTGAGTTGAAGAAGGAGAGAAGCGAGGTGAAGTAGGAGGGGGCAAGGTGGTGGAGTACTTTAAAGCCAATGATATGGAGATGGGTGGACACCCACTGGAGTTTTTTGAGGAGCAGGGTGACATGTCCTGAACATTTTTGTAGAAAAATGATCCTGGCAGCAGAGTGAAGTATGGACCGGACTGGGGATAGACAAGAGGCTGGGAGGCCAGCAAGGAGGAGGAAGCAGTTGGTAACTGAGGTTTAGTGTCTACCCCAAGGTCACACAACAGGCAAGTGGTGGAGTCAGGATATGAACTCCTGTCCTCTGACTCCCGGGCCTGTGTTCTCTCCACTAGGCCACACTGCCTCTCGACATGCCTATGAATCTGCACTGGCCTTGGTCCAGGGTATTTTGGATAATTTTATTTTTTACATATAATCTTGGTAGGTCTGAGTCTGAAAATTACAACTCCTTTGTTTCCAGTGTTTTTACCTGCTAGTCATTTGGGGGTGATTTCTTAATAGCGATATGGCTAATACAAATGATTTTTACAATTGATTCATTTTCCATAAGTGAAAAAATTACCATTAATTTATATCTGAGTTTAAGTAAAGGTTTAATGTTTTACTAGCAACTCCTGTTGAAGAACAATTGTAGGTTTAAAAGTTGGCTGCTCAGGTAGTATGATGCAATGCACATATCATCAACCAAGACCGTTGGCTCCTGTTTGTCTTAAAATGTGTAAATTTTTGGCCTCTTCTCGAGCCGCTCATTTCACTAGTTTACCAGTTCATCTGACCCTGGAAAAATCGAGACAAATAAATTGAAATGTCTGTTGGTCAGCCCAACAGTTTCTCCACCGAGTCTAAATTTAACCAGTATTTTTGTTCAAGATAATATTACTTCATTTTGGCAAACCACAAACCCTTGTCTGCAGTTTCCTCCATATACTTTGTCTCATTAATTGCATGAATGCTTGTATTAGAGGTTGTTGGCAATCTCCACCAGACAAAATGGTCCATTAGTACTTGCATTCTTAGACTCTTTAGTAGATGGACCCCTTATGAGATAGAGACCATAGTAGCTCTACTGGTGCCTGCTGGTCGAATTAAAGCAGACCAATAATAAGATGTAGCTAATCATATGATATAGTTCCTGGTCTGATGGGCCTACTTTTGGGATGAAGGACATCATCCTAAAAAAATTCTCGAGTAAAACTAGTCACTTATCCTCTCTCCGTCTCTGGATTTCCTATAATCGTCTCCATTTCCTGAAGTCATTTAATTCAAATTTGGTCCCAAGCTGCCTTGGAAAGGTGAGATTTCCGAAAGGTCAAGTAAAAGGGAAGGCTAAGAGTAGAGCAGGTGGGGCAATACTTAGACTAAAGTGCAGTGACAGAGAATCTGGAAGAAATACAACAGTGGTTACCCTTAGGAATAATCTAACAGTGAAGTGGGGAGTTAAGTTTTTGACTCATTGGTAAAAATACGTCAACTTTGGTTTTTATGGATTAAGTATATAATTCCATTTTGATGAATTCCTGTATAGAAAAAAATATGATTTAATAAGTGGGGCTGCTTTTCAGCTCAGGTCCCTGTCATTAGAGACCTGATTGGGGAAACATATGCATCCTCAATGGAGGCATCTATTAAGACTGTAATCTAGGGCATTTGTGGATTTGTGTATAATCTGCCTGTTTTAGACTAGGAGACAAATTAAAGGGGACAGTAAATCTGGCTACTACCACCCTCAGGACAGCCTAGGCTGGGGAAACTCCCGACTTCCAAATAACTGCTGTGAGAGTCTGCACCCCCTATTCAATTCAATTCAATTAATTTGCATTTATTGAGCACTTACTGTGTGTAAAGCACTGTACTAAGCACTTGGGAGATTAGCAACCCTGGTTTACATTTCAGTCCACAGTTCTGCTTTTCAGATAGCCTTTCCCCTCATCCACCCACAGCTCTCACACATGAAGTGTCCAGGGGCAGAAATGGAAGCTGTAATTTTCAACTGGAGTGGGAAAAGGGGTGAAATTCTTTAAGTCACTGGCATAGGGACAGCACGTTTTTAAATCCACTATTAATCCTAAGGACTTAATGGCCTGTAAAAATGGCAGGTTAATTTACTGAGTCTGTCTTTTAATAATCATAAAGACAAGGAATCCTTTCATCCCAAATCGAAGAAGGAATCTAGGTATGCATTTCCATGATGCACCTAGTAAATGAGAAAGCAATAGCTGGTGTCTCATGTATGTTGGAGGAAGCAGAGTGACCTAGTAGATAAAACATGGGGCTGGAAGTCAGAAGGACTCGGGTGGTAGTGGGAAAGTTAGGGGGAGGACCGGGTTTTGGTGGGAAGATGAGGAATTCCATTTTGGACGTGCTAACTTTGAGATGCCCAGGAAACATCCAAGTAGAGATGTCCTGAAGGCAGGAGGAAATATGAGACTGCAGAGAAGGAGAGAAATCAGGGCTGGAGATGCAGACTTGAGAATTATCTGCACGAAAATGGTAGTTGAAGCCATGGGAATGAGTGTGTTCTCTGGTGGTAAATGGAGAATAGAAAGGGACCCAGAACTGAGCCTCAAGGGACTCTCACAGTTGGGGGTGGGAGGCAGAGGAGGAGCCCCCCAAAGAGATGGAGAATTAGCAGCTAGAGAGTTAGGAGGAGAACCAGGAGAGAACAGTGTCAGGAAGCCAGAGTTGGATAACGTACCCAGGAGAAGGGGGTGGTAGGAGTCAGTCAATCAATAACATTTATTGAGCGGGTACTGTGTGCAGAGCACTGTACAAAGCACTTGGGGAGGTTCAATATAATAGAGTTGGTAGATGCTTTGCAATGAGCTTATGGTCTATGAATAAATAAATTATAGCTACTACATAAGTGCTGTGGGTGGGGTGAATAAAAGGTGTAAATCCTAGCACAGTGGTGATGCAGAAGGGAGTGAAAGAAGAAATGAGGGTTTAGTGGGGGAAGACTTCTTGGAGGAGATGTGCTTTTCATAAGGCTTTGAAGGTGGGGAGGGTGATTGTCTGTTGGATATGAAGAGGGAGGGTGTTCCAGGCCAGAGGCAGGACATGGGCGAGAGGTGAGATAGATGAGATCGAGGTATAGTGAGTACGTTGGCATCAGAGGAGTGAAGTGTGTGGGTTAAGTTGTACTAGTAGAGCAGCGAAGTCAGGTAGGAGGGGGCAAGGTGATCGATTGCTTCAAAGTCAATGGTGAGGAGTTTCTGTTTGATACAAAGATGGATGGGCAACCACTAGAGGTTCTTGAGGAGTGCTGAAACATGGACTGAATGCTTTTGTAGAGAAATGATCCAGGTAGCAGAGTGGGGAGAGACAGGAGTCTGGAAGGTCAGCAAGGAGGCTGATACAGTAATCAAGGCAGGATAGGATAAGTGCTTGTATTAACATGGTAGCAGTTTGAATGGAGAGGAAAGGGTGGATTTTAGCAGATCTCAGAGGCATTCTATGATTAATCCTCTACCTTCCTGGTCATACCACCCCATCAATCACCTGAGCACTCCATGGGTGTATCCATTCATTTACTTTTTATTTAATTCCCTACTCTGGTTTTTATCATTTGCAATGATATGCCTACTCGTTTACCTCTTGTATATTTGGCAATTCATGCCTGCTGACCTCCTCCATTAGATTGTGAGCTCCTTGCAGTCAGGTGCTATTTCTTTAGCCTCTTATATCAATCAATAAATCAATGGCACTTATTGAGCACTTTACTATGTTGTATGTTCCCAAGTACATAGTAGAGTGTTCTGCACCCAGTGAGTGCTCAATAAACATAGTTGTTGGTGAAGATGAAGGAGTGCTCTGCACATAGTAAGCGCTCAATAAATACGATTGAATGAATGAACATTTTTGCCATACCAGGTACAGTTAGATTCTCACAAAGAAGGAATAAATGATATCATTTGGAAATTATTTAAAGAATGGCATTTCATCACTATCACAGATTCATGCTGCCACACATACTAGCGAATAAGACATGCACTACGTTTTCTCTCTGAAACAATTTAGGATTAAAATCCTGTTCATCCATAGTTCAGATGATATCTTGACCTTGCCAAATGTCAGCAAGCACCAGTACTTTTGGCATAACAAATATTATTTTTCCTGTTCTCTCCTGAAAAGGATGGGGCAATTTCTATACCTGTGGTTCACGTTGGCATGTTCCCAGGGTGAAATGATCATCTCCAGAGGAGGCAAATTGGAATTAGGTTTACTGCTGGCAAATTGCTGCCTATCTTCAGCTTAATTTTGTTTTTATTATTCTTCCAAGGGCCCCATCAGGCAAAAAAGGCTTAGCTGATCAAAGTAAGTTCCGAAGCTCTAAAGCTTCAGAAGCTTCAAAACACTAGAAGAGCAACAGCCATTTAGGTTAAATGAGAATTCAACCAGTAACAATGCAACTGCAAATGGCTTTTGTACCCCCAATAGTAACCCCAATTAAAGTTCTTCCAAAGAAATAGGCATTTTGTCCACTCCCACTTAGGGAGGTAAAAGGCTATGCAAAGGGTGAAAGAAGTTTGATGCAAATGCGCTTCCTCATAAAATGGTTAACTTTAGCCACTGCCTTCTGTTGTGTATTTCTGACTATTATGCATCAGTCATACATCAAAGAGAATTGGGAATGTGAAGTTAATGTATGTGGCAGGAATTTAGAGTCAGTTTCAAAAAGGCATAGAGTTTATTGTCAAAAATCCTATAGCAAGTACATTCATATCTGTGACAGCTACAATCAGCTGTGAATAAAAACAGATGCTGATTTTATCCACTTAACATGAAAATGAGAAATAATAAAGTTTCCATGAAAACACAGAGGGATATGTTTTAAAAACTGCCAAATTATTTATCCCATAATCTTACTGAAAATTTCACAAATGCTCTTTTCCTGTCAAAAGTTTACTTGACTTGCCTCAACTATAAAATGGTCTCATGCTGACCAGAAAAAAATGAAATAATACAATTTAGCAGTTCTTGGCATTTTTCTTGATAATTGCCTGACATTTTTCTTGGTAACTGTGTAGGCCATTAGAATATGAAACGTTAGACATTATGGGGGAAGGGAGAATTTATATTTTCTACGCAGTGTAGCTACTGCATCCACCAGGTAAATTGATTACTGTAAATGTTACAATGCTGACCAATGATATGGTATTCAGAATCACAGTCCATATGCCAAACTGGAAAGACTGGCATCTGAGAATATCCTGCAAATGTCATTTTAGCCATCAGGGTAAGCTGTCACTGTATTAGGCATGTTGTTGCTGACGGGTCACTATTCTAACCACTGCTAAAGAGAAAGAAGAATACCCAGAGCAGCTGGGCCCAATTGGCATCTTTTTGGAGCCACAGAACTGAACCTCTGGATCTACAAGAATCTCGCTATCAGATGTTGCCAAGGAGCTCTTGTTCAAACACCTTATAATAATAATAATGGCATTTGTTAAGCGCTTACTATGTGCAAAGCACTGTTCTAAGCGCTGGGGGCATACAAGGCGATCAGGTTGTCCCACGTGGGGCTCACAGTCAATCCCCATTTTACAGATGAGGTAACTGAGTCTCAGAGAATTTAAGTGACTTGCCCAAGGTCACACAGCAGACGTGGCAGAGGCGGAATTCGAACCCATGACCTCTGGCTCCAAAGCCCGTGCTCTTACCACTGAGCCACGCTGCTTCCTCTTCCGCCTTGCTGACCTTGGCTGACCTTGCACCTTGGCCTACTTCCGCTCACAGTGCTGCCTGACCTGAATGCACAACATAGAACCCCTGACGGGGAGAGCCTATCCCGCCTTGACATCTGCCTCCTAGATGACCTCCCCGCCTCCTGTCTCTCCCCACTCCAGATCATACTTAACTCTGCTTCCCAGACCATTTTCCAACAAAATGTTCAGTCCACATTTCCCCACTCCTCAAGAACTTGCAATGGCTGCCCATCTACCTATGCACCAAACAGAAACCCCTTACTACTGGCTTTAAAGCACTCAATCAGCTCACCCCATCCTACCTCACCTCTTTCCTACTACAGCCCAGCCCACACACTCCGCTCCTCTAGCGCCAACTTACTCACTGTGCCGTGATCTTGTCCATCTTGCCGCCAACCCCTTTCCCATGTCCTCCCCCAGCCCCTCTCCCTCCTTAAACGCCAGACCACCACTCTCTCCACCTTCAAAGCATTATTAAGGTCACATCTCCTCCAAGGGGCCTTCCCCGATTAAGCCCTCTTTTCCCCAGCTCGCTCTCCTATGCACTTGTATCTGTGACCTTTGGGTATTTGATATTTGCCCCACCCCCAACCCCACAGCACTTACGTACGTATCTTTAAATTGTATATTATAAATTACTTATTTATTCATATTAATGTTTATCTCCCCCACTAGACTGTAAGCTCATTATGGGCAGGGAACGTACCTGCTAACTCTGTTGCACTGGACTCTCCCAAGTGCTCTGTACAGTGCTCTTTTAGACCGTGACCCCACTGTTGGGTAGGGACTATCTCTACATGTTGCCAACTTGTACTTCCCAAGCGCTTAGTACAGTGCTCTATGGCGAGGACCGCCATAGAGGCCCGGGACTCCGTTCCCGAGAGGCCCGCCCGCCCGCCATCACACCACGTGGCCCCCGCTGCTCCCGGAAGGATCCTTTCCTCAGAGCGCCGCCAGAGACGCCCGGGACTCCGTTCCCGAGAGGCCCGCCCGCCATCACACCGCGCGGCCTTGCTGCTCCTGGAAGGATCCTCTCCTCAGAGCGCGCCGCCATGGACGCCCAGGACTCCGTTCCCGAGAGGCCTGCCCGCCCGCCCGCCATCACACCGCGTGGATCCCGCTGCTCCAGGAATGATCCTCTCCTCAGAGCGCCCCCATAGACGCCCGGGACTCCGTTCCCGAGAGGCCCGCCCGCCATCACACCGCGTGGCCCCCGCTGCTCCCAGAAGGATCCTCTCCTCCGAGCGCCTCCATAGATGCCCCCTGCTTCCACCCCCCCCACTTAAGCGACCTTCCTTATAGTGCCCCCCAACCCCCCTTCCCGGCCCGGTCCTGACTGACTCTCTCCCCCACCCCGGGGAAAAGGCCCTTGTTATCACCAAGTTACATTAATGACAACCTCATTTGCACCTACTCAGCCTTACTGTCTCGCCATCGACCCCGGCCCACATCCTCCCCCGGGCCTGGAATGCCCTCCCTTTGCCCATCCGCCAAGCTAGCTCTCTTCCTCCCTTCAAGGCCCTACTGAGAGCTCATCTCCTCTAGGAGGCCTTCCCAGACTGAGCCCCTTCCTTCCTCTCCCCCTCGTCCCCCTCTCCATCCCCCGCATCTTACCTCCTTCCCTTCCCCACAGCACCTGTATATATGTATATGTTTGCACATATTTATTACTCTATTTATTTATTTATTTATTTTCCTTGTACATATCTATTCTATTTATTTTATTTTGTTAGTATGTTTGGTTTTGTTCTCTGTCTCCCCCTTTTAGACTGTGAGTCACTGTTGGGTAGGGACCGTCTCTATATGTTGCCAACTTGTACTTCCCAAGCACTTAGTACAGTGCTCTGCACACAGTAAGCACTTAATAAATACAATTGATTGATTGATTGCTCTGCACACAGTAAGCGCTCAATAAATACGATTGATTGATTGATTGCTCTGCACGTAGTAAGTGCTCAATAAAGACCACTGATGGTTTGGGTATAACCTGTCTGACTATCTTTATCTGCCTTTTCCTTATACCTCGAGCTGCCTCAGAAGTACCACAGAACCAGACCTCAAAGGCTGAACCCCTCCACCAACTGCCTGCCCCTGGCCAGAGCTCTGATTCCAAGTCTTCAGCTTGCTCCCTTTCTCACTGAGTGGACTGGCCTTGAGTATGCCTTGGAAACCGCCCCCTTTCCTCCTGCAATTCTTCACAGAATGGTCCTGCAATGAAGTTGCCACAGAAACACCAGATTAAGGCTTCATTCACAGCTGCTCTCTCTCAGACTACCAGTCCATGCCAGGGTCTTAAAACTCTATGATTCTCCAACTTCACCATGGACCCCCAAACCCTTCCCTTTAATCACCCCATCACTGTCCTTTCCTACTCTGTACCAGTCCCTCTTTGCCCTGCTGCTCTCTCCTGAGAGGGCCTCACCTTCTCCCACTCCCCAGGACTCACTGGGAAAAGGAGAGGAGTCAGCCTGCTTCTTGCCCCACAAAGCCACTTTGGCAACATCCCACCCTCTCTGACCTCTTTTTCTTCCTTTGAAGCCCCTGTCATCAGCCTCTACCATCCACTGCAACTACTAGTTACAATCTTATACCACACCCTCCGGGTCCCACTTACAATCTTCTGGGAGATTTTGATGCCTTTCTCACCTTCCTTTTCTCCTTCTCAATTCCTATACTGATCCTCGGCGAATTCACTATCCATGGAGATGTTTCTGATGCCCCTCAGAAGCCCACTTCTTCTCACTCCTCAACTCTGCCAACCTCTTTCTCTGCCCCACCTCACCCACTTACCAACTTGGACACGTGCTTGATCTCCTTATCTGTAATAATAATAGTAATGATGATGGTGATGATGGTATTTGTTAAGAACTTACTATGTGCCAAGCACTGTTCTAAGTGCTGGGAGAGATACAAGGTAAACAAGATGTCCCACATGGGGCTAACAGTCTTAATCCCCATTTTACATATGAGGTAACTGGGGCACCAAGAAGTTAGATGACTTGCCCAAAGTCACACAGCTGACAAGTGGTGGAGCTGGGATTAGAACCCATGACCTCTGACTCCCAAGCCTGGGCTCTTTTCACTGAGCCATGCTGCCTAGTGGGAAAGGCACGGGACAGGAAGTCAGGAGACTCCAAGACTGAACTACATGTCCAAGACTGAACTCCTCGTCTTCCCTCCCAAACCCTGCCCTCTCCCTGACTTTCCCATCTCTGTTGACGGCACTACCATCCTTCCCGTCTCACAAGCCCACAACCTTGGTGTCATCCTCGACTCCACTCTCTCATTCACCCCTCACATCCAAGCCGTCACGAAAACCTACCGGTCACAACTCCACAACATTGCCAAGATCTGCCCTTTCCTCTCCATCCACACCACTACCCTGCTCATTCAATCTCTCATCTTATCCTGTCTGGACTACTGCATCAGCCTTCTCTCTGATCTCCCATCCTCGTGTCTCTCCCCACTTCAATCCATACTTCATCCTGCTGCCCGGATTGTCTTTGTCCAGAAACGCTCTGGGCATGTTACTCCCCTCCTCGAAAATCTCCAGTGGCTACCAATCAATCTGCGCATCAGGCAGAAACTCCTCACCCTGGGCTTCAAGGCTGTCCATCACCTCGCCCCCTCCTACCTCACCTCCCTTCTCTCCTTGTACAGCCCACCCCGCATCCTCCGCTCCTCTGCAGCTAATCTCCTCACCGTACCTTGTTCTCGCCTGTCAATCAATCATATTTATTGAGCGCTTACTGTGTGCAGAGCACTGTACTAATCACTTGGGAAGTACAAGTTGGCAACATATAGAGACAGTCCCTACCCAACAGTGGGCTCACAGTCTAAAAGGGGGAGACAGAGAACAAAACCAAACATACTAACAAAATAAAATAAATAGAATAGATATGTACAAGTAAAATAAATAAATAAATAGAGTAATAAATATGTACAAACATATATACATATATACAGGTGCTGTGGGGAAGGGAAGGAGGTAAGATGGGGGGGATGGAGTGGGGGGGACGAGGGGGAGAAGAAGGAAGGGGCACAATCTGGGAAGGCTCGTCCCCCTCGTCCCCCTCTCCATCCCCCCATCTTACCTCCCTCCCTTCCCCACAGCACCTGTATATATGTATATATGTTTGTACATATTTTTTTACTCTATTTATTTATTTATTTATTTAATTTATTTGTACATATCTATTCTATTTATTTTATTTTGTTAGTATGTTTGGTCTCTGTCTCCCCCTTTTAGACTGTGAGCCCACTGTTGGGTAGGGACTGTCTCTATATGTTGCCAATTTGTACTTCCCAAGTGCTTAGTACAGTGCTCTGCACATAGTAAGCGCTCAATAAATACGATTGATGATGATGATGATGATGATGAAGGCCTCCTGGAGGAGGTGAGCTCTCAGCAGGGCCTTGAAGGGAGGAAGAGAGCTAGTTTGGCGGATGGGCAGAGGGAGGGCATTCCAGGCCCGGGAGATGACGTGGGCTGGGGGGTCGATGGCGGGACAGGCGAGAACGAGGTACGGTGAGGAGATTAGTGCAGAGGAGCGGAGGGTGCGGGCTGGGCTGTACAAGGAGAGAAGGGAGGTGAGGTAGGAGGGGGCGAGGTGATGGAGAGCCTTGAAGCCCAGGGTGAGGAGTTTCTGCCTGATGCGCAGATTGATTGGTAGCCACTGGAGATTTTCGAGGAGGGGAGTAACATGCCCAGAGCGTTTCTGGACAAAGACAATCCGGGCAGCAGCATGAAGCATGGATTGAAGTGGGGAGAGACACGAGGATGGGAGATCAGAGAGAAGGCTGATGCAGTAATCCAGGTGGGATAGGATGAGAGCTTGAAAGAGCAGGGTAGCGGTTTGGATGGAGAGGAAAGGGTGGATCTTGGCAATGTTGTGGAGCTGAGACCGGTAGGTTTTGGTGACGGCTTGGATGTGAGGGGTGAATGAGAGAGCGGAGTCAAGGATGACACCAAGGTTGCGGGCTTGTGAGATGGGAAGGATGGTAGTGCCGTCAACAGTGATGGGAAAGTCAGGGAGAGGGCAGGGTTTGGGAGGGAAGACAAGGAGTTCAGTCTTGGACATGTTGAGTTTTAGGTGGTGGGCAGACATCCAGATGGAGATGTCCTGAAGGCAGGAGGAGATGTGAGCCTGGAGAAAGGGGGAGAGAGCAGGGGCAGAGATGTAGATCTGTGTGTCATCAGCCTAGAGATGATAGTTGAAGCCGTGGGAGCGAATGAGGTCACCAAGGGAGTGCGTGTAGATCGAGAACAGAAGGGGACCAAGCACTGAACCTTGGGGAGCCCCCACAGTAAGGGGATGGGAGGGGGAGGAGGAGCCTGCAAAAGAGACTGAGAATGAAGGACCGGAGAGATAAGAGGAGAACCAGGAGAGGACGGAGTCCCATCATCGACCCCCGGCCCACGTCATCCCCCGGGCCTGGAATGCCCTCCCTCTGCCCATCCGCCAAGCTAGCTCTCTTCCTCCCTTCAAGGCCCTACTGAGAGCTCACCTCCTCCAGGAGGCCTTACCAGACTGAGCCCCTTCCTTCCTCTCCCCCTCGTCCCCCTCTCCATCCCCCCCTTCTTACCTCCTTCCCTTCCCCACAGCACCTGTATATATGTATATGTTTGTACATATTTATTACTCTATTTATTTATTTATTTTCCTTGTACATATCTATTCTATTTATTTTATTTTGTTAGTATGTTTGGTTTTGTTCTCTGTCTTCCCCTTTTAGACTGTGAGTCACTGTTGGGTAGGGACTGTCTCTATACATTCCCAACTTGTACTTCCCAAGCGCTTAGTACAGTGCTTTGCACACAGTAAGCACTCAATAAATACAATTGATTGATTGATTGATTGGTTGAGACCTGGGTTCTAATCCTTGCTCTGCCACTTGCCTACTGTATGACCTTGGGCAAGTCCCTTAACTTTTCTGCATGTGGGGTTTTTGGCTGCTTTCCGCTGGGTTAGGGGTTCTACACTGTTACGCTCTTAAGGCTCTTCCCAAAGTGTTCTGAATGAGAAGCAGTGAGGCCTAGTGGATAGAGCATGATCCTGGGTGCCAGAAGGAGCTGAGTTCTAATCCTGACTCCACCACTTGCCTACTGCGGGACATTGAGCAAATCACTTAATTTCTCTGTGCCTCAGTTACCGCATCTGTAAAATGGGGATAAAGACTGTGAGCCCCATGTGGGACTGGACTGTGTCCAACTTAATTAGCTTTTATCTTCTAGAATGTGAGCCCATTGTTGGGTAGGGACCGTCTCTATATGTTGCCAACTTGTACTTCCCAGGCGCTTAATACAGTGCTCTGCACACAGCAAGCACTCAATAAATACGATTGAATGAATGAATGAATGCATCTACCCCAGCACTTAGAACACTGCCTGACACATAGTAAGTGCTTACAAATACCATTTAAGCACTTAGTACAGTGCAAGCTCTTAGTACAGTGCTCTGCACACAGTAAGCGCTCAATAAATACGATTGATTGATTGATTGATTATTATTATTATTATTATTATTATTAGTAGTAGTAGTAGTAGTAGTACAGTGTACTGTACAGTACTGTACAGTAGTACAGTCAGAGAAGCAGTGTGGCTCAGTGGAAAGAGCTCGGGCTTTGGAGTCAGAGGTCATGGGTTCAAATCCTGACCCTGTCAATTGTCAGCTGTGTGACTTTGGGCAAGTCACTTAATTTCTCTGTGCCTCAGTTACCTCATCTGTAAAATGGAGATTAAAGACTGTGAGCCCCCCGTGAGACAACCTGATCACCTTGTAACCTCCCCAGTGCTTAAAACAGTGCTTTGCACATAGTAAGCACTTAATAAATACCATCATTGTTATTACAGTGCCTGGCACAGAGTAAGTGCTTAACAAATACCATAAAAATGGTGTAATTTGCCAGCTTTTCTACTCTGGGTCGGGGCTGGCTGTTTTGTCTATAACATGATGTAGGAAAAATAATAATAATGATGGTATTTGTTAAGCACTTACTATTTGCCAAGCACTGTTCTAATTGCTGGGGAGATACAATGTATTCAGCTTGTCCCACGTTCGGCTCACAGTCTTAATCCCCATTTTACAGATGAGGTAACTGAGGCACAGAGAAGTTAAGTGACTTGCCCAATGTCACAAAGCTGACAAGTGATGGAGCTGGGATTAGAACCCATGACCTCTGACTCCCAAGCCCGGGCTCTTTCCACTGAGCCATGCTGCTTCTCTGGATGGAAGGACAGTTCACACTTTAGAGCAAGATTTGGATTGGTTTCTTCAACTACAATTCAGGGCAGCTTTCTGTAACTCCACAGCTGTGGAAGCCTGCCCTTCAGACATCACTTAATCTAAGAAAAACTGGAAGAATGGAATCTGAGATAGCTAGTCTCCGAGATGAGCCTGTGAGAAATCAAACATCTGATTAGCTCTCCGGTCCATGGCTTTTCTCTCCGTGCCCGAGGGGGCATCCTTATCCCACTTTCCTCTCTCTCCTCAGGTTGGGGTCATTACCAGATTCTGACTCCCACCAGGCCCACAGTTGTCACCAAAGACGTTAACATGGACAAGTGACCTTGACCCCTCTAGACTGCAAGCTTGTTGTGGGCCGGGAACGTGTCTACCAACTCCGTTGGATTGTACTCTCCCAAATGCATAGTACAGTGCTCTGCACACAGTAAGCTCACAATAAATATGATTGATTGATTGATTAACCTGGACTCCTGCCCCTTGGAAGCAACCCACGGTTGGAGTCTTTGGCCATTTAATCTGAAGAGGAAAGATGGTGCATCAGAATAATAATAATAATAATCATGATGGCATTTATTAAGCACTTACTATGTGCAAAGCACTGTTCTAAGTGCTGGGGGGGGTACAAGGTAATCAGGTTGTCCCACGGGGGGCTCACTGGCTTCATCCCCATTTTACAGATGAGGGAACTGAGGCCCAGAGAAGTGAAGTGACTTGCCCAAAGTCACACAGCTAACAATTGGCGGAGCCGGGATTTGAACCCATGACCTCTGACTCCAAAGCCCAGGCTCTTTCCACTGAGCCACGCTGGGGCCTAGCTTCTGCAGGATTGGTGTCTGATGGGCACCAGTAGCAGTGCTGATTCTAGCAGTTACATGTCACTTAATAATAATAATTGTGGTATTTGTTAAGCGCTTACTATGTGCCAGACCACTGGGGTAGAAACAAGTTAATTAGATTGGACCCTGTCCTACATAGGTCTCACAGTCTTAATCCCCATTTTACAGATGAGGGAACTGAGGCACGGAGAAGTTATGTGACTTGCCCAAGGTCACACAGCAGACAAGTAGTGGAGCCGGGATTCTGATTCCCAGGCTTGTGCTCTGTCCTCCAGGCAAGGCTGCTTCTCATGCCCACCCTCAGCCCTTGTGTGCACATGTGGATTCAACTGAACATCCAATGTAATTATCTGGATTCCACTGCTTGAAAGAGTTTAGTCTTCCCCTGAGGTAGAAGGGCATGAGACTTGTGCTTCTGTTGTGTCCTTAGGAGGCTCTCAGTTAATAAATCAATCAATCATATTTATGAGCGCTTATTCATTAATTCATTCATTCATTCAATCATATTTATTGAGCGCTTACTGTGTGCAGAGCTCTGTACTAAGCGCTTGGGAAGTGTGCAGAGTAATGTACTGAGCACTTGGGAGAGTACACCATCACAGAGTTGGTAGGCATGTTCCCTCTCCACAGTGAAAAATCCAATCACTCCTCCTACTCCTTCACTATCCAGGGGGCTTGGAGCTCTGGGCAGGAGTTGGACTCACTAAGGAGCAAAGATAATAAAAATCATAGTAATAATAATAATTGTGGTATTAAGCTATGTGCCAGGCACTGTACTAAGTGCTGGGGTGGATATAAGCCAATCAGGTTGGACACAGTCTCTGTCCCACCCGGGGCTCACAGTCTTAATCTCCATTTTACAGCTGAGGTAACTAAAAACAGAGAAGTTAAGCGACTTGCCCGAGGTCACACAGCAGACAAATGGCAGAGGGGATTAGAACCCAGGTCCTTCTGACTCCCAAGCTGTACTCTACCCACTAGGCCACGCTGCTTCTACATGAATGATGGTGAGCATTTCCTAATAAAGTCATGTTCTCAGACCTGGTGTGGAGGAAAGATTCCTCTTCAGTTCGAGGGCATTTGAAACCATGTCCAGAGTGGGTAAGACAAAGCTTTGGGGTGCAGTGGTTGTGGCCTCATCCTTTGTCCCTGGTTTTCCCTTCTGTTCCTCTCAGCCCCAGACCCTGGTTTTCCCTTCTATTCCTCTTCCCCTGAACTCCTCATCCTCTTCACCCTGGGCCTTAGGTGGGTATGGCTCCTGGGACGGCGGCTTCATTGTCCCCTTTGATGGCTCCTACTCATCTCCTCCCTGGTCACTGGCACTCCTGCCCCCAAGTTAAGCTCATCACCACGATGGCTATGGCTCCCAGCTCGGGGTGGTGGCCACTTTAGGCCCCCCATCTCAAGATTGCAAGCTCCCTGTGGACAGGGAATATGTCTACCAACTGTGTTGTACTCTCCCAAGCACTTCATACAGTGCTCTGCTGTACTGTCACTCTCCCGCTGACCTCACCATGAACTTTCAATTCCCTTGATCCCAACTGCCATTCCCATTCCTCACCTTCCCCTTCCCCTTCCCCTCTCCCACCCAGCTTTTTCCCTCCCTCTCCCCCACCAAGACCACTCCCCCTCACCCCCTACCAAGGATCCCTCTGTACCAGTGCCAATCCTCCACTCCTCCCTCCCAGCCCCCTCTCTCCCCTCCTCCCCGCCCCCACCCCATCCCAGTTCTCCTTTCCCATCGCCACCCCTCTTCCCACTCTCCCCGCCTAGGCCCCCGCCAACTCATCCCAATCCAAACCCTCCCCACCCCTCGCACCCTTCCCCCTCCCTCCCCTCCCTCGACAGCTACTGCCAAATGTGGCCTCTGGAACCCCCACTCCATTTTAAGTAAGATCCCTTTCATCCTGGACCTATTCCTTTCCAGCTCTCTACTCCTCCTCACCCTAACTGAAACATAGTTGTCTCTGGATGGCATGGTCTCTTCTGCTGCTCTCTCCAGTGGAGGCCTCTTCTTCTCCCACTCCCCCAGACTCACCGGAAAAGGAGGAGGTGTCGGTTTCCTTCTCACCCCCCAATGTCGCTTTCGCACTATCCCTCCTCCCCCTTCCCTTTCCTTCCCTTCCTTTGAAGCCCACATTATTCGCCTCTACCACCCCCTCCAGATTCTTGTAGCCATCATCTACTGCCCCCCGGCCCCACCTCCAACTTCTTTAACGATTTTGACCCCTTCCTCACCTTCCTTCTCTCATTTTCCATGCCCACTCTGATCCTCGGAGACTTCAACATCCACATGGATATCCCTGATGACTCCTCTGCCGCCCGCCTTCTATCTCTCCTTGACACTGCCAACCTCTTGCTCCACCCCACCTCACCCACTCACCAACTTGGTCATACCCTCGACCTCATCATCTCCTACCGCTGCACTGTGTCCACCCTCACCATCTCTGAAATCCCTCTCTCTGATCATAATCTTCTCACCTGCCTCCTCACTCACACTCCTTTCCCCTGTAAATCCATATTACTCCCTCACAGAGATCTCCGCTCTCTTGACCCATCCTTCTTTCTGAGCGCCTCACACCCCACCTCACCTCCCTCTCCTCTCTACCCAGTCTTGATGATCAGATTACTGCTCTCAACTCTACGCTTTCTACTCAGCTAGACTCACTCGCTCCCCTTTCCCTTTGCTGCTCTTGTACCACTAGCCCACAGCCCTGGATCACTGCCACTGTCCGCCTCCTTCGCTCTTATGCTCGAGCTGCCGAACGCTGCTGGCGAAAGTCTAAACACCATGCCAACCTCGTTCACTTCAAGCTTATCCTTTCCTGCCTTAATTCAGCCCTCTCCTCTGCCAGACAAAACTATTTCTCCTCTCTTATTGAAACCCATGCCCATCATCCCCATCAGCTCTTCTGTATATTCAACTCCCTTCTCAGGCCTCCGGTTCCTCCCCCTCCTCCTTCCCTCACCCCCAACGATCTGGCCTCCTACTTCATTAATAAAATTAAATTCATCAGGTCTGAGCTCCCCAAAGTCACTCCCCCCTCGTTCTCCAACCCCCCGGCTCTCAACACTCTCTGCTACTCTCCCATCCTTCCCAGCAGTATCCTCAGAGGAGCTCTCCTCCCTCCTCTCAGGTGCTACTCCGGCCACCTGTGCTTCTGACCCCATTCCCTCTCATCTCATGAAATCTCTCACTCCATCCCTTCTCCCCTTCTTAACTTCCATCTCCAACTGCTCACTCTCCACTGGTTCCTTCCCCTCTGCCTTCAAACATGCCCATGTCTCTCCCATCCTAAAAAAACCCTCTCTTGACCCCACCTCACCTTCTAGTTATCGCCCCATCTCCCTCCTACCATTCCTTTCCAAATTCCTTGAACGAGTTGTCTACACACGCTGCCTCGAATTCCTCAACAGCAACTCTCTCCTCGACCCCCTCCAGTCTGGCTTCCATCCCCTACATTCCACAGAAACTGCCCTCTCAAAGGTCACCAATGACCTCCTGCTTGCCAAATCCAATGGCTCATACTCTATCCTAATCCTCCTCGACCTCTCAGCTGCCTTCGACACTGTGGACCACCCACCCCCTTCACCCCAACACGCTATCCAACCTTGGCTTCACAGACTCTGTCCTCTCCTGGTTCTCCTCTTATCTCTCCGGTTGTTCATTTTCAGTCTCTTTTGCAGGCTCCTCCTCCCCCTCCCATCCCATTACTGTGGGGGTTCCCCAAGGTTCAGTTCTTGGTCCCCTTCTGTTCTTAATCTACACTCCCTCCCTTGGTGACCTCATTCACTCCCACGGCTTCAACTATCATCTCTATGCTGATGACACCCAGGTCTACATCTCTGCCCCTGCTCTCTCCCCCTCTCTCCAGGCTCGCATCTCCTCCTGCCTTCAGGACATCTCCATCTGGATGTCTGCCTGCCACCTCAAACTCAACATGTCCAAGACTGAACTCCTTGTCTTCCCTCCCAAACCCTGCCCTCTCCCTGACTTTCCCATCACTGTTGACGGCACTACCATCCTTCCCGTCTCACAAGCCCGTAACCTTGGTGTCATCCTCGACTCCGTTCTCTCTTTCACCCTTCACATCCAAGCCGTCACCAAAACCTGCCGGTCTCTGCTCCGCAACATTGCCAAGATCCACCCTTTCCTCTCCATCCAAACCGCTACTCTGCTCGTTCAAGCTCTCATCCTATCCCATCTGGACTACTGCATCAGCCTTCTCTCTGATCTCCCATCCTCGTGTCTCTCCCCACTTCAATCCATACTTCATTCTGCTGCCCGAATTGTCTTTGTCCAGAAATGCTTTGGGCATGTTACTCCCCTCCTCAAAAATCTCCAGTGGCTACCAATCCATCTGCACATCAGGCAGAAACTCCTCACCCTGGGCTTCAAGGCTCTCCATCACCTCACCCCCTCCTACCTCACCTCCCTTCTCTCCTTCTACTGCCCAGCCTGCACCCTCCGCTCCTCCACCGCTAATCTCCTCACTGTACCTCGTTCTCGCCTGTCCCGCCATCGACCCCTGGCCCACGTCATCCCCCGGGCCTGGAATGCCCTCCCTCTGCCCATCCGCCAAGCTAGCTCTCTTCCTCCCTTCAAGGCCCTGCTGAGAGCTCACCTCCTCCAGGAGGCCTTCCCAGACTGAGCCCCTTCTTTCCTCTCCCCCTCGTCCCCCTCTCCATCCCCCCATCTTACCTCCTTCCCTTCCCCACAGCACCTGTATATATGTATATATGGTTGTACATATTTATTACTCTATTTATTTATTTATTTATTTATTTATTTTACTTGTACATTTCTATCCTATTTATTTTATTTTGTTGGTATGTTTGGTTCTGTTCTCTGTCTCCCCCTTTTAGACTGTTAGCCCACTGTTGGGTAGGGACTGTCTCTATGTGTTGCCAATTTGTACTTCCCAAGCGCTTAGTACAGTGCTCTGCACATAGTAAGCGCTCAATAAATACGATTGATTGATTGATTGATTGATTGTAGCTATGCCCTCTTTTTTTCTTTCAAGAACCAGATCCACATTTTTGAATCTGGTCAATGAATCACCTGATCATTTACTTGGTTTTCCTTTACGATGCATAATAGTGGTGCTGGGGAGTGATTGACTACAGTGAGCTGGGTTAGGTGATGCCTAAACCATAGGCATCATAGAAGCCATAAAAAGGCAATGGAAAATGCCCAAGCCGTAGAAAAAGGCAATGGAAAATGTCAAAGTTCCCTACCTCTGTTCCACTGAAGACTGTCCTTCACTCTTTACCAGTGCCTCTCCCACTACGGTCCCTATCTCAGTCTGCCGCCTAGATCATTTTTCTACAAAATGGTTCGGTGCATGTCTCCCCACTCCTCAAGAACCTCCAGTGGTTTCCCAACCACTTCCTTGTCAAACAGAAATTCCTTCCCATCAACATTAAAGCACTCAATCATCTGGCCCCCTTCTACCTTACTTCCCTGATTTCCTACTATAACCCAGAATGCTTACTTCACTCCTCTAACACCAGCCTACTCACTGTACCTCGACCTCGTCTAGCTCACCATTGACCTTTTGCCCACATCCTGCCCCTGGCCCGGAGCTCCCTCCTCTTCACATCTGACAGACGATCACTCCCCTGACCTTCAAAGCCTTATCTGAAGGCACATCTCCTCCAAGAGGCCTGCTCCAACTAGGCCCTCATTTCCCCTTCTCCCACTCCCTTCTGCATCACCTTTGCACTTGGATATGCACCCTTTATTCACCCCTCCCTCAACCGCACAGCACTTACGTATATACCCAAAATGTATTTATTTATTTGAATGTCCATCTCAACCTCTAAACTGTAAACTCACTGTGGGCAGGGAACGTGTCTGTCGACTCTGTTATAGTGTACTCTCCCAAGCAATTAGTATGGTGTTCTGCACACAGTAAGTGCTCAGTAAATACAACTGATTGATCACTTGATAATAAGCACTTGGGAGAGTACAATACAACAAAGTTGGTAGAACCTTCCCTGTCTACAAGTAGCTTACAGTCTAGAGATTTAGTTTAGAGACTATTAAGAAATGAGTCCCGGAAACAATGACAGATGAAAGTACACTTCATTGGCTAGAAATCAAACCCAGGCCTACATTCAACTTAAGTGTATGGGGTAGGGGGAAGGAGAGAATGCTTCAGCTCAATAATTATTAGGAGGGGAGAATGCTTGCTAAGAACAGTTGGAATACCATGAGATACTTTTCCCTTCAAGTAATAATAATAATAATAATGGCATTTATTAAGCACTTACTATGTGCAAAGGTTACAAGGTGATGGGGTTGTCCCACGGGGGGCCCACAGTCTTCATCCCCATTTTACAGATGAGGTAACTGAGGCCCAGAGAAGTTAAGTGACTTGCCCAAAGTCACACAGCTAACAATTGGCAGAGCTGGGATTTGAACCCACGACTTCTTACCCCAAAGCCCGCTGAGCCATGCTGCTTGAGTTCACACTAGGTAGTTAGTGTGCATGTATGTGAGTAAGAAGAGAGGAAAAAGATCTTTTCTGGCTTTCACAGCAACTTTGAATTTGATTCTGTAACATTATTTCAATGAAATAATTTTTAGAATTTAGTTGTCTTTAGGAACCATAACTAAAACACTGATTAGAGTGGCACTTGATTCATACCCATTCTTCATTTGCCCCCAGATTAACCTTCTTTTAGAGCAAATATTTCAACATTTCCATTAAAATTCCAAAGAGCAATTTGTTTTCTTTCTCATTGGCATTGTCAACTCTGGCCCATGCTTCTTTAAATACAGTTGGGCAAGTCTGAAACACATCCTTCAAAACAGTACATTGTGATAATGTAGTGGCCAAGAGTTGAACTATTATCATAGCTATCAAATAGAAGAAGGTTCTTCACATACTTCCATGCTTCCTTTCCCATTTTGATGGTGTGCTACTAACATAGCTGTCAAAAACACCTTTTGCAACATCCCTCTAATGAAATAGAGATCCCACCCCATTTATCAGAATGTGAAAGCATGAAATTCCACTCTGGGAATGCCTTGATGTAGGCAGAGCAGGATTTGAGGGCTTGATAAAATAAGCTCTCAGCTAAAATGAAATTCATCATAGAGGGGGACCCCAGAATGAGACCCTTAATATGTAGCAACGAGAGCTTAATTTAAACCAAAAATCACAGTGCAGTATCAAATTATGTTAGGAAACAGGTCTGATTCAAATGACTAATGCATTCCGTTCTGAAACTTAGTTCCATAAAGAGAAAATCGAAGAGTCTTTAAAGTTGATAGTAAATGAACTCCAAACAGTAAGATGCCCTTCAAAGACTACTGGAATGAATTTGGATGAACATTTTAACGGCTCTATCTGCTCTGTTCAGTCTGTTTAATCTCTGCAAGTCTTCCTGTAACATACTGCTTAGATTTTTAGAAGGTAAACAATTCAGTAATGGCATTACTCCACTTACCATACAGGTTCAGTGTGGTAACAGTTTAAGGTGGAAATATCCTCCGAGGAAATAAGCTAGTTTCATCCATCACATTTTCTGGTCCTACACTGTATGGGAATACTTTAAAACAACTAGCAGCTTGGGAGAAGCTGCCTGCCCTAGTGGAAAGAGCATGGACCTGGGAATCAGAAGGAACTGGGTTCTAATCCTGCCTCTGCCACTTGCCTGCTGTGTGACCTTAGACAAGCCACTTTACTTTTCTCCTCCTCTGTTCCCTCATCGGTAAAATGGGGATTAAAACTGTGAGCCCCATGGACAGGGACTGTGTCCTACCTGATTAGTTTGTATCTACCCCAGCACTTAGTACAGTGCCTGGCACATAGTAAGCACTTCACAGATACTATTAAAAGAACAAAAACAAACTAGCAACACCTGAAACCCTTGCCAAAAGACCAAGGCTTCCTTCTCCTTACCTGGGTGGTCCATCAGGGCTCCGTTGAGTCATGTTGGCAGGATGTGGAGAAGACTGAACTGCTAGAGCTGGACTCGTTTGGTAGTAGTATGGAAGATTTCAGTCTCCAGGTCTGTCATTGCTCTATCTTTCGCAAGAGCCCAAGCCTCGCTAAAAATTTTAATGAGGTTCTTATCAATTTTAAAAAGGCTTAGTTATGTAAAATCTAATTGCTGTGTAATTAATTCTCAAGCAGGAAACAAGCTACATACTGAAAGAAACAATAAGCTTCAATGGACAACTCAGGTGCTCTAATGCTATGTTGAAAAAAATCAATTCAGCGTGCCATGGGTGTTTTTAAGAAAATATTAAACAGTTCAGCAACTTCAACATAGAATGTCCAGGGACCTTGCAAACTCGCAGATTCTATGAGTGCTTCATAATAATAATGGCATTAAGTGCTTACTAAGTCCAAACACCGTCAAGCAGCATGGCTCAGTGGAAAGAACACGGGCTTTGGAGTCAGAGGTCATGGGTTCAAATTCCGACTCTACCAATTGCCAGCTCTGTGACTTTGGGCAAGTCACTTAACTTCTCTGTGCCTCAGTTGCCTCATCTGTAAAAGGGGGATTAAGACTGTGAGCCCCCCCGTGGGACAACCTGATCACCTTGTCGCCTCCCCAGAACTTAGAATAGTGCTTTGCAAGTGCTTAATAAATGCTATCATTATTACTAAGCACAGAGATTAATGCAAGCAGATCAAACACAGTCCCTCTCACTATGGCTGCTAGGCATTTTATCCCCATTTTACAGATGAGGTAACTGAGGCCCAGAGAAGTTAAATGATTTGCTTAAAGTCACACAGCAGGTAAGTAGTGGAACCAGGATCGGAAACCCAGGTCCTCTGACTCCCAGGCCCCTGCTCTTTTCAAGCCTTGATGTTCCATTTCTTTAGCTGAAAGGGACTCTCTGTTTTTAGGAAAAAATGTCTTCTGGTCACCTAAGCTCTTCCAGAAAAAAGGTATGAGTAGTGATCTCAATGAATAAGATGAATATGTATTTATTTCCCCCGATGATACCGAAGTATTTAAAAATGACAAGGTAGAGAGAAAGCATCGAGTTACTTACTTAAACAGCAAATAGGTTTGAGGTTGATTCAATAAGCTAAAGAGAAAGTTCAGTTTGCTCTCTCAGTGTTTAATTGTACATCAAACTTTGGAGTTTTTTTTTTAAATGTTTCCTGCAGAATAACATAGTGGGCATGGTTATATGGTTTTTATCACTTGGGTGACAAAAAAGTTAACGGTACCAATGTTTATATCTTAAAGCATCTCTTTTAGCATTTTCCAACTTACATGGTAATAAATTGTCATTATCCTTTTCTAGTAATTGTGATGCTGGGGTAGATATGGGACGCAATTCCTGTTCACATAGGGCTCACAATCTAAGGGAGAGGGAGAGATCATTTAGTGACACTTCTTTCCTCAAAGAAAAGTCAGAACAAGCAACTTCAGTAAAACAGGGAGGGCAGGCTTGATTCATCAGAAAATGATCAAATGTCTTGATTTCTGCAGGACGATTATAAATTGTGACCACACCTAGATTTCAGCCTGGGTGGTGACCGTGGCAGCTGTGCATTGGATTAAGGTAGGGAAGCAGTATAGCATAGTGGATACAGCACGGGTCTGGGAGTTAGATGGTCACAGGTTCTAATTCTGGCTCTGCCATTTGTCTGCTGTCTGACCTTGGGCAAGTCACTTCAGTTCTCCATGCCTCAGTTACCTCATCTATAAAATGGGGCTCGAGATTGAGAGCCCCACGTGGGACAGGGACGGTGTCCAACCTGATTTGCTTGTACCCACCCCAGTGCTGAGTACAGAGCCTGACGCAAAGTAAGGACTTAACAAATACCACAATTATTATTATTAGGAAGCATTTATAGTGGGTGCAACAGCAGGTAAGGAGAACCAGCAGCTCCAGAGCAGTCTTCCACGTGGCCAGCTTGACTACACTGACTACTGGGGAAGGCTGCACTAATAATTAATAACAAAAATAATGAAGCCATTGGTGCCTGTCTAGTTATTTTGTTTTGTTTTGTTGTCTGTCTCTCCCCTTTTAGACTGTGAGCCCATTGTTGGGTAGGGATTGTCTCTGTTGCCTAATTGTACTTTCCAAATGCTTAGTACAGTGCTCTGCACACAGTAAGCGCTCAATAAATGCAATTGAATGAATGATTATATCATATCCCAGCTTTTGGTCCTTATCAAATGCCATTATCATTATAAGGTGACTAACCTTATTCAATCAATCAATCAATCACTCAATCATATTTATTGAGCACTTACTGTGTGTGCAGAGTACTGTACTAAGCACTTGGGAGAGTACAATACAACAGAGTTGATAGACACATTCCCTGTCCACAATGAGCTTACAGTCTAGAGAAGGAGACAGATATTCATACAAATAAATAAATGACGAATTTATACGTAAGTGTTCAATAGTATTGGTTTGCTTTCCTGCACCTTTCCTTTTGTTATTGATTGAGCCGCACTTCGTCCCTCTCTTCTTCTCACTCTCTTTTTTTTTTCCAATAGTATTTGTTAAGCACTCAGGCACTGTACTAAGCACTGGGATAGATACAAGCTAATCAGGTTAGGCCCAATCCGCATCCCGCATGGAGGTCATTGTATCAAACCCGATTTTGCAGATGAGGTAACTAAGGTACAGAGAAGGTAAGTGACATGCCTAAGGTCACACAGAAAATAAATGGCAGAGTCAGAATTAGAACCCAGATCCTTCTGACTCCCAGGCCCGTGCTCTATCCATTAGGTCATGCTGCTTCTCTTTCCCCTCCATCCCCCACTCCAATTAACATAGGTACTGGAACTCAGTTTCCACACATTCTTACAGTTTTCTGGACCCCTGACTATTTTCTCAAACATCGTAGCATGGATGGTTGGGACACAGAATGGCAGGCAGATCCACATGGGAGGTGGCAATTAGGAATGAGACATCTTTTTGGGAGCAGAGGCTGCAAAAAAAGTTGTGATACTTAGGCTCAAAATTCGAAAAAGCACCCGGTGTTACAAATAACAAATGGAACAACACAGCAAGGGTCTAGCTAACTCTACCCACACACAATGCGCAAGAACTATTGGTTATGCATCAGGCTTTTCAGCCTCACTCCCACACATGGCTAAAGTTCAATTACAGCGATATCCGTGAACAATTATGTGTGTGGGTGTGCATATATTTAAACACGTATGTATGAAAGTCTCTGCTTAGACAGAGTTCAGCATTATGCATACTGGACACTGTACAAAGAAAGCTAAATAGATTCAGAGCTTGACAACTGAGATGGAAAATAAAAACATGGTCATATAAAAGGGCAAAAACAGACATATGGATAATAGAACAAATGCAAAACTAGCACCCAGGCTAAAATGAATTCAACTGGCTTTATATTCCTGCTTTTCAATCATTTTTGGAGGGGAAGTATCACTCTAGGAGCACACAGCTTCTATTTTGTTCCACCATCGAATACACAGTAGATGGGTACATAGCTCACAGTCCTAGAATGGAGGATAAAAGCACATGGGGGCAGAGCAAATTTCAGTAGTAAACAACTTTTTTATATTAAAAAGATCAAATGGTTATCTAGAGGAAACAAGTAAGCCACTGGATCACCTTCATTACCCTTTAATCAAGCAAACATTACTGTTCTTTTCCAAGGGGCTCGAGCTGAGTACCACTGGTTGGAAAGCACTGATGTACAGTGTGCCCAAGGGTTAACGGGAGGAGCTTTGGGGTTGTAGAAAGACTAATTTGTTCAGAGACAGAAAATTGTATAAAGGGGGAGAAATTAACCCCCAACTTGCAGTTAAAGTTAGAGTTTGTGGAGGGGCTTGGATTTCAGTCTGTGGAGAACAGAAGTCAGTTTACAAAAATCAGAAGGGTATAAGAGGAAGAGCAGTGCTGGAAGGTGGAAGATTAGAAAGGTGGGCCAATCAATGGATTCTCCTAGGAGGATCTAAAATGAGTCAGCAGTTAAGGAGGGAAGTTAAGTGGCTCGGAGAATAGTTAACCATAAAGAGGTTGAAAGCTATGGAAAAGGCCTTCGTTTTTGACATATAGGGATATCTAGAGCTCCTAAAAGATTGTAATATGGTGATGGGTGATTACAGTGATTGTTAAGCACTTACTATATGCTTTGCACTGGGGTAGATACAGGACGGTCATTTCAGACACAGTCTCTTTCCCATCCATGTGGGGCTCACAGTCCATGATGGTTTGGCGGACTTTGCCCTATAAAACGTTAATGAAGCTTAATTCTTCAACACGACCCCGCTAAGTGGCGCTTTATGGAATTAGGGGCTTGGCAACCGTTAACCATGAAGTCACCAGACTTTCTGGACAGCAGGGGTGTGGTTCCGGGGAAGAGGAAGACTTTGAGATGAAAAAACACCTGATGAGAGATTGTAAATTCTCCAGGGGAGGGGAGCAGAGCGGGGTGGGATGGGATGGGCACTAGGGATTGCTACTTGCCTGGAGGAGGGTGCCTTGAGGTTGACAGAATTGATAGGCCACTGAGACAACCTCAGAAGCCAACAACACGCTGGTCACGCAAATCACACCGCTGTTACAGCACCATAGGAGGGAGAACAGGTATCTTATCCCCCTTTTACAGATGTGGAAAACAACACTTTTTAAAAATGGTATTTGTCAAACACTTACTATGTGCCAGACATCGTACTAAACACTGGGATAGATACAATCTAATCAGATTGGACACAGTGAGCCCACGTGGGGCTCATAGTCTTAATCCCCATTTGCAAATGAGGTAACTGAGGCACAGAGAAGTGAAGTGACTTGCCCAGGGTCACCCAGCAGACAAGTCTGCCAAGCCAGCTCTCTTCCTCCCTTCAAAGCCTCACTGAGAGCTCACCTCCTCCATGAGGCCTTCCCAGACTGAGCCCCCTTTTTCTTCTCCTCCTCCCCATCCCCCCCACCCTACTGCCTTCCCCTTCCCCACAACAGTTGTATGTATTTGTACGAAATTATTACTCTATTTATGTTACTTGAACATATTTACTATTATATTTATTTTGTTAATGATGTGCATATAACTTTAATTCTATTTGTTCTGATGATTTTGACACCTGTCTACGTGTTTTGTTTTGTTGTCTGTCTCCCCCTTCTAGACTGTGAGCCCTTTGTTGGGTAGGGACCGTCTCTATATGTTGCCGACTTGTACTTCCCAAGTGCTTAATACAGTGCTCTGCACACAGTAAGCGCTCAATAAATACAATTGAATGAATGAATGAATGAAGTGGCAGAGCCGGAATTAGAACCAGTGATCTTCTGACTGGCCCGTGCTCTATCCATTATGCCATACTGCTTCAACAACTAAAGGGAGCTCATTAAGTTAAGTGACTTGCCTAGGGTCACGTGGACAGCAAGCGACAGAGAGGATTAGAACTCAGGTCCTCTGGCTCCCTGGCCTGTGCTCTTTCCACTAGGCCACACTGCTTCTCTAATCATATTGAAAGTGGCAAGTGGATAAAACTTTGGGTTTGCCTGTGTGGGGAGAGAAGAGATGGGCAGAAGTGGCAGATTCAGGAAGAAAGTTGCAGTACTCCATGAGAGGTGATTTAAGGCTGGAACATAGGATCTGGTTGAAGAATTGGAGAGGAAGGCAGGGAGAAACAGATTTTAGCAACAGATTGATTATGAGGAATAGTCAGAAGTCAAAAATGATTCCAAAGTGGATTTCTTCCTTATAGGTAGCTGAAATACTTCGTGATTGCAGCTTTTACTCCTAATGGTCAAATTTGATAATTTGAGCTGAAGAACTCAAATTACTTTTACCTCTCTTTATTCTACGCTTGGAGCTTCTTTGGTAGGCCAATAGGGGAAGTATTTAGTTTCCAGTTTTTCAGATGATGAAACTGAGTTATAATACTAAGTAGCAGAGTTGGGAATTAAAGGTTTATACTCCAGTCCTTAATCTGTAAATACTGGAGCTCAAGGGTTTATGCCACTTGACACTTTAAATTTGTAATGATCTTTACTGAGCATTTATTGTGTGCAGAGCACTGAATTAAGCACCGAGGAGCATACAATGCAACAGAGCTTGCTGTCTAGAGGGGGAGACAGACATTAATAGAAACAAATACAGTATGGATATGTACATTAGTGCTGTGGGGCTGAGGGTTGCATGAATACCAAGTGCCCAAAGAGTGCATAAATGACACAGAAGGGAGAGAGATTCTGGGTAAGGGTAGAGAGGGAAGAAGGGGGCTTAATTAGAGAAGTCCCCTTGGAGATGTGACCTTAATAATGCTTTGAAGGTGAGGAGAGTGGAATGTATCTGTTTATTGTTAGATTGTACGCTCCCAAGCACTTAGTACAGTGCTCTTGTTGTTTTTATTTTTGTTTTGAGGACTGCATTGTACAGCAATGTCCTCCTGGTAATACCCCATAGGATTTAATGGCTAGGGAATGCTAGCTGGTCTGAGAACCTCAAATTCCTCTTTGACCAGTAAAATGACCATTGTAGAGTATATTATTTCCCTGGTGGACATCAACAGGGCTTAAAATTTATGGTCTCCGGGGCTCTACTGGAGAGCGTAAATTTCACTCTGGTAACTTATGCAAGTCCTGTCTTTCCAGCACCTGTTGTATGTCAGCTCTTGTTGACAGACAGGGGCATTCTGCTGAGAGTGAAGAGGGAGAGCAGACAGGGTAGTCTTGTCCCAAAATATCAAGCTCTCACAGCAGAGTTGCTTGTCAGATTCAGATGGTGGAGTGCATTGATACCAATGGGGCTCTCAGGACAATTGCTCCCTCATCACACCGATGTCTGGGCCCACTCTCTGGCAGTGGTCCTGGACTAGTTGTTAGGGTGGATCCACATCCGTTGGGCAGCAGATTGTTGGAATGATAGCCACTGGAGAGGGGCGGAATGATAATGATGGCATTATTTAAGTGTTTAATCTGTGCGGAGCACTGTACTAAGCACCAAGGGTAAATACAAGAAAATAAGGTTGGACACAGTTCCCGTTCCACATGGGGCTCACAGTCTAATGAGGAGGGAGAATGGGTATTTAGTGTCCATTGGACAGATGAAGAAACCGAGGTCCTGTGAAGTTGAGGGACTTGCCCAAGGTCACACAGCAGACAGGTAGCGGAGCTGGGATTGGGACCCATGTTCTCTGATTCCCAGGCCCGTGCTCTTTCCACTAGGCCAGGCTGAACTTCCAGTTGCCTTTTCTCTTCACTCTCCTCTTCCTCCTCTTCCTCCTTTTTACTTATTTTCCCTTTATCTTTCACCTCACCTGTGGGCATTCAGAAAAATTGACTGGATACTAGCTGGCCCTAAAACTCCTAATGCTGTCCATCAGCATAAATGGAAACTTCACCTTTGCATCAAGAACACACATTAGGCTGCTCCAGAATATTAAACCACTTAAGTGCTCCTAAATCAGAAGGCGATATCATGTGTTGTTATCCAAATAGCTCAGATTCAGATATTCAATCAATCAATCAATCAATCGTATTTATTGAGTGCTTACTGTGTGCAGAGCACTGTACTAAGCACTTGGGAAGTACAAGTTGGCAACATATAGAGATGGTCCCTACCCAACAGTGGGCTCACAGTCTAGATATTCATTTTAACCTTCATGTTCCAGGCAAATAGAAATGAAATCTCATCAAAGGCTTAATAGTATCTGGATGCAAGTTAATTTCTGGAGCAGGAATACCTTTAGCAAGTTATTTTCCCTAGTTACTCTTCCTTCTAGCTGATGTATCATCAGCTGAAAAACATCTAAATGAAAAGAATAAGATTGTAATGCACAAGCCTTTAATTTCACTGGACTATAAATTCTATCTAGGGGTGGAATGACTTTCATTAAGACAAAATTCTAACCTGTTGAGTGCTAAATACCTCTCAGTGGTATTGATTGAGTGTATCCTGTGTGCATAGCACTGCACTAAGCGCTTGGGAGAATGCAATAGAGTTTACAATCTTGTGGAGGTGATTTTCCTTAAATGGCTTAGGGGTTTCCCACCTGAAGATAAGAAGGTCACACTAGATGATCTACTGAGGTCCATCCAACAATATTATTCTAAAAACAGACCTGGCTTCACTAGGGACAGAGTACAGACTGCCTTTCCAGGGCAACGTCATATTTAGCAATTGCAGGAGGTGAGGTGAGGTGAGATATTTCCCAATCTGCTCGTGGCAGAAAAAATATTAGAGCAAGTGCTGCTTATTTAAACAAAGCTTGTTCTCCTCATTCCAAGTCTTAAAGGTGCATGATTTCCTCCCGTGGCCCAGAGTACAAGCATGTGCTTTCATCACACAGAGGGGGCACAAGAATGGTGAAATTTTACCAATATTCTAAATGAGAAACATATTGAAGTCGGGTCTTTTTCAATTTACACTCTTAATATGGTGGGAGAGTCAGCTGTTCGCTAATGTAAACATGCCACAAATCATCCACTATCACCTAGCAGAAACAATGGCTATTACAGCTAATAATCCACAGCTTAGCCAACTGATAAATAAATGGGAGTCTCTTACTCTCAATATACTTTATGGAGAGGGTGGAAGAAACCGGGAGGGCAGGAGGGAGATTTCAGAATATACCTCTCTGAAAACAAATCTGACTGATGCTTTTCACAGCCATTTTGCCCCTCACATCAATTTTCTGTCACCACAAGAAGCCAAAATCCCATTTAAAGCCCGTGGCATTTCCAGAAGGCTTTCTGACTTCCAAAGTGAGAGAAGGCATCCCCAATTTAAAAAAGAAAAGAAAAGAAAAAAACTTCACTACTCATTTAACTGGAATCAGTTTTTTATTGTATAGATGATTAAACTACTGTAGTAAGTTGAGGATTTAAAGTTTTACAGTACACTAGTAGAATTAGACATTAAATGGAGAGTCTTCTCCAATGCTCTTCATTCAGATGTAAAGTCACTATAGTATCCACTTTTCATATTTTAGTTAATAATAAACTATTTGGGGCATTTTTATTTTTAGTCTACCCTTGAAAAATTCTCAAACAGCCTCTAGAAATTTTACTTGAAAATATGAAACTTAAAAGGAAAAAATAAACAATCCAGCCTTCAAAGGCTGAATTATTGTGTGAAATAATAATAATGATAATAATGATGGCATTTGTTAAGCGCTTACTATGTGCAGAGCACTGTTCTAAGCGCTGGGGGGGATACAAGGTGATCAAGTTGTCCCACGTGGGGCTCACAGTCCTCATCCCCATTTTACAGATGAGGTAACTGAGGCTCAGAGAAGTGAAGTGACTTGCCCAAGGTCACACAGCAGACAGGTGGTGGAGCCGGGATTCGAACCCATGACCTCTGACTCCCAAGCCCGGGCTCTTTCCACTGAGCCACGCTGCTTCTGAAAGATTTCCCCATATGAGTTTAGGAAATGGTGGATGAAGTGTAAGTAGTAGAAGGCATCCAAACATTAAAGAGCAACAGGAGATGGTAAATGCTGGCAAGTCTATTAAAGTTGCAGCTACACTTCTAAATTTTTTAATTCGAGGCGAGGGAGGTTGTGAGCCAGAGTAGTATGGTAGTTCTAGCACCATGGTATGCGGTGGACATGCTTAGAGAAAAGAGGGAAAGCTTTTAAGTGCCTGGTGCCACTTGAGTAATTGTTGTAAGATGCCCAGCTGTCCTTTTTCTCCAAGAAGGATAACAGAAAACAGTAGATCCTGGAAATAAGATGCTAATTTTCTTCTCTATGGAGAGTTAACAGCTGGTTAATCACTTTTCAAAGACAAAGGATGCCACTTGAATGACCAGATCTGAGAGCTGTTTATCCTAAGGTTGAGTGTGAAACCTTCCTCACTAGCAAGGGAAAAAACAAGTAGCTAATCACACTTATCCACTTGCACTTGGAGCTCAGAATTCAAGTGTGTTGTAATTTGTTTATATTAATGTCTGTCGTCCACTCTAGATTGTAAGCTCTTGTGGGCAGCGGATGTATCTACCAACTCAGTTGTATTATATTCTCTCAGTGCTCGATAAATACTGTTGATTGACTGGGATTCTGTCCACGTGCAAGTGTTATTCAAAGGCTGTTCTTTCTTCTCTGTACCCACAAAAATAGTTTAGGGCACATTTCCTCATTGGGGTGAGCAGTGCATCCTTAGGCAAGGCTGCTTCTCAATGGCATTGCTGCCTCTTCAGTGAGAAAGGTAGAAATCTCTGAGAGGTGTGTCTTTCAAACACTGTCCTCTCCTCTCTCTGCTTTTTTAATCAATCAATCAATCGTATTTATTGAGTGCTTACTGTGTGCAGAGCACTGTACTAAGCACTTGGGAAGTACAAGTTGGCAACATATAGAGACAGTCCCTGCCCAACAGTGGGCTTACCATATGTCAAGCCCTTTCTAAGCACTAGAAGCAGTGTGACCTAGTGGAAAGAGCTCAGACCTGGGAGTCAGAGGATCTGGGATCTTCGCCACTTGTCTGCTTTGACCTTGGGCAAGTCACTTAACTTCCATATGCCTCAGATACCTCATCTGTAAAATGGGGATTAAGAGTGTGAACCCCATGTGGGACAGGGACTGAGTTCAAACTAATTATCTTTTATGTGAGCTCCCCCTCTAGACCGTGAGCTCGTTATGGGCAGGAAATGTGTCTGTTTGTTGTATTGTGCTCTCCCAAGTACTTAGTACAGTGCTTTGCACACAGTAGGCACTCAATAAATGAGATCAAATGAGTGAATGAATCTAGCCCAGCACTTAGTACAATGCCTGGCACATAGTAAGCACTTAACAGATTTCATTTAAAAAAGTGCTAGGACAGAGGCGAGAATATCAGGTTGGACACAGTCTTTGTCCTCCATAGGGCTTGCAAAGCCGGAGGGGACAAAGTGTATCAATCAATCAATCAATTGTATATATTGAGTGCTTACTGTGTGTAGAACGCTGTATTAAGTGCTTGGGAGAGTACAATATAGTAGAGCTGGTGGACACTTTCCCTTTCTAGAGGGAGAGACAGACATTAATATAAATAAATAAATTATGGATATGTGTGTAAGCACTGTGGGGCCAAGGAAGGGGTGTATAAAGGGAGCAAATCCAAGTGCAAGGGCGATGCAAGAAGGGAGTGGTAGAAGAGGAAATGAGGACTTAGTCAGGGAAGGCCTCTTGGAGGGGATGTGCCTTCAATAAGGCTTTAAAGGTGAAGAGAGTGATTGTCAGATATGAAGAGGGAAGGTGTTCCAGGCCAGAGGCAGGATATGGGTGAGAGGACAGTGGCGGGATAGATGAGATAGACCTGAGTGGAAAGATTACACTGGGTCCCTGTCCTCCAGGACTTCGTAAAAATCTCTGTTGTGTGTGTGTGTGTGTGTGTGTGTGTGTGTGTGTGTGTGTGTGTGTGTGTGTGTGTGTGTGTGTTTGTGTGTATGCACTCAATAAAAACGGAACATCTAAAAACCTAGAAACTAGGTCACATTCCTCTAGACTGTAAGCTCCTTGTGGGCAGGAAACATGTCTATCACTTCTGCTGTAGTGTACTCTTCAAAGCATTTAATACAGTGCTCTGCTCACAGTGAGCTCTCAGTAAGTACCATTGATTGACTGATAAGCTTCTTGCGGGCAGGGACTGAATCCACCAACTATCCTGTACTCTCCCAAGCCCCTAAGACACACAGCAGGTACTCAACAAATACCACTGATTAATTGTCTCCTCCACTGGACTGCACACTCTTTCCCACTATTCACCCAGATACTGTTTTCACCCTTTCTACATCTTTCCTCATTATATCCTGATGTCTTCTCAAACCCACTTGGCTTCTTCAGCCCTGCTTCTTATTTTCTGAAGTGTTCCTCGTGATTTTTTTTTTTAGACCATCGCATGTGTATTTTCCAAGGTGTCCAAGATAAATCGAATACATATAAACCCTCATTTATTTCTATCTCTTCACTTTTTAAGCATTTTTTGATGCTGGGTATTACCCTGTTCTGTTTCTCATTTCTCCTTCAGTCTGTTTTTCTTCCACAGGCAGTCTGATTTTTTCACTGAGTCTCCAGAAATTTTGACTCTCCACTCCATAATTGGAGCCAACACTCTCCTCCTTGGCAGCTTCTGTAATATTTGGTTGGAAACATCATACATGAAAACTTTGGCATGGGAGCCAGGACACATGGCTTTACAGTATAATATTTTCTTTTTGAGTCATGTTCAGCAGAGACAACCTCACTTACCCCCAAAACCCAAAACACACATGGTGGGCAGCATAATGCATAAAACTCAGTGACTTCAACACCATAAATGGGGCTACACTTAAAAAAATACGAGTATACGTGTAGCGCTAAATTATTGAGGATTATCTTGGAGCTGCCAATGACCTCATTTTACATGTAGCTTAAGGAGGCTTTTGATCGGGTGAGGCATTGCACAAAAGAGCAGTTTGTGTATAATAACAGAGAGTTATATATATCTTTGCCCACTTAAAATTTTGCTCCTCATTTGGTGCTTTCATTCTCCTCCACACATTGTTTCAGGGCTGTGTTGCCCAGAATCTTTCTAAAATATTTCCCCCTTCTCCCACCACTCCCACCCACTTTTCTCATTAAGTTTTGATATTTTCCAGTCTGGGTTGCCCTCAAATTTCCTGCTCCTTCAGATGAAGTCTTTAAACAGAGCTCTTTCTTTCAAAACCGAGCTCAGCCTAGATTCTCTAAAAGAGAGAGCAGGCTTTGAGAAAAGCGAGTCAGGAACAGAAGAGTAAATTTGAGCCCACTCCCGTTTTTCAATTGTTTGTGTTAATTATCCAGCAGCCTCTTCTGACCTAGGCTTCAGCTTTCTCTTTGATTTTGTTGATCTTAAGTCTCCTTACATGTCTGTATATCTGACTTGGCCCCTTACCACATCATATTGATTAAAGAAAGCTAAAAAACCCAGCAAAATTACTATGTGCAATGCTTCCTTTTTTGAAAATGTTCATTTCCCCCTGGGGTAATGATTCTAATCACTTGAAGTTAAAAGCAGAAGAGTATCTGCTTCGGCATATTTTACTAGGCAGAGTCACTGTGCAACTAAAGAGATTTAGCAATTTCCAACTAGTTAGGTTTCCATTTTCTACTTCCAGCTTTTGAATGGAAAAGTGTTAACACATGAAAGCAACATCTCACTTCAAGACTTTCTGACGGTGATCAGTAGAGCCATGGAATGGAGTCCAGATCGATTCTTGGCATAAATCATTAGAGCTTTAGTGCTGGGTTTTTCATCTTTAAGGTATTTCTATATCCAGCCATCACTGTGATTCACTAAAGTTGTGGTAGGCGCATGAGGGTCTCCCTTTTCAAATTAGTTTCCTACAAAATTGTAGGACCAAGCCAAAAAGGCAACATAAATTGTGCTGGATACCCTTCAGTTCATGTTCAAAGTCTTGAAGTATTTGTACATGATCTATGTACCAAGGTGATATGGTAACAGAGACAAATTATGTTAAAGCATCTGAAAGTCATCATTTAAATGCATATGCAGGCATTTTAAAGAAAATCTACATGAGAATCAAAAACAAGATTAAGCCACATCTGTTTGGATTTAAACTACATTGTCTATATAGTTCAAAGTTGTTTCCTTTTGTCTAAAAAAACCTGCCCAGCTGTTTTTTATCTTAAATTCTTAGCCACTATTAAAGAATTGTTTTCATTGGCCAGCCAATGCTGTTTCTAAAACTTGAGCTAGTTAGGAAAAGGGACTAAGTAAGAAAATATGCTTTATTCATCAAAGGTCTGTGCTCAGAGCCTTTCCTTGGCACACACAAAAAATGAATAACACGGAGGCTTCATGAGATTTTAAATGGAAGCAGTGTATCTACTGCATGTCATCATATTGTAAATTAGGTCTTTCTAATATTTTTATTAAAGTAATTGACTCAACTGACACGGATAAGGGACATGAAAGAGAAAATGAATCCTGAAAGGTATGAATTATATAATAAAGACTTGACAACCCAAATGCCATGTCCAGATGCAATAGCTGGAGCTGTTTTGAAAGTTATTGTCAGTCAGTAAACAGATGTCTCTAACATAGATGAGGGTGGGGTGAGTATTCTTTTAGACACCTGGCAAATTTATATTATATGTGAGTGTGTGTGTGTGTGCGTGCGTGAGTGAGTGTGTGTGTGTGTGTGTGTGTGTGTATGATGATGGCATTTGTTAAGTGCTTACTATGTGCCAAGCACTGTTCTAAGCACTGGGGGAGATACAAGGTAATCAGGTTGTCTCACGTGTGGCTCACAGTCTTAATCCCCATTTTACAGATGAGGTAACTGAGGCACAGAAGAGTTAAGTGACTTGCCCAAAGTCACACAGCTGACAAGTGGCAAAGCTGGGATTAGAACCTATGACCTCTGACTCCCAAACCCATGCTCTTTCCACTAAGCCACGCTGCTTCAATATATACGCATACATATATACACACACATACATATGCATATATATAGACATCAAATTATGAAGTGCTGGTATTTTATGAGGAACAATAAGCAAAAAAAATTCTATGAAACCACACTAAAATGTTTATTAGAAGGGAACTTGAGACAGATATGAGAATAAATCAAATATGACAACCACACCATTCCTTAAAATTGCTTTGTTGCTTTCTGTTTATAACTTCTATGTAATCTGCAGTGGTGTAGTTAACATAGTAACTCTAGACCATAATAATATACACGTGTAGGCTTTGATTTAAGTATACCAGACCTGACCTATTGATTTTACCAAATGTCAGGAGTCAGTATAACTTGAAGGTGAAACACGAGTCTTTAAAATGAAACGTCTACAATAGATGCAGTCTTGTATGAATATTGTGCTCACCGAAGGTCTCTTTTTTTTTGGCAAGTATGACCTTTTTTAAAAAAAGCTTCTGGTTTCAAGAAAATGGCTTCCAGTTTTCCATAACTGGCTTAAATTCCATAAACTGTATCTTGGGGATGTGTGTCAAGAAACGAATGACAGACCTGTGATACCAATGCAGTATTTGCTAATGTTCATAAAGTATGCAAGAGGTTGCTAGATCATGTAATAGAGCATTTTCTGATTGGGAATAATTGTGTTGCATGTGGGCATTTTTTTTCCCTAGCCCTCATAGAAATCCAACAGTAACAATGCATTTTAAAATTGGGCTCTCCTGCCACAACTGGATTCCATTTCAGAACCGGCAGGGAGTATGTCACAGTTCTGAAACACGGGAAAATGAGGGAACACTTGAAAACAGGCACAGCCAAAGGATCTGTTAATGCCAATGCAGGGAAAGGAAACATGGGGGTATTTCCTGACCTCTGAAATGGAATGAGAAAACCATCACCCTCCTAATTTCTCAACTATTTCTCCTCATCTTTCAGTACCTTGACTTGTTTCTTTAATAAACGGTAGGTGCAGACCCAAACCCAGATGCAATAAGATGAACATCTTCACATTTTTGCTCTCAGTTTGTGATTTGTTTCTCTTCTTCAGTTCTCTAGGAGGTGAGTTAAGGACAGGGCATCCACCTAAATGGGGAGTATCTTGGTTTTTACTGAATGTATTTAACAACCACTCCAGATCAATCAATCACTCGTATTCACTGAGCATTTACTGTACACAGGGCACAGTACTAAGCTATTGGGAGAGTACAGTACAACAATATAACAGACCCAGTCCCTGCCTACAACAAGCTTACATTTAAGAGGGCATTTCAGATGACCTTCCAAACCAGTTTATCTTCTTTCACAATAACATGTCCTTTTAAAAATGTCAAGGCACGGAGAGGTGAATTGGGGCTTTTAAGGTGTTTGAAAAACAAAATGGTGACTCTAAGGAACAATTGAGTTATTTGCATTTTATATGGATGAGGACTTTGGCAGAAGGCCTGCTTAAGGATTACAGTTTGTAGTGCCAGCAAAGAAAATGGAAATGTATGTGTCATATTTTAACTGCTCTTCATCCAGGGAGAGAGGATGAGAAAGCTGGTTCTAGAGGTAGAAGTATTTCAAAGGACCCTCAGTAGAGAACAGCCATTGAAAATCCAAAGATTAATTCAATTACAGAGAACTAGCTGAAAGTAACCAGAGTTGCTCAAATGAGAAGAAACCCCAAATACTGAAACCTGTCTGTCCCTGCCATGGAAATCAGTCGGCCCTTTTTATGAACCAATATCCATCTTGGCCTAGCCAGAAATTGGGAGGGTACTGTAAGGCATCGTAGGGTCAGTGTGTCTGTCACTCTGTGTAACTGATTATTTCTATTTTGTAAAATAATATTTTGCCTATCAAATTCATTACTAACAATGATGATAGCCCCTTCATTTGTCACAGATGCCTCGAATCATCTCATGTCCTCCCCTAAGTACTTTCAGCTATAGGTGCTCAATTCAAAGGGGTGATGAAAATCATCACCCCCTTGGGGTTGGCACTGAAGATAGAGGAGCCATTAGCTATACCCCCATAGCTTTGGGGGCATGGCTGGCAGGCCTAAATGGCTCTCTTCATCCCGACCAGAGGTCAACCCAAAATGGTGCTCCCACATTTTGCTCCAGCTGGCAGTATCAGGAAGAGGATGCTTGTGTCCCTGTCTCAGGCCTTCCATGGGTCTGAGCATGGATGACTTCTGCCCTGGGGTCCCACAGAGAGGAGCAATCTTCCTCCAACCTCCAACAAACCCAACCAAAGCAGTGTTCATGGGGCATCCATGTCTTGATAACTCGGGAGTGCTAACCCCTGCCCCCCCATACTCATCAGATTCCCAGGCCACCCTGGCAGGGGTAAGATAAAGAGACAGCCTCCCCAGTGTGGCTCTGTGGAAAGAGCACGGGCTTTGGAGTTCAGAGATCATGGGTTCAAATTCCAGCTCCTCAAACTGTCAGCAGTGTGACTTTGGGCAAGTCACTTAACTTCTCTGTGCCTCAGTTACCTCATCTGTAAAATGGGGATTAAAACTGTGAGCCCCCCATGGGACAACCTGATCACCTTGTATCTCCCCCAGTGCTTAGAACAATGCTTTGCACATAGTAAGTGCTTAACAAATATTATTATTATTATTATTATTATTGTTATGAGCATGAGAGAACCTGTGCTGGCATTTCAGCTGGGTCTGCTAGAGATAGCCCTGGGGCACCTAAGTTCCCCAGATAAGCTGGGAGGGGACTAAGAGAGCCCCTTGAACCCGGCCCGGGGACTTAGTAAGGATCCCAGAAACAGCAGTGGAGGAGGAAAATCCCCAGTGAATATCTTTTCCTTTCTCTCCTCTTGCTATTTCAGCATGGCCTAGTGGATAGAGCATGGTCCTGGGAGTCAGAATGATCTGGGTTCTAATCCCAGCTCTGCCGCTTGTCTCCTGTGTGACCTTGGGCATGTTGCTTCATTTTTCTGTGCCTCAGTTCCCTGATCTGTAAAATGGGGATTGAGACTGTGAACCTGTGAAACATGAACTGTGGCCAACCCAATTTGCCTGTATCCACTCCAGAGCTTAGTAGAGTGTCTGGAAGCACCTAACAAATATTATTATTATTATTATTCTCTTTTTCCCACTCCACCTCTGAGTTGTCGTCCACATTCATAATGAAAATTGGCACCCCTGCTATCAGTTCAAATGATCATTGTACTCAACAGTAGCTATCAACCAATGGTATTTACTGAGCACTTACTGTGTGCAGGGCAGTGTAAGCACTTGGGAGAGAATAATACAACAGAGTTAGTAGACATGCCATCTGCACTCAAGAAGCTTTCAGTCCAGAAGGAGAATAAATGAATTACAGATATGTGCATAAGTGATGTAGGGTGAATATCAAGTGCTTAAAGGGTACTGATCAAAGTGCACAGTTGATAAAGAAAGGAGAGGGAGTAGGGGGAAAGGGTTTAATCAGGGAAGGTCTCTTGGAGGAGATGGGATTTTAATAAGGTGGGGAGAGTGGTGGTCTGTTGTAGGCAGAGCGGGAGGGAGTTCCAGGTCAGAGTGAGGACATGGGCGAAGGCTAACTGGTGAGATAGATGAGATCAGGGCACAGTGAGCAAGCTATGCTAGGGGAGCAAATTGTTGGGCTGAGCTGTAGTAGGAAATCAGCGAGGTAAGGTAGTTGGGAATGAGCTGATTGAGTGCTTCAAAGTTGAAGGAAAGGAGTTTCTATTTGATGGAGGAACACAAATCAGCTCTCTTCCAACTACCTATCCTCACTTCTCTCCCACCACACCTCAGCTTACATACTTAGTTCCTCTCCAAATAACCTTCTCACTACACCTCATCCTTATTTTCTCTTACCACAGACCTCTCACACCCTTGTCCTTCACATGTGGCAAACTACTGCTTTCCTCGTCTTTAAAGCCCTTCTGAAATCACATCTCCTCCAAGAGACCTTCCCTGATTTATCTCTTATTTCACCCCTACTGCACTTGGGTACTCACTTCCTCCCCATATGGTGATCCTGATATAAATATCTTTATATTTTATTACTTCCTATTTCTAATTTATTTTGGTGTCTGCCTCCTCCCCCTTCCCCGCAGCTCCCCCACCATAGATACATATACTTGGAAGCAGAGTGGCCTAGCGGGTAGAGCATGGAACTTTGAGTCAGAAAGATCTGAGTTCTAATCCCAGCTCTGCCACTTGTCTGCTGTGTGACCTTGGTCAAGCCACTTAACTTCTCTGTGTCTCGATTACCTCATCTGTAAAATGGGGATTAAAACTGTGAGCCCTATGTGGGACAAAGACTGTGTCCAACCTGATTATCTTGTATCTATCTCAGAGATTAGTACGATGCCTGACACATAGTAAGCGCTTAACAAATACCATAAAGCACACATGCATACACACTCACATACACACAGACACACGATTGGAAGTTCTGTGAAGATAGGGATCATGTCTACTAATTCTATTATACTCTCCCAAGCACAGTGCTCTATACATAATAGATACTCAAATACTATGATTGAAATACTGGATATAGCTTTTGTGATTATGATGCCTCTATAACAATTTTAGAATGCTTTGATTTATACTGGAAATATTGTTGCAATGCTTTCTGCTCCTTGTGGCTCATCCTCCACAACCTGTGCCCTTCTTTTAGAAGCAATAGCAGAAATAAATCACCATGGTAGATCTGTCCCTGAACCTTAAATGATTGTGTGGAACCTTGCTCATGCATTTCATTAGTAGCACCAAAATCTGTCATTTGGACAGTAGGGATGATATTTTCTAATTGCTCCACCCAGATTCTTTCACCTTGTTGCTTTGTCAGACACTGAAGATTGTAATAGTTCGGGGTGGGGGTGGGGGGAGGAAGGTGTCAAAGTGATGGCAGACTCATTTTTGTATTTAATCACATACCTTTGATTTCACTACTCCATTTTAGAGCCTCACAAGGAGAAGAGATTTGTTTCATTTGTCCAAGGTCAAAAGTTGACAGCCTTTTCTTTTTGTTTTGCTAGATTAAATGAAGAAACACTGAAGTATAAAGTCCAGCAAACTACGCTTCTTCACCTTTAATTAATCATTAACGTGCCTCTTCAGGAGCTTCGAGAACCCTGACTTTTGCTTGCCCAACTCCTTGTTCCAAAATGCCTGTCTCCAACACTTTCAGCAGTTCTAGAATCTACATATCTTCGTTTACCATTGCTCCAAGGTAAATGTATCTGTTCAGTGCTCCCAGTAGCTTACAGATCTTGTACTTCCTCTGTAGCCATGGTTTTTCATCAATTATTTGTCTACTCACTGTGCCTTCACCTTGTCTATCTCACTGCAGGCCCCTTTCCCACGTCCTCCCTCTGGCCTGGAGCTTCCCCTCCTTATACACCATTCTCCCCACCTTCAAAGCCTCGTTAAGATCACATCTCCTCCAAGAGGCCATCCCTGATTAAGCCCTTTTTTTCTCTGACTCCCTCTCCCTTCTACATCATCTCTGCACTTGGAACAGTTCAATCGATCAATCAATCATATATTTATTTAGCCCTTACTGTGTGCAGAGCACTGTACTAAGTGCTTGGGAGAATAAAATATAACAATATGACAGAGTTGGTAGATACATTCCCTGCCCCCAACAAGCTTGCAGTCTAGAGGGGGAGACAGACATTAATATAAATAAACTACAGATATGTAAGTAACTGCTCTGCATCTGAAGGAAGGGTGAATAAAGGGAGCAAGTCAAGGAGGCACAGAACGGAGTGGGAGAAGAGGAAAGTAGGGTTTAGTCAGGGAAGGCCTCTTGGAGGAGATGTGCCTTCAATAAGACTTTGAAGGTTGGGGGAGTGATTGGCAGTTACGGAGAGGGAGGGCGTTCCAGGCCAGAGGCAGAAAGTGGACGAGAGGTCGGCCCGAGATGCATGAGATAGAAGTACAGTGAACAGGTTGGCATTAGAGGAGTGAAGTCTGAGGGTAGGGTTGTAGTAGGACAACAGTGAGGTGAGGTAGGAAGGGTCAAGGTGATTGAGTGCTTTAAAGACGATGGTGAGGAGTTTCTGTTTGGTGTGGAGGTTCTTGAGGAGTTTGGAAACATGGACTGGCCATTTTTGTAGAAAAATGATCCAGGCACCAGAGTGAAATATAGACTGGAGAGGGGAGAGACAGGAGATAGGGAGGTCAGCAAGGAGGTTGATACAGTAATCAAGGCGGAACACTTGCTATTCCCTCCACTTTCAGCTCCACAGCACTAATGTATATATCCAAAACTTATTTATATTAATGTCTGTCTCTTCCTCTAGATCATAAGCCTGTCAAGGGCAGGGAATATGTCTACCCACTCTGTTGTATTGTAACAATAACAATAATGATAATGATGATGATTGTGGTATTTTTTACTATGTGCCAGGCACTGCACTGGGGTAGATACAAGGTAATTGGGTTTGGACACAGTCCCCGTCCCACATTGGGCTCACAGTTTTAGTCCCCATTTTTCAGATGAGGTAACTGAGGCATATAGAAGTGAAGTGACTTGCCCAAGGTCACACAACAGACAAGTGGTAGAGCCAGGATTATTCATTCATTCATTCATTCAATCGTATTTATTGAGCGCTTACTGTGTGCAGAGCACTGTACTAAGTGCTTGGGAAGTACAAGTTGGCGACATATAGAGATGGTCCCTACCCAACAGTGGGCTCACAGTCTAGAAGGGGGAGACAGAGAACAAAACAAAACATATTAACAAAATAAAATAAGTAGAATAACTATGTACAAGTAAAATAAATAAATAGAGTAATAAATACATACAGACATATATACATATATACAGGTGCTGTGGGGAAGGGAAGGAGGTAAGGTGGGGGGGATGGAGTGGGGGAAGGGGAGAGGAAGGAGGGGGCTCAGTCTGGGAAGTCCTCCTGGAGGAGGTGAGCTCTCAGTAGGGCCTTGAAGGGAAGAAGAGAGCTAGCTTGGCAGATGTGGGGAGGGAGGGCATTCCAGGCCAGGGGGGTGACGTGGGCCGGGGGTCGACGGTGGGACAGGCGAGAACGAGGTACGGTGAGGAGATTAGCGGCGGAGGAGCGGAGGGTGTGGGCTGGGCTGTAGAAGGAGAGAAGGGAGGTGAGGTAGGAGGGGGCTAGGTGATGGACAGCCTTGAAGCCCAGGGTGAGGAGTTTCTGCCTGATGCGCAGATTGATTGGTAGCCACTGGAGATTTTTGAGGAGGGGAGTAACATGCCCAGAGCGTTTCTGGACAAAGACAATCCGGGCAGCGGCGTGAAGTATGGATTGAAGTGGCGAGAGACAGGAGGATGGGAGATCAGAGAGGAGGCTGATACAGTAATCCAGATGGGATAGGATGAGAGCTTGAATGAGCAGGGTAGCATTTTGGATGGAGAGGAAAGGGCGGATCTTGGCGATGTTGCGGAGCTGAGACCAGCAGCTTTTGGTGATGGCTTGGATGTGAGGGGTGAACAAGAGAGCAGAGTCGAGGATGACAACAAGTTTGCGGGCTTGTGAGACGGGAAGGATGGTAGTGCCGTCAACAGTGATGGGAAACGTTGCTCCCCGGGGTTTCGGGGGCAACTCTCGGGTTCTTACCCTTTCCGGGTCTTCGGACGTCTCCGGACGCAGGCCGTGCGTTCACACCAGGAAGAGTCAGCCAGAGGTCCAAAGCTTGGTTGCCGTTTATTTGCTATCAGCGATTACATGGTTAATGAAGAGAGAGGGAAAGAGAGAGAGAGAGAAAGGGAGGAAGAGAGGGCACCTGTGTGTGCGTGTGAGCTGCGTGCGTGCTTGCACCCCCCTTGTCTTGTTCGTCTCTTATACCCCCCGTTGCCCGGGGGCAGGATTTTCTCAGGCCATGTAGCACACTCACTCGCCACCCTCCAGCCACTAGCCTAGCAACAGCTCTGTCCATCACGAAGCGTTTGCTCTGGCTGGCCCCCAGCCACCCGTTGCCAACCATTGCTGGCTGTGGATATGGCCTTGAGGTTGCCTCCGAGCTTTGCAGGTGCAAGGTTGTTTTTCTTGCCCCGGTCCCTTTATCTCCTGTTGTTGAGTCTGTTTGGCTTTGAGCCGTTGGGTACGGTTTGTGTGCACATACTCCCTATCTTTCCCATGCTCCCCACGTGTCCCCCTCCCGTTATGGCGGGGACCGCTAAGGGCGTCCGCGCAATGGGAGCATCTCGACCTTAAGCTCGCGGACCACCCGGGCAACAATGGAGCAAAAGAGACGAAGGAGGCACGGGAGGCACATGAGCAAAAGTAAAACCCCCCCCAGTGGCGGCAAGGACCGAGACCAGCCAAGGGGCCAATCCCCCGGGCATCACGCGTTTAATCCAGTCCCAAAGTTCCTCCACTGCGTCCTCCCCGCGGCCTAGGTCGTCCCAAGCCTTGGGGAAGCGCAGCGACTGGGCGTTGAGCTCGTCAATAAGGCGGCACAGTTCCTGTAACTCGCCGGTTACGTTGGCGGCCAGGAAAAGTCCCTCCAGGTGTTTCTTTACGCCGTCCCAGGAGGCAGGGAACGAAGAGTTGGTGGCGTTGCAGCGGAGCGGAAGCACACAGACATGCCGATACCGGTAGTCGCATTTCACCGCCTGCCGTAGGGACAGGAGGCGAACCTCGTCGCCGAGCGTCTCGATCACGTGCTCAAGGCCGATCAGCTCCTGCTGCAGGGAAGCGTCCAGGCGACGCTGAACCCCCCACGCCAGTTGGGTGGAGTGCATGAAGGCCGAGAGCTGAGACGCAAGGAAACCAGTCCGATCGTACAGATTCAGGATTTGCCATTCCTGGAAGGCGGAAAACGCGAGGTTCGCGATACCCAGCATGGTCTCAAATAATTCCCTGCGGGTGCGCAAGCCGCGCAAGCGGGTCGCTAGGGTGTGCCACCGATGGTCGGAGGCCTGGGAAAACCAAGGGTCAGCAGACTTAACGGGTATAAGGGTGTAGCGGGGCCGCCGGACCAGCCAAACGGCGTAATCTGCCGCACCCTCCGTGGTCATGGGTCACGCCTGAGACATAAGGACGCATCGTGAGGAACCCGTGGTGGACAAGGAAAAGTCGCCATAAGCTGACCGGGAGGCAGTAAGGTTCCAGCTGGGGTCAGTACTTGGGCAGGCTATAAGCGCGTAAGGGGCAGGGATAAGGGCGTTCCCTTGAAAGACATAATCATGGTCGGCACAATTGCCCTGCAAGTGCAGGGAAACGTTCAGACCCTCACGGAAAATAATACGATACACTGAGAAAGGGTAATCCTGGCACGTCGCCCCGTCAGGGCAGGCGCACGAGCGGACCCGGACGGTCGCGGTGGGGGAGCGCAGGGAAGTAAAGGCTTTCCAGAGACCGGGGTGATGCGTCCCCCACGGTAGCGCGTAAAGCCCTGGGGCGGCCGCCTCTGTATATGTGCGGCCCCCAATGTGGTCATCCCAGGAGAGCAGGAGGGTACCGTTAGCACTATGGGGAATACAGCGGAATATGCCTGTGGAACAGTCAGTTAGAGGCATCCAAACCCCACCCCGACCCTCGGCGCACATTCTCCCGGGACCGGGGAGCGAGCTCGCATTGCGGATAGGGCCAAAATACCCCCCGCTTCCCTCGCTGGAGTTTGTGCCGCCGGGGGTGCACTGAAGTGTGCCGTGGATCCCCAGCAGGGTAAGGTTTCGGTGTGTGGGGTGCCCCTGACCTTGGGGAATGTTGACTTCCAGTGTAGAAGTAAAATTTAGCAACCGCAAGCAAGATCGGGTCACCTCGGGCCGGTCCGAGAAAGCCCCATTGCCGGTGTACCAGCATATGGGGGGACCAGTGCTGCGCAAGATAGCGCCCCGAATACGGATGTCATGCTGGTCAGTGTCTGGGGACTGACCCTGGTGCTGGCCCGTAAGCTTGGTCACATTCCCTTGAAATGAGAGTTGGGGGGAGTCCTCCCTCCAGGAGACCATGCGTAACAAAGGCGCATTGGCGAGGAGGGCCCACCTCCAAACCCCGCTCTGCTCCTCAACATCCTTCAGGTGGCTATTTACCAGAGCAGCCCAGTTAATCCACGTCCCGGCCTCCCTCCCCACCGCGCCCCCGGGAAGAAGAAGGGGAAGGGGAAGGAGGGGGAGGAGGAGGGGAATCAGGGCGCAGGGACTTCCCCTGCGGCCGGGCATCGTCTTCCACGACGAGGCGGAGATGTCGCGAGGAGATCCAAACGGGGCCGTCACCTGTGGAGATACAAGCATATCCTCGACCCCGAATTAGTACCGGATCAGGACCGCGCCAATCGCCCTCCACAGTACGCCACATCGCTCGCCCCATAGTGCGGGCGTGCGGGTGGTGGCGCTGGGGTTCCACGGTCGCGGACCTGTGGCAGAGTTGCCGCATGGCGGGGGAGAGTCCCGTCTCCCGATCAACAGATAGGAAGTTATGGGTGTACGTTGCCTTGTCTAGGGCGTACTGCGTGACCCGCTTCCCCACCCCCTGCTTCTGCAGGAGAGTTTTCAGCGTCCTGTTTGCCCTTTCCACTATACCTTGACCGTTAGGGTTGTAAGGTATCCCGGTAACATGGGAGATGCCAAAGGAGGAGAAAAAGAGGGACATGGCTTTGGAGACATAGCAGGGGCCATTATCCGTCTTTATCTCCTGGGGTGTGCCTATAGTGGCAAAGCAATGGTACAAATGGTTTTGCACATGTTTTGCGGCTTCTCCTGCTTGGCGTGTCGCCAGCATGAATCCGGAGAAGGTGTCAATGGTCATATGAATCGTGGAGGTCCCCCAGTGGGTGACATCCATTTGCCACAGCTCGTTGGGCGTGAGCCCCCGGGGGTTCACACCCGTCGACCCTGCCGGCCGTGGGGTGAACGGAAGACAGCGAGTACAGCGCCGGACAATAGACCGGGCTTCCTCTCTAGTGACCCCATACAGCCGACGGAGCGAGGTGGCCGGGAGACGGAACTCCCTATGCGCCGCAGCCGCGGCATCCAGCCCCATTAGTGACGGCCCTGTGGCGTGTAAGCTGGCATCCACAGTTCGGTTGCCGTCAAAGATCGGCCCTTGTCCGTCCGTGTGGGAACGGACGTGCATGAGGTATACCTTACATTCCCTAGCCGCTATAGCAGCCTGAAGCTGAGAGATCATGTTCCCAATCTCCGAGTACCTGTCGAAAAGTATGGAGGTTTCGATTCGCCGGGCAAGATTAACGGCATACAGGCTATCCGAGATAATGTTGATCGCCTGGGGGTAGGTAGTCATTGCCCATATGATAGCGAAAAGTTCATTTCGCTGAGTCGAGCCGTATGGCGTGTCGAGCACCGACAAGGCACCGGTGGTCTGATTGAAAACTGCCGCCCGGTGTTCCTTGGTGGCGTCCGTAAAGACATTGTCTCCTCCGACTGGAGTATCGGAGATCACCCGAGGGGTCAGAATGTCCGATCCCTCGTATAAGTGACTAAGAGTCAACGGGGAGCGTTCCGTAAAGGTGGCCTGCTGCAGGAGCATGGCCCACAGGAAGCTGTCCCTGGCTATCGCCTCAAGGTCTCCCATGGCTATCCCGACATGGACTATAGGGTAAGTGGCTGAAAGTGCCACTACCCGCTGTATGGCGTTCTGGCAAAAGCGACCGAGAAGCTCAGTCTCCTTTGGGAGAACACGGGAGGGGTTTCAAGGATAACACCATTCGAGAATCTCGGTCCCCTGGTGTATAGCCGCGAAAAGGCTACCCTCCCGAAATATCGTGACCTCCATAGGGAGGTGGGGTTCAGCTCGACAAGTATGGCTACCCGCCAACCGCTGTGTGATTTCTCGGAGTGCGCTTTTCGCGGACTCCGTCCATTCGCGGTGCGATTTAAGATCGGGGTCTCCTTTTAAGAGATCGTACAGGGGTTGCATGAGGGCGGAGGGGATGGGCGTTCTCGCGCGCATCCATTGAATCCTCCCTACCAAACCCTGCATATCGTTTAACGTGACATAGTTTCGGGGGTCAATTTGGGGTGGTCTTTGAGTCACCCGGGTCTCGGTGACGTCAAACCCAAGGTACGTGTACGGGGCTGATTCTTGTACCTTCTCGGGTGCTACGAATAAACCCTGGGCTGCGAGGGCAGCCACCACTCGCCGGGTGAGCGTCTGTACCTGCCCTTGATCGGGCATACCCAGAAGGATGTCGTCCATGTAATGGACGATTGTCGCCCCTGGGAATTCCTTGCGGAAAGGGGCGAGTATCTGCCCCACGAACCACTGGCATATGGTGGGACTACAAGACATGCCCTGTGGCAGCACCTTCCACTGGTACCGGAGTGCTGGTTCCGCGAAATTCGGGCTCGGGACAGTAAAAGCAAACTTCACCCTGTCGTCAGGGTGTAACGGGATGCTGTAAAAGCAATCCTTAATGTCTATGACCCGGATCTGGTGATTTTTTGGAATCATGTTAGGGGAGGGCAATCCGGGTTGTAGGGGTCCCATCGGCACAATGAGTGCATTGATTTTTCTTAAATCCATGAGGAAGCGCCACTTCCCCGCGGCTTTCTTTTTTATAACGAATACGGGGGCGTTCCAGGGGCTGAACGATTCCTCTAGGTGCCCCTGTGCAAATTGGAGCGCAACTAATTCCCTCAGCGCCTGCAGCTTGTCCTTGGTCAGGTGCCACTGGTCCACCCATACCGGTGGGTGTGGAAGCCACACCAGCGGGGGTGTGGACAAGCCCCGGAACCCAGTGGCCCCACCTAAAAAGGATCAGCTTCATCTATAAGGTGGGCTCCCAGCCCCTGCAGCACATCTCTACCCCACAGATTCATACGGAGCCCTTGAACGCACAGAGGGACGAACGCACCTTGCCTTCCCCGGCAAGACCAAATCAACGGACGGCCCGCCTCTCTTGCGGCCTGCAGTCCCCCTACGCCTTGCACCCCCATCGAGTGGTTTGCTAGTGGCCACTCCGCCGCCCAGCAGCAATCCTGAATAACGGAGCGATCGGTGTCCAGAAGCCCTTTAAGGGGCTTTCCCTCAACTAAGAGGGTCCGCCACGGTTTATCAAGGGTTATTTCCTGTATTATTCCAATAGCTGGGGGCGGGGGATCAGGGGGTGGGGGGTCAAGGGGCGTAGCGCGAGCAATGACCATTCCCGATCCTAGGTATATACCATATGGATGATGGTTGGTGAGGGGAATCTTCCCGGGCCCTTCCCCCCGTTCGGATGTATGAACGACCCCTGCCGCCCTTGTCCGAAGCCCCACCACTAGGGCCCTCCAGGGGAGGGGCTGTATTGGGACGTTTACAGTGTCCCCTGGTCGGATTTCCACTGGGGCCAGGCATCGGACTTCAGCCCAAGTGGCTCCCGGGACCGAAGCCTCTGGTACTCCTCTTTCCTGCCCCGCTTCCTCCTTGTCAGTCTGGCAGGTCGCGTCAAACTTACGAACGAGTCTCTCTGGCCCTTGAAAGGCCGCACGGAGGATACCGTGTATAAGAAAGTCCACGTCCTTTAACTCCCCCGGGTGGGAGTCTTCATAGGCCGTCATCTGTTCCCCAATAACGTCCCATCTCTCCTCTGTGATCCCGGAATCAAGTATCCACGGGGAGGTCATAGTTACCTTCCCTATAAATTCCCTTATTGTTTTCAGCTCAATTTTTACCCCTTTACTTTTCAATATCTTGTAACAGTGCCGGGTGTACAATTCCTTATCTTCTGGCTTATATATGGGCAGCGATCGTACTGTCCCCATCTTCCCGCCTGACCTTTAGCTACCAGGCCTACGGGGCACTCTCCCTGATCTTCCCCTATGGGGGTACCCGAGCCCCACGTTGGGCGCCAGTCGTTGCTCCCCGGGGTTTCGGGGGCAACTCTCGGGTTCTTACCCTTTCCGGGTCTTCGGACGTCTCCGGACGCAGGCCGCGCGTTCACACCAGGAAGAGTCAGCCAGAGGTCCAAAGCTTGGTTGCCGTTTATTTGCTATCAGCGATTACATGGTTAATGAAGAGAGAGGGAAAGAGAGAGAGAGAGAAAGGGAGGAAGAGAGGGCACCTGTGTGTGCGTGTGAGCTGCGTGCGTGCTTGCACCCCCCTTGTCTTGTTCGTCTCTTATACCCCCCGTTGCCCGGGGGCAGGATTTTCTCAGGCCATGTAGCACACTCACTCGCCACCCTCCAGCCACTAGCCTAGCAACAGCTCTGTCCATCACGAAGCGTTTGCTCTGGCTGGCCCCCAGCCACCCGTTGCCAACCATTGCTGGCTGTGGATATGGCCTTGAGGTTGCCTCCGAGCTTTGCAGGTGCAAGGTTGTTTTTCTTGCCCCGGTCCCTTTATCTCCTGTTGTTGAGTCTGTTTGGCTTTGAGCCGTTGGGTACGGTTTGTGTGCACATACTCCCTATCTTTCCCATGCTCCCCACGGGGAAAGTCAGGGAGAGGGCAGGGTTTGGGAGGGAAGACAAGGAGTTCAGTCTTGGATACGTTGAATGCGGGTCGTGCCCCGGGCCCCCCGTGCACGGGGGCGGAGAAGGAGGGCGCCAGGAGGGTGCTTGGAGCCAGAAGCGAGAACCCCTCGGGGGCTCGCCCCCCCACCTCACCGAGTAAGTGAAAAAACGATAAGATAGGATTAGAACCCAGGTCCTTCTGACTCCCAGGTCCATGCTGTAGACATTAGGTGATGGTGCTTGTACTCCCCCAAATGCTTAGTACAGTACTCCGCACACAGTAAGTGCTCAATAAATACTCTCGATTGATAGTATTACTATTTCAAACACACATAAATGCATTTTCTTTTATGATTTTTTTGGAAATTTGAACAAACCTACTCCTTGTTCTCAATAACCACCATACAAAACTTGGTTTGATTATCTTAGGTGTCTAGCACAGCAGGCAGAAAGACAAGCATTGTTCCAAAATATAGAGTGGAAGAAGGTGTGGAATTGAGATGTTGAGAGAGGAGAGAAATAAGGGCTTAGAGGAAGAAAGCAGCAGATGAGAGATGAAATGTGAGGAAGAACGGGCTCCAGATGGGTTTGAAGGTTTGCCTGGTTTGAAGTTAATGCTGAAGATACTTGTCTGGTTTGAAGACCATAAAGCTGAGAGTGAGATTATCCATGAGTATGAGAGAGAAGAACCTCTTTCCCACTTGCCCACTGCATTCATGGAAATGCAATAGTGCACATTTGCTTTCTGGGAAGGCACTGCCTCAGACTCCTTTGGCTAATAAGGGAAAGGTGTGTCCCAGCTCCAGCAGTACATGAGTTTGAGCTGTTTCTGCAGGGGTGGTGACTGGGGTGTACCATCCCTTCTCTCACCCAACTGGTAGGGAAAAGAAGAGACTATCTCTGAAACCATACCAGGAGCACACCCTATTGTGTCCCTGACTGGTATGACAATGAGCATCTTAGCAAAGGTTAGGGGCTGAGGGCCATCTCTTTCCATTTTTTTGTGAACACTAGGAGGAAATCAATCAATCAATCAATCGTATTTATTGAGCGCTTACTGTGTGCAGAGCACTGTACTACGTGCTTGAGAAGTACAAGTTGGCAACATATAGAGACGGTCCCTACCCAACAGTGGGCTCACAGTCTAGAAGGGGGAGACAGAGAACAAAACAAAACATATTAACAAAATAAAATAAATAGAATAAACATGTACAAATAAAATAAATAAATAGAGTAATAAATACGTACAAACATATATACATATATACAGGTGCTGTGGGGAGGGGAAGGAGGTAAGGCGGGGGGAAGGGGAGGGGGAGCAGGAGGAGAGGAAGGAGGGGGCTCAGTCTGGGAAGGCCTCCTGGAGGAGGTGAGCTCTCAGTAGGGTCTTGAAGGGAGGAAGAGAGCTAGCTTGGTGGATGTGTGGAGGGAGGGCATTCCAGGCCAGGGGGCTGACGTGGGCCAGGGGTTGATGGTAGGACAGGTGAGAACGAGGCACGGTGAGGAGATTAGCGGCAAAGGAGTGGAGGGTGCGGGCTGGGTTGTAGAAGGAGAGAAGGGAGGTGAGGTAGGAGGGGGTGAGGTGACGGAGAGCCTTGAAGCCGAGGGTGAGGAGTTTTTGCCTGATGCGTAGGTTGATTGGTAGCCACTGGAGATTTTTGAGGAGGGGAGTAACATGCCCAGAGCATTTCTGGACAAAAACAATCCGGACAGCGGTGTGAAGTATGGATTGAAGTGGGGAGAGACAGGAGGATGGGAGATCGGAGAGGAGGCTGATACAGAGCACTGTAGTAAGCGCTTGGGAGAGTACAAGATGACAGAGTTGATAGACAAGTGTCATGGTAGCAAGCAAAATACAACAAAATACAGTTGTTCTCTGTACAACAAGGCAGGCAGGAGACAGCAAATGGGCTCCCACACTGGGGTATGCACAAGCAAGGGCTGAAGAGGAGAGGCAGTCCAAGGACTTGGACAATGGAAATGTGGAAACCTGCATGGTTTCTTCTTAAAGGGTGAGACAGTGGAACTTGGAGGCTGCAAGGATAATCGAAAACTCCTTCTGATGGTAACACTTCATACTTAGATGACTTATAGTTGATGTATTTGAGCAAACACGCACAAAACACCAAACAAAGTTGAATGGGCTCCACCAAGGCCTGCAATGCTTTTCCATCTCTTTGAATTCTTGAACTAAAGTAAAATGTCATATTGCAGGTAAATGACACCAACAGAGGCCCCTAGTGTGTCACTAGAAAAGAAACTGAATAATCCCAAACTACATCAGAAACGCAGGTAAGAGGAGGGCAGACAATTACTCCTCCACCTCCCCACCCCAAAGCCTTATTGAAGGCACATCTCCTCCAAGAAGCCTTCCCTGATTAAGACCCCCTCTCCTCTTCTCTCACCCACTCCTGTGTCGCCCTGATTTGCTGCCTTCATTCATCCCCCCTCCTAGTTCCAAAGCACTTATGTACATATCCATAGTTTGTTTATTTATTTATTTTAATGTCTGTCTTCCTCTCTAGACCATAAGCCATAGAAGTCGTAAGGGCAGGGAATGTGTCATATTCTTATATTGTACTCTCCCCAGTATTTAGTACAGTGCTGTGCACACAGTAAGCTCTCAATAAATACAATTGACTGACTGACTGGCTAACATAATATCCGTGATATCAGCTCTCTTTATTTGGGTTTCCCTTAAGTAATTGGTTCACTTACCATGAATTTGTCACTGGTTCAGTAATTATTTTTATCTCTTGTCTTAACCGAGAAATGATAATGGCCATTTCATTTCTCCAGTTACCCAAATTTTACTTTACTCTCTGCCAAACAGTTGGGCGGACTCTAAGCTTTCTAAATCTTTTTTCCTGTTTTTTCTTTGCACATCATCCAAGCACCTTTTCATAAGCTGAACAGCTCTTTCTTTTTTTAATTCACACTATTAAGCTCTCAACGATTCCAGATGCATTTTGAAAGAAGGAGCAAAACAATTTGAATGTTAGGAGATTATATTTCTGCCTAAACTTGACATAGATGTAAAAAGCTTAAGCTTGATCATGGATGGAGTCTAGCAGGTGAAGGTTTGAGTGCACCGTTACACAAAATTGAAAATAATCACACAATACCTATGTGCAGGTTAATTTTTGTATACAATTAGGTTTTTGTGAACATGGGCCTCTACATTTCTGTTAAGGATCAAAAATAAGAAATCAACTCTAATGGTGTCAGAGCATGATTTTGCTATGCTACTCTGGCTGTGATTGGCCTCTCCAGCTACGGTACAGAAAAACAAGATCCGTATTTAGCTACTTTCTTCTCTATCTACTCCAATTTTAAATTAAAGAACTATTTATGGAAACATTTTCATAGTAGCAAGCCTAAACTATAACCAAAAAAATAGTAGGGTGGCAGTTAAAATAGTTTGGTCGAAGTCCCCTGTACTAGATTTAAATTCACTTTGACCTCAGCAGAATATATTTGGGGCAGGGTGGGTGGGAGGAGCCTGCCCTCACAAATCAAATGGGTTCAGAGAACCTAAATGATTAACAAAAGTTGGAAAGCCCCATAAGCCTATTGAAGGGAAGGTTGAAAATCTTACTAGCACCATGAACTTGAATGATTTTTATCCAGAGAATGATAAATAGTTGTGACCCCTGCCTCGCCCCTCACCAACGATGAAAGAAGAATGGCAGTGGTCCAAACCTGCAGCAAGATTTAGGCGAGATATAAAAGCACTCTGACAGTAAAAATGGCTAAACATGAGAATATATTTCTAAAATGTTGTGAAAGCCCCTTCCCTGGAGATTGTAAAATACAGGATAGATTACCTACTATTCATTCTTGTCCAGTAGTTTTCACATTTATTAGAACTGCTTTCTTGCGTACAGCTGTATACTTCAGAAAATAATTATTGTGGTATTTTGGTGTTTACTACATGTCAAGCACTGTAGTAAACGCTGGGATAGATACAAGATAGATAGGACACAGCCTGAAAGGAAAAAAAAAAGATGCCTTGAAGTCCTGTTCCCGCAGAACATCGTTGTCAAATAGGAAAGCAAGCAATGTTCATCCAGAGAGATCAAAATTTAGTTTGATTTTATTCTTCCCAAGAACCTAACATAGTCTCTCTGCACATAGCAGGTGCTCAGTAAACACTGTTGAGTGAGGAGAAGCAGCGTGGCTCAGTAGAAAGAGCATGGGCTTTGGAGTCAGAGGTCATGGGTTCAAATCCTGGCTCTGCCACTTGTCAGCTGTGTGACTTTGGGCAAGTCACTTAACTTCTCTGGGCCCCAGTTACCTCATCTGTAAAATGGGGATTAAGACTGTGAGCCCACTGTGGGACAACCTGATCGCCTTGTAGCCTCCCCAGTGCTTAGAACAGTGCTTTGCACATAGTAAATGCTTAAGAAATACCATCGTTATTATTATTAATAAACCAAAATTTGAAAATATTTTGCCATAACTCTTTCAGAAAGAGATTTGTCCTAAGGTAATATTTTTATCTTTTGAAATAGCAGCATGCTGGCCTTAAGGAAATATAACCTTACTTCCTTTAGCACTAAATATGTGGCAAGAAGATATGTTTCCATTGGCCAACAGTTTTTGCTATAGAACTAATCCAAGTATTTCAGAAAGCATAATAAATTAAGTATTTTATTTGAGACTTTTGTCCTTCTAGATTAATAAAAATACAAATATGGCCTGAAGCAGGGTCCCCCAATGCTAGAATTGAAATTAGAGGCCTGAATAAGAGGATCTGTTTCCCCATGGAACAAAGATGAGGTTTTCAGGGGCCAGGGCCAAAAAAGGGGAAGAGATAGAGAGAAGCAGCATGGCCTAGTGGATAAAATACGGGGCTGGAAGTCAGGAGGACCTGGGTTCTAATCCTGGCTCTGCCACTTATCTGCTGTGTTACCTTGGGCAAGTCACTTCACTTCTCTGTGCCTCAGTTACCTTATCTGTAAAATGGGGATTAAAACTGTGAGCCCCATGTGGGACAAAGACTGCATCCAATTTGATTAGCTCAGAGATTAGTATAGCGCTTGGCACATAGTCGGAGTTTAACAAATACCATTTTTTTTTTAAAAAAGCCAGGATTGGAACCCAGGTCCCCTGACTCCCAGGCCTGTGCTCTTTTCACTAGGCCACAGTGCTTCTAGTAATGCTAATTCATTGGCATTTAGAGTCAGCTTCATTAGGAATGTGTGAAAACAGGGAATGGAAAAATTAGGAAATCAACCTTAATGAGTAGCAATAAGAACATGAAGTAAAAGCAGCACTACCTGGCTCTTTACCAAGAGCAAAGCCTTCCACAATAGGGTAGCCCATTTATTTCATCCAAAATAAAATAGCTAGCTGTGTCAAATCTCTCTGGTAACTCCTCCTGTGCCCAGCAAAAAATCCCACCATACTTCCCTCACACCTCCCACAACATTGTGCCACTTTTGGGAAATTTTTAAAGCTGCTTCAGGACCAGGCTGGCTCCTCATCAGTCAGTCATGGGAACGAGGCAGGCAGGTTGGGTGGGGGAATTATGGGAGGGGTTCACCCCTGACTTCTGCTTTCCCCATCTCGCCCTGGCCCAGCCCAGGGGGCTGTAAGGGGAAGGGGGAAAGATGGCAGCGGTCACCTCACATGCTTCTTTTATCTTGCTTTGGTCTGGTCTGGTCCTTATGGCTGTGATATTGCAGCTGGGGAAAGAGCCACAGATAGTCTCGCTCAGTTGATTCTATGTAGACAAGAAGTTTGCAGTGTTTGAGTCCACTCCAAGGGAGTGTACAATCCTCCAGCTCATTTGCATGCAGGCGCTGATAATCTGTTTCAGCTGACCATCAGAGCGCTCGCTCTGCTTTTCCCTAGGATTCAAGTTGACTAAGATCTAGTTTGCTGTTTTGCTAATGTGATTGGCACACAATACTTTACCTCAGCTCCAGTAGCAAGGTATTCTCCTAATTTTGCTCTGATATCTGGATGTAAGTGGCCGGGGCTCACCGATATCAACTTCCTGTAGACCTTCCAGGATTTCCCAAAGGTCCAGAGGGACTTTAGTTGAATCCTCTGTATGATTACACAAAACCTCCTCCTAGGTATTCCTGATTTGGTAATAATAAATGGCATTTATTAAGTGCTATACCGCTACACTGCTCATTCAAGCTCTCATCCTATCCCGTCTGGACTACTGTATCAGCCGTCTCTCTGATCTCCCATCCTTGTGTTTCTCCCCACTTCAATCCATACTTCATGCTGCTGCCCGGATTGTCTTTGTCCAGAAACGCTCTGGGCATGTTACTCCCCTCCTCAAAAATCTCCAATGGCTACCAATCAATCTGCGCATCAGGCAGAAACTCCTCACCCTCGGCTTCAAGACTCTCCATCACCTCGCCCCCTCCTACCTCACCTCCCTTCTCTCCTTCTACAGCCCAGCCCGCACCCTCCGCTCCTCTGCCGCTAATCTCCTCACCGTACCTCGTTCTCGCCTGTCCCGCCATCGACCCCTGGCCCACGTCATCCCCCGGGCCTGGAATGCCCTCCCTCTGCCCATCCGCCAAGCTAGCTCTCTTCCTCCCTTCAAGGCCCTACTGAGAGCTCACCTCCTCCAGGAGGCCTTCCCAGACTGAGCCCCTTCCTTCCTCTCCCCCTCATCCCCCTCTCCATCCCCCCATCTTACCTCCTTCCCTTCCCCAAAGCACCTGTATATATGTTTGTACATATTTATTACTCTATTTATTTATTTATTTATTTTACTTGTACATATCTATTCTATTTATTTTATTTTGTTAATATGTTTGGTTTTGTTCTCTGTCTCCCCCTTTTAGACTGTGACCCCACTGTTGGGTAGGGACTGCCTCTACATGTTGCCAACTTGTACTTCCCAAGTGCTTAGTACAGTGCTCTGCACACAGTAAGCGCTCAATAAATACAATTGATTGATTGATTGATTGATACAAGATAACCACATCAACCGGAGGCTCTGTAACTAGCATTTTTTATTAACTGGCTCCTCATTTCCCCAAGTTTCTTGGATAACAAAGCCCTAGTTGTATATAGCTATCCTTTGGGTTGAGAAAAATTTTTTTTATCAGCGAGTGCAAGTGTAGCTGACAAGACTAATTCAGAACCCAAAATCACTTTGTCACACACATCATAGGCATGCAAGGATTTGCGACCCACAGAGCCTGGTACTGTTTTCGGTTCTTCCTCTCATAAAATATTCATGAACCTTCTGCTCCAAAGTAGTTGGCCCACTTCTGATTTCTGCATACTAGGCTGGCCCATCTGCTGTAGCTGTGTGCTGTCCATCAGTCAATAGTATTTATTGAGCAGTTACTGGGTACAGAGCACTGTACTCAGCACTTGGGAGAGTACAATACAACAGAGTTGATAGACACATCCCCTGGCCACAAGGAACGTACAATCTAATGGAGGATATAGCCATTAAAATAAATTGAAGGTAGGGGAAGCAACAGAGTATGAGATGCACATAAGTGCTGAGGGCCCGAGTATCAAAGTGGACCCAAGTGGGTAGGTGACACAGAATGGAGGGTGAAACAGAACTCATTTTCTCATCCAAACCCTGTCCTCCCTCTGTCTTTTCCATCTCTGTAGACAGCACCACAATCTTTCCTGTCTCACAAGCCCTTGGTGTTATCCTGGACTCATTGCTCTCATTCAACCCACATATTCAATCTGTCATGAAACCTTCCCAACATGGCTAAAGTCCACCTTTTCCTCTCCATCCAAACTGCTGTCATGTTGGTCCAAGCACTTATCCTGTCCCACCTGGATTACTGCATCAGCCTCCTCGCTGACCTTCCCAACTCCTGTCTCTCCCCACTCCAGTCCATACTTCACTCTGCTGCCTGGATTATTTTTCTAAAAAAAGTTCATTCCACATTTCCCCATTCCTGAAGAACCTCCAGAAATACCCATCTACCTCTGCATTAAACAGAAAATCCGTACCAACTGCTTTAAACCACTCAGTATGCTTGCCCCTCCTATCTTGTCTTGTCTTATGCTGTGGAGTTGTCTCCGACCCATAGCGACGCCATGGACACATTTCTCCCAGAACACTCCACCTCCACCTGCAACCTGCAGAGAGAGGAAGCCCAGGATCTCAATATTTGCAATCCTATCTTGCCAGTTAACATGAATTAGGAGGCATTGGAAGAAATGCTTTAAAAATCAAAATGTAGAATAATAATAATAAAAATAATGATAATATAAGCTCATTGTGGGCAGGGAACATGTCTACCAACTCTGTTATATTGTTCTCTCCTAAGCACTTAGTAAAGTGCTTTGCACAAATTAAGCACTCAATAAATATGATTGATTGACTGATAATAATGACTGTGGTATTTGGTAAGCACTTGTTATGAGCCAAACAGTGCACTAAGTGTACTGGGGTAGATACAAGATCATTAGGTCCCACTTGGGGTTCACAATGTAAGTAGTGGGAAGAACAGGTATTGAAACCCCATTTTGCAGATGTAGGAACTGAGGCACAGAGAAGTGAAGTGACTTGCCCATGGTCACACAGTAGGTAAGTGGTGGAGCTGGGATTAGAAGCAGTGTGGCTTAGTGGAAAGAGCCCGGGCTTGGGAGTCACAGGTCGTGGGTTTGAATCCCACTTGTCTGCTGTGTGACTTTGGGCAAGTTGCTTCACTTCTCTGTGCCTCAATTCCCTCATTTGTAAAATGGGGACGAAGACTGTGAACCCCATGTGGGACAACCTGATTACCTTGTATCTCCCCTAGCGCTTAGAACAGTGCTTGGTACATAGTAAGTGCTTAACAAATACCAAAATTATTATTATTTATTATTATTATTATTAGAACCCAGGTCCTCTGACCCTCAGGCCCAGACTCTTTCCAGATAGGCATCTGTGCAAGGTCAGTTTCTTCTAGCCATAAAGTGTCCATCTTGATCAGAATCTGGATGCAGATTCTCAATTTTTGGGGACCCATTTTGTCTTCTAAAGGATCTGCTTAGCTATCCATGGAGCTTTCTATCCACTGATGCAAAAGTAGCAGAATTCAGTGACAAGTTGCAGCTCTGAGATACTGGTGGAAATTCTTGGTTATGCCAAGTGAGGGGAAGTTCTTCAAACTTTCCCTCCTAATAATAGTAATGATTATAATAATAATGACATCCGTTAAGTGCATACTCTGTACCAAGCACTAAACTAAGTACTGGGGTAGATACAAGATAATCAAACTAATTGTTGAGCTCTACTGCTTTGTTTTTTGAGAAGTTATTCACAATCATCTGTAAGTTTTCTGGGATGTCGTCTTGGATGTTAGAGAAGCAGCGTGGCTCAGTGGAAAGAGCACAGGCTTTGGAGTCAGAAGTCATGGGTTCAAATCCTGGCTCCGCCAATTGTCAGCTGTGTGACTTTGGGCAAGTCACCTAACTTCTCTGTGCCTCAGTTACCTCATCTGTAAAATGGGAATTAAGACTGTGAGCCCCCGTGGGGCAAACTGATCACCTTGTAAACTCCCCAGTGCTTAGAATAGTGCTTTGCACATAGTAAGTGCTTAATAAACATCATTATTATTAATATTATGTTTATGAGCAGTGACTTAGGAGCTCTTGCATGAGTGATTCAAAGAATTTTGATGATGCTCCCAGCCTATTCATCATCAATGGTATTTATTGAGCACTTACTCACGTGCAGAGCTGTACTAAGCACTACTGAGTTGAAAGAGATGGAGGTGATCAAAATTGCACGCTGACCCCAGAGTCCAGATTCCGAGTTTGCTCCTTGACCATGATTGTGTCGAATAAGACAGAATTTACTCAATGTCCTAGCTTCCCACTGTTGGGGAGTGGTAAAGGGTCTAACATATATTTGTGGCCTCATTAACTATTTCTTATAGCTAGAGATGCCCTAGGAGAAAAATTCTAATGCAAATCACTGTTCTATATTTGTTAGGTTGGCCTCATAGTGACGATATAGGGATTTGCAGAGATAGCCAATAACCAAGATATTTTCAAAGTGCCACTTAAAAATGCACCCTGAGCGACTGTTGCTAAATCGTAGCTTACTAAGATGGTGGCACGAGGAGTCTAGCTTTTGTTTTTCTTATGGTATTCGTTATGCACTTACTATGTGCCAGGCCCTGTACTAAGCACCGGGGTAGATACAAGGTAATCAGGTTGGACACAGTCATTCATTCATTCATTCAATCATATTTATTGAGAGCTTACTGTGTGCAGAGCACTGTACTAAGCGTTGGGGAAGTACAAGTTGGCAACATATAGAGATGATCCCTACCCAACACTGGGTTCCCTGTCCCACATGGGGCTTACAGACTTAATCCCTATTTTACAGATGAGGTATGAGGCCCAGAGAAGTGATGTGACTTGCCCAAGGTCACACAGCAGACAAGTGATAGAAGTGGGTTTAGAACCCAGGTCCTTCTGTAGTCCAGACCCATGTTCTATCCACTAAGCCTCCCTGCTTCTAGTTTCCCTGCAACTGTCTTCCTCTTGACTAAATCTATTGTTGGCCATTGGCTAATCCACCAACTGAATGGCACTTGAACCTCATTTAAACTTGGGTTGAGACAGGAGCATCTGACTCGGTGTTTTTGTATAGACACAGTGTGATTTGGGTCAAACCACATACATCGCTTCTGGGATGTCTGTTTGCAATGAAATAGAAGTTGTGTTGATCAGAGGGGGAAAAAGTTATTTGGATTGTGGTAGGGGCCCTCAGGTCTCTTGATTATATTTTGTAGATATACCATTTGTCTAATGGTACGATGTGGTTAGAAAACACTAAGAACTTGACAAATGAGATATAAAGAAAAAACCAAGAGGTGGATATTTGAGGGAAGAAATATGGGATTTTGAAAGTTGACATCCATGACTCTTTTTAAGGATATTCTAACCTTAGTGTCCAGTAAAGAAAAAAAAAACAATTTGTAGGAGTGGTTGATAGATGCAATGCAAGCCCAGATTCTGGTCTTTGTTTATATTCATTAGTGTTCAAAAAGACTCGCAAATGTTTGTATTTTACCTGGAAATAGCCACCAGCAGGTGGCAGCATTATATCCACCGTTTTATTAAATCCTCTGAAAAAATTCAAGGGATTCCTATGACTAGCAGCTCTCCGCATTTGAGAAATAATATCCATAACTTGGGCATCATATGCTTAAATACTTGAGAGCTAACTGTCCTTTTGTGGCTTGACCACCTCCTTTCCTATCTAAATCACTTTTAAACATCATAGAGTGCATAAAAAAGGGGTGATTTGGATTTTTATTAAGGTAGGTTTGTAAGATTTTCCTGTCAAATTTCAACATGTTAAATTGTGTGACTAACAGTGTATTTTCCACACTCTCTCTTACTGGTTTTATATACACACATATCATGGTGTAGTGGATAAAGCACCAGCCTGGGAGTCAGAAGGTCATGGGTTCCAATCCCTGCTCCACCCCTTGTCTGCTGGGTGGCCTTGGGCAAGTCACTTCTCTGTGCCTTAGTTACCCCATCTGTAAAATGGCTAATAAGACTGTGAGCCCCATGCAGGACAGGGACTGTGTCCAACCTGATTTCCTTGTATCCACTCCAGTGCTAGTACAGTGTCTGGCATACAGTAAGTGCTTAACAAATATTATTATTATTATTTTGGGGCCAGTGTGCTTGTGTGAAAGACAAGCCTGGGACACATGCATTGAGAATTTGGGACAGACATCCGAGATAAAGGTCTTTAGCATTGAATAAAATGAAAAAGAAAAGTGATAGGAGCAGATAGCTCCCCAGTATATGACTTTTTTCTTTCCACAAATTCACCCAGCTGCAGTGGCCAACATGGGAACATGTCTACCAACTCTGATACGCTGGACTCTCCCAAGTGCTCTGCATATCGTAAGCACTCCATAAATACAATCTATGGATTGGAAATCAACTCTAGGCTAACCAAAATGGGGGACGTCTTATCTCCTTTTCCCTCCTTTTCATCTCGAAAATACCTCAAGTTGTAAGAGCAACCCACTAGTTAGGTTACTGATGGTGACAACATTCCCATAAACTCATCTGGATGCGTGTTTCAGGCAGAATTGGGGGAACATGTCTTGCCAAGTTGAAAGAACACGCAAACCTCATGGGTACCTCATGGTCTACCTTAATACAGTTTCTGACATATAGGAAGAGCTTACAGACACCACAAATATAATTATAATTAAATACCATAAAACAAAACAAAACAAAACAAAACAAAAAACAGGGAGTGACAGAGGATGGAGGGAAATATCTCTCGGCCAGGCACGGTGTCTCCACGGTTCTCTGAGCTTTGACCCAAACTCAAGTCTTTTGTGGTTAGAATTCATAAGCGGCTGGCAAAATGTGATTTCCTGGCTCTAAGATAAAAGACTTAGAGAAAAGACTCAGATGATTTGTTAGACATCAAATGACTCTTACAAAACCACATTTTGATAAGCAAAGCATAAATGAATTGGAATTCTTCAGATTCAGTTTCTGGAAATGTACATATGCATTTTAGTATTTAGAAATTTAGCCTCAAGACATTTAGAAAATGGTTTGAGGCATTTGTTGAACTCAGAAGCCAGCTTGGTTTCAGAGACACTTCTCTACTGCAACAAATATTTCAACAATAACTTACCTCTTAGTTTAGGTCTTGGTATGGGTTTCTCTGGGTTTTAAAAGACAGAACTGATTGTTCTATTGCTGTGTATACTCCTACCCTCGCCAAGAAGAGATAAAAGTGAGCACTTAACTCCTTTTTTTCTTAGGAAGGAAGACATTATTATTATTACACCATAAAACAGATGAGTTTAGTAGTTGCCTTGGAAAAGATGGAGAGGGTCCTGCAAGAAGGGGACAAATGGGGTCTCAAACTCTGCCCCGAGTAGGACCTAAGAAATGAGTTTTACAGGATGTTACCCAATATTACACAACATAACCACTCAACTCATAGTTGTTGGCCCCGAAGGTTTGCCCATGCAAAAGCTTGTGAACGATTCAATCAACAGTGCTTGGCTTCTCAGTTTGTGAATTGGAAAACGATATGACAAGAGTTAAATATTCTTCGCGGCTGGAAAGCTCTTTGTTTTCTCAAGGCAACTAACAAACTATTTGTTTTTTTCATTCAAATGTTTGTTTTTGCCATGAATAGCTTAACAATATCAATGTGTTTCAAGTAGATGAATAGACAAGAGAATAATTAAAAGCATATGCCATGCCCAGGAATTTAATCCTGCAGTTCTGAGTCAAACAAAATAAAGAAACTTTCACTTTGGGAGAGATTTAAGACAAAATTCCCAATATGTAGAAAGGAACTAAAAAAGGAAAGGAAACAGGAAGGAGAGAGGAGATGCAAATCATTGGCATATGCCCATGAAGGATTAGTATGACAGGAATAAAGTAGAAAGGTATAATAAGGAGGAGAAGCACAAACTTCACTTCTAGAACTAGAGGAATTTATACGATAAACAATGGTGTCTTTTACTTTTTCAAAGATCACTTCCATCAGTCAATGGTATTTTGTGAGTGCTTACTGTATGCAGAGCACTGGACTAAGCACTTGGGAAGTCCAGTACAATACAGTTGGTAGAAATTATTACTGCCTTCAAGGAGTTTATAATCTGATGGAAATTTACAATTTAGTATCAATTTTGTCCTCACAGCATCTCTGTGGGGAAGACATGATTCTTCTATTTTGCGTATGAGAAAACTGAGACACAGAATGGGTAAAATGACAAAGAAGGTCAATGGCAGAATTAGATTTAAAACTGGGGGCTCCTGACCTCTAATCTCACACTGTTTCCACTACATCACACTTCAAAAATGTCCTATGTTCCTGTAAGCTTGTTGTGGGCAGGGATTGTGTCTACCAACTCTGTTGTACTGTATTCTCCCAAGTGTTTAGTTCAGCACTGTGCATGCAGTAGGCACTCAGACAATAACTATAATAATGATTATGGTATTTGTTAAGTGCTTACTATGTGCCAGGCACTGTACCAAGTGCTGGGGTGGGTACGAGCAAATTGGGTTGGACACAGTCCCTAGCCCACATGGGGCTCACAGTCTCAATGTCCATTTTACAGATGAGCTAGCTGAGACACAGAGAAGTGAAGCTTCTTGTGGGCATATTCCCATATTCCACTTCTTGGTTTTGTATTTCCCAGGCATTTAGTACAGTGCATTGCTACCCAGTGGGGGATTACTAAATACTATTATTACTACTACTACTATTACTGCAGTGCTCAACACAAAGTGCTCAAAAGATACCATTACTACTACCACATCCTTCCCCATCTTCAAAGAACCTTCTGAGAATTGACCTCTATCTGGTGGTGAATTTCTATCATCCAGCTAATTTCTATTATCTCTGCTCAGACCAAAGCAACAGCCACCATTAGCATTTAGGAATATATTGAGTCAAATATTCCATTTATTCATACATTTTTTCCACTCTGATGCTTTTCCTCCCTCAACCACTATGTATGTATCTTTATACAATTTGTGCCTCTCTGTCTCTCCCATTATCGATCAATCAATCATATTTATTGAGCACTTACCATGTGCAGAGCACTGTACTAAGCACTCAGGAGAGTAAAATATAACAATATAACAGAGTTGGTGGGCTCTTTCCTTACCCACAAGGAGCTTACAGTCTAGAGGAGGCAATAGACATTAGTATAAATAAATAAATTACAGATATGTATGTAAGTGCTGTGGGGCTGAAGGAGGGGTGAATAAAGCAAGCAAATCCAAGTGCAAGGGCAATGCAGAAGGGAGTGGGAGAAGAGGAAATGAGGGCTTAGGCATGGAATGCCTCTAGATTATATTATAGAACAATCCCATTAGATTGAAAACTCCTCGATGGCAGGTACTGTGCCTTTTTACTTTTATTGTACTCTCCTAAATTCCTGGTACAGTGCTCCACACTCACTAGGTACTCAGTATAGTTGGATGAATGAAAAAGATGAGGTTTTCCCTCTAGCTGGGTCTCCCTTTGTATCAATACATCATTTTCCAAATTAATTGTGGATTTTAGAAGCAGTGTGGCTCAGTGGAAAGAGGACGGGCTTTGGAGTCAGAGGTCATGGGTTCAAATCCTGACCCCACCAACTGTGAGCTGTGTGACTTAGGGCAAGTCACTTAACTTCTCTGTGCCTCAGCTACCTCATCTGTAAAATGGGGATTAAAACTGTGAGCTCCCCTGTGGGACAACCTGATCACCTTGTAACCTCCCAAGTGCTTAGAACAGTGCTTTGCACATAGTAAGTGCTTAACAAATACCATCATTATTATTACTATTATTTGTCTTGAAATGAGAAAATAAAATAATTCTGCTTCATGGTCAGAGGCAAGATCAGCCACTGGTGGGATCAAAGGTATCTTTGGAAGTCTACAGTACTATATAGCTTGCTCAGCAGTTTGGAAAAATTCCTGGAATTGTGGATCACTGGACAGAACTTTCAGGGGTGAGACTTTTGTGGCTTTATGACTTTCCTCCATATCATAGAGAAGCAGCATGGCCTAGTCGATAGGGCCTGGGAGGCAGAAGGACCTGGGTTCTAATCCCAGCTCTGCCACTTGTCTGCTATGTGACCTTGGGCAGTCACTTCACTTCGCTGTGCCTCAGTTACTTGATCTGTAAAATGGGGATTAAGACCGTGAGCCCCACGTGGGACAGGACTGTATCCAACCTGATTCTTTTGTATCTATCCCAGCTAAACACTTAGTACAGTGCCTGGCACATAGTAAGCACTTAACAAATACCATAAGAGAAAATAACATCATTAGGGGGTAGTCCAGAGATTCTTCTGCTCTCCACCCCAACTCTAGAAAAGTATAAAAATGCAGCTTAACTCAGAGGCCTTGCTGTACAGAATTAGATGTTGTTCCATTGTAGTGAATTGTGCCCTAGAATCTCCAGTCTTTAGGATTTCCTCTATTAGGTGATGTTTCCCAAGGTCTTATGAACTGACAATTTTTCTGGGGATGATAGAACTGATATAGAACAGCAATCCATGTTTGCATGGTTTTCCATTAAAGGTTCATTTAAATGAAATTTGCATATTTTTCTGGTTTGGTTTCTGAGATTAGAAGTTGAGTTTTAGACAGCTGCTGCAATCAGTCTGTAAGTTATACATTGTTTTCATGATGGCTGATGACCAAACCTTCCAGTTTGCTGTATAGCTAACAATAAACACTGAACATGAGGAGAAGACAGTGTAATGAATTTAATCACATGTTATATTTTCATTTTTCATTTTGAAAAGAACTGGCATATTTTTAGTAAAGTGTGGCGAACTTCTGATTGGAAACATGTTTGAGAACGCCTTCAATTTTAATTATACAAGAATGTCGAGATGGTTTGTTTTGACTTACCTCACAGACATCATAACAAGTTTGTTTTCCACAGTGCAGCAAATGTTGAAGAATATGACATATCTGTGGCTTTAAAGGATCAAACTGGGTTCTAGAAACAAAGCTAAAATTGTCATTTCCAAAAGAAAGGGAAAATGTCTCCTTTCATACTCTATATGCATCCAACTTCGTTTCATCTTGCTTTTCTGTTTGTTTTTAGGTTCCAGCAAACTTGATCTAAAAAATGAAATTCAAATGGGTACAAGTGTGAACAATAACTATAAAACAACCTCTCAAAGTGCCCTGAAAAAATACTGAATTTCCCCAACTATATTCCCAAATCTCTATTTTCAGAGTGGATTGGATAGTTTACACTTCAGCAATAATAATAATGATAATAGTGGCATTTGTTAAGCACTTACCATGTGCCAAGCACTGTACTAAGAACTGGGTCTTGTCTTATGCTGTCGAATTGTCTCCGACTAATAGTGACTCCATGGATGTAATTGTCCAGATTGCCCCACCTCCACCTGCAAACGTTCTGGTGGTGTATCCATAGAGTTTTCTTAGCAAAAACACGGAAGTGGTTTACCACTGCGTTCTTCCACACAGTCAACTTGAGCTTCTGCCCTCGGCTCTCTCCCATGCCGCTGCTGCACAGTACAGTTGAGTTCTGACTTGTAGCAGATTGTCTTCCATTCTCTAGCCACTGCCCAAGCTAGAAATGGAATGGGTATGCCTCTGCTTGACTCTCTCTCCGGTAGCTGAGACTGGTAGATACTGAGAGGGGAAGAACTGGGTAGAAACAAGATAAGCAGATCAGGCACAGAGTCTCAGTTCCACAGGGATTTCACAGTCGAAGAAGGAGGGAGAACAGGTATTTAATCACCATTTTACAGATGAAGGAACTGAGGCACAAAAGTTGAATGATTTGTCCCAGCTCACACAGCAGGCCAGTGACAGCCGAAATTAGAACTCAGGCCTCTAGAACATGCTGCTTCTCACAGTTGGGGGTCATGTTCTGCCAAGATCACAAAACTGATCTCTTTTAACGTGGATACAGAGGACAAAAGACCGGGGATGGAAATTTTCTCATCTGTAAAATAGGGATTAGGTATTTGTTCTCCCGCTCCTTTAAACTGTGAGTCTCATGTTGGGCAGGAATTCTGTTTGATTTGATTGTATTGTATTTTAGAGTTCAGTGCAATGCTTGGCACATAGTGCTTAAGAAATACCATCATTATTAATTACTATTGCTTTTCTTATTCATCTCTCTTGGCAGGCAATGCATGAGTGTTTCCAACTAAGCCTCATAAATTGGTTATTGCATCATGATGGTCTTGCTTCAGATTTGAGATTAAACGCTGCAATTATTGAGACCTTTGGCATCTTGGAGAAGCAGCATGGCTTAGTGGAAAGAGCATGGGCTTGGGAGTCAGAGGTCATGGGTTCTAATCTTTGCTCTGCCACTTGTCTGCTGTGTGACCTTGGGCAAGTCACTTAACTTCTCTATGCCTCAGTTCCCTCATCTGTAAATTAGAGATTAAGACTGTGAGCCCCACGTAGGACAACCTAATTACCTTGTTTCTCCCCGGTGCTTAGAACAGTGCTCACACATAGTAAGCGCTTAACAAATACCATCATCATCATCATCTTCCCTGCAGACCATTTATGTGGCTCTAGAATACAAAGTGTTTAAGATTCATTCATTCATTCATTCAATCGTATTTATTAAGCACTTACTGTGTGCAGAGCACTGTACTAAGCACTTGGGAAGTACAATTCAGCAACAGAGACAATCCCTGCCCACAGTGGGCTCACAGTCTAGAAGGGGGGGAGACAGACATCAAAACAAGTAAACAGGCATTGGTAGCATCATTATAAATAAATAGAATTGTAGATATATACACATCATTAATAAAAATACATAGAATTATAATTATAAATATGTGCATATATACACAAGTGCTGTGGGGCTGGGGGGTAGAGCAAAGGGAGTGGGTCGGGGCAATGGGAAGGGGAGGGAGAGCAGAGGAAAAGGGAGGCTTAGTCTGGGAAGTCCTCCTGGAGGTGGCGAGCTTTCAGTAGGGCTTTGAAGGGGAGAAGTGTGCTAGTTTGTCGGATTTGAGGAGGGAGGGCATTCTAGGCCAGAGGTAGGATGTGGGTCTGTGGTCGACGGCAAGACAGGACAGGCGAGAACGAGGCATAGTGAGAAGGTTAGCTCCAGAGGAGCGGAGTGTGCGGGCTGGGGTGTAGAAGGAGAGAAGGGAGGTGAGGTAAGAGGGGGCAAGGTGATGGAGAGCTTTGAAGCCAATAGTGAGGAGTTTTTGCTTGATACGGAGGTTGATAGGTAACCCCTCCCACAACTGATATTTTGATCACACCTTCCCTTCTTCTTGGAACTCCCTTCCCTTTCACATCTGACAGACCACGGCTCTCGCCTTTTCAAAGTCCATCTTTGAAATCTCCTTTCTAATCTCCCCACCTTAAATACTTCCAACTGCCATTTTAGCACTTTTGCACCTGCTAAGCCCTTAAATGCTCACAACCCTTATATATATAATCTTTATACGCCTTCCTATTTATGAATTTCTTTTCTGTCTCCTCCACTAGATTGTATGCTTTTTGAGGGCAGGGATCATATCTGTTAATTTGATTGTACTTTCCTGTCCACTGTGCCCACAGCATGTGGTCAAAAAATAGTATTGCTTGGTCCTGTGGCCATTTGGAGCTGGGTTTGTTGAAAATAGTAGTAATATTAGTAGTAATAATAGTAAACTCTGTCCTCCCTTTGACTTCCCCATCACTGTAGACAACACCACCATCCCCCTGGTCTCACAAGCCTGTAACCTTAGCATTATCCTGGACTCATCTCTCTCATTCAACCCACGTGTTCAATCTATCACCAATTTCTGTAATTTCTACTTTCACAACATCTCAAAAATCTGATCTCTCCTCTCCCTTCCAACTGCCACCATGCTGGTCTAAGCACTTCATAGCCTGCCTTGGCTACTGCATCGGTCTCTTTGCTGACCACCCTGTTGCCTGTCTCTGTTCACTATTGTCCATACTTCACTCTGGTACCCAGATCATTTTTCTAAAAAAGTTTAGAAGTTTAGAGAAGCAGCGTGGCTCAGTGGAAAGAGCACGGGCTTTGGAGTCAGTGGTCGTGGGTTCAAATCCCGCCTCTGCCAATTGTCAGCTGTGTGACTTTGGGCAAGTCACTTAACTTCTCTGTGCCTCACTTACCTCATCTGTAAAATGGGGATTAAGACTGTGAGCCCCACGTGGGACAACCTGATCACCTTGTAACCTCCCCAGTGCTTAGAATAGTGCTTGGCACATAGTAAGTGCTTAATAAATGCCATCATTATTATATTATTATTTCAGTCCATGACTCCCCACTTCTCAAAAATCTCCAGTGGTTGCCCATCCATCTCTGCCTCAAACAGAAATTCCTTACATAGGGTTTAAAGCACTCAGCACATCCCCTCTTATCTTACATAGCTGATTTCCTCCTCCAACTCATTATGCACGCTTTACTGTGCTAACACCTCAATCAATCCGTAATATTTATTGAGCATTTACTATGTGCAGAGCACTTGTACTAAGCACAACAGTCTAATCTCATCTATGCCCTTGGCTTCCCTCTTGCCTGGAACTCCTTCCCCCTCCACAAATGACAGACTACCACTCTTCCCACCTTCAAAGTCCTCCTAAAATCACATCTCCTCCAAGAGGGCTTCCTTGACTAAACCCTCATTTCTCCTACTCACTCCTGCCTGTGTAGCATATGTGCTTGGATCTGTACCCCTTAAGCATTTAATATTCACCCCACTCTCAGCTCCATGGCATTTATGTACATATCTGTAGTTTATTGTAATGTCTGTCTTCTCCTGTAAGCTCCTTGTGGGCAGAGATTGTGCCTACCAACTCAATCGCATTGTACTCTCCCACGTACTTTGTACAATGCTCTACACACAGTAAGTGTGAGCCCATTGTTGGGTAGGGACCGTCTCTATATGTTGCCATCTTGTACTTCCCAAGCGCTTAGTAGAGTGCTCTGCACACAGTAAGCGCTCAATAAATATGATTGAATGAATGAATGAATAAATAAATGCAAGTGATCTATTTACTAAGTGCTTATTGTATGCAGAGCACTGTATTAAGTTTTGGAAAAGAGTACACAGGTGGGAGATTTTTGCACCAGCTAAATCACAGAAAGAGTTAATCAATTCCTGGGCCAGTTCAACCCTAGCAAGTCAACTTCAAAGAATTAAAAAAAAACAAAAACAAAACAAAAACTGAAAGCAAAAGTGTGTAAAGCCCAAATGGAAGTAGGAGAATTTCTGAACCTTTTTGTGAAGTGTCACTTTACAAAAGAGGGCATGAAGGAGGTGGTGACATTCACACCCAAAGCAGAATTTCAGGCTAGGCTAAGATTTCCAACATTGTTTCATCAATACATCTTGGAAATTTAGCAGGCAAATTACAAAGATATCATTTCCTGAGCCAGCCAGAACAGGTACAACCTTCAGCTCTCCCTTCTGGACTTCAACATCCCTTGAAAATACTTTGCAAGTTGGTTATCATTTTCACTTCTGTATATTCATTAAACATGATGTACATAAATTAGGAGTTTGCTTAAACCCTTCTAAAACTCACCTGTAAATAAGGTCCTGTTTCTTTAAAATTAAGAGATTAGAATAAATTACAGTATACTCGTGGAAACACAGCCTTAAATTGCCAATCAATTTGGAGTAAAAAAAATCAAGGAAATTAAGGCATTTCAAGCTGAAGATATATTGTTGTAAGTCAGTAAGGATGATCCCTGATTCCATGTTATTTTACTTTACTGTTTTTCTATTTCTAGATTTCTAATCTCCAAGTAAGTACATTGGGCTTTGAGAGAAATGACAGTTTATTTCTTTACAGACTTCAAGTTTCCTCTGTCATTCGTGAAGGTGCAGAGTGTTTTCAGAACAGAAATGTTTAACTCCAGAACCAAGCAACTTTGAAATCTCTGGAATGAAGTTCACACACATTCCTAGGAAGGTGAAATGGAAGTGTGTTTTTCTAAGAGCTGAAAGTTACTTCGCAATTTACAGGATGAAAAGCAAACAAGCGTGGATCAACGAAAAGCAACCTCTGTCCTTTAAGTGAAGCATTGAAAATGTTTCCAAAATCCATTACCTGTTGGTCTCTTGTTTCCAATTTTTGGTTCTCTCCAAAAGATTATTTCATCTGAGGTATTGATGATGTCTTGTTATACTGGAGACTTAGGACACCGGTTTTGTTTGCCTTTTTCTGTGACTTGTGAAAAGGTTTCAAGTCTGAGATTCCAGTTTTTTATCCACCCCTATAATCACTCCTGCTTGAAATGTGGGTAGTTTTCACAACAGATTCTGTGGTTGATGCACAGTGAGCTTTAAGTACAATGAAAACAAGACATGCTCAGGAATTCCAGACCACTGGGACAAGTTGCAAACAATAGAAAGTATGGAAAGTGTATCTGAGGTAGGACCCACAAGGAAGCCAGGGACCAAGAATGGTTTTAAACGCCCACTATGATGGGCAAAGTGCTGTACTCTCTCAAGCACTTAGTACTGTGCTTCTCACACAGTAAGTGCTCAATAAATATGATTGAATGAATGAATGGGAAAGCCCTCAGGTGATAATGAGACACAGTCCCTGATACTCAGATGTAAGAATAAGTGGAGGATGGTTGTCTATAGACACATAAGGGGAGGTGAAACAAGAAACCACAGAAAAATGACATAGAATGACAAGGATGAGTATCACTAGGAGCTAAAGAACATTAAGGCTAAAGGAACAATTTTGGGTCCCTCACCTCTCAGGCAGAAATGCTCAGTATCTGACAGTCACAGTGGCCACTGCCACATTCCCCTCAGATCCAACAACCGGAGACTTCAGAAGGCCTCGGGCTGTTGCTTGTCCTCAACCCCGCCGAGTTGAAGAGAATGGGATGGAGCCCAGTGTTGAGAGGAGACTCCCCCAGATATGGTCAGTCCTCAGATAGGATGCCTAGAGAAGTCAAACATTCCTCTGGGTACACTCGCTCCTCCATCTGTGAAACAAACAGAAACTGGTAGGCCATTTTAAAAGTTGTCCAGTGCAATGCCTTTCTTCTTTTGAACTGAAACTTTTTCATCTGGGACTAGGATAGCTGACCAGCTCATGCTAACTAGAGGAGGGGAGGGGCACATCTTTTTTTTTCCTTCTGCTTATACAATTGATAATTAAAGCCTCATTTTTAATGGTATTTGTTAATAATAATTGTGATATTTGTTGAGCGCTTACTATGTGCCATGCACTGTACTAAGCTCTGGGGTAGATACAAGCTGATTGGGTTGGACACAGTCCCTGTCCCACATGGGGCTCACAGTCTTAAATGCCATTTTACAGATGAGGTCACGGAGGCACAGGGAAGTTAAGTGACTTGCCTAAGGTCACACAGCAGGTATGTGGTAGAGCCAGGATTAGAACCCAGGTCCCCTGACTCCTAGGCTCCAGCTCTTTCCATTAGGCCATGCTGCTTGTCTGATGACAATGAATAGGGTGATCATTGAATTTCTATGTCTATATTGGAAAAAGACAGTTTTCTCCATCATTCCTGGGGACCACTCATGTTCTATCATACAACACAATCCTTATTATTAGAACTTTAAATTGCAGTGGAGCTATTTAAATTACAATATGTGACATAATGGAGAGTGTCAAGTACTCCTCAGAGTCACATACTGCAAAAGGCCACCTCAGTTTTCTTCATCAGCATCATCATCAGTATTTTAGCCCCTACTGTGTGCAGAGCAGTGTACTAGGTGCTTAGGATCATTCAAAAGAAGTAGAGGAGGGTGTCTGTTCTATGGAGTTTACAATCTAACAGGTGCTCACCACCTGGGAACTTAAATGTGTAAAATGCAAAATAAGCCGATGTAAATTCAAACACATAACATCGGGCTGATTGGGATAATGCTCCACTGTGAAGAGAGAGCGGAGGATAGCACCGGAAATAACAATTGCCAGACTCTCCACTATTCCTGCTGGAGCGGTGAAGATCTCCTAGAACTCAGAGTCCAGAGTTTAAGCATTAGCTCATCATGCTGCTTTGCAAATGAATTGGTCCCTGTGCAGGCAGTGAAATATTTGCCAACTAATTTTAAGGAGTGTGGTTTGTGCATTGTAATTTCAATGCCGCTCCGTTGCCAGGGCAGGCTTGGATGGAAATGTATGAACAATAAAGCACGACAGGGCATGCACTGCTGTGCCATAAAATGCACATCCTGGCTGTGTTGTGAGGCATGACGCCAATGGCCTTATGCCCTGAGCCACCTGTGTATGATTCCAGTCGTTCATCTGTGACTCACTGGGGCCAATTGGATTGCTTGAGTCCTAAGGCCATTTTATTATTAAGTTTGGATGGGAATTTCATTAAGTTTTTACTGTTCTACACATATGTGCTTATTAAAAGAGCTATCTTCCCATGTGGGATCACATGAATTTTAACTAAAGAAAAAAAAGTCAGCCACAGTACAAGTTTTAGAAAGCTCAAAAGTGTATGCAAAAAGAAATAGGCCTTCTCTAAAGCAGCATTGGCACCTGATGTTGGGTCCCAAGGCTCGGAGGTGGTAATTTTTCTCCACAAGGACCCGGAAGGGGGAAGCAATACTTCTTGGAGATAAGGGGAGGAGCGTCACCTTGCTGACCCACTCTAAGCTTCTGTGGAGTGGGTAGAGCACAGGCCCGAGTGTCAAGAGGTCATGGGTTCTAATACCAGTTCTGCCACTAGCCTGCCATGTGACTTTGGCCATGTCACTTAACTTCTCTGTGCCTCAGGTACCTTGTCTGTAAAATGGGGATTAAGACTTTGAACCCCACATGGGAGGGACAGGTATGGTATCCAACCTGATTATCTACCCCAGAACTTAAGGGAAATCTGGGCTATGGTAGATCATTTCTGGTTTTGGTCCCTCTTGAGGCAGGCCTGAGTTGGCTCTGTAGATTCCTTCTAGGGAATTGTCCCAATTCTCCCTAAAGCAATCTACTAATAGCTGAACCAAGCCTCCAGCTCCAACCCACTGGGCTAGGAGGCTTTGGGCCTCCTTTGGGTGTTGTAATATCAACACATCTCTGTGAGGCATGCACAACAGGGGCCCGCTTATCACGGTAAGCATCACCTCAAGACAACACACAACAAGGGCAGCTCTTCTCCAAGTGGGCAGCCTGTCGGGTTCTCTCAAAGATGGCCACGCCACTGCCCTCTCAAAGATGGTGGTGGAATGGAAGCGATCCTTTAGCAGAGTGTAAAATGGGGTCTTGGGGCTCAGCTGTTTGGGGGCATTGATGATGTGGCTAGGAGATAGCAACGGAGAAATGCCATTCTGCACAATATTGCTGATGATGTCATATTGCGTTCCGTGCGTATGTAGCATGATGTGAAAGCATGGCGCAGAGCACTGTGCTGGGGACTCTTTTGGCTGCATCTCAGGGAGACTGAATATTTGAAGCTGGCCACAGGATTGCTTCCAGCTTGCAACACCAATCAATCAGTAGTGTTTATTGAGCCCTTATTGTGCGCAGAGCCCTGTACTAACAGCTTGAGAGAGTACAAGACAATAGAAGGAGTAAATGCAATCCATGCCCACAAGGAGCCTACAGACCAGCTATCCAGCTTAGTGTCTCTGTGCAAGTCTTGGTGAGCTGGTGGGATGGGAGGAGACAGAGACAAATATATTTTCTCATGCATGAGTGTGGGGAAGACAATCTCTGCCAATTCATCCAGCTTTATTCTGGGAGAATAAGGTTCATTACTTCTTTCTGATTGGATAATATCAATACCGATGTTGTCAAGGAGGCTTAAGAGTAAAGATGGTGAAAAGATGATTGTCCATATAAAAGGCCTTAGAGGTAGCAATCAAGAGGGACTGCCTTGAGTGAGGACGTGCGGGCCTGTGTGTGAGGTTCAGGTTGCTGTGCAACTTTTCAAGTGGTTCAAATTCTGGTGAACAAATCTACCTTTATTTCCTGAAAAAATCACTGGTAACTCAATGTCAGGGTTTCCCTATAGTAGGATAGCCTTAAGGGTGGTCCGTACTGAATTTGACATTCCAGCCACATATTTGATAGATACACAGTTTGGGAACAAAACAAACTTAAGAAGTTCGTGTGGTATTTTCATTGGTTGCTTCTAAAGCAGTTTTTCATAAGCTCAGTGGCCTGAGGTGAAAGTTTTCCTAGCAATGCAGGCTTTTATTCCCCCCACAAGCTCTATAGTAATTAAACCCACTAACCTAGTTAACTTTAGACTGCTACCAGTCTTGGTCTTTATGAAAACATAGATAAAGAGCTATAAATTAGCCTCTTATAGATGAGGAGATAAAGGGAGAGAAAAGCCATTAAAATGTCAATGGGGAAAGCTATATTCCTAACCAATTTAGATGAACGCTGTTAAAGAGTTAAAAAACAAAAGACTTAAATGGAAAAGTATTCATAACAAAAGAGCTGTTGGGTGACTAATTCTTTGCACTCTAATAGCCCCCTTGCATGAGGTAGCTTTAAAGTATGATCAACTTATCACCTGGTGGTCAAATGCTGGTAAGAACTTAAAAAGAAGAGGTGGTTTTCAATAATAATAATAATAATAATGGCATTTATTAAGTGCTTACTATGTGCAAAGCACTGTTCTAAGCACTGGGGAGGTTACAAGATCTATAGCCTTTAATATTTCAGGTTTGCTCTGGCAAGGTAGAGGAAATTGGCAGAGGAACTAGTCAAAAGCAGATTTTCATTAACCATTTTTCAATCTTTGGAAAAGATCAAAGACACCCCATTTTTACAGAGACTCGCAGGGCTATTGGGAGGTGTAATAAAAATTGTTTCCTAAATAGTGCACCTCTGAGCATCATTACTTAAGTGTGGAGTAAAAGTAATTTTGGAGGCAAAGCATTCTAATTGAGGTGGAAAATGTTTGGCAAACTATTTGGATTCTAAATTATGATGGCATTAGAGAGTTTACTGGTATTTGAAATAAATGGCAAAGGGCAAGAATTTGTAATGAGAGAAAAATCTTCTCTACCAACAGATCTCATATAGGCATACCACTGCAGTTCATGCTCTTCAGTTCTTATTTTCTAACTATCATTCCTGCATCCCAAATACATACTGAATCCACTGTTTTTTTGTGGTGATGGTAAGGTTGCTGACAGCAGAGAGAGAGGACCCTTTTTAAAGGATTAGGAAAATAATTTTTCTATGATGCCTGCTGAGCTGAGATGGCAGTCAATTTTTCCATGCTCTCTGGTTTCCATGCTATCTAGTTGTTCAGACTATGATGAGGCACCTCCATAAATCTCCACCTAGATTTTCAAGATTACTTGTGCTGAGTTTGCTCTCTCTCTCTTGGTCTGAGTCTAGCCTACAGGAAACTTGCACACTTTAAAAAAATTGTGCATTCTATAATTAGCTATACATCTACCCTGAAAAGCACAACAATGAAGATTTTTTAAATGTAGCTGCAATTGAAATGCTTGAGTGAATCCATAGGCCAAAGGCATGCCTTCATATGCCAAATACCAGAACTGTTCAATAATGTAGACATTATTTTAAAGGAGTATATCAAAATTATTTATTTTTTTATGGCACCTGTTCTAGAAACAAAATGAATGAACTCATTCTACTTTCAAAACATATAGATCACTTTTTTTCATGGACTGTATTACAAATGAGTCCTATAAGTCAGGGCAATTACTAATGAATTACTGAATAAATGCTTAGCAAGTACCTTTAATAACAATTTTGAGCTCTATTCCTTTCAGAGGGTAGGTGTTGATGATGAGGATAATGGTATTTAAGAGCATACTAGGGGTCAAGCTCCTGGGTAGATACAAAATAATCAAGTTGGACACTGCCCCTGTCCAATATGGGGCTCACAGTCTAAGGGGGAGGGAGGAGAGGTGTTGAATCCCCATTTTACAGATGAGGGAACTGAGGCACAGAGACATTAAATGACTTGCCCAAGATCACATAGTGGGCAAGTGGTAGAGCCAGGATTGGGACCCAGGTCCTCTGACTCCCAGGTCAGTGCTTTTTCCACTAGGCCACACTGCTTCTCGCGTCGCAAGCATATGGAAGAAATGTGACAACATACATCACGGTGGCTGAGTTCAAGGTATTTTTTAAGAAAGGATTTGTCTAGTGGAAAATTTGATCTGGGACAAATTTCCCACAGGATAAAAATGAAATGCTTATAAGGATAAACTAAGGAGGCAGGCTGAATTCCTCAGAGCATAAGCAATGTAATCATTGGGTCTCACAAGTGGTTCATCCAGCTCAATATTTGGTCTCCAACTGTGGTAATAGGATGCTATTTGATGTTTGTCCTCCTTGCTGCCTTCCTAGAGGTTAAGGAAGAACTATCTAAAGGGCTCCAATTTTCTACTCTGCATCCTCCTGCCCAACTTTCCTTCTAGTAGCCCCATATGGACTGTTCATCCATGAATTTATCCCAAACCCTTTGGAACCTACTGATATATTCTGCTTGTACAACTTCCTGTGGTAATGAATTCCATATGCTACCCACCTGCTGTGTGAAGACATGTTTCCTTTTGTTGTTGTAAACCTACCACCCTCAAACCTTCAACCCCTGTCTTCTCATTCTGGTGTTGTGAGATTTGGGGAACAATAATTCTGGATTTGGCCTCTCCCCAAAGCTTTTTAAACTTCAGTCCAGTCTTGGTCTCAGCTTGTGTTTCTCCAGTTTGAAGGATTCTAATCTTTTTCTGTCTGTCCTCATACATGCCCCTAAACATGTTGGTTGTCCTGCCCCGTGCCTTGTACTTCTCTATTACATCCTTTCTAAAGTGTGGCAAACAAAACTGTACACAGTATTCCAGTTGTGGGCACTTAATGATTTTGTTTACCGGCAAAACTATCTTTTTTGTTTTGTTTTGTTTGCAATCTCCTTGGCCTATTTGGCTGCTGCTACTGCTGCTGTTTTACAAGAGCAGTGAGCAGAGATTCACTGGATAGCAGCATGGCCTAGTGGAAAGAGCCCAGGCCTAGGATTGAGCACCTGGGTTCTAATCCCGGCTCCACCACTTGCTTGCTTTGTGACCTTGGGCAAGTCACTTAACTGCTCCAGGCTTCAGTTTCCTCATCTGTAAAATGGGGATTCAAAACCTTTTCTCCCTCCTACTTAGACTGTGAGCCCCATGGGAGACGGGGACTGTGTCTGAGCTGATTAACTTGTACCTACCCCAGCACTTAGAACAGAGCTGAACACATCATAAAAATTTAAAGTATCCCATAAATAAAATAATAATAAGTAAAATAATTACTCCAAAACCTCTTTCAGCTGAGGAAAGCTGGTACTGTTGGTTCAGAACCCATCATTGTGTGGTTCTAATTTGAATGACTTTTCCCTAAAAGACTTACTTGGCATTTGCTCACACTGAAACTCAAAACCTCCAAACCTACCTAGGAATCATATCTGATAAAATCCTCTCACTCTGCCAGGGGTCAGTTTCCTTGTTCTGCCTTTGGATTGCATATTTGTGTCTGGTCCTGTTGGTTTGGTTGGTGCCTTTGGTGAGGTGTAGAGAATTCTTAACAACTACATCACCCCCTCATAAAATTCCATCTTCTAAATTTTGTTGGTAATCCTCAAGGTAGATTTGTGTTTTGTTATCATTTCTGGAAGCATAGCCCTCTAAAAGCTCGGTCCCCTCTAACAGCACCATTCATCTCTCCACTTAAAATGAAATACTGGCCCCTGTGAATATGTTCCTTTAAATTTGTAAATATGTCCAGATATGTCAATGTGGTTAGTATTCAAATGTCTCAGTGTGCTCTAGACTACATAAGTCAAGATGCGCAGAGTCCCCAACTTCTAAAACACATTCTAAAACACATGAGAAGCAGTGTGGTTCAATGAAAAGAGCCTGGGCTTTGGAGTCAGAGGTCATTGGTTCAAATCCCGGCTCTGCCAATTGTCAGCTGTGTGACTTTGGGCAAGTTACTTCACTTCTCTGTGCCTCAGTTCCCTCATCTGTCAAATGGGGATGAAGACTGTAAGCCCCCTGTGGGCCAATCTGATCACTTTGTAACCTCCCCAGCGCTTGAAACAGTGCTTTGCACATAGTAAGCACTTAATAAATGCCATTATTATTATTCTGAAAACTGCAATTTTAGTTCATCTCCATTTTCATTCTTTACTTCTCTAAATCCAAATTTTTGTATGTTTCCCCATCTTTGACATAAAATGAAAACTCAAATCTGACTTTTTAGTGTATTGGGTGGGTTATTTCAAGGTTTCTAAAATAGCATTGGTGTTCATGACCAGTTGGGGCCACTTAGGACTTTTACCAAGAGTTATTTGTTTGCCATATGAAATAAAATGATGTAGATATGCTACAAATACTTTTTACAGTCTAGGACCCCTTGAATTAAAATGGTCGTTGCACATTAAAAGTAGTTGGCACGCAACCAGATAGACTAGATGCAAATGCAGTTTTCTAATGAGGAATTGGAAATTAAGTAGTTGGATATATTAATTCGAAACACGTTGTTCTGTGAAACTTATGGATAAAAGACATAAGCAAAGTCTACTTGCAGAATCTCTGTGCCAACACTGGTTGTTACCTTCCTGGGATCATTCATTTATCCTTATCTTATCTTTCCTAGCTTAAGGGCTGATTTGAATTTTACAACAACAATAAATCAATCAATCATATTTATTGAGCGCTTACTGTGTGCACAGCACTGTACTAAGCGCTTGGGAAGTACAAGTTCGCAACATATAGAGACGGTCCCTACCCAACAGTGGGCTCACAGTCTAGAAGGGGGAGACAGAGAACAAAACAAAACATATTAACAAAATAAAATAAGTAGAATAAATATGTACAAGTAAAATAAATGAATAAATAGAGTAATAAATACATACAAACATATATACATATATACAGGTGCTGTGGGGAAGGGAAGGAGGTAAGATGGGGGGATGAAGAGGGGGAGGAGGGGGAGAGAAGGGGGGGCTCAGTCTGGGAAGGCCTCCTGGAAGAGGTGAGCTCTCAGTAGGGCCTTGAAGGGAGGAAGAGAGCTAGCTTGGTGGATGTGGGGAGGGAGGGCATTCCAGGCGAGGGGGATGACGTGGGCGGGGGGTCGACGGCGGGACAGGCGAGAATGAGGCACGGTGAGGAGATTAGTGGCGGAGGAGCGGAGGGTGCGGGCTGGGCTGTAGAAGGAGAGAAGGGAGGTGAGGTAGGAGGGGGCGAGGTGATGGAGAACCTTGAAGCCGAAGGTGAGGAGTTTCTGCCTGATGCGTAGGTTGATTGGTAGCCACTGGAGATTTTTGAGGAGGGGAGTAACATGCCCAGAGCGTTTCTGGACAAAGACAATCCGGGCAGCGGCGTGAAGTATGGATTGAAGTGGGGAGAGACAAGAGGATGGGAGATCAGAGAGGAGGCTGATACAGTAGTCCTGACGGGATAGGATGAGAGCTTGAACGAGCAGGGTAGCGGTTTGGATGGAGAGGAAAGGGCGGATCCTGACAATGTTGCGGAGGTGAGACCAGCAGCTTTTGGTGACAGCTTGGATGTGAGGGGTGAACGAGAGAGCGGAGTCGAGGATGACACGAAGGTTGCGGGCTTGTGAGATGGGAAGGATGGTAGTGCCATCAACAGTGATGGGAAAGTCAGGGAGAGGGCAGGGATTGGGAGGGAAGACAAGGAGTTCAGTCTTGGACATGTTGAGTTTTAGGTGGTGGGCAGACATCCAGATGGAGATGTCCTGAAGGCAGGAGGAGATGCGAGCCTGGAGGGAAGGGGAGAGAGCAGGGGCAGAGATGTAGATTTGGGTGTCATCAGCGTAGAGATGATAGTTGAAGCTGTGGGAGCGAATGAGGTCACCAAGGGAGTGAGTGTAGATCGAGAACAGAAGGGGAACAACAGTGGAATGCTGGTCCATTAATGGAAACCCTGAGGGGTTTTGTTGGGTTTTTTTAATGAAAGATGAAAGAAATAAAAGAAAATTCAGATTAGACTCCAAGAAGGTATATAATTTGCAGATTTACTGTGAATCACAACCATACTTTACATAACTTCCTGGAAGTGTTCTAGCTCCACATATTGACACTGTTGGAGGTTCCTTTCTGGGCCCTCACTCTAGCCCTTAGCTTTTCTAATCCCACAGTCTTCCAGCTTTTGTGCAAATGACTCCGCTGGATATGAAGTCTGAGGAGGCATGTGAAGCAGATGAACTCAAGGCTTTGACTCTGCTAATATGGAACTCGTTAGCAGAGTTGTTCTCTACATGTTTGCCTTGTGGCAGGAGAGTTTGTGTAAACTGATGAAGCTTAGAACTATGCCATATAGGGTTACCCATAATGGAAAGGTTTAAGCCAAAGCATCAGACATAGTTGGTTCACCTGTGCTGGGCATTGGTTTTCCCTCTGCCCTCACTGATCTTGCAACATAACTTAGTCAGTGCCATGTCACTAGGCTGGTTTAGACCCAAAGAGAATAAATGACTGAGTTGACTTTCCTGTTTTCCTGATGCTTGCTCCCACTATGGTTGACACCAAGGAGACAAAAGTTTCCATACGGATCTAGCTAGACTCATCCCAGGAGTGCCTAGATCAGAAAAACTCACCCAAGATATTTCAGTGCCCGAGTAGAAGGTGATGCTGTAACATTGAAAAAAATCACTGGATCAGATGGAATTGGAATGTTGAATAGCAGTGCCCTACTCAGTGAAGGTGCTAAACATCAGTTTGTATTCCCCCAGCACAATATTTGGTTTGCCACTTAAGAGAAAGATCTTGTCAGTAGCACCTTATTGGTTAGATAATTGACTGTCAGTGTGATTTGAAGAATGATCATATTACTACTACTTTGTTCAATGCCAAGGACTGGATTGACCATCCCTTGACAGGTACAAATTTAGACAGATAAAAGCAAAATATCACACAAAGGGATCCAAACCACCTCTATGGGTAAATGGGATTTCATTCAAGACCTGTGAGCCAGTTTTGGCTCTTAGATAACCAGCATTTTTGACTGCTATCACCTCCTACTCCCTGAGCCTGCCAGATAACAAGTTTTTACTGCATTTGGCTCTTAGATCTAGACTTACTTTGGATACCACAGACTGCACACAATATCCTGACCAGTCATCTCACAATGGCAAGACAGTGTGTATGACTCAATGCAAGTCATCACCCCAATAAAGAAGCAGCATGGCTTAGTGGATAGAGCACTGTCCTGGGAGTCAGAATCAATCAATCGTATTTATTGAGCGCTTACTGTGTGCAGAGCACTGTACTATGCGCTTGGGAAGTACAAGTTGGCAACATATAGATATGGTCCCTACCCAACAGTGGACTCACGGTCTAGAAGACTGTGAAGGCTAGAAGACCCAGAAGGACCTGGGTTCTAATCCTGGCTCTGCCACATGTCTACTGTGAGATCTTGGGCAAGCCACTTAACTTCTCTGTGCCTGACTTCCCTCATCTGTGAAATGATTAAGAGTGTGAGCCCCATGTGGGACAGGGACTGTGTCCAAGCTGATTACCTTGTATCTTCCCCAGTGCTTAGAACAGTGCTCGATACATAATAAGTGCTTAACGAGTACCATAATTATTATTACTATTGTTAATGCAAGAACAACTCAAGCGTAGGTCCTGCTGGTGGTAGGACATACCATCCCTTTCCCATTATTCAATCAATTCATGGTATTTATTGAGCACATATTGGGAGCAGAGCACTGCACTAAATGCTTGAGAGAGTACAGTACAACATAGTTGGTAGATATGTACCCTGATGACAAGAAGCCTCTAGTCTAGAGGAAGTGCTATGGGGCTGAGAGTGGGGCGAATATAAAGCACTTTGAGGGGACAGATCCAAGGATACAGGTGAGGCAGGGAGGAGAGGCAGTAGGGGTAATGATGGCATAGTCGGAGAAGGCCTCTTGGAGGAGATGCGATTTTAATAAGACTAAAGGTGGGGACAGTGGTGGTCTGTTGTATATGGAGAGGGAATTCCAGGCCAGAGGGAGGACATGGGCAAGGGGTATTTGAGCAATACTCATCCAACTGACAAGGGGCCAGGAAAGACACACTGCTTATTTTCATGGACAAAGTGTGCAAGAGATTCTCTCTCAAAGACATTCACCCTCATGCATACAGACTCCACACCAGCAGTGTCATCTTTGAAGTAAAGGACAACTCTACTACTACTTATATTTATATCAGGAGAAACAGTGTGGTTCAGTGGAAAGAACCTAGGCTTTGGAGTCAGAAGTCATGGTTCAAATCCTGGCTTTGGGCAAGTCACTTAACTTCTCTGGGCCTCAGTTCCCTCATATGTCAAATGGGGATGAAGACTGTGAGCACCCCGTGGGACAACCTGATCACCTTGTGACCTCCCCAGTGCTTAGAACAGTGCTTTGCACACAGTAAGCGCTTAATAAATGCCATTATTATTATTATTATTATTATTATTATTATTATTATACAATGTCTTCAGATGCCATATTTGACTTCTGGAGTAGTTCCGTTGCTAAGGTGGTGAACTGCATGAGGGCCAGAGACCATGTCTAATTCCCAGCTCTATAATCTTTCCCAGTGCTTACTACAGTGCCCTATACACTGTCAACACTTAACTAAATGCCATCACTACCACCCAAATGTAATACCTAACTTCAAATGATGAGGCAGGATCCTAAACGATGAGGTCCTGCAAGGCAGTCTGTCCACCACATTGAAATAATGCTCTCCACACTGCACCTCTGCTGGCCAGGCATCGTGGATAGGCAGTGAAAGAGCACAGCAATCTTTACAAGCACATGAAGTGAAGGAATCTTTTGGTCACATATTGGTTTTATCAGCCACACTCATACACAATGATAAAAATCTCACCTCCAAGAGCATCATATTTGAAAGCCAAAACAGCTATATTTCTCTTTTATTTACAGGATCACTTATCCCCTACCATAGCCACGTTATAAACAGAGCATGGATCCTCTGCCAGCTAGTCCCTGACCCCAATTATCCATCAGAACTAAATGTTTATAATATAACCCAGGAAGAAATTCAATAGTAAGTATGAAAAACATTGGCAACAGCATACAGTCTTGTATAGCTCCTTTTTGTAAAGAAAGCCATCCAGTTTCACACATCTTGCACTTCTTGAATGCAGTTGCTTGAAGAGAATTGCTTTGCTGGGAAGGGATCACAAGCTGATGAGTCATGTTCTTGTTTGAAATCTACAGAGCATATGAATCTTCCCTATCCAGCTTTATTCTTTTGCACTACACCTTAAGGGAAAGTATAATCATTATTTTGTTTACGACTTCCCCTACCCTTTCTGAAGTCCAATTTGCATGCTAAATTTCATGCTGGGTAATTTAGGGTTTGTGTTATAAACACTATGTCCACTGAAAGAAGACCTTTCTTTGCACATAATGAGGTCATTTAAATAAAATTAGTTCATGGGAATAACATTTCAAGTTGATTGGGCCAATTCTGCACAATAGTAGTAATAGTAGTACTTATTGAGTATATATGTTACCCTATTTATTTATTTATTTATTTCGCTTGTACATATCTATTCTATTTATTTTATTTTGTTAGTATGTTTGGTTCTGTTCTCTGTCTCCCCCTTTTAGACTGTGAGCCCACTGTTGGGTAGGGACTGTCTCTATATGTTGCCAACTTGTACTTCCCAAGCGCTTAGTACAGTGCTCTGCACACAGTAAGCGCTCAATAAATGTGATTGATTGATTGATTGATTGATTGAGTGAGTGCCTACTGCATTGTGGTGCACTGTACTAGGTATTTGAGAAGTATGGAATAGCAATGTGACACTTTTCCTGCTCACAGGCAATTGCATTTATTGAGCACTTACTGTGTGCAGAGCACTGGTGCTTATGAGGAGTTTGCACTCTGATAGGGGAGGTAAGCATAAAAATGTTTACAACTAGTGTTTGAAATAAATTCGGTGGACATATATACTTGAGTGCTAAGGAGGGTGCAAATAAGGTCCTCGATAAGTGCTATGATTAGCTGAAGGGATGATGCGGCTCAGGATGCTGGGAAATTTATTGGGGAAAGCTTGTTGGTGTTGGTGGGATTTGAGGAGAGCTTTGAAGGTGGGGAGAGCTGTGGTCAGTCTGATAGGAGGGGGGAAGGAGTTCCAAGCCAGGGAAACAGTGTGAGCTGGGGATGAAGGTGTGAGAGTTGAGGGTGAGGTATGGCTCCAAGATTGGCTTGGGAGAAGGGAAGACAGTGAGTTAGGGAATAGGGGGTGAAGAGAGCAGATAGGTAAGATGTGATCAGAGGATGGAGAGTCCAGGCATTTTTTTTTCTCTTTAAGATAAATTTCTGGAAGAAAATTCATTTTTGGCATGAGTGTCCATGGAGTAAACCTAACATTAATTGCCAGAGCTGGGCCAAAGACATGGCAAGTGTGGCAACTGCCCCCCTGTCTTGAAACTCTTCCTCTCTCCTACCTGTAGGATGCATTAGAATATACAGATGCCTTCCCCACTCAGCCTTGAGCTCCTTTGTCCTTGGGCTGCTTGTCAGCACCCTTTTCTGGGAAGCAGCGTAGTCTAGTGGAAAGAACATGGGCCTGGGAGTCTGTGGACCTGGGTTCTAATCCAGATTCTACCACTTGTCTGCTGTGTGACCCTGGCCTCATCTCATCTGTAAAATGGGGATTAAGACTGTGAGCCCATATGGAACACAGGGACTGTGCCCAACCTGATTAGCTTGTACCTACCCAGCGCTTTGTCCAGTGCCTGGCACATAGTAAGAACTTAACAAATACCATAAAAAAGAGAAACATCACAGGGGATTGGTGCCCTGGAACCAAGCTCAACCTTTTTGAAGCCTCATGTTTCACATAAGTGAGCATCCCACTTTTTGAGGCCCCATCCTGTCAACTGAGAAATGGCAATGGGAATCTAAAGTCTTAGGATGCCCCTCCTCTCTCATGCCCACACTGCTGTCAACCTCACCAGAGCCACTACTGCACTTTTCTCCTCAGAGACTCCCCAGCCCACTGGAATCAGTGTGGGGTGGCACCAGAATCTTCCAGGGAGCAATCCCTTAGAGCTGCTGCAGTGAGAGAAGTCATCCTGAACAGGAGGAGGAAGCAGCTTCTGTCTCCACTTACCTACTGCTGACATCACCATGACATGAGGCTTTCCCTGACTAAGCCCCTGCTTTCCTCTTCTTCCACTCCCTTCAGCGTCACCCTGACTTGCTCCCTCTGTTCTTCCCCCCTCCCAGCCCCACAGCACTTTCATTCATTCAATCGTATTTATTGAACGCTTATTGTGTACATGTCTGTAATTTATTTTTTATATCAATATATCAATAATCAATATCTACCCCCCTCGCTGCCCCAGACTGTAAGCTCATTGTGGGCAGGGATTGTGTCTGTTTACTGTTGTATTGTACTCTCCCGAGCACTTAGTACAGTGCTCTGCACACAGTAAGCACTCAGTAAATATGATTGATCAATTGAAAAAGTGCTTAGTACAGTGCTTGGAACACAAGAAGCACTTAACAAATGCCACAGTGATTATTATTTGATTATTATGATTATTATCTCTTTCTGTCTATTTCTCTGTCTCACAGTCTTTCTCTGTTTCTCACTCTTTCTCTCTCTCTTGTTTCTGTTAGGTCTTTTTCTCCCTGTCAATTTTTAGACTACTTGTCCCATGCCTATGGAAGGACTGCCCTCTGGAAGCTATACATCGTCCAACTTTGAGGTCTAGAAAATCCGAACACTTCACTCAGACCAATAATCCTACTTCAGAGACTGCCACAGGAACTTGTGTGATTCACAGAGAGATTTTTGGCCTTTTCTGTTTGCCCTGGTCATAACTTGCCACCCCACTGCTACCCCACAAAAGACCCTAGAGTCCAGGTATTCTGGCAGGAGGGTGAGGATGGGCGCAGGGTGGAGAATCAAAGCTAAATCTCTTTGCCCAACTAGTGCTTATTCAGCCCCTTTTATGATAAAAAGTAATAGCAGCAAATCTTTCTGGTTAGTGAGTCAGGAAGGCGCTGATTACACGAACTCTTTTTCAATCTGCTATTGTGTTTATCCAACACAGTTATGGTCACATTAGTGCATTTCAACAACACAGAGTGGTAATTCAATCCTTCTGGGTGAAATCCTGCTGCTTGTTAGTCTTGATTGTAGAGCTTTTTGAATAATTTTAATTATTCAAGTCACCCCCAATTTATCTACATTAAGTACTTTTTGAGAATCAACCCATTGGGAGTAAGCTTCTGAAATGACATTTCTTTAGGCAGTCACTTTGACGCTTCTCTTGAGCAGGATTGGGATGTCAGAGTGGAACTGTTAGCCCTGTGGGTGCTTTGGAAAGCTCAGCTCTGATCTTGGATGGAAAAAATAATTCAAATTCGAAGGATTCAGTAGTACGTCAGAGCACAGGACACCAATGATGAACACCGTAAGTGCAGAATGGTGTTTCGATATCAGATAAAGAGGGGCGGGGAGTGGGGTAGGGGTAGGGGTTGGACCTCAGAGGGGCTTCTGCTGCCTGTGAGGACTCAAGTGGAAGCCCCCTACCCCATGGTGAACTAGCTCTCTTCCTCCCTGCAAAGCCCTACTGAGAGCTCACCTCCACCACGAGGCCTTCCCAGACTGAGCCCCCTTTTTCCTCTCCTCCTCCCCATCCCCCCCGCCCTACCTCCTTCCCCTCCCCACAGCACTTGTATATATTTGTACAGATTTATTACTCTATTTATTTTACTTGTACATAGTTACTATTCTATTTATTTTGTTAATGAGGTGCATATAGCTATAATTATATTTGTTCTGACGATTTTGACACCTGTCTACATGTTTTGTTTTGTTGTCTGTCTCCCCCTTCTAGACTGAGAGCCCGTTGTTGGGTAGGGACCGTCTCTATATGTTGCCGACTTGTTCTTCCCAAGTGCTTAGTACAGTGCTCTGCACACAGTAAGCTTTCAAAAAATACGATTGAATGAATGAACAGAAAAACGAAAGGGAATCTACATTGCAGTACAAATCATTAACCTTTTGATTAATTATGCTAATTACTCCAAAGTAATTAGCTCTACCAAATTGATTGAGTCCACATTAGTGCAGTCTTATAGCAGCAAAAGGCATCTTGAAAGTAAACTTACAATAATGGTTTGACTTCCTTCCCTTTAATCTCATTTGCTATTTTTGCATAATCTCATTGCCCAAAGGAAATAGATGCTTTTCATAGAATTTTTCATTAACTGCTGCCTGGGATAGGTGTCTGGTTTCAGATCCAGAAGAGTTTAGAGATGAGATGCCTGAGGAGGAAAGAGATCAGTATCCCAGATACTGAACAGAAAGGCTTTATGGGCCTTAATAATAATAATTATGGTATTTGTTAAGTGCTTACTATGTGCCAGGAACTGTTCTAAGCAATGGGGTAGATAGATACAAGAAAATCAGGTTGGAAACAGACCCTGTCCCATGTGGGGCTAACAGTCTCAATCCCCATTTTACAGATGAGGTAACTGAGGCACAGAGAAGTGAAGTGACTTTCCCACAACACACAGCAGACAAGTGGCAGAGCCAGCATTAGAACCCATGACCTTCTGACTCCCAGGCCCATGCTCTATCCACTACACCCTGCTACTTCTCTATTATCTATCATCTATCTCCATCATCTATCGCCATCAGGAGCAAAAACTCCTCACTCTCGGCTTCAAGGCTCTCCATCCCCTCGCCCCCTCCTACCTCACCTCCCTTCTCTCCTTCTACAGCCCAGTCCGCACCCTCCACTCCTCTGCAGCTCACCTCCTCACTGTGCCTCGTTCTCGCCTGTCCTGCCATCACTGGCCCACATCCTCCCCCTGGCCTGGAATGCCCTCCCTCTGCACATCCACCCAGCTAGCTCTCTTCCTCCCTTCAAAGCCCTACTGAGAGCTCACCTCCTCCAGGAGGCCTTCCTAGACTGAGCCCCCTCCTTCCTCTCCCCCTCCCCATCCCCCCTGACCTACCTCCTTCCCTTCCCCACAACACTTGTATATATTTATACAAATTTATTACTCTATTTATTTCACTTGTACATATTTACTATTCTATTTATTTGGTTAATGATGTGCATATAGCTTTAATTCTATTTGTTCTGACGATTTTGACACCTGTCTACATGTTTTGTTCCATTGTCTGTCTCCCAGTTCTAGACTGTGAGCCGGTTGTTGGGTAGGGACTGTCTCTATATGTTGCCAACTTGTACTTCCCAAGCGCTTAGTACAGTAAGTGCTCAATAAATACGATTGAATGAATGAATGAATCAGTAACCAAGCACTGGGAACCATTTTATCTCTCCTTGCAAGTGGTGGTAGGTGGGTAGCGATTGGGGAGAAAAAGTGAGGATTCTTTTCTAGGTTTATAAATGTATGGGGAAGCAACGTGGCCTAGTGGATAAAGCAGGTGCCAGGGAGTCAGAAGAACTTGAATTTTAATCCTGACTCCATGCCATGTCTGCTGTGTGACCTTGGGAAAGTCACTTCACTTCTCTGTGCCTCAGGTACTTCATCTGTAAAATGAGTATTTAGACTGTGAGCCCAGTGTGGGACCTGGCCTGTGTCCAACCTTATTAGCTTGTATCTACCCCTGCACTTAGTACAGTGCCTGGCACATAGAAAGTGCTTAACAAATACCATTAAAAAAAGCCAACAGAACACACACACACACACACACACACACACACACACACACACACACACACACACACACACACACACACACACACACACACCCCACACACACCCACCCTATTTTTCTTCATACCCTATTCTTTCTAAAGGTTGCTGTGCAACCATTTTCTGGGTATCAAGATACAAAAGACCTTGATCTAAACTTGTTAACTTTCCATTTAATTCTGATAGTAACACAGGTGATGCGATAAAACTACATTTTTGGCAGAAACTGCAAATATTCAAATTACCAAAAGTGAATGTGCCATTGGCTGGTAGTAAAATGATCTTAATTACATTTTTTTCTTTAATAAGTATACATTGTATGTAATTTACTTGTGCAACTGGGAACTCTAAAAGCAGATTTTTCGAGTTATAAGGAAATGTCAGTCGCACCTGCCATGCTCATCAGAGCGTAGTGATGGTTTTTTTGTAGGGATTTTTATCATTTTTGGTCATAATTTTACATTTAAATCTGTGTTGCTAATGAGTGAATGAATGAATCATATTTACTTAAGGTCTCTGATAGTGTGTTATCAGAAAGCAGGGTAGTGAGGTGCTGTTTGGAAGCCAATGAACAGAGACCAGGAATCAGAACAGGATGACATGGTCAGAGTTCTGGACAGGCTTCAGGCAAATTGGGCTATCCGGGCAAGTGACAGACAAGCAGATGAATGGCAATTAGGACACGGGGTAGACTCAAGTGAGAACTTACACTGGGTGCGCAATAATGGACATCTTTCACTTTGGGATGAGGCTTACTTTTCGCCCCTGTCCTGGCTGTCGATTTCTATTCACCTCGCCCCCTCCAACCTACTCACCACACCATTTTTCTTCATTTGTCCCACCCTCTTGGAGGCTCTTTGCAATTTCAGACCCCATAATTCCCCTGCTGCTATCTCACCACCGGCCCCTAGCCCACATCCTGCCTCTGGCCTGGAAGGCCCTCCCTCCTCCAATCTAACAGGAAATTACTCTCCCCCACCTTCAAAGCCTTATCTCCTCCAAGAGGCCTTCCCAGGCAAAGCCCCTCCTTTCCTCTTCTCCCACTCCCCTCTGCATCACCCTGGCTTGCTCCCCTCATTCATCACCCCCCACCCAGCCCCACAGCATTTATGTACATATCTGTAATTTATTTATTTGTATTCATGTCTGCCCCCGCCCCCGACGGCCCCAGACTAAAAGCTTGTTGTGGGCAGGGAATGTGTCTCTTTATTGTTGTACTCTCCCAAACCCCAAACGCTTAGTACAGTGTCCTGCACACAGTAAGTGCTCAATAAATACCATCGAATAAATGAATGAATGGGGGATGGAGGAGCGAGAATGGAGATTTAAAAGAGCAGCAGGGAAGGTGGGGCAAATGGGGTGGGACATGAAGAGGAAATGGGGGAGGGAGAGGCGAGTAGCATTCAATAGCTGAGTGGGGAGCGGGAGTGAACCACAGCGTGGGAGGAAGTGTAATAACATCATGCATGAGTTGTCATGAAGTGAAAGATGCCACACTGCCATGGAATCCTTTTATCCTCTGGTCCAGAAAGCTCTTTATGGGGCTCTAATGAAGTTTTTCTTTATTTGGGACTTTGAAAAGTCATCTGATAAAAACAGTTGATAGAAACCATATATTCAATATGCTCGTCTTTGAAACACATCCACCTCTTATTCTAAATGGCTTTTCTACCATTTTCCTTCTGATTTCCCACTAAACAACTCTCTATTACTACACTCCCTTAAAATCTCAGTTCTAACAGCTAGTTATCCCTGCAGTCCGTAATTCCTGGATTTAGAAGTATTTTACAGTCTTTTGCTTCTAATTTTTACTCTGCTTGTCTCCAACTCTTTGGTTTACTTTCTCTGGGTGGCCTCCCACTTTTGTGTTTTCTTTTGCCCTCCATTTCCCATGCATCGCAAGCCGTGTGACGTCTTTCTGTGCACCTCCCTGGCTCATCTTATTTAAATCAACAAAGTGTCTTTTGTTTCCTCTTCCATGCACCCTTCCCACTGCTTCTTTAAAATGTCTTTCTATAAAAGCCTCCTTTCTTTTGGCTCAGCTGTAGGTCTCACCATTTCCCATTGAACCATTCTTCTGGCAATTTGCCAAAGATGTCTGGATTTTCCCCATTCCCCATCCTCATTTTCAGTAGAGCAGAGCCTTCCCACCAGTGACACTCCCTCCCACCTCTGCTTCCTTTGCCTCACTCTGACAATAAAAATAAATGTAGATCAAACCATGGAAAAAACTGGGATTGCTCATTCTCAACTCAGCTCCTCTCCTTCATGCCCAAGTCAATTATTTTTCATTTCATGTTTCTACCCCCTTAACTCCACTGAAACCAAAATCCCTAAGGTCACCAATGACCTCCTCCTTGCCAAATCTAATGGGCTCTACAATGTCCTATTCCTCTTTGACCTATCGGCTGCCTTTAATTTGGTGGACCATGCCCTTCTCTTTGAAACTCTATCTAACCTTGGTTTTAGTAACACATCTCTCTCCTGGTTCTTCTTTTACCGCTCAAGTCACTCTCTCTCTTAGCTTCTTTCTCTTGACACTTCCTCCACTTTTCACCCCTTAACTGGGGTGAAAACAACTGGGAGTGTTCTGGACCCCTTTTACACCCTTCTATACCCCTTGGGGACTCATCCAAATCCCTTGGCTTCAACTACCACCTGTATGCAAATGATTCCCAAATCTACCCCACTTGCCCCAACCTCTCACCACCTATGCTATCTGGGATTTCCTCTTCCCTCCGGGACATCTCCACATGAATGTCCCATGGAAATATTTAGCACAGATATGTCTAAAACTGAACTTTTGGTCTTCCCTCCCAAATACTCTTCTTTACCTAACTTACCCATCACAAATGACACCATCATTTTCCTCCCTTCCTCTGAAGCCTGCAACCTCAGCAATGTTCTTGATTCCTTCCTCCCTTTCAACTCTCTCTTTTGTCCATTGCTAAATTTGGTGAGTTTTTCCTCCACCACATTTCCCAGATCCACTCCATCCAAATGATCACCATCCAGGTTCAGATGCTTGTTGTATTCCCGATTAACTATTACATGAGCCTCCTCTCTGGTCTCCTTGCCTCCGGCCTCTCCCCGTTCTGGCCAATTCTTCACATGGCAGCCCAAATCATTCTTCTCAAATGTCAACCTTTAATGTTTACCTATTCCTTCCCTTTACTACCTAGACATTTCATTTTCACTCATTTTGAATTTGTTTCAATTTTTTCACCCATTTTTGTGATTTGTTTCAAAGAACAGACTGGAAAAATCAAGATTTCTTAATCACATGCATTTTCCATTTGTTTTGATCTGTTACACAGTTTAATTTCAACAAATTACAGTTTCCTCACTCTGTCGATTTATTGTTTCTACCTTAAGAAGTTTTATTAACCCAAGCCTTTTCCCCAATGTCCCAGCCTCTTAAAGTCTCCTGAGAAGTGGAGTAAAGGAGCCAGGATTTGTGTTTGCATGAGATTACAGATCTTGAAGAAAAGTAAGTGAAAACATTCAATCTTAAAAAGTGGCAGATTTGGATCCTCTAATGTAAAACGTCGTCACAATACATGATCGCACCTATTTTGTATGTGCTGAGTGCTTTCTCCCCTCAATTAAAGTGTCTCATGATTAAAATTGTAATACTGTATTAGCATAATGTTATTTCACATTTTTATCATAGATGTGCATTAATTACATTCAGCAGTCCAAGTGCTGTTTAAGAACACTTTCTCCTTTTTCTTCTTTTAAGTCAATAAAAATGATTTCCACTACACTATTCTAGCTAATTTATCAAATATACTTTACTCTTCTCCTTTATAGGATGAGGGAGGGAAAAAAAACTTTCTGGTATGAAAGTTCAAAGAAATGGACCTTTTACCAGACATGGACAGTTGTCTTGGGAATGCAGATTTATGAAAATTGATAGCCTGCCTTTGTCTAGTAAAACAGTGTCTCTTTCTTTCTCATGTTTTGGTCTCTGCCTATTTAACTGAAGACAACCTTTTTTTTTGAAAACCTTTTTTAATTATGTTGCCTACCTTGAAGGCATATGCTATAAAACACTGCTGCATGCTCTCTTTCTAAATCTAAAAGAAAAATATGGCCATTGCAGTGTCAACCTAAATTTAAGGTTGGAAGCAATCAGCATGGTGTGTCTTCTGGATATTTAAGGAAAGAGGTGCTAAAATGTGGAAGTTGCTGAGGGCTGAATTAGAAATGGATATCCGAGAGACATCTTTTAACCAAAAAATAAGAACGGAGGAGTTGGGAAAGAGAAAAATAACCATGTTCTATTCTCGTAACGGTGACAAATATTTGAGAATTCTCAGTCATGTAAATTATTTGTCTGTGTTGCACTTACGTAGGTTTGCTGTAGCACACACCAAAAATAGTAAGAGCTTTGCATCTGCAGAGATCTGTTCTTCAAACGACTCCAGTTACAGCTATTTTTTGTTTCAAGGCTGTGAGCAGGGTATGTTCCAGGACTGTTCTCGCTAACAGAAGGTAAACAGCAGCTGAGATAATACCAAAAATATTAAGCTAATCATTTGAATAGAGCCTCTTGGAGAGCCCCCAAGAGGGTGGGACAAATGGTGTGGTAAGTACGTTGGAGGGGGTGAGGTGAATAAGAATCAACAGCCAGGTCAGGGGTGAAAAGTAAGCCTCATCCCAAGGTCTCCTGGAGAAGGTGAGCTCTCAGTAGGGCTTTGAAAGGAGGAAGAGAGCTAGTTTGGCGGATGTGTGGAGGGAGGGCATTCCAGGACAGAGGTTCTAATTCCGGCTCTGCCAATTGCTTGCTTTGCGAACTTGGGCAAGTCACTTCACTTCACTTCTCCATGCCTCAGTTACCTCATTCATTCATTCATTCAATCATATTTATTGAGCGCTTACTGTGTGCAGAGCACTGTACTAAGCACTTGGGAAGTACAAGTTGGCAACATACAGAGACAGTCCCTACCCAACAACGGGTTCACAGTTTACCTCATCTGTAAAATGGGGATTAAGACTGTGAGCCCCGTGTGTGACATGGACTGTGTCTGACCTGATTACCTTGTATCTACCACAGCACTTAGAACAGTGCCTGACACCTAGTAAGTGCTTAACGGATGCCATAAAAAAGCCCATTTATTTCCTTCCTAAAAATCTGTTGTTCGTATGTTCTATCAAATGTAATGGGATTTGCACAGCACCCATGAGCATGTATTTTGAATTGCAACTAACTTACAAGTGTGCCATATATTCATTCATTCAGTCAATTGTATTTATTGAGTGCTTACTGTATGCAGAGCACTGTACTAAGCGCTCAGGAGAATAATAATAATAATGGTATTTGTTAAGCGCTTACTACGTGAAAAGCACTGTTTGAAGTTCTAGGGAGTTTATCAGGTTGTCCCCCGGGGGGGTCACAGTTTTAATCCCCATTTTGAGGGAACTGAGGCATGGAGAAGTTAAGTGATTTGCCCTAAGTCACACAGCTGACAGTTGAGGAGCAGGATTTGAACCCATGACCTTTGACTGCAAAGCCCGTGCTCTTTCCACTGAGCCACGCTGCTTCTCCAATAGACACATTCCCTGCCCACAGTGAGCTTACAGACTAGAGGGGAAGAGCAGTCTAAAGGGGGAGAGAATAAAGGTAACTGGTTAGGTGGCCATGTGTCCAATTTTATACCAGAACATCTGCTTTTCAGTCGGTTTGTCCTCTGTCCAGTACAGGTGCTGCTACACTAGATGCCTTTAATTTCTGGTATTTCTATTTTAAGTGGTCCAGCACTTGCTTTAATAGGAATGCGAGAGGGTTGGAATGCAATGGCTGTAGAGCCATGGGGGGAGGTTTGGGAGCAGGGCACCTGAGGAAACAAATCAGGTTTGGGTGAACTTGGGGGGATTTTTTAAGCACTTGCTATGTGTAAAGCACTGTACTAAGCACTGGGGTAGGTACATGATAATCAGGTAGGACACAGTCCCTGTCCCATGTGGGGTTCTGTCTGCAGATATTTCCCTATTTGAAAAAGGTGACTTTGTGAACACCCAAACACTGATGTTCCTGGAGAGAGACAGCACAATACTGATGCTGGTAAAAGCCTGAAACTATCTGGGAAGTATAAAGAGATATGCTGTAATACAATATTGGATATTGTGATCTGGCTGCTTGCCCTCTGACTGGGCTAGATTTTTCAGGGTTGGGATACTTATGAGCTAGGGGCTGAGTGAGCTACTGCGGGAGAAACCTTAAAACCACAGGGAGTTTACCTGTTTTTCCTCATCCCTCATCCCCACATACCCTACCCTACCTAGTGTATTAAACTTGTCTGCCATCTCCACCTCTTCCCTACCCTGTCGCCCAAAACTGCGAAGTGGCAGAGAAGGGAGTAGGTCAGGGGGGATGATGGCTTCTTCTGTTTTTGTTTAATGGTATTTGTTAAGCACTTACTATGTGTCAAGTCCTGTTCTAAGTGCTGGGGTAGATGGAGCACAGGCCTGGGAGCCAGAAGGACCTGGGTTCTAATCTTGACCCGGCCACTTGTCTGCAGTGTGATCTTGGGTGAGTCACTTAACTTCTCTGTGCCTCTGTTACCTCATCTGTAAAATGGGGATTAAGACTGTGAGCCCCACGTGGGACAGGGACTGTGTCAACCTGATTAGCATGCATTTACCCCAGTGATCAGAACAGTGATTGACACATAGTAAGCACTTAACAAATACCATTATTATTATTATTATTAGGTTGGACACAGTCCCTGTCCCAAATGGGGCTCCCAACCTAAGTAGGAAGGAGATTGAGTGTTAAATCTCCATTTCACAGGTGAAGAATCTGAGACCCAAAGAAACTAAATGACCCACCCAAGGTCACACAGCAGGCAAGTGAAGGATCTGGGATTAGCACCCAGGTCCTCTGACTCCCAGGCCTGTGCTCTTTCCACTAGTCCACCCTGCTTCTGTCTCATCTTGTCCCCCATGGCCCTGGTTGTCTGTGTCCCTCCCCTTACCCATTTCCAGGGAGAGCAATGGCCACTGCCCTCCCCCTCCTCCTAGTCTTTGCAACTTTGGGGGACACAGACAGTGAGGATCGAGAGACAACTAGCATTGCAGGAAGAGGGATGGGGAGGTGGAACATGTTTTAAAAAATTTATGGATTGGGGTTTGAAGGAGAGGAGTTGGAAGGGTAGGTAGGTGGGTGGGGTGGGGAGGGGAATCTCCTCCAAACCCTGGAGGCGGAGACAGAGATTTAAGCAAGGGCAGGATGAAGGTTTGGGAAGTCCTGGCCAGTCCAGCTGTGGGATTCACAGGGTTATGGTTTCTGGAAAAGGCTGAAAATCCCTGGCCTTGAGTCAAAAATATGCAGAACTGCCTTTGTCTCGAGGAACTGTGCAGAAATATTTTTCACAGCTTGAAAGAATCCCCACCTGGGGTGAAGATGACTAGCAAAATTAGCAGGGTCCAGTTGGGTGTCCTGAAAAAAAAAAGGGGAACTCTGAAAGAATACGCTGAGAAGGTGGCATCATTTCTGTCCCTTTAAAGCTGTCGGAGTCCTCATGGACCAACTTTAATTTCATCTCTGATCACCCCAGGCATCGATAAAAATGAGCTTTGTGAGGAGAAGTGGGGCATTTGGCAACTGCGTGTTTCATGTAAATATTCATGCCTGAGTGTCAGTTAACAATTCCTGTGCCTTTCCTCCATTTTATAAAAACTTCGAACTCACTGTGACTGCAAAGCTCCAGCAAGCTGAGGAAACAAAAAATGCTTTGGAAGTTATGTCCTGAAGTAGGTGATTTGATAAGGATAGCAAAAAAAAAAAAAAAAAAAAAAAAAGAAACAAAAGAAAAAAGAAAAAAAAATTCTGTTGGACTGCCTTTGCTCCACGTCTACAACAATGAAACAGATCTAACCTGTGAACCCGCCCTGCATGCCCCATCTATCTTCAGCTGTAGCTCTTAGGTTAGGATATTTATTATGTGCTTACTATGTCAGAGGTCGCCTCCAGCGCTGTTTCTGAGAAAAGGAAAATCCTCTGACTAAAGAGGCATAACTGGATACCAGATTACAGTGATTTAATTTCTCCACTTTTGTATTTTATTAACAGTAAGTTATTTAAGGATGAACAAGCAACTGGTTTCATAATGATCAGATACTTTTCAACGTTACAATACCCTGTTGGAAAATGTGATGCCTTTCTTGAATCCAGAACTGGAAAAAATAAACTGTAGCAAGAGGATTTTACATGATGTTCACATCTCCTTTGAAATGTTTACAAGGCCTGCAATACTAGTTTCCAAATGTTGCTTTACAAAGGCCAGTTCAAGGAAAGTCTTCACCAAGCAGCGACGAAATCTGTGTGCAGTATGATATGCCGAAGGTTATGTAGAAAAGGAAATTCCAATGAGACGGAAATGTCAGCCAGAGAGTTAGAACGCCAACTTCTTCAGTGCTTCGTAAGCAGCCAAATGAATTCTGGTAAAGGCACTGTCCTCAACACAGAGAACACATTCATTTGAAGCAGTTTCCCACCTATTGTAAAAAAAAAACCCTCAAAACCTTCAGATCGTTTAAAGGAACATCATTCAGGAAATGTAGAGGTAACATGTCCCACTTTGGCTACCATATTCATGTGGAAAATATGCTGCTTTTTTGCTGTGGTAGGTAAAATTTTATCTTACCAACCACAATGTGGAGAGGGAATATTTTTAGCACTTTTTATCCTATCACAGTATATTTGTTGCTGTAGTCTCCAGTGCCATATGCTGATCATTCAATTTTATTGTCTCACAGTGTAGACAACATTCTCAATATGTTTTCTTTTCTAGGGTATGCATGGACAAATTCCACAGTAACATCTGATGATAAGATCAGACAGTAGCAGAGACCAGTTTAAATCATATTTACGACATTGCCCCTCCGGGCCAGCTGAACACATATGTAGTTTATATTTTGGTTCTTTAGGAAGGGGCCAATTCCCTGGCCTTTATGCAGGAAAATTTAGTTACACAGAGCACATAAACCAAGCTTTAGCACACCTACCAATCAGGTATAAAGGCAGTTTTAAGTGAGAGAGTTTACTAGTTAAACCACAGGCCCAGAAAATCAGGACTGCCTGGTAGCCCCAAGGACAGTTGCTTAAAGTTCCTATGCTTCAGTTACCTCAGAAATCTGAAGAAGTATTGTTTTTATTTGTTCAAAAGAGCTGTGTGATACTTTGAGTAGATTCATACTTTCATCTCACTGGCTCTTCAGAGTGCTGACATTAATGGGCTATGTGATTATAGGTGAGTAATGTTATTATGGCATTATTATTGGTGTAATTATTAATCAATAATGAATCACTAATGATAATAAATTATGGCTTAGCCTGAAGATGCTTCAGCAACAACAATGACAATCTCAGCAAGAAGGCAGTGTGCATAGTCCCTAGGAGAAAGGAGGGAAAGAACAGTGACCAAATCTGAGAATAAGATGTTCCCATATCAGGAATTTTTCTTTTGGAGTTCTTCCTTCAGTCAGGTGTTGGGGCAGGGTTTGAGTTTGGTGTTTGTGGGAAGCAGTGTGGCCTAGTGGAAAGAGCACAGGCCTGGGAGTCAGAGGAGCTGGATTCTAATGCAGTGGCTGCTTCTTCCCAACAACCAAGGAATAGTTTAAGAGAATAGTTAATAGTTTGGAGAAGCAGCATGGCCTACTGGAAAGAACATGGGCCTGGGAATCAGAAGACCTAGGTTCAAATCCCAGCTCCACCACTTCCCTGCTGTGTGAACTTGGGCAGGTTGCTTAACTTCTGTATGCCTCTGTTTCCTCCTTTGAAAAGTGGACTTGAAATAACTGTTCTCCCTTCCCCTTAGACTGTGAGCCTGTGATAACTACTTCCGCTGACCCCCATACTTAAGAGAGGGAGGAGGAAGCCAGGGCATAGTGGGTAGAGCTCAGGCCTGGGACTCAGAAGGTCATGGGTTCTAATTCTGACTCTGCCACTTGTCTGCTGTGTGATCTTGGGCAAGTCACTTGACTTCTCTGGGCCTCAGTTATCTCATCTGTAAAATGAGGACTGAAACTATGACCCCAACATGGGACAGAGAATGTGTCCAACTCGATTTGCTTGTATCCACGTCAGTGGTTAGTACAGTGCCTGGCACATAGTAAGAGCTTAACAAATACCACTTCTTGGTCCCCCTTCCTGAAGCAGTTCGGAAGTTGGGAAGCAGCATGGCTTAGTGGATAGAGCGCAGGTCTGGGAGTCAGAAGGACCTGGGTTCTAATTCTGACTCAGCCCCTTTCCTGCTGTGTGACCTTGGGCCAGTCACTTCGCTTCCTCTCTACCTCAGGTACCACATTTGCAAAGTGGAGATTAAGACTGTGAGCCCTTTGCGGGACATATAAACTACATCCAACCTGATTAGCTCATATCTACCCCAGTGCTTAGTACAGTGTCTGGCACATAGCTTGCGTTTAACAAATACCATAAAAAAATATAAGCCAAACCAATCGAAGAGAAGGAATGGGGAGGAAGTAGAGGGGCAGGCTGGGAAGAAGAAGGAAAACCTCAGCCATCTTGCGGCAAGAGAAAGGGAGCCGGTGTGCCTGGAAGAGCAGAACACTGGGAGACCTCATGCTTTGGACCATGAATGGACACAGGGAGTAGTGAGGGATCAGAAAGGATCCCTGCAGGTTCTGAATCCAGTGGCCAGGACTCTGGAGAAGTGAAGCTCCTGCCCCTGAGAAGGAGAAGAACGTGAGCCTTGGGTTGCCTACAGGAAAATATGGAGGGTCCAGGCAGTGAACCGACAGTTGATCTAGGGAACAGTGGTTTAACCGGGATTTGCTTTGGTTGTTACCTTATTGAGAATATATTCAATATGGTAGAGATTCCAGATCTTGGTGTCTGCCTGTGGTAAGGGCTGGGAAAGAAGCTCCGAGTGGCAGGAAGCACTTTGTCCATACAGGCTTCCTGTAGCCAGTCCCAGAACAGTGACACCTCAGGAAGGCACCTTCATCCGTAGAGTGGTGACAGCAAGCGGGGTCTAGGGACTTGGAAAACAGTGAGCAGGATGCTCTAAACCTGCGGTAGAAGAATGAAAAATCACAACATTTTTAGGACCCAGTGGAGGTTGATCACAGTGCTGGTGTTCCTCTGGTGACTCTTTTGGCCAGGATTTAGGGCTGAAAACCCCAGAGAACATCACAGAGCCTCATGGGGGACAGGGATTATATACAATCTAATTATCCTGTATCTTCCCTAGCATTTAGCAAATACCACAATTATTATTATTATTTAGGATTAAGAAGAAACTGTTTCAACGCTTGTGAAAAGTTTGGAACTCTTGAGACAGGTACTGCACATATATTTTTAGGAAAAATGCCAAGAACGCTGGCTTTTCAACTCATTTCAAATCATTATCATCATTATCATTATCATCTCTATAGCCTTTTTATCCTCAATCTTTACATCCTCTGAGGTATTTCGACCATTGGATTTCCTGAAACTAGGAAAATGGACTAATAGGGTTTGTTATGAATCCAAAGGAACTCTGTCGTTTCCTAATGAAAATGACAATTCATACTAGCTTTGCTGTGAATTTGATCAAATTTGCCAGCTGCAGCCTAAACTCATCTCAAGTTTTGGGGTTTGCCTGAAACCAAATCAAAGCAAACCCTGGGCTCATTGAACTGTGGAGACGAATCAGAGGAAGGCTTTTTGCCAAAATCAACTATTTTCACACCACAAAGGCAGTTACCTGATTTGGGGGCTATATTTATGAGGTCATGGTTTCAAATGCTCCTCAAAAAGATTCAAATTGCTATGGTCTATTTCTGTTCCACTTTCTCTTTGGAACTGCTTGCTAAATTTAAACTCTCGTATCTCTTTTTTTTTCAACTTAGCTCCTTTTGCAGGTTTTGGCAGGCAATGAATTGAAGTGGAGATATTTTTGCCCTCAGTATGTGAATGTTTACCATATAAAGAAAACTCTGTGGTTTGAAGTATGCATATTTTCTGAGGTTTCCTAACTCACTGGTGACTGTGAAATCCAACGAGGTTCTCTATTTATGTAACCATTGATTTGATCCCGCAGTTATTCAGCACAAATATTTCCTATTAGTTTCAAGGAGACTTACAAATGCCTATAATCTGAAGGATTGGTCTCTCAGGTGTGTTTTTTTCCTCCTAACATTTAGTGTCCTTTCATGAATGAATCAAAACAATGACCTAAAAAATCTGAATCATAAAATTATAGAGCTAGGAGAAACCTCGAGAGATCATCTGGTCCAATCCACTACATCCTGGCAGGTGAATAACACTGAAATTCGATTTAGCCTAGAGAAAAGAACACGGGTCTGGGAGTCAGGAGACTAAGGTTCTAATCCCGGCTCTGTTACTCTGTCTGCTGTGTGACCTTGGGCAAGACACTTAACTTCTCTGTGCCTCAGTTACCTCATCTGTAAAATGGGAATTAGAACTGTGGGCTCCATGCGGGGCAGCAACTGCATCTAATCTGACTACCTTGTTTCTAATGTAGTGCTTTGTACAGTGCCTGGCACATTGTAAGCGCTTAACACATGGCATTAAAAAAAAGAAAATCAAGGACAGGTGCTCATCTGTTTCTTTTCTAAAGATCTTCAGGGATAGAAACGTCCCAACTTTCCTTGGAAGGCCACTCCAGTGTTCTGTCACCTGGAAGGTTAAAAAGTTTTGTTTTAAGTCCAACCAAACTCTCTCCTGTTTTTTAATTTAAGCCTCTTTCTTCTTGGTCAGACCTCAGTGGACATACAGAACAGCTACTCAGCATTTTTCCCCTATTATCCTTTGGTGTCCCTGAAGACAGTTACTGTTACCCCTTTAGTAGACTGACTCTCTCTAAGGTTAAAGTTGATTCTAAGAAAGTGTTTATGGGAAAACCAATTCTACAGTGTAATTGAATTATTCTTATTTCGCCTCCAATCAGTTCCAAGACCCTGAAAGAATTTGGGTACATATACCAATACATTAAAATGTAAAGTTAATCTTGAAAATATTTTAGCATGAGACATGAACATAGTAATTGCAGAATTTTCCATTCAACTACCCCTATCATATTCCTAGTGTATTGGGTTCCATTAAAGCAGCATTTAACAATTTTCATATGGGCTGCAATCCTCAAGGGTCAGTTCTTGGTCCCCTTCTGTTCTCCATCTATGCTCACTCCCTTTGTGAAGTCATTTACTCTCATGGCTTCAACTATCATCTCTATGCTGATGACACCCAAATCTTCATCTCCACCCCTGTTCTCTCTCCCTCCCTCCAGGCTTGTATCTCCTCCTGCCTTCAGGACATCTCCATCTGGATGTCTGCCCACCATCTAAAACTCAGCATGTCCAAGACTGAGCTCCTTATCTTCCCTCCCAAACCCTGTCCTCTCCCTGACTTTCCAGTCACTGTGGATGGCACAAGCATGCTTCTCATCTCGCAAGCCCACAACCTTGGTATCATCCTTTGACTCTGCTCCCTCATTCCCCCAACACATCCAATCTGTCACCAAAACCTTCCAGTCTCACCTCCACAACATCACCAAGATCCACCCTTTCCTCTCCATCCTAACTGCAACCTTGCTGGTTCAATCTCTCATCCTATCCCGACCGGATTACTACATCGGCCTCCTTTCTGATCTCCCATCCTCCTGTCTCTCCCCACTTCAGTCTATACTTCACTCTGCTGCCTGGATTATTTTTGTACAGAAACGCTCTGGGCATGTCAATCCCCTCCTCAAAAATCTCCAGTGGTTGCCTATCAACCTTCTAATCAAGCAAAAACTCCTCATTCTCAGCTTCAAGGCTCTCCATCACCTTGCTCCCTCCTACCTCACCTCCCTTCTCTCCTGCTACAGCCCAGCCCATACACTCCACTCCTCTGCCGATAACCTCCTCATTGTGCCTCGTTCTCGCCTGTCCCACCTTCGACCCCCAGCCTATGTCCTACCTCTGGCCTGGAAAGCCTTCCCCCCACACATCCACCAAACTAGCTTTCTTTGTCCCTTCAAAGCCCTACTGAGAGCTCACCTCCTCCAGGAGGCCTTCCCAGACAGAGCACCCCTTTTTTCCTCTCCTCCTCCTCCCCTTCCCATCACCCTCCTCCCTCCCTCTGTCCCACTCCCTTCCCCTTCCCACAGCACTTGTATATATTTGTACAATTTATTACTCTATTTGTTTTATTTGTACATATTTATTACTCTATTTTATTAATGATGTGTACATAGCTATCATTCTATTTATTATGATGGTATTGACACCTGTCTACTTGTTTTGTTTTGTTGTCTGTCTCCCCCTTCTAGACTGTGGGCCTGTTGTTGGGTAGGGACCGTCTCTATATGTTGCTTATTTGTACTTCCCAAGCGCTTAGTACAGTGCTCTGCACACAGTAAGCATTCAATAAAAATGATTGAATGAATGAATGAATGAATGAATGACCTCCTATTAGTTTTCGAAATAGTAGTTTCGCTGCACGAAGTTCTGTTCTGATCTCATCGTCATAGCTGAGAGTGATGGAAATAAGGTTGAGTGACCAAATTGTGTTAGAACTGTGCACTGATGAATAAGCTGATAGCGATTCTGAAATATTCAGGCCAATCAAATTGGCTTCGACGGTTTTACTCGGTGGATGGCTATCAGGTGGGATCAATCGGTGGTATTTATTGAGTGCTTACTGTGTGCAGAGCACTGTACTAAGTGGTTGGAAGTTAGGAATTGGTGGATAAGTTCCCTGGCTGCAAGGATCTCACAGTCTAGATGGGGAGAACCTTTTATCAAACTGAGAGAGTCCGTTGCTGTGTGCTGTAGTCAGAGTTATAGTTCATTCTCTAGAGGTGTGGAGCCTGCATAGATTTGACGCCTGCACGTTTCATGCGTGATCAACTCACTGGTGAGCCAGGTCGTGGGGCCCACCCAAATCCAGGCAGGCTGGCTTTAAGCCAGACCTAGGACAGACTTTCTAGGGCTCAGCTTGGGTCAGGCCAGCTGGTACCAGAACCGGCCGTCACCATGAAATGACAGCTGGATTGGGAAAATCCTGTCTGCTCACTGGCTGGAGGCTGAACACTGGGATGGGAACTGCTCATATTCCAAGCCAAGCAGTGCAAACGTGGGAGATGTTTAAACAGATGAACGCTGAAGGTGGAGCAGGACAGAAATCTGGCTGGACAGTTCTCTTGGAATGAAGCTCACTTTCCACTGAGGTTTCATTTCCTAGTTTCCATTAATGTTCTCTTTTTGTGAGTAGCTTCTATTGTCTAGGTGCTGTGTTGGCTCCCACTACTCAACACTGGAGCCGTTGTTCCAATACTTTTTAAGATTCGGTAATGCAAACAACAGAGCGTAGGCAGTAACCAAGAGTTATAGCCTCGTTTAACTGGATTTAGAAAACCAGTTAAACTAGGCCCCAGCTCTCTCAGTCACAGTCCCTGATATTTTTCCACCCTGAGGTGAGCTACTTTTAAAATAAAAATGTGCTTAGGTTAGATCGTAGCTGACTCTTATCCTAGCCAAAAATGAAGCACGAGTTGCCTTTATGCAATATTTTAGGATATCTACTCTCTGGAATCACAGAAAAATTACCTCAGAGTGACCTAGAAAAGGTAGAGTTGCAGCTAGCAAACCTGGCCCTGTTTCTCCTGTTCTCAGTTGGCCAGTTAGAAAATGCAATATCTCAGATGGGCATTCAGTACCCTCAGATAATGCACTCACCTTAGATAGCAATTCTTCCAGTTTTCTTTTCTGGATTGGGCAACATCTTGCATGGTTGTTTCATTCATTCATTCATTCATTCATTCATTCAATAGCATTTATTGAGCGCTTATTGTGTGAAGAACACTGTACTAAGCAGTTGGGAAGTACAAGTTGGCAATATATAGAGACGGTCCCTACCCAACAACGGGCTCACAGTGTAGAAGGGGGAGACAGACAACAAAACAAAACATGTAGAAAGGTGTTTCAGTAATCCATCCTCCCCAAGGTGATAAAAGAACTGAAAGAGCTTAAACATCACAAGTAGGTAACTAATTTTGAGGGGGTACAGTTCAAAAAGTCCAAATTTAAAAATAGGATTTGCTTTCTTAGCTAAAATATGTGTTCAGCAATCCCTCAGTTTTGTTTCCTTTGAAGAAATAAGAAAGACACTTCTGTTCATTTTTTCTGGTCTCTCAAGCCTTCATCCGCAAATATAGGAATAATGCCATTCGCTGCCCTGCTGGAACTGTTGCCCACAGTTTATCACTGTTTGTGTCATTATCTTCCCAGAGCTTCTGCTCCAAGACAGACCCCCCCACCATTTCAAATTGCTGCACATTAGGTGGACCTGTGTTTTGCTGCTCTTTCCCAACTGTCCATGACTATGCTGCACAGTTTGTTTGCTTCACTGTGTCTTTAAAGTATTTATTTTGGGCCACCTGTTAATAGTGCTCATTTAGCTCACCATAGAGCAGATGTTTGACTATCCTTCTGTTATCAATTCTCCTCACATATCTCAATAGTATTTTTGAGTGTCTGCTTTGTGCAGAACACTGAACTAAGCACTCAGGAGCGTAGTAGAATTAGTAGACACAATCCCATGATTCCTGTCTTCAAGGAATTTACAATCTAGCAGTGGAGACAGATGCTAAAATATTACAGGTAGGAGGAAGCAGTAGATTATACAATTGATTATACTTGTGAGTAGCCAAGTCTTTGATGTATAAGTGCTGAAGTGGCAGTTGTGGGGGAAATAGGTGGAGGGATGAGAAATTAATCAAGGAAGGCCTCCTGGAGGAGATGTGATTTCAGAAGGGCATTGGAGAGGGGGAGAACAGTGATCTGCCTGATGTGAAGGGGGATGGGGTTCCAGACAGAAGGGAGCACGTGAGCAAGAGATAAGAGGTGGGAGAGATGAGAACATGGAGATGAGAACCTTCTCGCTGTGCCTCGATCTCACCTATCTAGCTGCCAAGCCCAAGCCCAAGTCCTGACTCTGGCCTGGAATGCCCTCCCTCCTCAAATCTGGCAGACTATTACTCTCCCCAACTTCAAAGCCTTATTGAAGGCACAACTCCTCCAAGAGGTCTTCCCAGACTAAGACCCTCCTTTCCTCTTCTCCCACTCCTTTTGGTGTTGCCCTGAATGCTCCCTTTGTTCTTCCCCCCTCCCAGCCCTATAGCACTTATGTGTATATCTGTAATTTATTTATTTGTGTTGATGTCTGTCTCCCCCGCCCCCCCCCCCCCCCGACTGTAAGCTCTTTGTGGGCAGGGAATGTGCCTATTTATTGTTGTATCATACTCTCCCACTTGCTTAGTACAGTGCTCTGCACTCAGTAAGCTCTCAATAAATATAATTGAATGAACCCAGCACTGGGAGTAGGTGAGCTTATGAAGAATGAAGCATGTGAGGTGGTGTGTGGTGGGAGAAGAATGAAGAAAAGAAGGAGGGAGAGATCTGATTGAGTATATTAAAGTCAATGGGGAGAAGTTCTTACTTGATATGGTGAGGCATGGGCATCTTTTGGAGGATTTTGAGGAGTGGGTGCAGAGAATGGTGTTTTAGAAAAGTGATCCAGGCATCAGAATAAAGCATGGATTGGACTGGGGGAGACTCTGGAGGGAGGGAAGTCAGTGAAGGAGCTGATGCAGTAGTCAAATTAGAATATGACAATCAATCACTGGTATTTATCGAGAGCTTACTGTGTGCAGAGCACTGTACTAAGCACTAGGGAGAAAGAAATACAATATGTTTCCTTTCTCCCACCCCCTTCTGTGTCACCCTGATTTTCTCCCTTTCTTCACCTTCCCCTCAGCCCCACAGCACATATGCACATGTAATAATAATAATGGTGGTGGTATTTGTTAAGCGTTTACTATGTGCCAAGCACTGTTCTAAGCACTGGGGTAGATACAAGGTAATCAGGTTGTCCCACGTGGGGCTCACAGTCTTAATCCCCATTTTACAGATGAGGGAACTGAGGCACAGAGAAGTTAAGTAACTTGCCCGAGGTCACACAGCAGACAGGTGGCAGAGTTGGGATTAGAACCCACGACCTCTGACTCCCAAGCCCGTGCTCTTTCCACTGAGCCACACTGCTTCTCATCTGCAATTTATTTACTTATATTAATGTTTGTCTCCCCCTCTAGACCTTAAGCTTGTTGTGAGGAGGGAATGTGCCAGTTATATTGTTATATTGTACTCTCCCAAGCATTCAGTACAGTGCTCTGCACACAGTAAGTGCTCAATAAAGATGATTGATTGATCGACTGATTGAAAGTTGGTAGACATGATCTCTGCCCACAAGGAGCAGCAGCATGAGAAGCAGTGTAGTGTAGAGGAAAGAGAACAGGCTTAGGAGTTAGAGGACCTGGCTTCTAATCCTGGCTCTGCCACCAACCTGCTTTGTGACTTGGAACAAATCACGTAACTTCTCTGTGCCTCAGTTCCCTCACTTGCAAAATGGGGATTCGATACCTGTCCTCCCTCCTACTTAGACTGTGAGCCCCATGTGGGACCTGATTGTCTTGTATCTACCCCAGCGCTTAGTTCAGTGCTTGGCATATAGTAAGCACTTAACAAATGCTACAGTTACTATTATTTATTACTAAGGCGCTTACACCCCCAAGGACCGAAATGGTGGTAGTTTGGATGGAGAGGAAGGGGTGGATTCTGGAATGTTGTAGAGGAAGAACGGATGGGATTTGGTGACAGACTGAATATGGGGGTGTAAACTGATGAGCACTGCATATACCCACTTACTTGTTGGCATACTTAGCTGTCCTTATTCAAAGCTGTGGATGCGGAATCCTATCTAAGTACATGTGTAGCTGCAAAGATCTATGCGCAACTGGCAATCCATTGAACAACGTGGGTACAATGAAGCTTTCCCTTTGACCTACTGATGTCTTTGCCAATTGCCGCCCCTGTTGCTATTTGCCAATCATCCGCTTGATATCCCATTCTTCTTGAAGCCTCTAACACCGCCCTCTGTTGCCGCTCCCTCACTACTACAGTATGCCTGTGTTCGAGTCCTGTGTTAACTATGTCCTTCTGCCCACCTTGCTTGCATTCTGTCCTCCTTGCTTGCTGTAACTCATTTCAGTTCACCTCTCCCCTTGTAACTGGTGATAATGGTCACATCTCTGAAACCCTACAGCATTCCTCAGTGAGGTGCGGTCTCTGGAGGTATTCTGTTAGATCCAGAATCGTTCATCTTCCCTATCCGTGATGATTTCATTATGCATTGGATTCCAGGCCATGTTTTCACATGTTGGCAGGCTGACTTTTCTTCCCCTCAGAAGTGGGAAGGGTATCGAGGAGATGGTTGAAAAATTGTGCCCCAGTGAAAAGAACATAGAACCGGGGGTCAGGAGATCCAGGTTCTACTCTCTTTTCTGCCACTTGTCTGCAGTGTGAACTTGGGTAAGTCATTTAATTTCTCTGGGCCTCCATTTCCTCATCTGAAAAATGGGGATAGGATAGATTGTGAGCCCCGTGTGGGACAGGGACTGTGTCTGATCCGTTAACCTTGTATCTGTCCCAGTGCTTAGCACATAGTAAACAGCATCATGATTATTATTGCAATTAGATAGAAGAGTTATGGAACACTGTGGAAACGCTGTAGGATTTCAGAGATGCTACCCTTATCACCATCTTCAAGAGGAAAGGTGACCTGAATTTGATCACAACAAGTAGAGAGAGCAAAATGCTATTATTCTTATACAGGCCCATTCACACTCATGAGGGGTGCATAAAAGTCCTTGGTTTGGAGCTGGTCTGCATAGCCTCAAATCACTTCAGCCCTGATGTCCTACCATCTAAGTGCATGCTGTTTCTCTTGTTCTGAAGTGGACAGGAAATGTCACTGGTTTTTGTTGTGTTGTACTTTCCCAAGCACTTAGTACAGTGCTCTGTACACAGCAAGCACTCAATAAATACAAATGAATGAATATCGTGATCTAGGCCTCATTATGTATCCCGTTGGTCAGGGTTACGAAGAACGGCAAAGCAATGACCTGGAAGCAGTTGTAATCCTTGTGCCAGGGCTCCAGGCTCTGCTCCTATTGCTGATAATAATAAAAATAATTGTGGTGTTTCTTAAGCTCTTACTATGTACCAGGCATTGTAATGGCAATAACAATTGTGGTATTTGTTAAGCGCTTACTATATGCCAATCAATCAATCAATCGTATTTATTGAGTGCTTACTGTGTGCAGAGCACTGTACTAAGTGCTTGGGAAGTACAAGTTGGCAACATATAGAGGCAGTCCCTACCCAACACTGGGCTCACAGTCTAGAAGGGGGAGACAGAGAACAAAACCAAACATATTAACAAAATAAAATAAGTAGAATAGATATGTACAAGTAAAATAAATAAATAAATGGAGTAATAAATATGTACAAACATATATACATATATACAGGTGCTGTGGGGAAGGGAAGGAGGTAAGACGGGGGGATGGAGAGGGGGACGAGGGGGAGAGGAAGGTGGGGGCTCAGTCTGGGAAGGCCTCCTGGAGGAGGTGAGCTCTCAGTAGGGCCTTGAAGGGAGGAAGAGAGCTAGCTTGGCGGATGGGCAGAGGGAGGGCATTCCAGGCCAGGGGGATGACGTGGGCCAGGGGTAGACGGCGGGACAGGCGAGAACGAGGCACAGTGAGGAGATTAGTGGCAGAGGAGCGGAGGGTGCGGGCTGGGCTGTAGAAGGAGAGAAGGGAGGTGAGGTAGGAGGGGGCGAGGGGATGGAGAGCCTTGAAGCCCAGGGTGAGGAGTTTCTGCCTGATGTGCAGATTGATTGGTAGCCACTGAAGATTTTTGAGGAGGGGAGTAACATGCCCAGAGCATTTCTGGACAAAGACAATCCGGGCAGCAGCATGAAGTATGGATTGAAGTGGGGAGAGACACGAGGATGGGAGATCAGAGAGAAGGCTGATGCAGTAGTCCAGACGGGATAGGACAATGCCAGATATTGTACTGAGCACTGGGGTGGATATCAAGCAAAAACTCCTCACTCTCGGCTTCAAGGCTCTCCATCCCCTCGCCCCCTCCAACCTCACTTCCCTTCTCTCCTTCTACAGCCCAGCCCACACCCTCTGCTCCTCTGCCGCTCACCTCCTCACTGTGCCTCGCTCTTGCCTGTCCTGCCGTCACCGGCCCACGTTCTCTCCCTGGCCTGGAATGCCCTCCCTCCGCACATCCGCGAAGCTAGCTCTCTTCCTCCCTTCAAAGCCCTACTGAGAGCTCACCTCCTCCAGGAGGCCTTCCCAGACTGAGCCCCCTCCTTTCTCTCCCCCTCCCCATCCCCCCTGCCCTCCCTCCTTCCCCTCTCCACAGCACTTGTATATATTTGTACAGATTTATTACACTATTTATTTTACTTGTACATATTTACTATTCTATTTATTTTGGTAATGATGTGCATATAGCTGTAATAATAATAATAATAATAACAATGGCATTTATTAAGCGCTTACTATGTGCAAAGCACTGTTTTAAGCGCTGGGGAGGTTACAAGGTGATCAGGTTGTCCCACGGGGGGGCTCACAGTCTTCATCCCCATTTTCCAGATGAGGTAACTGAGGCACAGAGAGGTTAAGTGACTTGCCCAAAGTCACACAGCTGACAATTGGCAGAGCCGGGATTTGAACCCATGACCTCTGACTCCAAAGCCTGTGCTCTTTTCCACTGAGCCACACTATTTGTTCTGACGATTTTGACATCTGTCTACATGTTTTGTTTTGTTGTCTGTCTCCCCCTTCTAGACTGTGAGCCAGTTGTTGGGTAGGGACTGTCTCTATATGTTGCCGTCTTGTACTTCCCAAGCGCTTAGTACAGTGCTCTGCACACAGTAAGCGTTCAGTGGAAAGAGCACAGGCTTGGGAGTCAGAGGATGTGGGTTCTAATTCTGGCTCTGCCACTTGTCTGCTGTGTGACCTTGGGCAAGCCACTTAACGTCTCTGTGCCTCAGTTCCCTCATCTGTAAAATGGGGATTAAGACTGTGAGCCCCACCTGGGACAACCTGATTAATTTCTCTCTACCCCAAGGCTTAGAACAGTGCTTGGCACATAGTAAGCGCTTAACAAATACCATTATTATTATTATTATCAAGAAGTCACCACTGCAATATTGACTGTGAATCTCACTCCCTTACATTCAGCAAATGTAGTTCTCCTTATTGGGATATGGCAGTTCTCGTGATTCCATTGTGTTCTGATCTTCCACGAGGCAAGTGTCATTTTCTCTGCTTGGCAAGATTCTATTGATTTTGGTTTTTCTACCCCCAAGTTAAGGCCTACTAGCTGTGAGCATGCGCTGAGCCTTGATTGGATGAAGCGGGCAGTTATTAGGGATATCTTTTCTGGTCCCTCTTAGGGTTGAGCAGTGTGTCCCAAAACAGGGTCCTTTGGGCTACCAAACAACCAGTGTTGTGGGCTGTCTAGTTGCACAGGACTTTTCTAAATTTATTATGGGCAGGGAACATGTCTGCTAATTTTGTTGCATTATATTCTCCCAAGCACTTAGTACAGTGCTCTGCACATAGTAAGTGCTCAATAAATACCATTAATTGATTGATTGATTTTTTAGGTTTTTTTTCCTAGTTAGTAAGACATGTGCTTGAGTTACTTTTCCAGTAGTAGTTGGCATCGAAACATCGCCCCCTCTCTTGCCCAGTTACCCTGGGGCTAGCAGCATACCTATGACAACTGGCCAACCTCTTGAGCTTTCTCATCTCATCAGTGGAAGCAGCATGATGTAGTGGATAGAGCATGGGCCTGGGAGTCAGAAGATGATGGGTTCTAATCCCAACTCCGCCACTTGTCTGCTGTGTGACCTTGGGCAGGTCGCTTCAATTCTCTGAGCCTCAGATCCCTCATCTGTAAAATGGGGATTGAGATTGTGAGCCCCATGTGGGACAGGTACTGTATCCAACCCGATTTGTTTGTCACCACCCCAGTGCTTAGTACAGTGCCTGGCATTTAGAGAGTGCTTAACAAATACCATGGTAATACTACTACTACTAATTATTAGTATTATTATCCCTGCCTCTTGCTGCTGATGGGGGTGGGTGGGTGGGGGGGGAACTAAATGCTCAGTTCTAAAGAATTGGCTAACATATTCCACCTAGCTTTTCAGTGGTCAAGTAGTTGTTTTCTCAGTTTAATTTATACACCACATTTTTAATGGTATTTGTTAAGCACTTACTATGTGTCAAGCACTGTTCTAGTAGCTGGGGTAGAGGCTAAGTTAATAGATCAAACTCTATTGGATTGTAGTTTGTCATTTGCATGCAAATTGCTTGAAATAAAATGAATAAAGATGGCATACATAATTGTGATGTTAAATTTTCCCTTAGGGAAGAAGTTCTCCTGGTTATTAAGTATAATTAGATTGGCCATTTTATTTTTGTTGAAAATCAGAAAATCGAGACCTCATTCCAAGCTTGGGTAACTTTTTCCTTCCCTCTCAGCAATTTTTATGAGACCAGAGAGGGGCAGAGAGGGATGATGAATAGAGGTGTAAATCTTGGATGGCCAAACCACAAGTCCCAGGATGCCAGGGGTTATGCAAATTAATAACTGTGGCATTTGTTAAGTGCTTACTGTGTTCCAATGTCCTAAGCGCTGGAGAAGATATGAGATAATTAGATCAGACACAGTCCCTCTCCTACACAGAGCTCACAGTTCAAGTGAGAAGAAGGCAGATATTTTATCTCCATTTTACTGATGAAGGAACTGAGGCCCAGAGAAGTTAAGTAATGTGCCCAAGGTCACACAGCAGGCAAGTGGCAGAGCTGGGATTAGAACCTAGGTCTTCTGACTCCCAGGACTGAGCTCCTGCCACTAGGTCACGCTGCTTCCCTTGAACATTTACTGAGCATGTCTCCACACAAATATAGCAATACAAACATATAAAGTGATTGAGAGCAACTGGGGAGCAGTGCAAGATAAAGTTGATCAGTTTGATCAGGGCAATCCCAATTCTAAGGCATTTTTATATTTTCCTAATATTGCCTTGGACAGCTGACAAAAATCCAGGCTGTTCCTAGCTGAAATGGGATGTAAGGTCAAGTCTCACTAACAATCACCTGAAGAGAGCAACCATCTGGACTATATTAGGAAAGAACATGGATGTCTGAAGACAATTTATCGTGCACTTTATTTTCTCAAAGGTTTTTCATCTTCCTGCTCATTTGATTTCAAAACTTCAGAAATGACATGTAAAAGAATTCATATGTAGGGTGTAATTGCAGCTTGTGATAATTATGTGTACAGAGATTATAGTGATAGACATTAGGAGAAGTTACTGATCAAAAGAGGGTTTAAAGTCTCCTTCTCTGAAGATGTTTTGAAAAGCGTACGGTTATCTTCCTGGGATGATTTAAGCATGGTGTTGCCAAGAGTCAGTAGGGTACACTAAATGATCCCTTCAAATCATCATCCCCGGTGGTATTTAGGGATATTTAAGTCCTATTCAGTCCTTGATTCTGTATAATCTTGATGGGTCCAATTTGCTCCCACTGAGGACTGGATGTGACGTCCATCCTGAGCTGAGCACGTCTGGTTCTATAATAATGATAACAATGAAATTATGGTATCTGTTGAGCACTTACCATGTGCCAGGCACTGTACTAAGCTCTGGGTTGGGTACATGCAAATTGGGTTGGACACGGTCCCTGTCACACGTGGGTCTCACAGTCTCAATCCCCATTTTACAGATGAGGGAACTGAGGCACAGAGAAGTGAAGTGACTTGCCCAAAGTCACACGGCAGACAAGTGGCAGAGCTGGGATTAGATCCCATGACCTAGGGAGTCTTGCGCTCCACCTAAGGACGACGTGACCCAATGGATAGAGCCCGGGCCTGGGAGTCAGAAGAACCCAGGTTCTAATCCAGGCTCTGCCACTGGTCTGTTGTGTGACCTTGAGCAAGTCACTTCACTTCTCTCTGCCTCAGTTTCCTCATCTGTAAAATGGGGATTAAGACTGTCAGCCTCATGTAGGACAGGGACTGTGTCCAACCTAATTAGCTTGTATCTGCCTTAGTGCTTAGTTCATTGGCCAGCACATAGTAAAAGAGACTATTAAAAAACAAAAGAAAACGAAACAAAAAAACCAACAAAATCTAACCCAGAGGGGCTACCATGCATGCCTTTCTGCTTCCCTTAAGACACTTTGCAAATGCATCCGAAAGAGCCCTCTTTGGGAGGTACACTGGGAGGCAGACAGCAGGTAACCACCAGGGAATGAATCTATGCTGAATGTGCATGCAAATCTGGTTCTAGTGGAGAATAGAGAGGGGGCAGAGGGAGATGTTCTCCCTGCTGTATTACTGAGTATGCACCATAGCACCTTTGGAAGCTGGATCAAGAGAATATGTACATATGCAAATATATCCTTTTCCTCCGATTGCTCAAGGACATGCTTATCAGTGACCCATTTCATTTAACTCCAAAGGTCACTTTTTCCAGTTCTTTCCTGGTGGAGTTGAGGAGCTTTGGATAGAAAAGCACTTTTGCCCTTCAACATCTTCCAGGAATGAAATACAAATCAGAGTTGCTCTTCTAGGGTGGCCACCTGCCTGACATAGATAAAGACCTTGATCTAAATAGGCAAACAGCATTTGGGGGTGGAGGAGGAGAGGGAAAGGACTTAGTTATATGTTTGGTTGTGAGCTGTTCCTATGTCTGTCTCTCTAATGCAAGAGACTAAGAGTTAACAAATCCTGTTTTGGTTCTGAATCTACCACTGATTAATTGTGTAACTTCAGGTACACAATCCAGTGTGTCCACTGCGGTATCAGGCAGCATGGCATAGTGGATAGCGCACAGGCCTAGGAGTCAGAAGGTCATTGGTTCTAATCCCGGCTCCTCCACTTGTCTGTTGTGTGATTTTGGGCAAGTCACTTCACTTCTCTGTGTCTCAGTTACCTCAGCTGTAAAATGGAGATTGAGATTGTGAGTCCCGTGTGGGATAGGGACTGTGTCCAACCGGATTTGCTTGTATCCACCCCAGAAATTAGTACCCGAGTTAGTGGGTGCTTAACAAATACCATAATTATTATTATTATTCCCTGCTTCCAGGAGGTCTCTCTGACTTTTACCCTCTATTAGAAAGTGAAATATGGATTGTCTTCTTAAAATGTCATGCAGCATGTATCGCTCCACTCCTCAAAAACGTCTAATGGCTATCCATCTCTGTCTGCATACAGGACAAATTTTGCACGATTGGTTTTAAAATTTTCCACCCGCTCTCCCCATTTCATGCATTGGCTTTCTTTGCCCACGTCCTCTCAATTTTCCTACTCACCACCGTTTGCCTGGCTTGGAACTTTCACCCTGCTCAAATAATGATGATAACAACGATAATGATAATGATGATAATAATAATAATAATAATAATGGTATTTGTTAAGCACTTACTATGTGTCAAGCATTGTTCAAAGCACTGGGGTAAGTACAAGGTAATCAGGCTGGACACAGTCCCTGTCCTATATGGGACACAGTCTTAATCCCCATTTTACAGATGAGGGAACTGAGGCACAGAGAAGTGAAGTGACTTGCCCCAAATCATACAGCAGACAAGTGGCGGAGCCAGGATTAGAATTTATGATCTTCCTACTCCCAGGCCTGTGCGCTATCCACTATGCCATGCTGTTTCAAATCTATTCATTCATTCATTCAATTACATAGAGAAGCAGCATAGCTCAGTGGAAAGAGCCTGGGCTTGGGAGTCAGAGGTCATGTGCTCGAATCCCAGCTCCACCACTTGTCAGCTGTATGACCTTGGGAAAGCCACTTAACTTCTCTGTGCCTCAGTTACCTCATCTGGAAAATGAGGATGAAGACTGTGAGCCCCACGTGGAACAACCTGATCACCTTGTATCCCCCCCAGAGCTTAGAACAGTGCTTTGTGCATAGTAAGTGCTTAACAAATACCATTATTATTATTATTATTATTATTATTTACTGAGTGCTGACTGTGTGCAGAGCACTGTATTAAGTGGTTGGGAGAATACAATATAACAATAAATGGACCACATTCCCTGCCCACAATGAGCTTACAAAATCTACCAGACCACAGTTCTCCCTATCTTTATAGTCCTGCTTTAAGAAGTTTTCTCACCTTGGTTGTATCAGTCCCTCAGCAACCCTTATGTATTTTATTCTTATTCTCAGCACCTACATATGATAATAATAATTATTTTTATGGTACTTGTTAAGCTCTTACTATGTGCCAAGCACTGTACTAAGCGCTGGGGTAGATACAAATTAATCAGGTTGGAAACAGTCCCCTGTCCCACACAGGGCTCACTGTCTCAATTGGAGGGAGTATGATTTAATCCCCATTTTACAGAAGAGGTAACCAAGGCACAGAGAAGTCAAGTGACTTGCCCTGGGTCACACAGCAGACATGTGGCAGAGCCAGGATTAGAATAGTGATAACAGTGGTATTTGTTAAGCACTATGTGCCGAGCACTGTACTAAGTGCTGGGGTAAAAACAAGATAATCAGATGTCACATAGAGCTCACAGTCTCAAAGAGAGGGAGAAGAGGTATTGGATCCCCTTTTTGCAGATGAGGGAACTGAGTCATAGAGAAGTAAAGTATTAGAATCCAGGTCCTCTGATTCCCAGGCCTCTTGTTCTGCTGAGTAGGCCACGCTGCTTCTCAGAACATTTTTATATATTGCAGGGAGGCCTAGTGGAAAGAGTACAGGCTGGGAGTCAGATGATCTGGGTTCTAATGCCAGCTTTGCCACTTCCCCTCTGTGTGACCTTGGGCAAAGTACTTAATAATAATAATAATAATGGTATTTGTTAAGTGCTTACTATGTGCAAAGCACTGTTCTAAGTGCTGGGGAGGATACAAGGTGATCAGGTTGTCCCACATGGGGCTCACAGTCTTCATCCCCATTTTACAGGTGAGGTAACTGAGGCACAGAGAAGTTAAGGGACTTGCCCAAAGTCACACAGCTGACAAGTGGCAGAAGCAGGATTTGAACCCATGACCTCTGATTCCCAAGCCCATGCTCTTTCCATTGAGCCACACTTTTCCTCAGTTTCCTTATCTGTAAAATGAGGGTTTGATACCTCTTTTCCTTCCACTTGGACTGTGGGCCCCACATGGGACAGGAACTGTGTCTAACCTAATTAAATTGTATCCACCCCAGCACTCAGAACAGTGTTTGGCTCATAGTAAGTGCTTAATAATTATTGTTATTATTATCTGTATATGCAATTATTTATTCAGCTATTTCAGCCTGTTATATTTGTCCTACTACCTGACATGACATTGTTCTTCTTCCCACTCCCACTATTTCTGGATAATTTTTGTCTTTCAGTCTCTCTTATTAGATTGTAAGCCCTTGTTCTCTAATAGTAATAATAATGATAATAATTATAATAATAATGGTATTTGTTAAGCACTTACTAGGCGCCCAGAACAATTCTAAGCACTGGGGTAGACACAAGGTAATCAAGTTGTCCCACGTGGGGCTCACAGTCTTAATCCCCATTTTACAGATGAGGTAACTGAGGTACAGAGAAGTTAAGTGGCTTGCCCAAAGTCACACAGCTGAAAAGTGGAGTAGCTGGGATTAGAACCCATGACCTCTGATTCCCACTAAGCCCAGGCTCTTACCACTATGCCACACTGGGACGGGATCACACCTACCAACTCTATTGGGTTTTTCTTTCTCAATAAATACCACTGCTTGATTATTGTGTCCTTGCTTCTTACAAGCACTTAATTCAGTGTTTTGTATGCCACAGGTACTTGGTAAATACCACTGATTTACTGTAAAGGAGCTGGCAGAGAGTGAGAGGTTGAAGGTGGCAGGAAGGGGGAGGGGGTACTGAAGCAAAGGTTAAAGGGGTAGATTTAGAGAGCAGGTAGGAGACCTTCTCTTGAGTGGACTGGGAAGGAGAACCAAGTGGATGTGGAAATGGGAGAGAGTTTTGTGCCTCTAAAATAAAGCAATAATGTCTTTCTCCTCTCTGCCTCAAATGTATATTGGGCAGATGAATTAGATACATATGTATTCTGAGTTCCTAAATTCAAAGCAACATAAGTTCAAAATCACTTTATTGTTATTAGTATCCAGTCATATTCATCGCACACACAAAAAAATCCATTAACTGATTGCTATACTTGTAGTGATCCACTTTATCTTGGTTTCTATTTGCTGAAACACATGATTACCGCAATCCAACCCCACAAAAGCACTGACCCTGTGGCTACAGCCTTAAAAAGGAGGCAATTGAAGCATTGAGAAGCAGAAAGTTAAGTAGCATTGTTCCTATGATTTTCCAATCTTATTCACAGTTGGTTATGTGTTCCTGCCTTGGGGGTATTTTAGAATTCAAAAAGTGTCTGGGTGCCTGCTATGTGCACAAAAAGAGAAAACAGACATCTAACACTGATAGCCCAGTTGTTCCACAATTTATGAAACATTGCATCTTTCCTTAAAGTTTGAACTTGATAATTTCACTGCTAATTGCAAATTGTGCAAAGTAATAGAAGGCATATGCCTTTTTTTCTGGAAATTGAAAGCAATCTGTTCAGGACTAATAATAATGGTATTTGTTAGGTACTTACTGTGTGTTAAGCACTGTACTAAGCACTGGGGTAGACAGAAGATAATCAAGTCAGACACAGTCCGTGTCCCACAAGGGGCTCACAGTCTAATGGGGAGAGAGAGATAACAGGCATTTCATCCACATTTTACAGATGAGGAAACTAAAACACAGAGGAGCTGAGTGACTTACCTAGGGTCACACAGCATGCAAATGATAGAGCCATAACTAGAACCCAGGTTTCCGGACTTCCAGACCTATACTCTTTCCACAAGGCCTCCCAGGCTCAGGAATGAGGCTTCCATGAGTCAATCAGTCAACTGTATTTATTGAGCACTTACTGTGTGCAGAGCACTGTACTAGGCGCTTGGGAGAGTACATTACGACAGTAATCAGAAACCATGACATGGTGTACGGGGGTGTGTGTGTGTGTGTGTGTGTGTGTGTGTGTGTGTGTGTGTGTGTGTGTGTGTGTGTGTGGTGTGCAGATTATAACGATTATTAAAGTAGATTGAACTGCAAATAAGGAGACATTATTTGCAAATAAGGAGACATTTAATAATTATGTTATTTGTTAAGCACTTACTATGTGCCAAGCACTGTTCTAAGCACTGGGGTAGATACAGGGTAATCAGGTTGTCCCACGTGGGACTCACAGTCTTAATCCCCATTTTCCAGATGAGGTACCTGAGGCCCGGAGAAGTTAAGTGACTTGCCCAAGGTCATACAGCAGACAAGTGGCAGAGTCGAGATTAGAACCCACAACCTCTGACTCCCAAGCCCGTGTTCTTTCCACTAAGCCATGCTGCTTCTCATCTAAGCCACGCACATTTGCCACTGGAAGTTCTGTCAGTGTTTCCTTAATCACATTCTATTTGCAGAGAGCTTTCTTAGCTGAGCTAAGATTCTAGAGCCAGAGTTGACTTTTCTAAGTAAATGTTGCTTTTTACACTAAGGTCTTGTGGGTTTGGGGTTCGACCTGCTAATTGTAATTGGGATAAAATGCATAGCTGAAACTATCTAAATTGTCATATATTAAGAAATGCGAGCCTAAGAGTCAGAAGGACCTGGGTTTTAATTCTGTCTCTGCTGTGTGACCTGGGGCAAATCGCTTAACTTCTCTGTGCCTAAGTTATTTTATCTGTAAAATGGGGATTAAGACTGTGAGCCCCACATGGACAGGGGCTATGTCCAACCTGATTACCTTGTATCTACCCCAGCACTTAGATCAGTGCTTGACACATTGTAAGCACTTAACGAATTCCATTAAAGAAAAAAAAAAAGAAACCATTTCCATCACTTCCATCTTTCAGGGGATAAAATGCTGTATTTCTAAGTTCTATCTCTAGCTTAGGCATGGTGTGACTAATGACATTTCTGTCATTTTAATACACACCTAATTTCCACAAAAGTTAATGGTACATTTGATTTTGGAGGAAAACTAAGACTCTGAAACATGGGCATCTACAGCATTGAATATTGAACTTGGGGTGAAAATAACATCGTTGAGATCAGGGTGAGGGGAAGTTATTTTCTTATTAAGGGCAAGAGTAGACACAATAGCCACAAACTGCCAACAGCCTCTGAAATTACTTTGTTTTTTGTGACTCTTCCCTTCCCCCTGGCCTGGGGTAAGAGGACAGGATTAAGGGTTAGATAACAGAGTGGCAGAAAGGGAAAGAAGAGAGGAGAGTGCTTACTACAGTGCTTGTCATATAGTGAGCACTTAACAAATACCATTAAAAAATAGAATAACCATAATTGCAGTCAAGGAGGTGGATGTGCTGACATTTAGGCTATAGTTCCCTCTTAATGCCTCCATGGCCATCACTGGGCTAAAAGTATCCGATTAACTTGTATCTACCCCAGCATCTAGAATCTTCTCTCCTTCTCCTTCTCTCCAGAGCTTGACACATTCATTCATTCAATTGTATTTATTGAGCGCTTATTGTGTGCAGAACACTGTACTAAGTGCTTGGGAAGTATAAGTCAGCAACATATAGAGACGGTCCCTACCCAACAACGGGCTCACAATCTAAAAGGCATAGTAGGCACTTAATAAATGCCATTAAAAAAAAAAATTAGTTCCAGCAGTGTCAGAGATGGAGAGAGGAGGAGGGGCTAAAGGGGCAATGGCTATTTCTCTGAGTTTTCTAATAGTGATAATAATAATAGTAATAATAATTGTAGTATTTCTTAAGTGCTTACTGTGTGCCATTCATTCATTCATTCAATCATATTTATTGAGCGCTTCCTGTGTGCAGAGCATTGTACTAAGCGCTTGAGAAGTACAAGTTGGCAACATATAGAGATGGTCCCTACCCAACAACAGGCTTACAGTCTAGAAGGGGGAGACAGACAACAAAACAAAACATGTGGACAGGTGTCAAGTCATCAGAATAAATAGAAGTAAAGCTAGATGCACATCATTAACAAAATAAATAGAATAGTATAGTAAATATGTACAAGTAAAATAGAGTAATAAATCTGTACAAACATATATACAGGTGCTGTGGGGAGGGGAAGGAGGTATGGCGGGGGGATGGTGAGGAGATGGTGAGGGGGAGAGGAAGGAGCGGGCTCAGTGTGGGAAGGCCTCCTGGAGGAGGTGAGCTCTCAGTAGGGCTTTGAAGGGAGGAAGAGAGCTAGCTTGGCAGATGTGCGGAGGGATTCCAGGCCAGGGGGAAGACTTGGGCCGGGGGTCAACAGCGGGACAAACGAGGCACAGTGAGGAGGTTAGCGGCAGAGGAGCGGAGGGTGCGGGCTGGGCTGTAGAAGGAAAGAAGGGAGGTGAGGTAGGAGGGGGCAAGGTGATGGAGAGCCTTGAAGCCGAGAGTGAGGAGTTTTTGCCTGATACGTAGGTTGACTGGTAGCCACTGGAGATTTTTGAGGAGTGGAGTAACATGCCCAGAGCGTTTCTGCACAAAGATGATCCGGACAGCAGCGTGAAGTATAGACTGAAGCGAGGAGAGACAGGAGGATGGGAGATCAGAAAGGAGGCTGATGCAGTAATCCAGTCAGGATAGGATGAGAGATTGAACCAGCAGGTTAGTGGTTTGGATGGAGAGGAAAGGGCGGATATTCGCGATGTTGCGGAGCTGAGACTGGCAGATTTTGGTGACAGATTGGATGTGAGGGGTGAACGAGAGAGCAGAGTCGAGGATGACACCAAGTTTGCGGGCCAGGCACTGTACTAAGCACTGAGGTGGATGCAAGCAAATCAGATTGGACACAGTCCCCGTCCCACGTGGGTCTCACAGTCTCGATCCCCTTTTAAAGATATGAGGTAACTGAGGCCTAGAGAAGCAAAATGACTTGCCCAAGGTCACACAGCAGGCAAGTGTTTTGTTTTATTGTCTGTCTCCCTCTTCTAGACTGTGAATCTGTTGTTGGATAGGGACCGTCTCTATATCGCTGACTTGTAGTTCCCAAGCACATAGTACAGAGCTCTGCACACAGTAAGCACTCAATAAATACGATTGAATGAATGAATGAAAATGAATGAATGAAGTGGCAGAGCTGGGATTAGAACCCATGACTTTCTGACACCCAGGTCTGTGCTCTATCTACAACTCCATGCTGCATCAGCAACCCCTGAAAGTGTAAAAATGCCCCACCGACACTTTCTTTTACAATTATGGGTGATTCATATAGAATAAACACTCCAATCGTTTTCATATTGCCAACAATTGGCACCAGGGAAGGGGTGCTCTGCTTCTGTATGCAGGTTGTGTAACTGAACCAACCCAGCTGGACACGCATATGCTGGCATCGGTCGATGACTCACTCCATCTTTGTTTGGTTCCACTCCCAGGTTCAGCGGTTAGTTGCCACTTTGAGGCTGATTGGAATGTGCTTCGATAATCTGGAAAATAGGCAGGGCTGAAAGGGGGGAGGGTGTCTGACTAGGCTCACCTCTCCTCTCCGGTCCTGTCCCCCCATCACCCCTGCACCCCTCACCACCATCTGCAGGTGGGTGTGATCTGAGTTGGGAAGGAGTAGGGAGCTATAATACCTATAATATAGGACCTATAATACCATCTTTTGGGACCAATCAATCAATCAATCAATCGTATTTATTGAGCGCTTACTGTGTGCAGAACACTGTACTAAGTGCTTGGGAAGTACAAGTTTGCAGCAACCAGGATTCGCCAGTCCTGGTAGAGAGTCTTGTCTTGTCTTATGCTGTCGAGTCGTCTACAACCCATATCGACTCTATGGACTCATCTCTCCCAGAATGCTCCACCTCCACCTGCAATCATTCTGGTAGTGTATCCATAGAGTTCTCTTGGTCAAAATCCAAAAGTGGTTTACCACTGCCTTCTTCCACGAGGTCAGTTTGAGTCTCCACCCTCGACTCTCTCCCATGCCGCTGCTGCCCAGCACAGGTGAGTTTTGACTTGCAGCAGATTGCCTTCCACTTGATAGCCACTGCCCAAGCTAGGAATGGAATTGGTATGCCTCTGCTTGACTCGCCTTCCTGAAGATGAGACTGGTAGAGTACTGGAAACTCTCCTGATGCCATCCTGAGAGGGGGTAGAGGGGATGAATTTTGTCCTGGGCTTTCACTCCCCCACAGTCATTGGAGCCTTAATCTGGATCTGCATAATTTAGCCACATTTTTTCTGCCACCTCACAAAACATAGGCCAATTGGGAGAGCAATGATTGAGTTTTGCTTCTGTTGTACTCTCCCAAACAGTAAGGCAGTGCTTCACACTAAAGGAGAGGTTAGCACTCCCCTTGAGAAGGATAGGAAAGGTCTTAGTGGCCTTTACAACACATGTATGGTTAAGGCATTGCCAACAACTTCATGACATCTAACCATGGTCTAGTGGAAAGAACCTGGGAGTCAGAGACCCGGAGTTCTAATCTCAGCTCCTCCACTTACCTTGGTCAAGTCACTTCAATTCTCTCTGCCTGAGTTCCCTCATTGCAGAATGGGGATTCAATACCTATTTTCCCTCCTACTTACAGTGTGAGCCCCATGTGGAACCTGATTATCTTATATTTACCTCAGTGCTAAGTACAGTGCTTAGGCTGTACAATAATTTTGTACAGATATGTGATTCAGGTATAGATGGGTTGTGTTGCATGAACTATCTGGAATATTGCCTCAATTCTCCACTTACCTTTGCTAGTGGGTGCTACATCATTATCAATTATTAATAATGATTATGATTAGATTAAGCCAGTTCCTGTCTGACAGCTTTACCCCTGAACCCCTTGTTAAAAATAACCAGGCCCTCCCCCAATATAAGAAACTCCAAATTCTGAAATTTTGATATTTTATCCATACGGTCCGAATCTCTGGACATGCTTATGTATAATTATTTATCTGGTGGTAGGTGTTCACAAAATGCTAGCCCAGTGTCCAGAAAAATAAATTTACTGAATAGCAAACACCACACAGCCATTTACCTAACCCTCTCATCCCAAGTCTTTTTCTTTCTTTCAATCCTGCACTATCCCCCACAGAATCTAGGTTCTGGACTTTATTTGGGCAGAATGAAACTTCCCAAGATTTGGAACTGTGTTTCTCCACTCCAGTAAGTCAAATGAAAGGACAGATGTAATGCCATAGACCCAGGGAGTGTGAAGAGTCCCTCTCCTGCTTCTAGGCAGCACAGCACTAGAACCTCACAAAATCTAGCACATACGAAGCCCAAACTTCCCAGCATTTAGAGATTAAATTCAACATTTGGAACCACTTGGCAAGTGAAATGATAATGTCTGAGGTTTATAAAGTACTGTAATTATTCCCTCACCCCAGATAATAGTATAAAATAGAACTTCATCACCTGTAATTTCAGAACCTCAAGGTGTAATAGTTGATCGGAAAAGTTGATTTGCATAACTGGATGAGATAAAAAGGTAGTGCTATGAAGAAATCCCTCCAAAAAGCAGATGAAAAGAACATTTCTCTGAGGAATGTCCTCAAACAGAGACTGACTTGTTAATTAATCTAAGCACCTTCTCATTTCACCTGTTTCTTGTGATATTTCTTTTCATTTAAGCTGGTAATTTATTTTAGTGTCTGTCTCCCCCACTAGATTGTAAAGTTCTTGAGGGCAGAGATCACATCTACTACTGCTATTGTGTTGTACTCTACCAAGTGCTTTGTTAAGAAACTGCTCAGTAAATATTATTGATAGGTTGATTACTCTGGAGTGAGGCTACTCCAGAGTAATCCTCTGGCCTCCCCTCAAAACATCTGGCCTCCCCTCAAAGTTTCTCCGAGGAAACTTAACTCTTTCTTAGTTACTTGGGGATTCTAATACCAGTTTCCTGTCTCACAGCCCACATGCCAAGAGAGGTGCCACCCCTTTCAATATTCACATTCATTCATTCATTCATTCATTCAATCAATTAATCAATCAATTATATTTATTGAGAGCTTACTGTGTGCAGAGCACTATACTAAGTGCTGGGGAAGTACAAGTCGGCAACATATAGAGACCTTCCCTACCCAACAACGGGCTCACAGTCTAGAAGGGGGAGACAGACAACCAAACAAAACATGTAGACAGGGGTCAAAATAGTCAGAACAAATAGAATTACAGCTATATGCACATCATTAACAAAATAAATAGAATAGTAAATATGTACAAGTAAAGTAAATAGAGTAATAAATCTGTACAAATATATACAAGTGCTGCGGGGAGGGGAAGGAGGTGGGGGGATGGGGAGGAGGAGAGGAAAAAGGGGGCTCAGTCTGGGAAGGCCTCGTGGAGGAAGTGAGCCCTCAGTAGGGCTTTGAAGGGAGGAAGAGAGCTAGTTTGGTGGAGGGCATTCCTGGCCAGGGGAAGAATGTAGGCGGGGGGTCGACAGTGGGACAGGCAAGAATGAGGCACAGTGAGGAGGTGAGTGGCAGAGGAGTGGAGGGTGTGGGCTGGGCTGTAGAAGGAGAGAAGGGAGGTGAGGTAGGAGGGGGCGAGGTGATGGAGAGCCTTGAAGCCGAGAGTGAGGAGTTTTTGCTTGATTCGTAGGTTGACAGGCAACCACTGGAGATCTTTGAGGAGGGGAGTGACATGTCCAGAGCGTTTCTTTAAAAAGATAATCCGGGCAGCAGAGTGAAGTATAGAATGAAGCGGGGAGAGACAAGAGGACGGGAGATCGGAGAGGAGGCTGATGCAGTCATCAAGTCGGGATAGAATGAGAGATTGAACCAGCAAGGTAGCGGGTTTGGATGGAGAGGAAAGGGCGGATCTTAGCGGTGTTATGGAGATGAGACCGGCAGGTTTTGGTGACAGATTGGATGTGTGGGGTGAATGAGAGAATGCAGTTGAGGATGACACCAAGTTTGTGGGCTTGTGAATGGGAAGGATGGTCATGCTGTCAACAGTGATGGGAAAGTCAGGGAGAGGACAGGGTGTGGGAGGAAAGATAAGGAGTTCAGTCTTGGACATATTGAGTTTTAGATGGTGGGCAGACATCCAGATGGAGATGTCCTGAAGGCAGGAAGAGATACGAGCCTGGAGGGAGGGAGAGAGAGCAGGGGCAGAGATGTAGATTTGGGTGTCATCCACGTAGAGTTGATAGTTGAAGCTGTGGGAGCGAATGAGTTCACCAAGGGAGTGAGTGTAGACAGAGAACAGCAGGGGATCAAGAAGTGACCCTTGAGGAACCCCTACAGTAAGGAGATGGGAGGGGGAGGAGGAGCCCACAAAGGAGACTGAGAATGAATGGCCGGAGAGATTAGAGGAGAACCAGGAGAGGACAGAGTCTGTGAAGCCAAGGTTGGATAGTGTGTTGAGGAGAAGGGGGTGATCCACAGTGTCGAAGGCAGCTGAGAGGTCGAGGAGGATTAGGATAGAGTAGGAGCCATTGGATTGGGCAAGAAGGAGGTCACTGGTGACCTTTGAGAGGGCAGTTTCAGTGGAGTGGAGGAGACAGAAGCCAGGTTGGAGGGGGTCAAGGAGAGAGTTGGCATTGAGGAATTCGAGGCAGCGAGTGTAGACGACTCATTCTAGGAGTGTGGAAAGGAAGGGTAGGAGGGAGATAGGGTGATAACTAGAAGGGGAGGTGGGGTCAAGAGAGGTTTTTTTTTAGGATGGGGGAGACGTGGACATGTTTGAAGGCAGAGGGGAAGGAACCAGTGGAGAGTGAGTGGTTGAAGATGGAAGATAAGGAGGGGAGGAGGGAAGGGGCGAGAGTTTTCATAAAATGAGAGGGAATGGGGTCATAGCACAGGTGGATGGAGTAGCACTTGAGAGTAGGGAGGAGACCTCATACTGCTGGGAAGGATGGGAGAGTAGCGAAGAGGGTTGAGAGAAGGGTGGGGGGATAGAGAAGGGGGAGGGGTGACTTTGAGCTCAGACCTGATGGAGTTAATTTTACTAATGAAGCAGGAGGCCAGATCGTTGGGGGTGAGGGCTGGAGGAGGGGGAGGAACAGGAGGCCTGAGAAGGGAGGTAAATGTACGGAACAGCTGACAGGGATTCGGATAAAGAAGGGGTCATGATTCCTCTGCAACTGTGTCTGCTATTTTGGGGGATGCTAGACATGAGATCCATTGCAATATTTGATTGAAACATTGCTTCTGGAGCAAGCGTTACCCAGGATGTAGGGGAGACATCACACACACACACACACACACACACACACACACACACACACACACACACACACACACACACACACACACTTAGAAGACTTTTTCCCATAGACTCACCGGAAAAGGAGGAGGTGTTGGTTTCCTTCTCGCCCCACAATGTCACTTTCGCACTATCCCTCCTCCCCCTTACCTTTCCTTCCCTTCCTTTGAAGCCCACATTAATCACCTCTACCACCCCCTCCAGATTCTTGTAGCCATCATCTACTGCCCCCCCGGCCCCACCTCCAACTTCTTTAACGATTTTGACCCCTTCCTCACCTTCCTTCTCTCCTTTTCCATGCCCACTCTGATCCTCGGAGACTTCAACATCCACATGGATATCCCTGATGACTCCTCTGCCCCCTGCCTTCTATCTCTCCTTGACGCTGCCAACCTCTTGCTCCACCCCACCTCACCCACTCACCAACTTGGTCATACTGTCGACCTCATCATCTCCTATCGCTGCACTGTGACCACCCTCACCAACTCTGAAATCCCTCTCTCTGATCATAATCTTCTCACCTGCCTCCTCACTCACATTCCTTTCTCCTGTAAATCCATATTACTCCCTCATAGAGATCTCTGCTCTCTTGACCCCATCCTTCTTTCTGAGCACCTCACACCCCACCTTGCCTCCCTCTCCTCTCTACCCAGTCTTGATGATCAGATTACTGCTCTCAACTCTACCCTTCCTACTCAGCTAGACTCACTCGCTCCCCTTTCCCTTCACCACTCTCATACCACTAACCCACAGCTCTGGATCACTGCCACTGTCCACCTCCTTCGCTCTTATGCTCGAGCTGCCGAACGCTCCTGGCGAAAGTCTAAACACCATGCCAACCTCGTTCACTTCACGTTTATCCTTTCCTGCCTTAACTCAGCCCTCTCCTCTTCCAGACAAAACTATTTCTCCTCCCTTATTGACACCCATGCCATTCATCCCCGTCAGCTCTTCCGTACATTCAACTTCCTTCTCAGACCCCCAGTTCCTCCCCGTCCTCTTTCCCTCACCCCCAACGATCTGGCCTCCTACTTCATTAACAAAATTAAATCCATCAGGTCCGACCTCCCCAAAGTCACTCCCCACACTTCTCCAACCCCCCAGCTCTCAACACTCTCTGCTACTCTCCCATCCTTCCCAGCAGTATCCTCAGAGGAGCTCTCCTCCCTCCTCTCAAGTGCTACTCCAGCCACTTGTGCTTCTGACCCCATTACCTCTCATCTCATGAAATCTCTTACTCCATCCCTTCTCTCCTCCTTAACTTCCATCTTCAACCGCTCAGTCTCCACTGGTTCCTTCCCCTCTGCCTTCAAACATGCCCGTGTCTCTCCCATCCTAAAAAACCCCTCTCTTGACCCCACCTCACCTTCTAGTTATCACCCCATATCCCTCCTACCATTCCTTTCCAAACTCCTTGAACGAGTTGGGTACACGTGCTGCCTCGAATTCCTCAACACCAACTCTCTCCTCGACCCCCTTCAGTCTGGCTTCCGTCCCCTACATTCCACGGAAACTGCCCTCTCAAAGGTCACCAATGACCTCCTGCTTGCCAAATCCAATGGCTCATATTCTATCCTAATCCTCCTCGACCTCTCAGCTGCCTTCAACACTGTGGACCAACCCCCTCTCCTCAACACGCTATCCAACCTTGGCTTCATAGACTCCGTCCTCTCCTGGTTCTCCTCATCTCTCCGGTCATTCATTCTCAGTCTGTTTTGCAGGTTCCTCCTCCCCCTCCCATCCCCTTACTGTGGGGGTTCCCCAAGGTTCAGTTCCCGGTCCCCTTCTGTTTTCGATCTACACTCACTCCCTTGGTGACCTCATTCGCTCCCATGGCTTCAACTATCATCTCTACACTGATGACACCCAAATCTACATCTCTGCCCCTGCTCTCACCCCTTCCCTCCAGGCTCGCATCTCCTCCTGCCTTCAGGACATCTCCATCCGGATGTCTGCCCGCCACCTAAAACTCAACATGTCCAAGACTGAACTCCTTGTCTTCCCTCCCAAACCCTGCCCTCTCCCTGACTTTCTCATCACTGTTGATGGCACCACCATCCTTCCTGTCTCACAAGCCCACAACCTTGGTGTCATCCTCGACTCCGCTCTCTCTTTCGCCCCTCACATCCAAGCCGTCACCAAAACCTGCCGGTCTCAGCTCCACAACATTGCCAAGATCCGCCCTTTCCTCTCCATCCAAACCGCTACCCTGCTTGTTCAAGCTCTCATCCTATCCTGACTGGACTACTGCATCAGCCTCCTCTCTGATCTCCCATCCTCGTGTCTCTCCCCACTTCAATCCATACTTCATGCTGCTGCCCGGATTGTCTTTGTCCAGAAACGCTCTGGGCATGGTACTCCCCTCCTCAAAAATCTCCAGCGGCTACCAATCAATCTGCGCATCATGCAGAAACTCCTCACCCTGGGCTTCAAGGCTCTCCATCACCTCGCCCCCTCCTACCTCACCTCCCTTCTCTCCTTCTACAGCCCAGCCTGCACCCTCCGCTCCTCTGCCGCTAATCTCCTCACTGTGCCCCGTTCTTGCCTGTCCCGCCGTTGACCCCCAGCCCACGTCATCCCCCGGGCCTGGAATGCCCTCCCTCTGCCCATCATCATCATCATCATCAATCGTATTTATTGAGTGCTTACTATGTGCAGAGCACTGTACTAAGCGCTTGGGAAGTACAAATTGGCAACATATAGAGACAGTCCCTACCCAACAGTGGGCTCACAGTCTAAAAGGGGGAGACAGAGAACAAAACCAAACATACTAACAAAATAAAATAAACAGAATAGATATGTACAAATAAAATAAATAAATAAATAAATAAATAGAGTAAAAAATATGTACAAACATATATACATATATACAGGTGCTGTGGGTAAGGGAAGGAGGTAAGATGCGGGGGATGGAGAGGGGGACGAGGGGGAGAGGAAGGAAGGGGCTCAGTCTGGGAAGGCCTCCTGGAGGAGGTGAGCTCTCAGCAGGGCCTTGAAGGGAGGAAGAGAGCTAGCTTGGCGGATGGGCAGAGGGAGGGCATTCCAGGCCCGGGGGATGACGTGGGCCGGGGGTCGATGGCGGGACAGGCGAGAGCGAGGTACGGTGAGGAGATCAGCGGTGGAGGAGCGGAGGGTGTGGACTGGGCTGCAGAAGGAGAGAAGGGAGGTGAGGTAGGAGGGGGCGAGGTGATGGACAGCCTTGAAGCCCAGGGTGAGGAGTTTCTGCCTGATGCGCAGATTGATTGGTAGCCACTGGAGATTTTTGAGGAGGGGAGTGATATGCCCAGAGCGTTTCTGGACAAAGATAATCCGGGCAGCAGCATGAAGTATGGATTGAAGTGGAGAGAGACACGAGGATGGGAGATCAGAGAGAAGGCTGATGCAGTAGTCCAGATGGGATAGGATAGGATAGGATGCCCATCCACCAAGCTAGCTCTCTTCCTCCCTTCAAGGCTCTACTGAGAGCTCACCTCCTCCAGGAAGCCTTCCCAGACTGAGCCCCCTCCTTCCTCTCCCCCTCTTCCCCCACTCCATCTCCCTGTCTTACCTCCTTCCTTTCCCCACAGCACCTGTATATATGTATATATGTTTGTACATATTTATTACTCTATTTATTTATTTATTTATTTTACTTGTACATATCTATTATATTTATTTTATTTTGTTAATATGTTTGGTTTTGTTCTCTGTCTCCCCCTTCTAGACTGTGAGCCCACTGTTGGGTAGGGACTGTCTCTATATGTTGCCAACTTGTACTTCCCAAGCACTTAGTACAGCGCTCTGCACACAGTAAGTGCTCAATAAATATGATTGATTGATTGATTGATTGATTCAGGCCAAGAGAGAGATATCTTGGTTTTCAATGTGGATTATCGTACATGATGATTACATGTCCAAATGATGCACATAGCTTACCCTTCTTTAAGGGTAATGCCAACATTTTCCACCATTAATTACTGTGGTTTCCACCTCCACATGCTATGGAATATCTCATCTCTAAAGCATCCAAAGCCAGATCTTGAAAATGTGCTCCATGTTGCACATTTAATTTCCGTTAGGTCAAGTATTTAATTACGTGTATAATTGGAATATTACAAAGTTGAAGAGTTGATATAGCAACTGCTTGAATTGATTTTGGAACAGTGAACTATTTGTGTGAAAAAACTGAAGGGTGGTAAATGAATAGATAAGAGTTCTGGAAGTGACTTGTACAGAAGAAAAGGGAAGTGTAAGGCAAGCCACAAGCTAATTGCCTACACTACACTATTGAGGCTCAGGCCATTCATTCACCCAATCATATTTGTTGAGTGCTTACTGTGTGCAGAGCACTAAGCGCTTGGGAGAATATAACGCAACAATAAGCAGACATATTCCATGCCCTCAATGAGCTTACACGTAGCAAACCCAAAGTTATGAACCAGTAGTCCAACCTCTAAATTGATCCTATCATTAGTCCTCCTCTGTTGCTTGCTGTTGTTTGAAATCAATTGTTACCATTGTTTTTATTGTGAATACCATGCAGGGCAGAGACTAGATCTGATCTGTTGTATTCCTATGAACCACTGTATTTAGTATTTAATATAGTGCCTAGTGTACAAAGTAAGTGCCTAATAAATACCACAATTATCATTATTATCTGGTAGCGAGGGAATGAGCAAGTTCATTTCTGGGGGGTGGCCCAGAAAGAAGAAAAGGTCAGCACAGGGTCAGATAGCAACTGGGCCAGAGGTGGGACCCGATCTTTTTGAAGCAGTGTGGTCTAGTGGAAAGAGCCCAGGCCTGGTAGTCCGAGGACCTGGATTCTAATCCGAGCTCTGCCACTTGTCTGCTGTGTGAACTTGGGCAACAATAATAATAATACTATTACTGATGGTACTTGTTAAGCACTTACAATGTGCCAAGCACTGTTCTAAGCACAGAGGTAGACACAAGTTAATCAGGTTGGACACAGTTCCTGTCTCACATTGGGCTCACACCCTTAATCCCCATTTCACATATGAAGTAGCTGAGGCACAGAGAAGTGAAGTGACTTGCCCAAGATCACACAGCAGACATGTGGCGGTTGTAGGATTAGAACCCAGCTCCTTCTGACTCCCAGGCCCGTGCTCTATCCACTAAGCCACTCTGCTTCTCGAGTAACAACTTCTCTGTGCCTCAGTTACCTCATTTGAAAATGGAGATTAAATCCATCTTTTGGTGAGCCCCATGTAATACAGGGACTGTGTCCAACCTGATTAACTTGCATCTACCCCGGTACTTAGAACAATGCTCAGCATATAGTAAGCGCTTAACAAGTACTATTATTATTATCATAATTATTATTTTGTTCTTTAGCCTGTATCCCCGAGGAAGGAGGAGTTCAGTGCAAGCCCAGATTAGCCTCTCCATGAGCCCAGAGCTGATCTGTCCAGCAGGCGCCCGCCAAATCAGGCAGTTCCTCAGAAGCTCCCCTGTCATCTCCTGCATGGTCACCCAGCCCTTCCCAGCTCTTCTTATCCCCATTTGGCTCCTGCTGAACCAGTCCTAAAGCGTGATGCTACAGGGGAAGGTGGGGAATTGGGGGCAGGAGGAGTGAGTGATTGAGGGAAAAAGTATGGTCCACCTAAACTCATTTATGGGCAACTTGGAGTGGGGGCTGTGATGACAGTGGCTGGTGGTCACCATACTATGCCTATGGACCATACTATGAGGAGTTCAGGTTGCCCCCAGTCAATGGTATTTATTGAACGCTTACTGTGTGCAGAACACTGTACTAAGTGCTTGGGAGAATACAGTGTAACAGAGTTGGTAGACATGTTCCCTGCCCACTTTAGCCCAAAAATCCCTGCATTAATCTGGCCCTGGTTCAGTTTAGCCCCCAACCTGACACCTGTCAGGTTGCCAATCAATCAGTCAATCATATTTGTTGAGTGCTTACTGTGTGCAGAGCACTGTACTAAGTGTTTGAGAGCGTACAATAAAACAGTATAACAGACACATTCCCTGCCCACAACGAACCTGGTCAGTGGCTTTCCCTATTGCCTCTGGGCTAAGAAAGACCCAGCATCTTTCAGAGGGCAGAACAGGGAAAAGTTTGGGAAATGAGAAGCAGAGTGGCCTAGTGGATAGAGCACAGTCAGAAGGACTGGAGTCAGAAGGACCCAGGTTCTATTCCCAGTTCTACTGCTTGTCTAATGTGTGACCTTGGGCAAGTCATTTAACTTCCCTGTGCCTCAATTACCTTACTTGTAAAATTGAATTGAAACTGTGAGCCCTATGTAGGACATGGACTCTGTCCAACCTGACTAGCTTGTGTCTACGCCAGCACTCAGTAAAGTGCTTGGCACATAGTAAGCATTTAACAGTATCATAAAAAATGTAAAATGTTTGGACATTCCATTTTTCTCTGGTTCCTCTAACTCTGGTAGACCAACTTTCACCAACTGTCTTTACAAGCATAAGCTAAAGTTTTCTAACCTATGAGGCTCAGTTGAAAAAAGAAATACTAATCAACAAGCTCCCTTTCATTAGTTTCAAGGTAGCTGGACATCCTTAACTTCATTAGTTCATGAAAACGCCTCTGGGGGGGTCAGGCTATGCTCTACTTGGGATAGAACTAGAGTAGCCAATTGTAGATTCCAGATATCCAGATGCATATGATGTTATGTGTGTTACATCGGGCAAGGAGCATAACGTGACATAATACGCACCATTTTGTGGAAGTGTGTCCAAATCCACAAAAACTTAGCATGCTTCTTCAGCAGAATCTCTGACTTCCCCTTCCTCTGCCTCTTCCCCTCTAGACTGTAAACTTGTTATGGGCAGGGAACAAATCTGTTAATTCTGTTGCATTGTACTTTCCTAAGCACTTGGTACGGTGCTCTGCACATAGTAAGCACTCAATAAATGTCATTGATAGATTGATTGATTGATTTCAGAGCTTCTGTGTTTCCCTCCTACATTCCTGTGAACATGGGCACTGCTCTGAGCCATGACATTGGATGGCAGGAGTCAAAAGAGCAGGAGGCTGGGAGTTTAAAATAAGAATACTGGACATAGAGGCATCTATGAGTAGCAGCATGGCTTAATGGAAAGAGCACAGGCTTGGGAGTCAGAGGTCATGGGTTCTAACCCTGCTCCACTGCTTGTCAGCTGTGTGACCTTGGGCACGTCACTTTACTTCTCTGGGCCTCAGTTACCTCATCTGTAAAATGGGGATGAAGACTGTGAGCCCCACGTGGGACAACCTGATTATCTTGTATCTACCCCAGCGCTTAGAACAGTGCTTGGCACATAGTAAGCGCTTAACAAATACCAACATTATTATTATTATTATTATTATCTGGTGCCATTTCACTACCAAGAAGGGGAAAGACCACTGAAAGCCACACTATCCAGCATAAAACCCAACGAAGGGCCATCATAGACAGAGCTTCTAAAATAATCTCTTAAGGAGAATAACAAATCTAACAGACCTTATTCAAAGAGAACAAGACAATTCTGACAAATACCATTCAAAGGTAAGTGCATTTGAAAAATATTCAGTCCTTGAGGGATAAAGGATCTGCTTCTTAAAGCAGGGGTCATGCCTACCAACTCTGTTGTATTGTACTCTTCCAAACATTTAGTACAGTGCTCTGCATGCAGTAGGCACTCAATAATTACCATCGATTCATTCTTACAGAATGTGTAAGATCAGATCTCACAAAGTTATCAGAAAGATCTGCGTCCACTAAGAGGCAGGTTTCTGCTCTGGCTTTCTGGATATTCCCCCACAACTGACAGCATCCACTGGAGATCTCCATCTGAACTCAACTTTAGACATAATTTATCTCTTCCTTAGCTCCTGTCATAGTCATAATGATAAATCTGCAACCCCCACATTTATTTCCACAGGAAAACAGTCTATTGTCATCAAAAACTCAGTGGGTTTTAGTGAAAGGGAAAGGGCATTGGGGTTGAAACTCTGTCCTTTAACCACTAATATGATAAAGCATGGACCAGAACAGTTAAGGAGAGACAGTAGAAAATTACAGACCAAGGGCTATTATGAGGGGTGGGGGGTGGGGTCTCATCTTTTCAAGGAAAGTCATAATGAGATAATTATGACTTCTTAAAAGATGAAAAGAAAAAAAAGCAGAGTTGTGTAGGAGAAAGACTTTATTCCAAATGAACCATTTTTGATGCTGACAAAACTAGTGCAGATGTCTGCTTTTTACCACAATCTATATATCTTTAAGTCTCTCTTTAATTTTGGGGAGTTATGGAAGAGATAATCAAATATACCTCCTTTGGGATTTTAACTTCAATCTAGTCACCTTTGGTTGTTTGAAATTTAATTGGAAAATGTGTAAGCTTTGTGTTTATACAGAAGCAGCGTGGCTCAGTGGAAAGAGCACGGGCTTGGGAGTCAGAGGTCATGGGTTCTAATCCCAGCTCCACCCCACTTGTCAGCTGTTGGGCAAGTCACTTTATTTCTCTAGGCCTCAGTTACCTCAGCTGTAAAATGGGGATTAAGATTGGGAGCCCCACGTGGGACAACCTGTTCACCTTGTATCCCCCCATTCGCACATAGTAAGCACTTAACAAATACCAGCATTATTATTATTATTATTACTTATATTGAAATAAAAGGCAGTGTCCTCTACTGCACTGTCTTTTGTTCTTTGATTCAGTGCTATTTCAGAAAAGCTGCCTTTCATTCATTCATTCATTCAATCATAGTTATTCATTCATTCATTCATTCAATCGTAGTTATTGAGCACTTACTGTGTGTAGAGCACTGTACTAAGCGCTTGGGAAGTACAAGTCGGCAACATATAGAGATGGTCCCTACCCAACAACGGGCTCACAGTCTAGATGTCCTTAGGGTAGTCCCATATTTGACCATTTATTTTAACAATATACTTCAGGAAAACATCTACTTGGGGAACTTTTAGCAAATCATTTTAGGGCCTGGTATATTAAATCCCTTTGCAAGTCATGAGTGGCTTATTTATTATTACTGTATAGACCATATTTGGCATTTTGAAAGCTACTGTACTCCACAGGCTTCTTTATCCCTTATATTCAGGATCCAGAAACTGAAAAGTTTGACCATGAGCTGTCTCGTGACCACCACAGTACTGATCTTGGTTGGAAAGGTTGGAGTACTGAGGGATGCTTCCTTCTATGCTGCCCGTCTCTTGCCTGCCATTGCCCTATCTCCTGGAGGATCAAGTCTGTAATGAAAATGGGGAACTGGAGATATGAGGGGCTCAGTGATCTTCTCTGACAGCAGGAGTGGAGGTGTTCCCCCTGCAGAAGACATAGCCCCATGGCAGTAGCAAAAATGTCACCAACCCTCCCCCCTGATGCAAACTCTATTCCTGGAGAAGCAGCGTGTCCTAGTGGAAAGAAGCCAGCCCTGGGAGTCAGAGGACCTGGGTTATAATCCTAGCTCTGCCACTTCTCCGGTGTGTGACCCTGGGCAAGTTACTTCACTTCTCTGTGGCTCAGATCCCTCCTCTGAAAAACAGGGATTCAATCCCTGTTCTCCCTTCTACTTAGACTCTGAGCCCCATGCGGGACCTGATTACCTTCTATCCCAGCTCTTAGTACAGTGCTTGGCACATAGTAAAGGCTTAACAAATTCCACGATTATCATCATCATCAATCGTATTTATTGAGTGCTTACTATGTGCAGAGCACTGTACTAAGCGCTTGGGAAGTACAAATTGGCAACATATAGAGACAGTCCCTACCCAACAGTGGGCTCACAGTCTAAAAGGGGGAGACAGAGAACAAAACCAAACATACTAACAAAATAAAATAAATAGAATAGATATGTACAAATAAAATAAATAAATAAATAGAGTAAAAAATATGTACAAACATATATACATATATACAGGTGCTGTGGGGAAGGGAAGGAGGTAAGATGGGGGGATGGAGAGGGGGATGAGGGGGAGAGGAAGGAAGGGGCTCAGTCTGGGAAGGCCTCCTGGAGGAGGTGAGCTCTCAGCAGGGCCTTGAAGGGAGGAAGAGAGCTAGCTTGGCGGAGGGGCAGAGGGAGGGCATTCCAGGCCCGGGGGATGACGTGGGCCGGGGGTCGATGGCGGGACAGGCGAGAGCGAGGTACGGTGAGGAGATCAGCGGTGGAGGAGCGGAGGGTGTGGACTGGGCTGCAGAAGGAGAGAAGGGAGGTGAGGTAGGAGGGGGCGAGGTGATGGACAGCCTTGAAGCCCAGGGTGAGGAGTTTCTGCCTGATGCGCAGATTGATTGGTAGCCACTGGAGATTTTTGAGGAGGGGAGTGATATGCCCAGAGCGTTTCTGAACAAAGATAATCCGGGCAGCAGCATGAAGTATGGATTGAAGTGGAGAGAGACACAAGGATGGGAGATCAGAGAGAAGGCTGACGCAGTAGTCCAGACAGGATAGGATGAGAGCTTGAATGAGCAGGGTAGCAGTTGGGATGGACAGGAAAGGGCGGATCTTGGCAATGTTGTGGAGCTGAGACCGGCAGGTTTTGGTGACGGCTTGGATGTGAGGGGTGAATGAGAGAGCGGAGTCGAGGATGACACCAAGGTTGCGGGCTTGTGAGACGGGAAGGATGGTAGTGCCGTCAACAGAGATGGGAAAGTCAGGGAGAGGGCAAGGTTTGGGAGGGAAGACAAGGAGTTCAGTCTTTGACATGTTGAGCTTTAGGTGGCGGGCAGACATCCAAATGGAGATGTCCTGAAGGCAGGAGGAGATGCGAGCCTGGAGAGACGGGGAGAGAGCAGGGGCAGAGATGTAGATCTGGGTGTCATCAGCGTAGAGATGATAGTTGAAGCCGTGGGAGCGAATGAGGTCACCAAGGGAGTGCGTGTAGATCGAGAACAGAAGGGGACCAAGCACTGAACCTTGGGGAACCCCCACAGTGAGAGAATGGGAGGGGGAGGAGGAGCCTGCAAAAGAGACTGAGAAAGAACGACCGGAGAGGTAAGAGGAGAACCAGGAGAGGACGGAGTCTGTGAAGCCAAGGTCAGATAGCGTGTTGAGAAGAAGGGGGTGGTCCACAGTGTCAAAGGCAGCTGAGAGGTCGAGGAGGATTAGGACAGAGTAGGAGCCGTTGGATTTGGAAACCAGGAGGTCATTGGTGATCTTTGAGAGGGCAGTTTCCGTGGAATGTAGGGGACGGAAGCCAGACTGGAGGGGGTCGAGGAGAGAGTTGTTGTTGAGGAATTCTAGGCAACGAGTGTAGACAACTCGTTCAAGGAGTTTGGAAAGGAATGGTAGGAGGGATATGGGACGATAACTAGAAGGTGAGGTGGGGTCAAGAGAGGGTTTTTTTAGGATGGGAGAGACATGGGCATGTTTGAAGGCAGAGGGGAAGGAACCAGTGGAGAGTGAGCGGTTGAAGATGGAAGTTAAGGAGGGGAGAAGGGGTGGAGCGAGAGATTTCATGAGATGAGAGGGAATGGGGTCAGAAGCACAGGTGGCCGGATTAGCACTTGAGAGGAGGGAGGAGAGCTCCTCTGAGGACACTGCTGGGAAGGATGGGAGAGTAGCAGAGAGTGTTATCATCCCCATAATTATTCCTGTTCCACTTCTTCCACCTTCTTGTTGCAGCAAATCCTTCCCCAGGGTTTTCACTGCAGATACCAAAGTCCCTTTCGGGCCAGCAAACTACCTGCTCCTAATCTCACCCCAACATGGATGCTGCAGGTAACACAGTGGGAAACAGCCTCTTAATAATAATAATAATAATAATGATGGTATTTGTTAAGCACTTACTATGTGCCACACATTCATTCATTCAATCAATCATATTTATTGAGCACTTACTGTGTGCAGAGCACTGTACTAAGCACTTGGAAAGTACAAATTGGTCCCTACACAACGATGGGCTCACAGTCTAGAAGGGGGAGAGTTCCGGGTTAGATACAAGATAATTAGGTTGGACATCGTCCCTGTCCCACATAAGGCTCACAGTCTTAACACCCATTTTACAGATGAGGAAATTGAGGCACAGAGAAGTGAAGTGATTTAACCAAGATCACACAACAACGAGTGGTGGAGCCGGGACTAGAACCCAGGTCTTCTGACTCCCAGGTCTGGGCTCTTTCCGCTAAGCCATGCTGCTTCTCCTTCCCTACCCCAACCTCTCCTTCCTCAGGGACTCTGTCCCACCTGGCTGACCATCATCTTACTTGTGGTGGCAGCTGTCAATTTCTGTAATTGTTTCCTTCTACACTTGTGTGTTGGGTGAGGAGACAAAAACCGAGTGGGGAGGTGGGGAGAGTTAATCTGGGTGGACGTTGGCAGGTCTAGGTGAACCAGTCTCCATGCATGGGTGGAGGCGGCTGAGGGAGCGGGTGGACAAAATGGTGGGTAAAGGAGGGAGTATTGGAGTTGGGGTGAGAGCATGGGAATGGCTGAATGACAGCGTGAAACCCAGGGTGTGGTCAGCCAAATATGCCTGTCTGGGTTGATGTAGTATTTGTGGTTCACCATGTCAGTGATTCAGCGGGTATGTTTATGGGTGTTGGTGAAGGTGGGGCTGTCCCCACCCATGTCTCTCTAACCCTGGGTGGAGCTGAGGAAATTCTCCTAGCATACAATGTGAATATCCAGATATTCTCTCTATAGGTGAATTTTACTTTCCATATTTCTCAATGTTAAGAAATTGCTAAACCAGTTATCCCTCCCACCCCATAGAAGAAATATGCCTCCAAACAGAAGTGGACTACTCTCTGTGTTTCATCCAATAGCGTGGGATCCAGGGTATTCAACAACATCAAGAAGCCTAATGCCAGTTCACTGAGTGCTTGAGTGTTTGAAATCCTCACTGAAATAATTACCCAAAAGAAAATCACTAAGGTCTAATAGACTCTAGTTCCATTCCCTGTTCCATCCCAGTTGCTTTGTGAGACTGTAAACTCCTCCTCTAGACTGTAAGCTCCTTGTGGGCAGGGAACGTGTCTCCAGAGAACAGGTAGCAGCATGGCCTCAGGGAAAGAGCACGGGCTTGGGAGTCAGAGGACCTGGGTTCTATTCCCGGCTCCACCACATGTCTGCCATGTGACCCTGAGCAAATCACTTCACTTCTCTGTGCCTCAGTTCCCTCATCTGTAAAATGGGGATTAAAACTATGAGCCCCATGTGGGACAGGGACTGTGTCCAACCTGTTCTGCTTGTATCTACCCCAACACTTAGTATAGTGCCTGGCACATAGTAAGCCCTTAACAAATACCATAATAATACCAACCTCTGTTCTATTATATTTCCCCAAGGATTTAGAACTGTGCGCAGAGTACAACCCAATACAACTCTGCTCTGCACACAGTTAAGCACTCAATAAGTACCCTTGATTGACTGATCAGTTGATTGATTTAGAACATAAGGCTATAAGCAACCCGGTTCCTCCCCCTCCTCCTTCCCTCACCCCCAACGATCTGGCCTCCTACTTCATTAACAAAATTAAATCCATCAGGTCCAACCTCCCCAAAGTCACTACCCCCACTTCTCCAACTCCCCGGCTCTCAACACTCTCTGCTACTCTCCCATCCTTCCCAGCAGTATCCTCAGAGGAGCTCTCCTCCCTCCTCTCAAGTGCTAATCCGGCCACCTGTGCTTCTGACCCCATTCCCTCTCATCTCATGAAATCTCTCACTCCATCCCTTCTCCCCTCCTTAACCTCCATCTTCAACCGCTCACTCTCCACTGGTTCCTTCCCCTCTGCCTTCAAACATGCCCATGTCTCTCCCATCCTAAAAAACCCCTCTCTTGACCCCACCTCACCTTCTAGTTATCGCCCCATATCCCTCCTACCATTCCTTTCCAAACTCCTTGAATGAGTTGTCTACACACGCTGCCTCGAATTCCTCAACACCTACTCTCTCCTCGACCCCCTCCAGTCTGGTTTCCGTCCCCTACATTCTACGAAAACTGCCCTCTCAAAGGTCACCAATGACCTCCTGGTTTCCAAATCCAACGGCTCCTACTCTGTCCTAATCCTCCTCGACCTCTCAGTTGCCTTCGACACTGTGGACCATCCCCTTCTCCTCAACACGCTATCCGACCTTGGCTTCACAGACTCCGTCCTCTCCTGGTTCTCCTCTTATCTCTCTGGTCATTCATTCTCAGTCTCTTTTGCAGGCTCCTCCTCCCCCTCCCGTCCCCTTACTGTGGGGGTTCCCCAAGGTTCAGTTCTTGGTCCCCTTCTGTTCTCGATCTACACTCACTCCCTTGGTGAACTCATTCGCTCCCACAGCTTCAACTATCATCTCTACACTGATGACACCCAGATCTACATCTCTGCCCCTGCTCTCTCCCCCTCCCTCCAGGCTTGCATCTCCTCCTGCCTTCAGGACATCTCCATCTGGATGTCTGCCCGCCACCTAAAACTCAACATGTCCAAGACTGAACTCCTTGTCTTCCCTCCCAAACCCTGCCCTCTCCCTCACTTTCCCATCACTATTGACAGCACTACCATCCTTCCTGTCTCACAAGCCCGCAACGTTGGTGTCATCCTCTACTGCGCTCTCTCATTCACTCCTCACATCCAAGCCATCACCAAAACCTGCCAGTCTCAGCTCCGCAACATTGCCAAGATCTGCCCTTTCCTCTCCATCCAAACCGCTACCCTGCTCGTTCAAGCTCTCATCCTATCCTGTCTGGACTACTGTATCAGCCTTCTCTCTGATCTCCCATCCTCATGTCTCTCCCCACTTCAATCCATACTTCATGCCGCTGCCTGGATTGTCTTTGTCCAGAAATGTTCTGGGCATGTTACTCCCCTCCTCAAAAATCTCCAGTGGCTACCAATCAATCTGCGCATCAGGCAGAAACTCCTCACCCTGGGCTTCAAGGCTCTCCATCACCTCGCCCCCACCTACCTCATCACCCTTCTCTCCTTCTACAGCCCAGCCCGCACCCTCCGCTCTTCTGCCGCTAATCTCCTCACCGTGCCTCGTTCTCACCTGTCCCACCATTGACCCCCGGCCCACGTCATCCCCCGGGCCTGGAATGCCCTCCCTCTGCCCATCCGCCAAGCTAGCTCTCTTCCTCCCTTCAAGGCCCTGCTGAGAGCTCACCTCCTCCAGGAGGCCTTCCCAGACTGAGCCCCTTCCTTCCTCTCCCCCTTGTCCCCCTCTCCATCCCCCTCATCTTACCTCCTTCCCTTCCCCACAGCACCTGTATATATGTACATATGTTTGTACATATTTATTACTCTATTTTACTTGTACATATCTATTCTATTTATTTTATTTTGTTAGCATGTTTGGTTTTGTTCTCTGTCTCCCCCTTTTAGACTATGAGCCCACTGTTGGGTAGGGACTGTCCCTATATGTTGCAAACTTGTACTTCCCAAGCGCTTAGTACAGTGCTCTGCACACAGTAAGCACTCAATAAATATGATTGATTGATTGATTGATTGATTATTAAATCAAACCAATGACCATTCTACTCTATATTCTACTACTCTACTTCTGACCATGACAGCAGAATGCTTGGAGAGAGATGATTGCTCAACTAGACATTCATCCTAACGTTTAGGACTGTACCATAGAACACACTTAAACTTTCTCTCTATATACCCAAATTCCCCATCGGAAAACCTATTATAAAGCTCTCTCATGCATGACTCTATACAGGCCCCTCTCAAACCTACTAATGATTTCTGCCTGCACAACTTTTGGGTTAACACAGGCCAAGAACTGCTTCTTTCCTTTTGTTTTGGCATTTTGATCGTCACTGTTCCCTTTAAGCCTCAGTTTTTCCATCCATTAAAAAGGAATGATAATATTCACCATCTATCTACTTCACAGAAGTGCTTGGAGATTTATTGAGTTTTTTTAAAGAACGGCATTGAAATAATTTTTGTGGTTCATGGAGGCAAATGCTACATACATGCAAGATAATGATGGTGTTTTCCTTGTCTTTGTGGTTCACACGTATGGTGAAACACCAATAGGCCCCAAACATATAAAGTGAAGTTAAGTTTTAGACAGATGCCTATTGTAGACATAAATAAAATACATTTTGTGCTTCAGAGATTTTCATTTTACTCATATTTTTGTAGCAAAGCAGACCTTGTTCTGAGGCTTGAGTAGACAACGTGGATATACTAGTGGTAAGCAAAATAAAATCACAAAGCAGATCAGACATTCATTCCTCCAACTACATGAGAAACCCAGAAGCAATAATAAAGATCTGCCAGAGAGCTTGATCCAAATCAAAGCATTTTCCATTCAAATGCTCAGCCCCACAGCTCGAAAAGCAGCATGACTTAGTGGAAAGAGCCCGGGCTTGGGAGTCAGAGGTCGTGGGTTCTAATTTGGCTCCGCCACTTGTCAGTTGTGTGACTTTGGGCAAGTCCCTTAACTTCTCTGTAACATCTCTTCACCAAGTCACTTAACTTCTCTTCATCTGTAAAATGGGGATTAAGACTGCAAGCCCCACCTGGGACAAACTGATAATCTTGTATCTTCCCCAGTGCTTAGAACAGTGCTTGGCACATAGTAAGCACTTAACAAATACCATTATTATTATTATTATTACTATTATGTACATATCGATAATTTATTTTAATATCTATCTCCCACTCTAGACTGTAAGCTCCTGATGGGCAAGGAAAATGCCTACTAACTCTGATGCATTGCATTCTCCCAAGCATCTAACATAGTGCTAGGCACACAATAAGTGCTCAATAAATACCACTGATCGATTGATTGATTTAAAAAAATTGAAAATTCAAAGTGAAATTTCATACCATTTGTTTTTTCTCCATTTAACTTTTTAAAATTAATGATAAAGGAGAAAAAAATCCATTTTATATAGCTTTCCTCTTAAAGTTCATATTATAGTATGATTTATGCTTTTTCACACTGATAGTCATCATCATCAATGGCATTTATTGAGCGCTTACTATGTACAGAACACTACACTAAGTACTTGGGAGAGTACAATGAAACAGAGTTGGCAGACATGTTCCACAACCAGCTTACAGTCTAGAGGGGGTGACAGACATTAATATAAATAAATAATTTATAATACGTAATTTAAACATATGTACATAACTGCTGTGGGGCTGAGGGTGGGGTGAAGATCAAATGCCCCAAAGTCACAGATCCAAGGGCATAGATGATGCAGAAGGGAAAGCAAGATAGAGAAAAAAAGAGCTTAATTGGGGAAGGTCTTTTGGAGAAGATGTGATTTTTGTAAGGTTTTGAAGGAGGGGAGAGTGGTGGATGTCTGAAGGGGAGGGAGTTCCAGGCTAGAGGGAGGACATGGGAAAGGGGTCAGCAGTGAGATAGAAGAGATCGGAGCACAGTGAATGAGCTAGTCATTCATTAGATCAAAAAGAAAGAAATAATAGGACTCCAATTACTCTAATCATCTGACTCTGTTTCATGGAAATATTTGTGCCCTCATCATTACATTTCTTCACTCATATCTTCAGTCCTACATTCTGTATTTGACATTAATTCAGATGCATATCTTCAAACTTAGATATAAATTGTCAAAGAAATTGATAGCTAAAACAATAAGGCTATATTTACAAATGATAGGAAATTAAGTAGGCAATTAAACATACAGATATATGAATGCACAGGCACCAACTCCCTAATCAGTAAATTGTGTTTATTGAGCACTTACTATGTGCAGAGCACTGTGCTAAGTACTTGGGAGAACACAATCTAACAGAGTTGGTAGACACTTTCCCTCCCCACAATGAACCTGCAGTCTAGATGGGGAGAGAGACATTAATATAAATATATTATGGATATGTACACAGTGCTGCAGGGTTGAGGGAGGAAGGGTGAATAAAGGGTGCAAATCCAAGTTTCAGGGCAACAGAGAAGGGAGTGGGAGAAGAGGAAATGAGGGCTTAGTCAGGGAAGGCTTCTTGGAGGTGATGTATCTTCATTCAATCAATCAATCAATGGCATTTATTGAGCACTTACTGTGTGCAGAGCAATCAATCAATCAATCAATCATATTTATTGAGCGCTTACTGTGTGCAGAGCACTGTACTAAGCGCTTGGGAAGTACAAGTCGGCAACACATAGAGATAGTCCCTACCCAACAGCGGGCTCACAGTCTAGAAGGGGGAGACAGAGAACAAAACCAAACATACTAACAAAATAAAATAAATAGAATAGATATGTACAAGTAAAATAAATAAATAAATAGAGTAATAAATATGTACAAACATATATACATATATACAGGTGCTGTGGGGAAGGGAAGTAGGTAAGATGGGGGGATGGAGAGGGGGACGAGGGGGAGAGGAAGGAAGGGGCTCAGTCTGGAAAGGCCTCCTGGAGGAGGTGAGCTCTCAGTAGGGCCTTGAAGGGAGGAAGAGAGCTAGCTTGGCGGATGGGCAGAGGGAGGACATTCCAGGCCAGGGGGATGACGTGGGCCGGGGGTCGATGGCGGGACAGGCGAGAACGAGGCACGGTGAGGAGATTAGCGGCAGAGGAGCGGAGGGTGTGGGCAGGGCTGTAGAAGGAGAGAAGGGAGGTGAGGTAGGAGGTGGTGAGGTGATGGAGAGCTTTGAAGCCGAGGGTGAGGAGTTTCTGCCTGATGTGCAGATGGATTGGTAGCCACTGGAGATTTTTGAGGAGGGGAGTAACATGCCCAGAGCATTTCTGGACAAAGACAATCCAGGCAGCAGCATGAAGTATGGATTGAAGTGGGGAGAGACACGAGGATGGGACATCAGAGAGAAGGCTGATGCAGTAGTCCAGACGGGATAGGATGAGAGCTTGAACGAGCAGGGTAGTGGTTTGGATGGAGAGGAAAGGGCGGATCTTGGCAATGTTGCGGAGCTGAGACCGGCAGGCTTTGGTGAAGGCTTGGATGTGAGGGGTGAATGAGAGAGCGGAGTCGAGGATGACACCAAGGTTGCGGGCTTGTGAGACAGGAAGGATGGTAGTGCCGTCAACAGAGATGGGAAAGTCAGGGAGAGGGCAGGGTTTGGGAGGGTAGACAAGGAGTTCAGTCTTTGACATGTTGAGTTTTAGGTGGCGGGCAGATATCCAGATGGACATGTCCTGAAGGCAGGAGGAGATGCGAGCCTGGAGAGAGGGGGAGAGAGCAGGGGCAGAGATGTAGATCTGGGTGTCATCAGTGTAGAGATGATAGTTGAAGCCGTGGGAGCAAATGAGGTCACCAAGGGAGTGAGTGTAGATTGAGAACAGAAGGGGACAAAGCACTGAACCTTGGGGAACCCCCACAGTAAGGGGATGGGAGGGGGAAGAGGAGCCTGCAAAAGAGACTGAGAATGAACGACCGGAGAGATAAGAGGAGAACCAGGAGAGGACGGAGTCTGTGAAGCCAAGGTCGGACAGCGTGTTGAGGAGAAGGGGGTGGTCAACAGTGTTGAAGGCAGCTGAGAGGTCGAGGAGGATTAGGATAGAGTAGGAGACGTTGGATTTGGCAAGCAGGAGATCATTGATGACCTTTGAGAGGGCAGCTTCCGTGGAATGTAGGGGACAGAAGCCAGACTGGAGGGGGTCGAGGAGAGAGTTGGTGTTGAGGAATTCGAGGCAGCGCATGTACACAACTTGTTCAAGGAGTTTGGAAAGGAATGGTAGGAGGGATATGGGGCGATAACTAGAAGGTGAGGTGGGGTCAAGAGAGGGTTTTTTTTAGGATGGGAGAGACATGGGCATGTTTGAAGGCAGAGGGGAAGGAACCAGTGGAGAGTGAGCGGTTGAAGATGGAAGTTAAGGAGGGGAGAAGGGATGGAGCGAGAGATTTCATGAGATGAGAGGGAATGGGGTCAGAAGCACAGGTGGCCGGAGTAGCACTTGAGAGGAGGGAGGAGAGCTCCTCTGAGGATACTGCTGGGAAGGATGGGAGAGTAGCAGAGAGTGTTGAGAGGCGGGGGGTTGGAGAAGGTGGGGGAGTGACTTTGGGGAGGTCGGACCTGATGGATTTAATTTTGTTAATGAAGTAGGAGGCCAGATCGTTGGGGGTGAGGGAAGGAGGAGGGGGAGGAACCGGGGGCCTGAGAAGGGAGTTGAATGTACGGAAGAGCTGGTCAGGATGATGGGCATGGATGCCAATAAGGGAGGAGAAATAGTTTTGTCTGGAAGAGGAGAGGGCTGAGTTAAGGCAGGAAAGGATAAACTTGAAGTGAACGAGGTTGGCATGGTGTTTAGACTTTCCCCAGCAGCGTTCGGCAGCTCGAGCATAAGAGCAAAGGAGGCAGACAGTGGCAGTGATCCAGAGCTGTGGGTTAGTGGTATGAGAGCGGTGAAGGGAAAGGGGAGTGAGTGAGTCTAGCTGAGTAGAAAGGGTAGAGTTGAGAGCAGTAATCTGATCATCAAGACTGGGTAGAGAGGAGAGGGAGGCAAGGTGGGGTTTGAGGTGCTCAGATAGATGGATGGGGTCAAGAGAGGAGAGATTTCTGTGAGGGAGTAATATGGATTTACAGGGGAAAGGAGTGTGAGTGAGGAGGCAGGTGAGAAGATTATGATCAGAGAGAGGGATTTCAGAGTTGGTGAGGGTGGACACAGTGCAGCGATAAGAGATGATGAGGTCAAGGGTATGACCAAGTTGGTGAGTGGGTGAGGTAGGGTGGAGCAAGAGGTTGGCAGCGTCGAGGAGAGATAGAAGGCGGGCGGCAGAGGAGTCATCAGGGATATCCATGTGGATGCTGAAGTCTCTGAGGATCAGAGTGGGCATGGAAAAGGAGAGAAGGAAGGTGAGGAAGGGGTCAAAATCGTTAAAGAAGTTGGAGGTACAGAAGAAGTTTAGTACAGAGCACTGTACTAAACACCTGGAGAGAACAATAATAATAATAATAATAATAATAGCATTTATTAAGCGCTTACTATGTGCAAAGCACTGTTCTAAGCGCTGGAGAACTTACAAGGTGATCAGGTTGTCCCACATGGGGCTCACAGTCTTAATCCCCATTTTACAGATGAGGTAACTGAAGCACAGAGAAGTTAAGTGACTTGCCCAAAGTCACACAGCTATCAATATAATAGCATTGGTAGAGACATTCCCTGCCCACAGTGAGCTTTCAGTCTCGAGAGGGAATAAGGAAATAACCTTCAACAAGGTTTTGAAGGCGGGGAAAGTGATGGTCTGTCCGATATGAAAAGGTAGGGCGTTCCAGGCCAGAGGCAGGATGCGGGCGAGAGGTTGGCAGTGAGATAGATGAGACTGAGGTATAGTGAGTAGACTGGCATTTGAGGAGCAAAGTGTGCAGGCTGGGTTGCCATAGGAGAGCAGCGAGGTGAGGTTGGAGGGGGCAGTGTGATTGAATGCTTTAAAACTGATGGTAAGGAGTTTTTGTTTGACGTGGAGCTGGATGGACAACCACTGGAGGTTCTTGAGGAGTGGGGAAATGTGGACTGAATGTTTTTAGTAGAAAAATGATCTGGACAGCAGAGCAAAGTATGGACTGGAGTGGGGAGCCATAGTCCCTTTGGGATTTGGACACTGAAGTTACACAGCTAGTGGCTTCGCCCTCACAGCTTTTGTGGCTTTGGAGTCTGAAAGGCACCAGATGTGGAGCTGAGATATTGGCTTTACCACCTCTTGCCCTCTGTCAGCAGGGGAAGCATGTGGTTGCTGCTGCCTTTCTCATCCTCACTGTGCTCCGGAGCCTTGTGTGAGAGGCTCTTTTCATTTCCGACACACCATGAGAATGAACCATCTGTCTACCTCACCCTTGCCCAATCCATCCAGGATCCACTAGGTCGTGGCTCCGGAGTCGCTATGGGGGTGGGTAGCTCACAGCGATGGACGATCTTCAAGCTGCTTTCTGGCTGCTACCACCAGGTGAACAGAAGCATCTCTGATTCCACTGTTGTTCTCTTGGGAGCAGTGTCTGGACTGTTGCATGGAGGCAGTCTGCCCCTAAAGGCTGTCCATCTCCACAGAGAGTCCTGAGCCATGACCCTTACCCCTGACACCCTCCCCAACTCTTCACCCTCCCTCCTCCCCCAGAAAAAATGGAAAGTTTTGTCCCGCAAAAAAGAAATGCCCTCCATGACCAGGAAAGTGGGGATTGATTGGGGAACGCCTCAACATTCCAAAGACATGGTTACCCATAAACCAACGCAGGTAGCATTAAATGTCCAAGTGCACTGGCTATTTAACAATTTACAGCAGTTGATCACTCTGTAACTCGGTTGTTGTTATCATCCATGGAAATCTAGATGTGTATGTGGGAGGTTGTACCTTTGAGAACTTAGAATAATGTATTTAAACAAGCTACAGAGTCTCTGTGTTGCTAAAGTTTCTCCAAGAGACAAGAGACCTGTTTAAAACTTAATAGAGAGTGTGAGTGTTTCAGTAAATCAGTGACTTTCTATTCCTACATGTCTACCTACGTGCTTGTTTATTTTACATGAATGAATGTCCTTCTGTTGTCCTGGAACTCCCTTCCCCTTCATATATGAGAGTCCACTACTCCCCCTATCTTCAAAGCCTTATGAAAAGCACATCTCCTCCAAGAAGCCTTCTGTGACTAAGCCCTCATTTCGCCTCCTACCTCTCCTATCTGTGTTGCCTTTGCACTTAGATTTGTACCCTTTATTCATCCCACCATCAGCCTCAGAGCACTTATGTTTGTATCTGTAATTTATTTAAATTTATTTTACAGTAGACTGTAAAACTCCTCATGGGCAGGGAATGTGTCTACCACCTCTTTTGTATTGCCCTCTCCCAAGCACTTAGAACAGTGCTCTGCCCATAGTAAGTGCTCAATCAATACCAATAATGATAACGATGCTCTACATGCAAGTGCTTAATAAATACCACTGATTGATTGATCGATTGAATGTTCAGATTTGCTGCAAAAGAGCTATGGCAGTTTAGATGTCCAGTGACCACAACTTGGCTCTGTGATTCCCTTGTGCATAGTTCACATTCCACAAGATGCTCAAGCTGTGAATTCAAGTGAGAGCAAAAGATACTCCTCATCTTTCTAGAAATGATTCGCCAGGTTCAGGAGGTATTGACATGACAGCCATAAATAAGTCAAATGGAAAATAGAGTAGGATCATTCATAATTAAGGAAATTTACTACTACTACTACTAATAATAATAATAATGGTGGTATTTATTAAGGGCTTATTATGTGCCCAGCCCTGAATTAAATGCTGGGGTAAATACAAGATTAGTCAGGTTGGACACAGTCCCTGTCACAAATGGGATTCACAGTTTAAGGAGAAAGGTGAATGAGTATTTAATCCCCATTTTACAGATGATGAAACTGAAGCCCAGAGAAGTGACTTGCCCAAGTTCACACAGGCAGGTGGCAGAGCCAGGATCAGAATCCAGATCCTCTACCAGGCCCAGGCTCTTTCCACTAGGCCACGTTGCAGTATTTCTTAAACTAACTGAAAATGTTTTGCTTTTATGGTTTTTTAGTGGTTGTAAGGCAAACTGGCTTAGGAAATTGTACAGTTATCTAAAAAGGTCCAAGGACCAGGCAACTGAGTGGATGAGACCACAATGGTGAAGTCCAGGAGCCCTTTGGAATCTCGTGATCTCCGTCCCCTTTTAGAGAGTAAGCTCCTTGTGGGTAGGAGATGTGTCTTATACTATTGTTGTACTTCCCAAACCCTTAGTACAGCATATTGCACTCAGTAGCAGCTCAATAAATACCATTACTATTATTACCTCTACTATTACTACTGTACACTCAATCACCTTGCCCCCTCCTACCTCACCTCGCTACTCTCCTACTACAACCTGGCCCACACACTTCGCTCCTCTAATGCTAACCTTCTCACTTATCCATTTCACTGCCAATCCCTAGCCCACATCCTCCCTCTGGCCTGGAACCCCTCCCTCCTCAAATCCAACAGACAATTACTTTCCCTGCCTTCAAAGCCTTATTGAAGGCACATCTCCTCCAAGAGGCCTTCCCTGACTAAGTCCCCTTTCCCCTTTGCCCTCTTCCTTCTGTATTGCCCTGACTTGCTCCCTTTATTCATCTCCCCTCCCAGCCCCACAACACTTATGTATATTATTTATCTGTAATTTATTTATATTAATGTCTGTCTCCCCCTCTAGACTGCAAGCTCAGTGTGGGCAGGGAATGTGTTTATTGTTATATTGTACTCTCTTAAGTGCTCAGTACAGTGCTCTGCACACAGTAAGTGCTAAATAAATACCACTGATTGATTAATTCATTGCTACTACTACTACTATTACTAAAAATGGTCTGTGCTGCCCTTTCCCTTCTACTGCCACTGGAGACCAGAGACCAGTTTAGAAACTCAGAAGGAAGAGCTATTTTCCCAGATGCACAGGCTATATATACAGGACAGCGCCCATATTAGAACATAGAATGCAAAAAATTGTACAGCTCTAGACTGTAAGCACATTGTGGGAAGGGAATGGGGCTACCAGCTCTGTTATATTGTACTCTCCCAAAAGCTTAGTACAGTGCTCTTGCACAGTAAGCATTCAATAAATACCATTGATTGATTATAGCTAAAGATAATTAACTATTGATGACCAGTTCTATTATATGTCCAAAACACCAAACTTAAATACTAGTAAATCTGCATAGATAAAGTTAAAGGAAGTTGTGATGGTCAAAAAATAGGCATTTCAAACCTGAACCAAACGTAAATGAATATAAGTAATGGAAAATACAGTGGATAAAAATCACTTTACTTAATTTTAATTCATTGGTTTCGTAGAAGTACAAGCCATTCCAGAAAAATGACCATAACTTCACTGTTATATAAATTCTTCATAAATAGCTCATTCATTCATTTTTCACTTAGACCCCATGATTAAGGGCAAAATGGCCTAAGTCAAAGGCAAGGGGATAATGCAGACCATTGCATGTGTGTCAAAATGACACAAAACATAGTGTAAGACTGATCGTGAGGTGTGTAAACCCTGATCCTCATGACGAGAGTACCATGGGTGGAGACCAAGAATGCAGGCAATTTAAATTCACAGGATGAATGTGTGACCACAGTAACCGTGGTTACTCCAAACTGCATATTGTATTAGCCAAAAGGGTTTTGGGAATAGCCAGTGTAGATCCTTAAAATGATGATTGGAAAATCTGTCATTGGTAAGGGATAACTTTAGTTAAGATGGAAAACATCCTAAACCAGGGGCTCCTATGGATATTGAGCTGCATGTGCATGTGTCTCCGCCTGTCTCGCCGCCAACCCCTGGCCTGTGTCCTGCCTCTGGCCTGGAATGCCCTCCCTCCTCAAATCCAACAGACAATGACTCTTCCCACCTTCAAAGCCTTATTGAAGGTACATCTCCTCGAAGAGGCCTTCCCAGAACGAGCCACCCCTTTTCTCTTCCCCCACACCCTTCTGTGTCACCCTGACTTGTTCCCTTTGTTCTTCCCCCCTCCCAGACCCTCTGCACTTATGTACATATGTGTAATATATTTATTTGTATTGATGTCTGTCTCCTCCCTTGCTCTGGGCATGTTACTCCCCTTCTCAAAAATCTCCAGTGGCTGCCTGTCAACCTATGCATCAAGCAAAAACTCCTCACTCTCAGCTTCAAGGCTCTCCATTCCCTTGCCCCCTCCTACCTCACTTCCCTTCTCTCCTTCTACAGCCCAGCCCGCACCCTCTGCTCCTCTGCCGCTAACCTCCTCACTGTACCTCGTTCTCGCCTATCCTGCCGTCGACCCCTGGCTCACGTCCTCCCCCTGGCCTGGAATGCCCTCTCTCCACACATCCACCAAGCTAGCTCTCTTCCTCCCTTCAAAGCTCTACTGAGAGCTCATCTCCTCCAAGAGGCCTTCCCAGACTGAGCCCCCTTTCTCGACTCCTCCTCCCCATCCCTCCCACCCTACCTCCTTCCCCTCCCCACAGCACCTGTATATATGTTTGTACAGATCTATTACTCTATTTATTTTACTTGTACATATTTACTATTCTATTTATTTTGTTAATGATGTGCATTTAGCTTTAATTCTATTTGTTCTGACAACTTGACACCCATCCACATGTTTTGTTTTGTTCTCTGTCTCCCCCTTCTAGACTGTGAGCCCTTTTTTGGATAGGGACCGTCTCTGTATGTTACCAACTTGTACTTCCCAAGCGCTTAGTACAGTGCTCTGCACACAGTAAGTGCCCAAGACATATGATTGAATGAATGCATGAATGGAGTATAAGCTCATTGTGGGCAGGGAATGTGTCTGCTTATTGTTGTACTGCACTTTCCCAAGAGCTTAGTACAGTGTTCCACACACAGTAAGCACTCAATAAATATGATTGAATGAATGAATTGTAGTATAAGGTCTTCCCCCCACCAACTCCCAACTCCCAAAAGCTAGACTGGAAGAAACTGGCCCACCTCACTCCTTTGAGCCGGAAAAGGACGGAGGGAGAGCCAAGATGGCAGCTTCATTACTTCTCAGGCAAGGAGGTGAAGTGAAGCTGCTCTCAAATTTCTCTGTCCCACTAGCAGTCCCACCATCCTCCCACTGCCATCATCAGAAAGCAACAGTGGATCTGAATCTCCAGTTGCTGCCCATCTCCCTCCACATCAAATAGAGGCTCCTTGGTATTGGCTTTAAAGCACTCGGTCAGCTCACCCCCTCCTGCCTTACCTCACCATTCTCTTTCTGCAGCACAGATCACAATCTAGTGCTAGCCTACTCACCGTATCTCAATTTTGTCTATCTCACCACCGACTTCTTGTCCGTGTCCTGCCTCTGGCCTGAAGCGCCCTCCCTCTAGCCTGGTGTAGTGAGAAGCAGCATGGCATAGTGGATAGAGCATGGGCTTCAGAGTCAGAAGGTTGTGGGTTCTAATCCCAGCTCTGCCACTTGTCTGCTGTGTGACCTTGGGCAAGTCGCTTCACTTCTCAGTTACCTCATCTGTAAAATGGTGATTGAGACTGTGAGCCCCATGTGGGACAGGAACTGTGTCCAACTCAATTTACTTTTATCCACACCAGCACTTAGTACAGTGCCTAACACACAGTAAGCACTTAACAAATGCTATAATTATTATTATCATTATTATTCATATCTGACAAATGACCACTGTCCCCACCTTCAAAGCCTTATTGAAATCACATGTCCTCCAAGAGGCCATGAGAAGCAGCTTAGTACAGTGCCTGGCAACATAGTAACAACATAGTGGCAACATTCCAGCTCCGCCGCATGTCTGCTGTGTGACCTTGGGAAAATCACTTAACTTCTCTGAGCCTCAGTTACCTCATCTGTAAAATGGGGATTAAGACTGTGAGCCCCACATGGGACAACCTCATTACCTTGTACCCCCCCAGTGCTTAGAACAGTGCTTTGTACGTAGTAAGCGCTAAACAAATGCCATCAAAAAACCACAAAAACATAGTAAGTGCTTAACAAATACCATCAAAAAAAAAGGCAGGTCCACCAAGCCAGGTAGGTCCACCTCAACTTCATCCCTGCCTGCTTGTCTGCTTTAATTCTGCCCTCTCCTCTGCCCGGCAACATTATTTCTCCATCCTTATTGACTCTCATGCCCATTGCCCTCACCAGTTATTTCAGACCATTGACTCCCTCCTCAAATCCCCTGTCCACCCACCTCCCCCATCCCTTGACCCCAATGAATTGGAGCCATACTTTACTGAGAAAATTCAAATCATCAGGCATAATCTTCCCTGGTCCTCTTCAGTCCCTCCCTCCTCCTGCCCCTTCTTCAACTCTTCCATCTTTCCTAGCAGTATCTCAAGGGGAGATTTCCTGCCTTCTCTCAGAATCCACATCTTCCACATGCACATCCAACCTCATCCCTTCACACCTTATCAAAGCACTTGCCCCTCTCCTCTTCCCTCCCTGTCATCTTCAACTATTTGCTCTCCAATGCCTTTTTCACCACTATTTTCAAATATTCTCATATCTCCTCTATTTTAAAAATAACCTCCCTTGACTCCATGGCTCCCTCCAGTTATCAGCCCATCTCCCTCCTACCATTCTGCTCCAAACTCCTTGAATGAGTTGTCTACACCAGCTTTCTCTATTCTCTCTCGTCCAATTCTCTCCTTGATCCCCTCCAATCTGGCTTCTGCCCCCTTTGCTCCACAGAAAATGCCCTCTCAAAAGTCACAAATGATCTCCTTCTTGCCAAATCCAGTGACCTCTACTCTATCCTAATTCTCCTTGACCTCTCAGCTGCCTTCGACACTGTAGACCTCCGCCTTCTCCTGGAAACATTATCCAAGCTTGACTTCACTGACACTGTCCTCTCCTGGTTCTCCTCCTATCTGAGGAGCTCTGGTTTGGAATGCTAAGTTTGAGGTGTCAGAGGGACATCCAAGTAGAGATGTTCTGAAGGTAGGAGGAATTGTGAGATTTCAGAAAAGGAGAGAGATCAGAGCTGGAGTTATAGATTTGGAAATCATCTGCATAGAGATGAAGCCATGGCCGTGAATGAGTTCTCCAAGGGAGTGGGTGTAGCTAGAGAATAGAAGGGACCCAGAACTGAGCCTTGAGCGACTCCCACAGTTAGAAGATGGGAGGCAGAGGAGGAGCCCATGAAAAAGACTGAAAAAAGAGTGGCCAGAGAGATAGGAGGAGAACCAGGAGATGAAAATTTCAGTGAAGCCAAGCTGGGATAATCCTTTCCTGCCTTAACTCAGTCCTCTCCTCTGCCAGACAAAACTATTTCTCCTCCCTTATTGACACCCATGCCCATCATTCCCGCCAGCTCTTCCGTACATTCAACTCCCTTCTCAGGCCCCCGGTTCCTCCCCCTCCTCCTTCCCTCACCCCCAACGATCTGGCCTCCTACTTCATTAATAAAATTAAATCCATCAGGTCCGACCTCCCCAAAGTCACTCCCCCGCCTTCTCCAACCCCCCAGCTCTCAACATTCTCTGCTACTCTCCCATCCTTCCCAGCAGTATCCTCAGAGGAGCTCTCCTCCCTCCTCTCAAGTGCTACTCCAGCCACCTATGCTTCTGACCCCATTCCCTCTCATCTCATGAAATCTCTCGCTCAATCTCTTCTCCCTTCCTTAACTTCCATCTTCAACCGCTCACTCTCTACTCGTTCCTTCCCCTCTGCCTTCAAACATGCCCATGTCTCTCCCACCCTAAAAAACCCCTCTCTTGACCCCACCTCACCTTCTAGTTATCGCCCCATCTCCCTCAATCAATCAATCAATCGTATTTATTGAGTGCTTACTGTGTGCAGAGCACTGTACTAAGCGCTTGAGAAGTACAAGTTGGCAACATATAGAGACAGTCCCTACCCAACAGTGGGCACAGTCTCCTACCATTCCTTTCCAAACTCCTTGAACGAATTGTCTACATGCGCTGCCTCGAATTCCTCAACACCAACTCTCTCCTCGACCCCCTCCAGTCTGGCTTCCGTCCCCTACATTCCACGGAAACTGCCCTCTCAAAGGTCACCAATGACCTCCTCCTTGCCAAATCCAACGGCTCATACCCTATCCTAATCCTCCTCGACCTCTCAGCTGCCTTCGACACTGTGGACCACCCCCTTCTCCTCAACACGCTATCCAACCTTGGCTTCACAGACTCCGTCCTCTCCTGGTTCTCCTCTTATCTCTCCGGTCATTCATTCTCAGTCTCTTTTTCAGGCTCCTCCTCCCCCTCCCATCCCCTTACTGTGGGGGTTCCCCAAGGTTCAATTCTTGGTCCCCTTCTGTTCTCGATCTACACTCACTCCCTTGGTGACCTCATTTGCTCCCACGGCTTCCACTATCATCTCTACACTGATGACACCCAAATCTACATCTCTGCCCCTGCTTTCTCCCCCTCCCTCCAGGCTCGCATCTCTTCCTGCCTTCAGGACATCTCCATCTGGATGTCTGCCCGCCACCTAAAACTCAACATGTCCAAGACTGAACTCCTTGTCTTCCCTCCCAAACCCTGCCCTCTCCCTGACTTTCCCATCACTGTTGACGGCACTACCATCCTTCCCGTCTCACATGCCCACAACCTTGGTGTCATCCTCGACTCCGCTCTCTCATTCACCCCTCACATCCAAGCCATCACCAAAACCTGCCAGTCTCAGCTCCGCAACATTGCCAAGATCCGCCCTTTCCTCTCCATCCAAACCACTACCCTGCTCATTCAAGCTCTCACCGCATCCCGTCTGGACTACTGCATCAGCCTTCCCTCTGATCTCCCATCCTCGTGTCTCTCCCCACTTCAATCCATACTTCATGCCGCTGCCTGGATTGCTTTTGCCCTGAAACGCTCTGGGCATGTTACTCCCCTCCTCAAAAATCTCCAGTGGCTACCAATCTGCACATCAGGCAGAAACTCCTCACCCTCGGCTTCAAGGCTCTCCATCATTTCGACCCCTCCTACCTCACCTCCCTTCTCTCCTTCTACAGCCCAGCCCGCACCCTCCACTCCTCTGCCACTAATCTCCTCACCGTGCCTCGTTCTCGCCTGTCCCACTGTCGACCCCCAGCCCACATCATCCCCCTGGCCTGGAATGCCCTCCCTCTGCCCATCCGCCAAGCTAGCTCTCTTCCTCCCTTCAAGGCCCTACTGAGAGCTCACCTCCTCCAGGAGGCCTTCCCAGACTGAGCCCCTTCCTTCCTCTCCCCCTCGCCCCCCTCTCCATCCCCCCGTCTTACCTCCTTCCCTTCCCCACAGCACCTGTATATATGTATATATGTTTGTACATATTTATTACTCTATTTATTTATTTTACTTGTACATATCTATTCTATTTATTTTATTTTGTTAATATGTTTGGTTTTGTTCTCTGTCTCCCCCTTTTAGACTGTGAGCCCACTGTTGGGTAGGGACTGTCTCTATATGTTGCCAACTTGTACTTCCCAAGTGCTTAGTACAGTGCTCTGCACACAGTAAGCGCTCAATGAATAGGATTGATTGATTGATTGATTGATAATTTTTCTAGGAGAAGAGAGTGATTGACAGTGTGGAAGACAGCTGAGACGCTGAGGAGGATTGGGAGGGTGCAGAGGCCTTTGCATTTGGCAAGAAGGAGATCACTGGTGACCTTGGAGAGGGTGTTTTTTGTGGTGTCATGGGGGCTGGGGGGGAAGCCAGATTGGAGGGGGTCAAGGAAAGAATTGGAGGAGAGGAACTGGAGACAGTAGGAGTAGACAACTCACTCAAGGAGTCTGGAGAGGGAGATGGGGCGATAACTGGAGGGAGCCGTGGGGTCAAAGAAGCACTTTTATTTTAGAATAGGGGAGATATGAGCATGTTTGAAAGGAGTGGGGAAAAATCCACGGACGAGTAAACAGTTGAAGTTGGCAGTTAGGGAGGGAAGAAGGGAGATTTGCCTCACAAGATTTGGATTAAATAGAAATTTTCAGCCAGAAAGTTCCATTTTTCAAATATGCTTGCTGGGCACAGAAGGGAGTGATGCATGAAGAAAGAAGGCAGCTTAAGAATTTATCACTTTATTAAAAAAATAGTCCATATTACCTCAGATTTTAGGAAAATGCCAAAGTGTTCTATCCATCATCTCCATCTCTCCCTAATATTCAAATCTGGAAAAAATGATATTAATAATTATTTTTCAAGTGAATATAGTTTATTCATGAGCGCACCTTACACACTTAGACTGTAAGCCCCAGGTGTGACAGGGACTGTGTCAAAGCTGATTTAGTTGTATCTACCCCAGAGCTTAGAACAGTGCTAACACATAGTAAGTGCTTAAAAAATACCATAACAAACAAGCATAAGGAATTAGTGTGGTAAAAGTGTGCTTATGCTCTCTTTGCAGAATGATTTTGAAGAGTTAGGTAATGGCTCAAAAGACATTTTGGAAAAAGCTTCTGTCTGCCATTGTCCTCTAAATCCTTTTTTCCAATACAAAATGTAATTATTCTTTTTCTTTCTAAATTGATATAAGAAGAAAATATCCATAGGTTTTGCTCTGCCTTTTATAGCTTGTGATAGATAAAAATAAAGCAGAACAAAAAAACGTTGGGGAAGGGATTGCTATTATTTCTGGATCTGAAGCGAAAAAAGCCTATACAGGCAGTTCTTGGATATACAACGCAAGTGGTTTTGGAAAATTATGTCTTCAGCTGAAATGTAAACCCGAGCCAGAACAATGCTGTAAATGGGAAAATTGGGCTGAAAGGACTTTTTTTTTTACCAAATTACTCCAAATTGTCGTTCATCCAATTATAGATGAGTAATATGGCTATATGAATGCATTGGTATAGAGTCAGAGAAGTTCCACAGTAGGGTAGATGACTTATTTTGTAGGAGGTAAAATGGTTGTGTTGGTTGTCCCCTACTGGCTCTGCCTGATAATTAGGTAACTTCACCCTGCTGGTTTCTCCCCATCTACCCACCCACACCATGCACCCAGGCCTCTGTAGCCCTCATTCTCTTTCCCCTCTGAGACTACTACAGTCACAGGAATTGGGCTGGACTAGCCAGGTTGAGGGAAGGGGCCTGAGAGGGGTCCACTGCTGCCCACCCCCTTTTCCATCTCACTTAGGCCCCCACAGTGTGGAGGTCCCAGGGTGTTGGGGCTGTAGCTAAGGAAAGGATCCACCCAGTCTGGATGTAAAAAAAAAATTGAAAAAGGGGATCTGGGTGAGGAAGAAAAGGAGAGGCAATACAGAGATGGAATGGTAGACTCAGGAATATGAAGAAGAGAAGAGATAGGAATCATGGAGAAACAATTTTGGGGAAAATTTGAGGAGAAAGTTTTAAAGAGGAGAGAGGGAGATCAGATCAGGAGAGGTGGGAGAGGGAGGGCTACCTACTCACCAGGCAGAGTCACCAGGGAGGTTTGATAAATATTTTTTAAGGTATTTGTTAAGTGCTTACTATGCGCCAGACACTGTACTAAGCACTGGGGTAGATACAAGCTAATCAGGTTGGAAGCAGTCCAACCACATGAGGCTCGTAGCATTAATGCTCATTTTACAGATGAAATTACAGAAGCACAGAGAAGTGAAGTGACTTGCCCAAAATCACAAAGTAGACAAGTGGCAAAGTATTTTGACTGACTTGAATAGAGTCATTTCAAATAGCCCATTTCAATTTGACATAAATAATGGCAAAACTCTTTAACGTAGACATGAGATTTCAATCTCTTAGCACAAAGTTCCTGTTTGCTGAATAGGAAGTGAAAGAAATCACTTTGAAAATGAATGAATCAATCGATTAATGCTACTTATTGAGCTCTGGCTGTGTGCAGAGCACTTTACTAAACACTTGGGAGAGTACACCTCAATAGAGTTGATAGATAAGATCTTTGATATTCAAGGAGCTTACAATCTAAGTGGGGAGACCAGGTTAAAAGAAATGACAGATGGGGAAATGGCAGAGTTTAAGGATATGTACATGAGTGCTGTGAGGGTGTGATTGGAATGAATATCAAAGTGCTTAAAAAGGAGTACAGACTCAAGTGAATAGCCATCTAGAAGGGAGGGCAGAAATGAAGTAATCTCTTGACAGATATTCACAAAATATCTAATTCAAAATCTTTCATTACTGACCCATATTTATATTACTATTTGATGTTACTATATTGTGTTTTTTAATCCCCATTTTTAATGATTTGTATCGATTTGGTACTTTTTGGATCATGGGAATATACTAGCACACATTGCATCATTTCCTATGAGGAACCATACTTTGTTTAGGAATCTTTTGCTATACACACTGTTTTCATGGAATGAAATTGTGAGTGCTAACCGGGGTTAAACATCGATCTCCCTGGCAAGATTGTAAGTTCCTTGAGGGTGGGGATCTCCAGTACTAATTCTATTATACTCTCCCAAGTGCTTCCAATAGGCTCTGCACCCAATAGGTGCTCAATAAAAACCAGTAATAGCAGTTCTATACTGTAGGCAGTAAACAGCCAGTGCCATAAAGGAGGTTAATGTCATAAAGTTCAAACCAATGGGTTGTTAAGCTGAAATTGAGGGTGAAGTTAGAAATGTTGTAAGTGTTGCTCTTTACAATTCAAAACATTGTAATTGGAGGACATCTATACCATTGAAGAGACCCAAATTATTTGACTTGATGTCCAATAATGAGAGAAGTGAGAAAGTTAGAAAAGATAGATTGCAGTTAGTATTAATCCTCCTTGACTTCTGGGCTGCCTTTAATAACACTGTTCTAAGTGCTGGGGTGGATACAAGCAAATCGGATTGGACACAGTCCCTGTCCCCTGTGGGCCTCACAGTCTCAATCTCCATTTTACAGATGAGGTAACTGAGGCCCAGAGAAGTGAAGTGACTTGTCCAAGGTCACACAGCAGACACATGGCAGAGCTGGGATTAGAACCCGTGACCTTCTGACTCCCAGGCTTGTGCTCTATCCACTAGGTCATGCTGCTTCTCTACTGTAGTCTGCTCTCTCCTCTTGGAAACATTAACTAGTCCTCAGTTTTGCTGACACAGTACTAACCTGGTTCTCCTCCTAACTCTCTGACAGCTCCTTCTCAGTTTGGTTCACTGTTTTCTCTTCTACCACCCAGCCCTATTCACTGTGCCTTGCTCTCATCTATCTTGCTGCCAACCTCTTGCCCACATCCTGCCTCTGGCCTGGACTACTACCGCTACTACTACTACTAGACTGTTAGCTCAGTTTGGGTAGGTAATGTGTCCATTGTGTTGTACTTTCCCAAGCACTTAGTACAGTGCACACAGTAAGTGATAAATAAATATGATTGACTGACTGAATATTAGTACTACTGCTACTACTACTGCTGCTGCTGCTCTTGCTACTGTTAAGCCACACTGATAGGTGTATTATTCCTTTACCAAAAATTTGTAAAGGGATAATCCCCTGCCTCAGCCATCCTACATGAAAAATTCAAAACCTTTTCCAAATGTACAAATTCTCTTTGAGATCACAATACAATGCAGTGCCTGTGGAGGGTTTATTAAAACATAATAATGAATGTAAATTAGTGATGTACCATATGCTCTTTGCATAATTCAGTATCAGTGGGGTAAATACAAATAAAAAAATGAAGTTGCAAGAAACTCAACTTAAAAGTGCAGTTCAGTCCCTCAAGCTAATCCTAGGAAAGAGCTAAAGTCCTAGGAAAGAACTAAATCTAAAAATGCTTTAAGCCATATGACTATAAACTAAGGAAGTTAATTTTTATGAACTAAGTTTATTGAACTAAGGAAATTCATTGGGTAATGTCAATGTCACATTTGTCATTTTCTATATAAAAATTATTTTTACCTGTAATATGAAAATAATATTGACAATCTTGGCAGAAAATATTTGTTATAGTCTGATGGTTCTGTTCAAAACAATCAAATATAGTACTTCTGAGAAAATAGACATAAACCTATTTTCAAATGTAAATTTCAGGGGTAGTAATCTATGGAGTTTTCAAGTCCCTCTCCATGACAGATATGCAGATATGTACATAAATGCTGTGGGACTGGGAGGGGGGATGAATGAAGGGAGCAAGTCAGGGTAACACAGATGGGAGAAGAAGAAAAGGAAAAGAGGGCTTAGTTAGGGAAGCCCTCTTAGAGGAGATGTGCCTTCAGTAAGGCTTTGAAGGCAGGGGAGAGTAATTGCCTGTCGGATATGAAAAGGGAAGGCATTCTGGACCAGAGGCAGAACGTGGGCAAGAAGTCGGAGGTGAGATAGATGAGATTGAGGTGCAGTGAGAAGATTAGCACTAGAGGAGGGAAGTGTGTGGGTTGGGTTGTAGTAGGAGAGTAGCAAGGTGAGGTAGGAGGGGGCAAGGTGATTGAGTGACAAAGCTGTTAGTAAGGAGTTTCTGTTTGATATGGAGGTGTATGAGCAACCACTGGAGGTTCTTGAGAAGTAGGGAAACATGGCCTGAATGCTTTTGTAGAAAAAATGATCTGGGCAGCAGAGTGAAGTGTGGATGGAGTGGGGAGAGACAGGAGGCAGGGAGACTGATACAGTAATAAAGGAGTTATAGGATAAATGCTTGGATTAATGTGGTAACAGCGGTAAGGGACACCACCCTTTTAAGTGGCTAAACCCCAGCTGGGAGAGGGGATGGCCATGCTGTGAGGGGAGCCTGGATGTCTATGTAGACCAGCAGATCACGTATGGCTGAGGGATCACCACTGCCCCTCCTCCTCATTCCAGGTCCTGATGTAATCTGTCAGGTGACAAAAGATCTAAATTTTTTTTCTGAAGCAGAACAATTCCAGGAGGCCCAAGAGGGAACAATATGGATATATTTTCCAGTCCTAATATTTGCATTTCTAAGCATTCCCTTTACTTATTTTATTTTTTATGGTATTTGTTAAGTGCTTACTCTGTGCCAGAAACTGTTCTAAGCCCTGGGGTAAGTTACAAGGTAATCAGGTCGGACACAGCCCATGTCCCTGATGGGGACCCCATGCACCATGGAAAGGTTGCAGATACTGTTTGAATGTACGCGGTCTTGTTGCCATATTTGGTATGGGCCTTAGACCCTGCAGCCCACTAGCTGGGTCCGGGAACCAAAACAAATAAGGAGATAGACTCCGCCCAGCTCTGCACCAAATCTGCACCAAATCTGCACCAATCCAGTCCCCGCTGTTTTCAAATTTACCAATCACTGTGATCAGCAACAGCAGTATATAAGCTCATTGCATTGGGCACTCGGGCCTTTTCCCTTAAGGAAATGAGCCCGTTGGGTGCGTTACACCCTATTTGGTCTTCGGCCTTACCAATAAATCTTTATTAAAACTTTCGGTAGTCACATGCTGTCTGACTAATTCTTTAGTCACTCAGCGACCTTGGTGGCCATCCAGAACAATGGCCGCCATCAACCCTTACAGAAGAGGTAACTGAGATATAGAGGAAGTGAAGTGACTGGCCCAAGGTCACACAGCAGACAAGGGCAGAGCTGGGGCTAGAACCCAGGTCCTTCTGACTCATGGGCCCATGCTTTATCCACTAGGCAACACTGCTTCTCATGTGTGGGAATCTGCATTTATTGTCACATGTACGCTAACTGCTCAATTAGAGAATTGCCTTAAACAGCTGTAAGACTTGAGAAAATAATCCACAGAATCAGTAAACTCTTATAGCTAGCTCTTTCTGGAATATTTGTGATCATCCACTAATACATTTGAAGACATGCAAATTTATGGAAAATAATTTATGACAAAATAGTTTTCTGTTGGAGAATTTAATTTTACCTCATGACAGTGCTTTGCACATAGTAAGTGCTTAACAAATACCACCATTATTCTTATTATTAATAAATGTGATCATTCTGCTCTATATACTGGCATTTTTGCTCCAAAATGACATTTTTCCATTTTCAAACTCCTTCATCCTTATTGAGAGCAAAGAAGCATCTGATAGCAGTTATATAGTCTCTCAGTGAAAACTTTTAAACATTTACTACCCATTGGCCTAGTCTATCCTTGCAATCACCTTGTTCTGCAGTAATTATTTTAGCTGATCTTTTCAATCATTTTACACATTCTAGTTGGGGAAAAATCAATTGGCATGTTAGTTGAGTGACTGAGGGAAAAAATATCTCAGTGATCTTGGGAGAGATGTGAGGGAGCACAGTTCCTGCTTCTCTCCCAGTCTTTGCTCCAGTGAACTGTTTCCAGGCTCAAGCAGGAGGGCTTGGAGGTGCAAGTAACTCTTCTACTTCCCTGACCAAAAGCCGAGGTCCTAGACCTTGTATTGTTCTTCTCAGCTGGAATAAAGCTGAACTGTGTAAAGTGAGATAAGCCCCTTTTAATGATTACCAGAGCGGATAGATTGGGATTGCTTTGTTCCCCTTTTTATATCAATTTACTCTGGAGAAATCCCAGTGCTCCAGTGCAGGTCCTAAGGGCTGAACCCTGGCAAGCCCCAGCACAAATTAAGCACTGAAATAGCTTATTAATAAGTACTACACAAAGTCCATTAGGCCCAGGTGGTACAAGGACAACATGGACTGATCAAAATGGTCAAGCTCCATGAAATAGCAGGCAAGCCACTTTGATTTGCCTTTGAATCTCTGTGAGAATAGGTGCCAACTATTTTTGTTGAGTTCAAGAGCAGAAAGGTGGCAAGGATTTTAGAGGGGGATAGGGAGTGGGAAACAGGCCTTAAAGATCTTATGGGTCAGAAAACTACCATTTTGGAACTTTCCAGCCCTGACTGGACACTCAGATCTTGTCTAGGAGCTGGAATGAGCAAGGCTGGAAATCCCAGTCAAAAATCTGAGGCATTTGCCTACATCAACCCTAAATGAAGTTGGTATTCATTCAATCGTATTTATTGAGCACTTACTGTGTGCGGAGTACTGTCTAAACACTTGGGAGAGTACAATCTAACAATAAACAGACATATTCCCTGCCCACAACAAGTTTACGGTTTAGATTTGGTATGCACATTTCTAAGGTTGACAGGATATGGAAGAAGGTTGACAGAATATAATAATAATTATGGTATTTGCTAAGCACTTACTATGTGCCGAGCACTGTTCTAAATGTTGGGGTAGATACAAGGTAATCAGGTTGTCCCACGTGAGGCTCACGGTCTTAATCCCCATTTTACAGATGAGGTAACTAAGGCATGGAGAAGTTAAGTGGCTTGCCCAAGGTCACACAGCAGGCAAGTGGTGGAGTCAGGATTAGAACCCATGACCTCTGACTCCCAAGCCCGTGCTCTTTCCACTGAGCCACGCTGCTTCTCTAAAGTGGAAATGATGTTTCAGAAAGCAGACGTGGAGTTTATGGAAGGCTGTTCGTGCATGAAAGAGCAGAAAAAAGACAAGATCAATTAATCGATCAATCATATTTATTGAGCACTTACTGTTTTCAGAACACTACACTAAGCACTTGGGAGAGTACAATATCATGGAGTTGGTAGGCACATTCCTGGTGTCCACAGGGAATTTAGAGTCTTCAGGGGAAGACAGACATTAATATAAATAAGTAAATTATGGCTATGTACGTAAGTGTTGTGGGGCAGAGGGAGGGGTGAAAAAAAGAGTCAGAAAAATAGAAGAGAAGAGCCCTCAAAAAATAATGAGATGATTTGTATGTCTTCAAGACTAACACTGAGAGACTTTTATGTCATTAGAAGAAGAATATACTACCAAAAAATTGGGACTATATCTAGAATAGCCAGTGAGACATTCAACCCCCTTCACTCTAAGGAAACTACCCTCTCAAAGGCCACCAATGATCAGAGGTGCTCGGAAACTAATTAATCGTCCTAAAACAAGCCCTTATTTAAAGTAAAATTGTACTTCTTTTGAGGGGCAGGCCATATCTTGTACTGCTTGAATCAAATAATTGATAATGGATTTCAATAAAATATTATATGAAGAAATCCATTATCTACTATATTGTGGGCAGGGAATGTGTCTTTTTATTGTTGCATTGTACTCTCCAAAGTGCTTAGTACGTGCTCTGCACACAGTAAGCACTCAACAAATACGATGGAGCACTAAGTTATTTGGCTTCCCAAGTTCCACTGTGACCTCTGGTGTGCTGTGATAGATAAACTCAAATTAACCCAAGCACTTTTGGGCATTAGCTTTGAGGCTAGATCTGCAATTTAGGCATAGAAAACATTTGTGGCTTTTTTGTTGTTGTTTTTGTTTGGGTTAATGTAAAGTTGTGTACATTAGTCATAATGACTGCTGAGATTTGTCAATTTCAATGCTCCATTTTGTTTTTTGTTTGAGTTAGTGTAAAGCTGTGTAAACTAGTCATAATGGGAGTTGATGTTTGTCAATATCATTAGTGCTTTAGCTGCCAGACTACATTTCACTTTAGGTAGCAATCCTTTGGGTCAGGTTTACACTCCTTTCAACCTAGAGAGGTGTAGAACCTTGCCAACTCCCCAGGGCCCTCAATTGGCTGCATCAGTTATTGAGTGACTGAGAGCTAGCTCCAGAGAATAGTGTCCCTCATTTCACTGGAATTTGGGAAGAAGAGGTTTTCTGGAGCCAGCTCAGCTCTCCCCTGGTGTCCTCAGAATGAAGGAAGGTAGGTCCAAAAATGGGTTCTAATTCCGGTTCTGCCACTTATTGGCTGTGTGACCTTGGGCAAATTACTCAATTTCTCTGGGCCTCAGTTATCTCATCTGTAAAATGGGGATTAAGACTGTGAGCCCCGCGTGGGACAAACTGATTACATTATATCTACCCCAGAGCTTAGAACAGTGCTTGGCACATAGTAAGTGCTTAACAAATACCGTTATTATTTTTATCATTATTATTAGAATAATTAGATGGTCTAATAAATATTAGATGGTCTTGTAGAAAAATGATCAGAGCAGCAGAATGAACCCATGATCTCTGACTCCAAAGCCCGTGCTCTTTCCACTGAGCCACACTGCTTCTCTAAGACAAATGAACCACTAGGCAGTTGAAGATACCTGAACAGTTGCTATGTGGTGAGCTGAAATAGGGCAACCACGAAGAGCACAGGCTTGGCAGTCAGAAGATCTGGATTTTAATCCCCCTCTGCCATTTGCCTGTTGTGTGACCATGGGCAAGTCACTTAACTTCTTCTCTCCTCAGTTTCCTCATCTGTAAAATGGGGATTCAATACCTGTTCTCTTTCCCCCTTAGACTCTGTGAGGAACTGTGCCCAATCTAATTATCTTGTATCTACCCCAGCACTTAGTAATAATAATTATCATAATAATAATACTAACTGTGGTAATTGTTAAGCGCTTACTATGTGTCAAGCACTGTTCTAAGCACTGGAGTAGATACAAGTTGATCAGGTTGGACACAGTCCTTGTCCCACATGAGGCTCACATTCTTAATCCCCATTTTACAGATGAGGTAACTGAGACACAGAGAAGTGAGTGACTTACCCAAGGTCACGCAGCAGACAGGTGGTGGAGCTGGGATTAGAACCCAGGTCCTTCTGACTCTCAGACCTGTGCACTATCCTCCTACTATAAGCCAGGTATATAGTAAGCAGTAAAACAGCCTCAGGAAATGCAGCATCCCAGGTGAAAATTGGCAGACAACTGGGGCAGACAGACCATCCCTGCTTGCTGCAATCACGAAGGGAGTGGTTCTTTTTGAGCAGAAGCTTCAACAGTATCATGCAACAGAGACAAAAATGAAAACAGGGACAGGTGTGGCATACAACAATCCCGGCTCTGTCACTTGTCTGCTGTGTGACCTAGGGCAAGTCCTTCAATTGTCTCCCAATGCTGAATATTTTTTAAAGATACTTGCTAAACACTAACATGTCTACCAACTCTGTCATATTGTATTCTCCCAAGCACTTAGTACAGTAAGTGCTCAATAAATATGAATGGTTGATTGATTTATTTATTCATTCATTCAGTCAATCATATTTATTGAGCGCTTACTGTGTGCAGAGCACTGTACTAAACCCTTGGGAGAGTACAGTACGACAATAAACAGACATATTCCCTGCCCACAATGAGTTTGCAGTCCAGATTAGTATTCACATATATGGATTATTATGTGTGTACTAAGCACTGGGGTAAATACAAGATGATCAGGTCAGACACAGCCCCTCTCCTATCTGGAGCTCACAGTCTAAATTGGAGGAAGATTGAATAACCATTTTATAGATGAAACTGCATTGCTTGAGACTGATTCACTTCGTCTTAAAATAGTTTATTCTGCTGTTCCTGTTTGTATTTGCTTCCTCTTCAGTTCATCATACAACAGCTGCTTGGGTTATCCATTCATCTTAACTAACCCAGCGTGGCTCAATGGAAAGAGCCCGGGCTTTGGAGTCAGAGGTTTTGAGTTCAAATCCCGGCTCCGCCAATTATCAGCTGTGTGACCTTGGGCAAGTCACTTAGCTTCTCTGTGCCTCAGTTACCTCAACTGTAAAATGGGGATGAAGACTGTGAGCCCCACGTGGGACAATCTGATTACCTTGTAAACTCCCCAGCGCTTAGAACAGTGCTTTGCACATAGTAAGCGCTTAAGAAATACCAAAAAAACAACAACCAAAAACCCGATGAAACTGTTTTGCGATGATCATTACCTCAAAACTCATGAGCTGTCAGAGTTCACAGACATTATACAGATTTTCTAGGAAGAAACGTATCTTAAAAGTCAAAGGTTATTTGACTTTCAATGATGACAAATAGGAATGAATGTTTCAATAACATATCATTTTAGTAGAAAAAAGAAATCCTCTTTGACAGTTGGACAGTGCTTGCAAAACAACATAAAAAAAAGGAGAGAAAGCTGGAAGAAAATATGGGTGTCCTCCAAATAGATGGATAAGGAGAAAAACTTAATCGGCCAGAATCATTTTCCCTTTCATTCCCCAAGTGTCTGTGAGACTATAAAATGAGCTGCAGGTAAACTAAAATGGAGCAGCATGGCCTAGAGGGAAGAGCACGGGCCTGGAAGTCAGAGACCTAGGTTCTAATTCCAGCCTCGCCACTTGTCTGCTGTGTGACCCAGGGCAAGTCACTTCACCTCTGTGTGCCTCAACTCCCTCATCAGTAAAAAATGGGGATTAAGACTGTAAGCCCTGTGTGTCCGATCCGATTATCTTTTATCTACCCCAGAGCTTAATACAGTGCCTGGCAAACAGCAAGCACTTAACAAATGCCATATAAAAAATGATGACTTCATTCATTGAATTTGCTGCCAAATAATCAACCCCTGTTAATCTAACAATAAGGGGAGCAGGAAGAGCTGGACAACAAATGGTCTAATCCAAATGCCTACAGGGTAATGTATGATCTTTACAAAATCAAAATCAACCATTCAACAATCTCAATCCTTTTCGGTGGGTTAGGACCAGACCCAGGGTTAGAGGGAAGATTATTCATTCATTCAGTCAGTCATATTTATTGAGCACTTACTGTGTGCAAAGCACTGTACTAAGTACTTGAGAGAATACAGTATAACAATAAGAAGACACATTCCCTGCCCACAGTGAGTTTATAGTCTGGAGAGGGAGACAGACATTAATGTAAATATATAGATTACAGATATGCATATAAGTGCTGTGAGGCTGGAAGTGAGGATGAGTAAAAGGAGAGAGTCAAGGCGACACAGAAGGGATGGAGAAGAGGAAAGGGGGCCCCCCTTTCCTTAGTCAGGGAAGGCCTCTTAGAGGAGATATGCCTTCAATAAGGTTTTGAAAGGGGGGAGAGTAATTGTCTGTTGGATTTGAGGAGGGAGGGCATTCCAGGCCAGAGGGTGAGGGGTCAGCAATGAGATAGACTAGATTGAAGTACAGTGAGGAGGTTAGTACTAGAGGAGCGAAGTATGCGGGCTGGGTTATAGCAGGAGAGTAGCGAGGTTAAGTAGGAGGGGGCAAGGTGATTGAATGCTTTAAAGCCAATGGTAAGGAGTTTTTGTTTGATGTGGAGGTGGATGGGCAACAACTGGAGTTTCTTGAAGAGTGGAGAAACATGTCCTGTACATTTTTGTAGAAAAATGATCCATATTAAGATCTGGATTAGGATTAGGGTGAGGATTAGGATTAGTGGTGGGATGAAAATTAGGTTTTTGGGTTACAGTTACTTATGGATAGAGAGGGGATTCATTGTAGCCTTTTTTTTCCTGTGATAAATGCCTTGTTATTACTCTTTAAACAAGCAAAGTAGATATAAAGTCAAACAAAGCTGATGAGCAATGGACTGGCATATAAATAAAGGAGACTTTACCCACTGTGATCCCTAAAAGAAACAAACATTAAAATAAAAGATTTAAAAGACTTGGTAAACTTTCTGAACAACATCCTCCATATATCTGCTTTGATTATCTTGAATTGCATATGGTAGATAGCTGTTATTTGCATGAATAATTGGGGGTTCGTACATTTCACTCCCCTATCATATGTAATGGCACATGTCTTCATTCTATTTGATTCTGTAGGAACTGTACCAGAGAACCAGAAAAGATGACATTTTGGCTCACAGAAAGAATCCAAGGAAAACAATGAAAATGCAACATGGAAAGCCATACAATGGAATATATGAGTCACTGCTTGAAATGCTTTTACAAAATTATTGAAAATTCAATAACAAGAATGGGAAAAAATTCTTTCCTAATTATCTTTACTTGGCTTGAACTGAAGACATTTCAGTTACATAGTATATAAAAGAGTTTCAGCTGGCTTAATCCTGAGGCTTCCAAAATTTTTCATATTGAAAACCAGATGATTGTTGTGTGGATAAAAAGCATGCGAACTGCAAGAAAGACATCGGAAAGCACAGATAATCATGGATATGGAAATGTCAGGATTTTAAAAAGGATATGCACCAAAATACATCAATTTCAGTGAGGAATTTTTCCTTCTTTGGTCTTAAAAATGCATCACCCGCTTGGAAATCTGAAGAAGTGTGACTATTAAAACAAAGGTCACACTGTATATATTTTTTGTGAAAAGTTGGGTTACAGGCTCTATTCCTTTAAGAAGAATCTTGCTCTTTCTTCTGCCTCAAGTTGCATGTTACAACCTTGCAGAGGGTGCGACATCCAGCTTTGTACCAACCCAGCCTGGCTCCGGCTGACCCTCCCCAGTTCTTGCCCATATAGGTCCTGGTCCGTTAGTGACCATGTCAGTGGCAGCTCCTCTTTGCCAGGTACGAGCACAATGGTGGCACTGACTCAAAGTGCTTGGTGCCAAAGTGGAAGGCACTGAAAATTCACTTCTGGGGGCCTACAATCCCACTAGATTGTAAACCCTTGAGGGCAGGGATCATGTCTACCAACTCAATTGTACTGTACTGTACTGTAAGCATTTAGTACAGTGCTCTGCACATAATAAGCACTCAAATAGTACTGATGGATTGATTGATGGATAACGAAGTTGCACCATAGACTCTAAGGGAAATGAGCCTATGGACTGCTATTTCAGCAGAACCTCGACCCATCTTGCTTGAAGCAGAGGGCATTAGAGAGCTGGGGTGTTCGCTCAGTCTGGCCCAAGCCCACCTGGATTCAGTTTCGTACCAATTTAAACTGGCCCAGAGGGTCAGATCCTGTGGTCTCTCTGAAGCCCACTTGGCTCTCTGCTTTGTGTGATTTAATCTACAATCTATTCATCAGTACGAGCAAGAAACACTTTGGAAATGTTTTTGTTCATGCTCTGTGGCAATTTCTGAAATTCCTATTAACATTAATATTGCTCAATATCTGAAAGCTTAATTGTGTTTCCAGGATATATTTAACACTGGAAAGCCACAAAACCAAATTGGAAGTTGGTAAAACTGGGGCACTTTGGTGGGGGGGAAGAGATGAAACTGAAACAATCATGCAAGGAGCATTGTATATCTCCACGTAAATATAGATAGCTGTAATTATCAACATTTAACAGTGTTTTGCTTTTTTTATATGCCGTATCCTTTTAGCACTTACTATGTGTCGAACACTGTTCTGAATGGTGGGGTAGGCACAGGTTAATTAGGTTGGACACAGTCCCTGGCCCACATGGGACTCACAGTCTCAGTCAGAGAGAGAACAAATATTTAATCCCCATTTTACAGTTGAGAAAACAGAGGCGCAGATAAATTAAATGATTTGCCCAAGGTCAGGCAGCAAGCAATTGGCAGATCCAGGATTAAAACCGAGGTTCTCTGACTCCCAGCCCCATGTTCTTTCCATTAGGCCATGCTGCCTCCCCATTTTTAACATATAGAGCATTCTGAAAGAAATGGCTACCCCACCTGAGGGGGTAAGAGTTTTGATAAGGTGCGAAAGAATAGGGTCAGATGTGCTGGTGGAGGGGTTGGATTTTGAGAGGAGGCAGATCTTCTTTAGAGATAGTGGCCTTGATCACAAGGAGGCCTTCCCCAACAAAATCCCAACCTCCTCTACTCATTTCATCCTATCAGGCTGCCTTAGTACTTGCATTTATCTTTTTATTGATTCAATTTACTTATTCACTTATTCATTTTTTGCTTTGATTTTTGCCAGTTATATTTATGTGCTTATTCCTGTTCCCACAGTATGAATATAATTTGTGTCTGCCTGTCTCCCCCTTTGATATGTAAGTTTCTCCAGGGCAGTTACAGTTTTTTTTTATCGTATTCTCCTCCAAGTACCTAGTAGTGCTTATTTCCCCTATCCATAATCATCACGTCTACCGATTCTGTTGTACTGTGCTTTGTCAAGTGCTTAGTATGGTGCTTCGCACACAGGAAGCATTCAGTAAATACCACTGATTGTTTGATTGATTGATTTGCACAGAGTAGATGTTCACCAACACTGATGAGGAGGAGGAGGAAGAGGAAGAGCCTAGGAGAGCTACTTAAGGGAGGAATCAATCAATCAATCCATCAATGGCATTTGTTGAGCACTTACTGTTTGCAGAGCACTGTACTAAGCACTTGAGAAAGTACAACACAACAGAGTTGGTAGATGCGATCCTTGTCCACAAGGAGCTTACAGTCTACTGTGTGAAACCTGTGGATAGATGGGATCATAATCATTCCAATGCCTTATTCAAGCATGGCATCCACGTTGAATTTAAGATAGTGCTGTAGTAAAATATAAAACTATACGCAAACCAACCTATGAGCTTCTTCCAAGAGTTTTGCAAGCTAGATAAATTAGTTGAAATTTATGAAATGGATTCTGACCTGTTATTTCCAAGTGTGCGTGAGAGCTTCGTAATAGGAATTCCTGTAACAAGCATTCACTTCGTATGTTCCATTCATACACACTAAATTAAACATAGGTCATTACCATTAGTACAACCCAGAAGATACAAAGTAATTAGAGGCATGGGATTTCCATTCTTCCTGCTAAAACCATTTCAAATAAAAGACTGAAACAAATCCCCATCAGAGGGTGTTGGCGATGGTTCCTGCATTTTAATTCTGCTTCCTTTCATCTTTGCTTTTGACCTGCAGAAAGAATAAAAAATAAGAGGCCCATGGCCAGCAAAACTGAGGACTGAAGCAATTAAATAGGTAATTCATGGAGAGACTGGGGAGGAGGATGAACACTTCTACAAAAATGGGTTTTCTTTAAAGCTTTCAGAAATGAACATGTTAACTATTCATTCACATATGTGAGCAGCCTGGTCTAGTGGAAAGAGCAGAGGTCTAGGAGTCGGAGGATCTGGGTTCTAGTCCTGGCTCTGCCACCTGCCTGATGTGTGACTTTGGGCAAGTCCCTTTAGTTCTCTGTGCCTCAGTTTCCTTATCTGTAAATTGGGAATTAAATATCTGTTCTTCCTTCTACTTAGGCCTGTAAGCTCCTTTGTGGGGCAGGGACTAAGTCCAACCTGCTGATCTTGGAGGTGAGGAGAGCTCACCTCCTCCAGGAGGCCTTCCCAGACTGAGTCCCCTCCTTCCTCTCCCCCTCCCCATCCCCCCGCCTTACCTCCTTCCCCTCCCCACAGCACCTGTATATATGTATATATGTTTGTGTGTATTTATTACTCTCTTCATTTATTTTATTTGTACGTATTTACTCTATTTTATTTTGTTAATACGTTTTGTTTTGTTGTCTGTCCCCCCTTCTAGACTGTGAGCCCGCTGTTGGGTAGGGACGGCCTCTATATGTTGCCAACTTGTACTTCCCAAGCACTTAGTACAGTGCTCTGCACACAGTAAGCGCTCAATAAATACGATTGAATGAATGAATGAATGAATGAATGAATCTACCACAGCGTTTAATACAGTGATTGGCACATAGTAAGCATTTAACAAATATCACTATAACTATCATTATAATAATATTAACTATGAATTCAACAAAATTTCACTCTGAAGTGGTTTCCGTGAATGGACAATGAAAAGCTGGGTTATTTGCCATAACTTCTGACATGATTGCTTCAGTTCTTCGTTTTCTGTACCAGCCCAGCCAACGGCCTGAAGGGCAGACCAGAGGACACAGAGGGTTATATAAGATTTAATCTTAGCTGAAGCACTGACCTGTGTGAGTCATTGATCGTTTGTGATTCAGATAGTTTACCTGGAAAATTAATAAATAGCAGGAACTCACAGAAAGCCAGATGCTAAATGTGACTTGAGTATGGCTGAGAAAAAGAAAAAAGAATACCAAGCAAAGAGAAAAGCTAATGAGCTTTTTTAAATTAAACACTTAATTCTCCTTCTTTTTATTAGTACAAAATGATTTAATAAGCCAAAGAGCACTTAAGCTCCAAAATAGTATTTACTCTCTCTCTCTCATATATTCATATTTTTTTTTACCTCAAATTCAAGGCTTACTCCAGTTGAAGGGAACTGGAAAGGATATAAGGAAATAAACTCTCCCCAGTGCTTAGTAAAGTGTTTTGCACACAGTAAGTGCTCAATAAATATGATTGAATGAATGAATGAAACAATGCCAGCATGTAAATTGTGTGTTTTGAATTCAATTTATTTTTGAAACATGGAGGAATTTGCATTTTCTAACTAGATGACTCACTTTACCTTTGGGCATTTCTCCTTTATAATGGAATAAATTGGTAAGATGTACTTTCTGCCTTAAAATACCATAAAATTGATATGCCTAATCCATGGAACTGTGGTCCAAATAGGCAAATTAGGAAAAAGAAATCCAGGCTTTATACAGTGGCCTGCTTTGGGCTCAAATGGTGCTTCTTGATCTTTCTGGAGTCTCCCACTAGATGGTATCCCTCCTCATATTTTCTCCAATATTACCTTATTCACAGTTCACTTACCTCACTCCAATGTTCTTTGATATGTTCACGCTTAATTATGTTATGGATGGGTTTTTGAGTAGTGGCTTCCCCCCACCCACTGCATCACCACTGCATCTCCCCCCATTCTATAATTCTAACTCTTAAAGTGTTCCTTATACCCATAGTTTTGTTTTGTGTCCCCTGGCCCCATCATCTGCCAGAGTCTTCAGGAAGTGCTAAAATGTCCCGCTTTCAGGCAAAGTTTTGCTTGTGATCATTATGACATTCATATTGAATATATACTATGTGTTTTTGAGACCAAATGCTATACCTGTCCCACATGGGGTATGTGTTTTTGAGACCAAATGCTATACCTGTCCCACATGGGGCTTATGCTATACCTGTCCCACATGGGGCTTATGGTTTATCTTATCTCTATTTTAAAGATGAGGAAACTGAAGACCAGAGAGGTTAAGTGACTTAAACAAGGTCACACCGTAGTCCAGTAACAGAACTGGGATTCAAACCTGGGACTCCTTACTTGCAGTCCCATGTTCATTCCACTAGGTCACATTCTTTTTAACCCAAGCTGTAGTGGTGAATCCAAGGGTGCTTGCAAACAACATGGATGTATTTTCTTTGTCTCTGAACAACAGCGTGGCCTAGTGGATAGAACATGGTCCTGGGAGTCCGAAAGAGCTGTGTTCAAATTCTGGCTCCACCACTTGTCAGCTGTGTGACATTAGGTAAGCCACTTAACTTCTCTGTGCCTCAGTGACCTCGTCTGTAAAATAAGGATTAAGACAGGGACTGTGTCCAACCTGACAACCTTGTATCTACCCCAGTGCTTAGTACAGTGCCTGGTACATAGTAAGTGCTTAACAAATACCATTAAAAAGAAGAGTCAGATTTAATGAAGGGGGACTAGCTCTAGTTTGGCTGCCAGAGAAACCCAGGCTTTGTTATGCTTCCCACCTTGGCCTCGGGCCTGGGCACCACTTGCAGCCTAGTTCCTGTAAGCCACTTCTCACATTGGCCCAGGCTTGGGCCTAGACACCATTCCTTGCCTCACAATCCTCGGCAAGGTTCTTTGCCTTGGCTCCAGGCCCAGCAGCTACTTTTCGTCTCAACTCCAGGCCCTGAATCCTCTGGGAAAAGATGAGGTAGATGTGAGGAGTGAGAGGGTGGAGAAGGTAGATAAATGGCGAAAAGAGGGTGAGGAGTGACAGGTTTGGACTGTGTCTGTGAGAGGCTTGGAGCAGTGCGTCAGTGTGTGTGACAGGCTGGGGTCCTGGGTTGCCAGGAGACCGGTGTTGAGGGTAAGAGGGTGAAATGGAAGCTGAATGAGTTTAGTTAGGTGTCTTTCCTGTCTCTGTTTCACCATATTTCTGTTTTCTCTCTGGGCCTGGCCTGTCTCTTTCTCTGTCTCTATGTTTGTCTCTGTTGCCCACATGTTTCTCTCGGTTGTCCACTATGCCCACATGCTTGGACCATTGCCTCTCACCCAGTGGTCTCCTGGAAGCCCAACTCCCTGGAATCCTTGCTCCTACAATTTATCCCTGCCTCTTTTTGATCTGGAAAAAAATCTGGTCACTTAAATCTTAACCTTTACCCTGCACCTTAATCCTCTGCCCATTGACCCTGCATCAAACTCTAAATTTAAACCTTAACCCATTGAAGTACCTCTCTAGTACAAACATGGGCAAGCATCACTCTCATTGTACTCATCATTGCAATCTAAGACTTTCAGTGGGGAGAAGGGATTGAAGACAGACATATCAGGAGTGATGAAAACATTAAAGCTCAATACAAATTCATTCATTCAGTCATTCAATCGTATTTATTGAGTGCTTACTGTGTGCAGAGCACTGTACTAAGCTGATTACACAAAATAGGCTCAAGGTCTCGACAGAAATGGGGAAATCCAAGAGCGCTGGGAAGCAGCATTTATCCTCAGCCCAACATGCACGGAGCATATTTTGAGAAGAAAGGAAAAAAGGATGTGTGTCCAGTGCTGGATCAATTTCTTTGTCATGTAGCCAAAACTGGGGAGACAATGTGAGTTGCCAACTGTTTTTTTTTTCTTTTCATTCATTAAGGCCTATTCAGTATCAACACCAGAATTTAAGTTTAGAAAAAATGACTCTTTTTATAGTTAAAATCTTTGATTTGTCCCCTTTTTATCACAAATTTGGATTGGCTCTACCAATACCTGGCTCAGTTTCTATGCGTCTCTTAATCTGATAATTTCCGAAGCTCGTGATTTGCTTTCTTTACCTTCATTGTCTTAAAATGAGTGCTTAGTAAAGTGCTCTGCACACAGTAAGCGCTCAATAAATATGATTGAATGAATGAATGAAAATGTTTCTCTCCCCTGCTCCCCCCCCCCCCCCCCCCCACCCCATTCCCAGTCTATGAGCCCATTGTGGGCAGGGATTGTCTCTATTGTATCTGTTGCTGAATTGTACTTTCCAAGCACTTAGTACAGTGCTCTGCCCATAGTAAGTGCTCAGTAAATATGATTGAATGAATGAATGAATATCGGGGGCTTGGTGTGTATGGTGCATGAATTAACCCACCAAGGTAAAAGTTCAGTAGGTCTCAGACTACTGAGACTTCACCGCCCGGAATTCTCGGCCTCTTCCTTCTGAAAAGCCATACAAAACAAAAGTATCTCACACCCCTTCTTTTCCTTAGTGAAGTGGGCTAGGAATGGGGAGAAGCCCACCCCCAGCCTGGATTTGGGTGAATTTAAATACAAAATGAGGTCACGGGAAACACCTAAACGTACACTTTTGTGCATTTTGTGTGGGTTTTTTAAAAATAGAGTTAATAAACCACAGCACTCAAAGTAGAAGGGCTGGAATAGAAAAGTATAGGGTTAAAACAAAAGTGGAAAATTACAGATCCATGTGGCATACTGAAGTAGAAGAAATTTACAGATTAAAAATAACTTTAACAGATGTCTTAGCTCTTACTGAACTGAGGCAGGTCGAACTGTGGGTTTATGGGAACTCTGGGACCTGAACAGGTCATCCGGTCCATGATTGGGCCCCTATATCTACGAGATCACAAGACCATGTTGGCTTTTTTGCTTTCATTGCTTACCCACCAGTGAAATCATAGAACCCCTGCCTCCTCCCCATTAGAGGGGTAAATAGAGCTCTAGTCCTGGAAGATGGATGGAATAAGAGAAAGAGAAGCCCTTCTCCTACCTTTAAGGAGTTAAATCTGTGCTTTCCTTTCCTTTTTTGCCATGTCTCAAACCCTGTAGGGGTAACCTTTTGTGATACTAGATCCACAAAAGACAGAGAGGCTGTGACCCTCACTCTAAGTTCCCTCTTCCAGTCTGCCACGAAAAGACGGGGAGAAAATAAAGAAGGCATGCAACTGAACTGAGCTGGAAATTGGGTAAATCCCAATTACTCCTGCTGTGCACATGTAGATCTGCTGTTACCCTGCTGTTTCACTTATCTTCCAGGATAGTCTTCAAGCATACTAAGGGTCTTTTTTGGTTTGTTTGTTTTTGTGAGGAGAATGCTGGCCAGGTCTCCATGTACACAGAAGAGTGATAAAAGAAACTGGGCCAGGGTCACTTTATTCCACTCCCTCCTACATGGGACTGTGTGCCCCATGTGAGGCAGGAACTTGATCCAACCTGATTATCTTTTATCTTCTTCAGTGCTTGGCACACGGTAAGCATTTTTATGATATCTATTAAGCACTTTCTATGTACCAGGCACTGTTTTAAGCACCAGGGTAGATACAAGGCAAACAGGTTGGACACAGTTCCTGTCCCACATGGGGCTCGCAGTCTAAATCCCCAGTTTACAGATGAGGTAACTGAGGCACAGAGAAGTGAAGTGACATGCCCAAGGTCACACAGCAGATAAGTGGCGGAGCCGGGATTAGAAACCAGGTCCTTCTGACTCCCAGGCCTGTGCGTTATCCACTAGGCCACACTGCTTCTCTTATCTAAGCATTTAACAAATACCATAAATATTATTGTCATTATCAATCTGTGGTATTTATTGAGTGCTTATTGTGTGCAGAGCACTGTACTAAGTGCCTGGGAGAGTACAATACAATAGAGTTAGTAGATATGTACCCTGCCCACAAGGAGCTTACAACCTAGTAGGGGAGACAGACATTAAAATAAATTCTGGATGGGGAAAATGGCATAGTGTCAGGACATGTGCATAAGTGTTGTGGGGCTGAGCATAGGGTGAATTCATTCATTCATTCATTCATTCATTCATTCAATCGTATTTATTGAGTGCTTACTGTGTGCAGAGCACCGTACTAAGTGCTTGGAAAGTACAATTCGGCAACAGAGACAGTCCCTACCCAACAATGGGCTCACGGTCTAGAAGGGGGTGACAGACAACAAAACAAAACAAGTGCTTAATGGGTACAGATCCCCATAAGTGCGTAGGTGATTCAGAGAATGGGAAGCATGGAGGAGAGGTGGGAATTTGGGATCAGGAGTCCCCAGAGACCGAGGGACCTGGGAAAGGAAAAGATACCCAGCTTCCTCTTCCCCTTCACTGACTAACCTCATACTTTGGTGCCTCTTCTTGCTACTGGATCAGATTCCCTCCCTAGCAGCACCGGAGAGTCAGAGGAAGAAAGGGGGTCCAACAGGCCAAGGAAGTGTTAGAGGGGGAAATAAGGTGGAGGCAACGTTAGGGATTGGAAGAGGATCTGGGATCTCTGTTTCCTCCCCTGCCCTCTGGTGCTTGGAGACCCTGTAAGGTGGAGGCAACGTTAGGGATTGGAAGAGGATCTGGGATCTCTGTTTCCTCCCCTGCCCTCTGGTGCTTGGAGACCCTGTACCCAACCCCATTATTCCTAGACCCCGTTCCCTCCCCACGGCTCTAGTGCTGCTGCGATTTGTGGGAGAGAATGGAGTCAGAATGGAGTCAGACAGCAGCAGGAATTGGGAAAGGGATCCCTGGTGCTGCTGAAACCCATGCCCTCTCCCGGATTCCCACATCCCAGCTCTCCACGATCTCTGACTGCCCAGAACCAGAGGCCTGGGATGTAGAAGAATGGGAAGCCGGGGACCAAGGGCAGGGAACTATTTTAAAAAAAAACAATCTTAAGGAGAAGCAGGGAGCTCCCAGCCAAAGAGGAGCAAGGAGGTTCCTGAATTTTAAAATGTCAGTGGTTTTATTAATCAATCAATCAATCAATCAATCATATTTATTGAGCGCTTACTGTGTGCAGAGCACTGTACTAAGTGCTTGGGAAGTACAAGTTGGCAACATATAGAGACAGTCCCTACCCAACAGTGGGCTCACAGTCTAGAAGGGGGAGACAGAGAACAAAACCAAACAGACTAACAAAATAAAATAAATAGAATAGATATGTACAAGTAAAATAAATAAACAAATAAATAAATAGAGTAATAAATATGTACAAACATATATACATATATATATATACAGGTGCTGTGGGGAAGGGAAGGAGGTAAGACGGGGGGGGATGGAGAGGGGGCGAGGGGGAGAGGAAGGAAGGGGCTCAGTCTGGGAAGGCCTCCTGGAGGAGGTGAGCTCTCAGTAGGGCCTTGAAGGGAGGAAGAGAGCTAGCTCAGTGGATGGGCAGAGGGAGGGCATTCCAGGCCAGGGGGAATGACGTGGGCCGGGGGTCGATGGCGGGACAAGCGAGAATGAGGCACGGTGAGGAGATTAGAGGCCGAGGAGCGGAGGGTGCGGGTTGGGCTGTAGAAGGAGAGAAGGGAGGTGAGGTAGGAGGGGGCGAGGTGATGGAGAGCCTTGAAGCCGAGGGTGAGGAGTTTCTGCATGATGCGCAGATTGATTGGTAGCCACTGGAGATTTTTGAGGAGGGGAGTAACATGCCCAGAGCGTTTCTGGACAAAGACAATCCGGGCAGCAGCATGAAGTATGGATTGAAGTGGGGAGAGACACGAGGATGGGAGATCCGAGAGAAGGCTGATGCAGTAGTCCAGACGGGATAGGATAAGAGCTTGAAAGAGCAGGGTAGCGGTTTGGATGGAGAGGAAAGGGTGGATCTTGGCAATGTTGCGGAGCTGAGGCCGGCAGGTTTTGGTGACGGCTTGGATGTGAGGGGTGAAGAAGAGAGCAGAGTCGAGGATGACACCAAGGTTGCGGGCTTGTGAGACGGGAAGGATGGTAGTGCCGTCAACAGTGATGGGAAAGTCAGGGAGAGGGCAGGGTTTGGGAGGGAAGACAAGGAGTTCAGTTTTGGACATGTTGAGTTTTAGGTGGCGGGCAGACATCCAGATGGAGATGTCCTGAAGGAGGAGGAGATGCGAGCCTGGAGGGAGGGGGAGAGAGCAGGGGCAGAGATGTGGATTTGGGTGTCATCAGCGTAGAGATGATAGTTGAAGCCATGGGAACGAATGAGGTCACCAAGGGAGTGAGTGTAGATCGAGAACAGAAGGGGACCAAGAACTGAACCTTGGGGAACCTCCACAGTAAGGGGATGGGAGTGGGAGGAGGAGCCTGCAAAAGAGACTGAGAATGAACGACCGGAGAGATAAGAGGAGAACCAGGAGAGGACGGAGTCTGTGAAGCCAAGGTTGGATAGCGTGTTGAGGAGAAGGGGGTGGTCCACAGTGTCGAAGGCAGCTGAGAGGTCGAGGAGGATTAGGATAGAGTATGAGCCGTTGGATTTGGCAAGCAGGAGGTCATTGGTGACCTTTGAGAGGGCAGTTTCCATGGAATGTACGGGATGGAAGCCAGACTGGAGGGGGTCGAGGAGAGAGTTGGTGTTGAGGAATTGGAGGCAGTGCGTGTAGACAACTCGTTCAAGGAGTTTGGAAAGGAATGGTAGGAGGGAGATGGGGCGATAACTAGAAGGTGAGGTGGGGTCAAGACAGGGTTTTTTTAGGATGGGAGAGACATGGGCATGTTTGAAGGCAGAAGGGAAGGAACCAGTGGAGTGCTTTACTGAGGGCAAAGCACTTGGGAGAGAAGAACAGAAGCAAGACGTGTTCCCGGCCTTCAAGGAACTTACAGTCTAATGTGGAAGATTGATGGACAAGAATTATTTATGAAATGGAGGGAGCAGGAGGAAGAACAAGGCTATAAACAGGTATTAATAACCTCAGGATGAAATTAGGTGAATAAAGAACTGAATATATTAACAATAGGTATGGTATTTGTTAAGCACTATGTGTCAGGCTCTGTACTAAGCACTGGAATATGCATCTGAATCAGAGTGCTAAGGATGGGAACCAATCAATAACCAATACTGTGGGCAGAGCACCATACTAAGCACTTGGGAGAGTAAAATAGCCTAAGCAGATATGAGCCCAGCCCTCCAGGAGCTTAAAATGTAGTGGGGGAGACAGACATTAACATTAATTAATCAACCAATCAATAGCATTTATTGAGTTCCTTCTTTGTGCACTATATTGAGTGCTTGGGAGAGTACAGTCAAGTTAATAGACACAATCCCAACCAAGCAGAGGAAACATAAGTTTGTAGTTTGCTCAAAATGCTCAAAATTTCAGAAGAGCTTTAAAGATAAGAAAAGCTGTGACCCTGCAGATATGAAGGAGGAAGGAGTTCCAGGTAGGAGGAAGGGTGTGAGTAAGGGATCAGAGTGGGGAGAGTTGAGAGTGAGGCATAGAGTGTAGGTTATCTTGAGAGAAACAAAGGGTGTGAGATGAGGTGCAGCAAAAGGTGTGGATAGGTAGCGGGGAGTAAGTTGATTGAGTACCTTCAAGTCAATGGTCAGGAGTTTCTGCTTTATGCAAAGAAGAATGGATAACCACTGAAGACTTTGAAGGGAGGGGAGATGTGTGCAGAACAAAGTTTTAGGAAAATAGTCCAAGAGTGAAGGAACAGCACTGAGAAGAGGTAGATGGGGTACTAACTGGATGGTGCAGCGCGATCCAGAGAAGGTTTTTAAGGGTAGGGGGGATGTAACCCCTATCCCCCTAGCGTGGATCAACAGAAAGAGCCTGGGCTTGGGAGTCAGAGGTCATGGGTTCTAATCCTGGCTCCTCCACTTGTCAGCTGCGTGACTTTGGGCAAGTCACTTAACTTCTCTGTGCCTCAGTTCCCTCATCTGTAAAATGGGGGTGAAGACTGTGAGCCCCATGTGGGACAACCTGATTACCTTGTATCTCCCCCAGTGCTTAGAACAGTGCTTTGCACATAGTAAGCGCTTAACAAATACAATCATTATTATTATTATTATTAACCATGTTTTAAGGCAGAGGGGAAGGGGGCATCAGAGAATGAGCTATTGAAAATGAATAAAACATAAGTGCTAGAGGTGGCTGTTAGGTTGATTTGTTGTCTTTGTTTTGTTTTGTAACCATAGACAAAAGAGAGTTATCTCCTGTGCCAGGCAGTAATTGACTGGTAACAGGGAAAATGTCTTGCATTGGGACAGATGGCTTTCCGTTACTGGCAGTCACGGCTCCTCTCTTTGCTCAGCTCTGAACCACTCTGCTCTGGCCTCTTCTGCCACTAGAGGGCCCATCCCCAAATCAAAACCTCTGTGCATTTTTTTAACGGTATTCGTTAAGTGCTTATTACGTGTCAAGAACTGTTCTAAGCGCTAGGGTAGAAACATGTTTATCAGGTTGGACACAGTACCTGCCCCACATGGGGCTCATAGCCTAAGCAGGAGGGAGTAGGATTTAACCCCCATTTTACAGACGAGGTAACTGGGACCCAATGAAGTGAAGTGACTTGCCCAAGGTCACAGGGAAGGGAAGCAGCAGAGCTAGTATTAGAACGCAGGTCCTGTTCTTTCCACCAGTCCATGTGCAGAGGACTGGGGACTGTTTGGGTCATGGATTACCCCTGCACTAGGAGCATGAACAGGAGCAGAAGAGCCAGGCGAGCATTAACACTTCATGTGTCACCATTCACAACCCATAAAAATCCCTAGAGAATTGGTGTGGCCTAGTGGAACGAGCACAGGCTGAGGAGTTAGGGGACCTGGGTTCTAATTTCGGCTTCACCATCTGCCTACTGTGTGACCTCGGACAAGTCACTTAACTTCCCTGTGCCTCAGTTTTCTCATTAGTAAAATGGGGATTAAATACCTGCTTCCACTGCCACTTAGATTGCAAGCCCCATGTGGTACAGGGACTGTGTCTGATCTGCTTATATTCTAACCCCACTGCTTGGTATTCACCACAGTTTTTATCATTATTATTACCACCCAGTGGCAAGGGGTTGGGAGAGCTAATCCGATGCAATCCAAACAGAGCCAGGATCCCCATGAGGTGGTTTCAATTTGTGTTGCCTTGTAGGGTGGCCAGTGGTCTCATTTTATAGCAGACAGTCTGGTTCCCAGCTGGCCTGTTCTCTGTCCAGTTCTGACAGAACTGGACATTTTTATGTCTGGTTTTTATTTTGGCTCCAAAGCCTCCCTCCGCCACAGCTCCTGCCAGTGAGTTCCACAGCTTGGACACCGTGCCAGACTTCACACTGACCCGGGAAGAGAACACAAAGGCCCAGAAGCAAGTTGGCGGGTGTGGGGTTCAGATGGGGTTAAATCTGCTTGCTTCTGAGAAACAGTGCCCATGGCACCATCTCCTTATGCTGCATTCCCGGTGTAGTGTGTGTGACATGATAGGCATCTCTTTGCACAACACAGGCCACCCTGACCCCTTAGACAGTAATGCTGGGCATTTAGTTGTTCCATGCCACCAGGGGTCTCTGCTTCGACACTCCCTCCCCCACCCCCCTGCAATCCCCTTCTTTCTCCTTCTTCCTTCACTGGGAAATTTATGTCTTAACCCAACACTTAATATAAGCAAGGATGCAGAATTTAACTTTTGAGTTCCTGGCACTGAATTAAACACGGGCCTGTGACAATTATTCCAAGTTCGTATGAACTGATAAATTGGTATTTATTAGACTCCTATGTAGAGTTGATTATGCTTGAAGAAGGATTTTTTGAATAACCAGAATGTCCCTTACCCTAATTCCCATCCCACTAGCAGATTTAGGGCAATGTTTGGATTTCCAGATGTAAACATGGGGAACAAAGGATGAAGTCTACTTGTTCCTGTAGCAGAGTTTTCCAATTTTTCCAATGTGGCCACTTCAAAGTTCCATTTTATTTTATGTTCACTATTCTGTATGAATTTTGCCTTGAACATAAATGCTACTCCTCTAATCCTCTTTAACTGAAATTGCCCAGATAATTGGCACCATCCTGAAGCAAGAATGAATAGATCTCTTTAATCCTTGTTTGCTTAGTGTTTACATGGTGTTTGGAATGTTGAAGACGTTTTATTGTCAGAGTTAGTTGATATGCGGAATATTCCTGAAAGAGAAATCAATACTAAAAAAATTATTCTCTGGATGAAATTTGGTTTTTACTCAATCAATCAATTAATCAGTCAATGCTATTTATTGAGTGCTTACTGTATGCAGGGCTCCGTACTAAGAGCTTGGGGGAGTTATCCCCCCTCATTCTCTTACTCATTTCCTTTCCTCTTTCTTCTCTCCCAACCATCCTCCCCCTTTTCCTCCTTACAGCCTGCTGGCATAATAATATATTGGACTCTTTTCTTTTCCCATGCAGGGCAATTGAAGTAACATGGCCTAATGGAGAGATCACGAGCCTGGGAGTCAAAAGGAGCTGGGATCAAATTCCAGCCCACCATCTGTCTGCTGTGTGACTGTGGGCAAGCCACTTCACTTCTCTGTGCCTCAGTTACGTCAGCTGTAAAATGGGGATTAAGAATGTGAGTCCATGCTGGACAGGGACTACGTCTAATCTGATTAACTTTTATCTACCCCAGCACTTAAGTACAGTGCCTGGAGCATAGTGAGTCCTTAATAAATACCATAAAAAAAATTACGGGGCTGGCTTCCCCAACTTCATCTTACAATAGAGAAATGAGTCCTAGATCCAAAACACAAAGTGACTTGTCAGAAACAGCCAAAAGAATAGGAAAGAGATCCTTTGGAACCTCTTGCCCTCACATAAGAGGCTATTTACTTAAGAATTATAACCAGAAGTTTTTCTAAGTGTTTCATTTGGCAACAGAATGAGCTTTTAGAAAACATGGTAATGAAGTTTTTTGAAGTATACCGAAGTTACTTTATTTGTTAAAGTGTAAAATGCAATTTTATTCTGTTCATTATTACTTAAATAGTCTGTCTAGTACTCTTCCGTTCTTATGGGCAGGGATCATGTCTACCAATTCTACCGCACTCTCCCAAGCACTTAGTACATGCTCTGCACACAGTAAGTGCTCAAAAATACCATTGATTGATTGATTGATTTCCATCAGCGCTCAAAAGAATAGAGATCATTCTTCATTATTAAGTTAGAAAGAGATGGTACAGAGAAACACAAAATTACAAATGGACGATTTGGGCCTAACACATTTCTATAAACACTTGAGTGGAAATCTATTTGCTCTTAGTCAAATAACTTCATACACCTTCTATATTTCCCAAAGTGAAAACGAGTTAGACATTATTAGACAATTATATACTTTGGGGTTCATGCCTACAACTGCCTCAATGACAATATCAAAGTGGTCTGTATTTTCTAGCAAGGGGGCCATGATCTTGAAATATCGAGATAATAAATGCAGAGCACTCGATGTCAGGAGCATCAGGCGCCAGAGAAAAGTTGCTATTATCTGCCAGCGTCAAATAAATCAGCGGAGAGACAACACATGAAAGCAACCTGTAAATGTTTTGTCCCCATGGAAAGGATGAAATTAGCATACAACCTATCATACTTGAAAGTGAAAGATGTACCTTCCTAACTAGCTTAAACATAATATTTAGCCTCTATGTAGAGCTCTTCAAGGTAGCTTATACATAATAATTAGTTAATTAGCAATCAAAATAATATGTTGGGTAAGTAAACATTAATATTATTCCAGTTTAACAGACTGGAAAAGTGAGACTGAAGGAGCCAGGCCCAGCCTGAGACCTAAGATCCTCTAAGTCCTGGGCCACACATTGGTAAGATCTTAAAGTGAAACAGAATAATTGAAAATTTGGATTTCCAAATAGAGGATCAATCAATCAATCAATCATATTTATTGAGCACTTACTGTGTGCAGAGCACTGTACTAAGCACTTGGGAAGTACAAGTTGGCAACATATAGAGACAGTCCCTACCCAACAGTGGGCTCACAGTCTAAAAGAATTTCAATGGTTCTTTATAAACATTGCTAAAAGATGTAAAGAGATTGTACGACTGATTTAATGATCTTTCAAAAGATTTCAATCTTTTTACTTTTATGACTGCAGCCCTATAGGTAGCTGTTTATAAAAAGTGATGACTAATATGTATCACATCTCTTCAATCAATCAAACTTATTGAGTGCTGTGTGCGGAGCACTGTACTAAGAAGTTGGGAGAGTACAACACAACAATATAACAGACATATTCCCTGCCCACGGCAAGCTTACTGTCTAGAGGGGGAGACAGATATGACTATAAGTAAATAAATTATGGACATATGTGCTGAGGGGCTGGGGGGTTGGTGGTGAGTAAAGGGAACAAGTCAGGACAATGCAGAAGAAATGGGAAAAAAGGAAACGAGGGCTTAGTCAGGGAAGGCCTCTTGGAGAAGATGTGACTTCAACAAGGCTTTGAAGGTGGGGAGAGTGATTGTCGGGTAGGAAGAGGGAGGGGGTTCCAGGCCAGAAGCAGGATGTGGGCGAGAGGTCGATGGTGAGATAGACCAGATTGAGGTACAGTGAGTAGGTTGGCATCAGAGGAGCAAAGTTTCGAGACTGGCTTGTAGTAGGAGAAGATTGAGGTGAGGTAGGAGGGGGCAAGGTAATTGAGTGCTTGAAAGCCAATGGTAAGGAGTTTCTGGATGGACAACGCATGAAGGTTCTTGAGGAATGGGGAAACACTGACTAAACGTTTTTAATAGAAAAATGATGTGGGCAGTGAGGTATGGACAGAAGTGGGGAGAGACAGGAGGCAGGGTGGTCAGTAAGGAGGCTGATACAGTAATCAAGTGGGATAGGATAAGTGCTTGGATTAACATGGTAGCAGTTTGGATGGGAAGGAAAGGGCAGAATTTAGCAATGCTGTGAAGGTTGAACCAAAGGATTTAGTGATAGACTGAATTTGTGGGTTGAATGAGAGAGCCAAGTCAAGGATAATACCAAGGTTCCGGCTTGTGGTGCTCTCTACAGTGATGTAAAAGTCAGCAGGGGGATAGGGTTTGGGTGGGAGGATATGGAGTTCTGTTTTGAACATGTTCAGTTTAAGATGACAGCAGAACATTCAAGTAGAGATGTCTTGAAGGCAGGAGGAAATCCGAGACTGCAGAGAGGAAGAGAGATCAGGGCTTGGGATGTTGATTTGGGTATCATCTGGTAGTTGAAGCCTTTGGGGTGAATAAATTCTCCAAGGGAGCAGGTGTAGATGGAGACTAGAAGGGGACCAAGAACTGAACCTTGAGGGACATTCACAGTTAGGGGGAGGGAGGCAGAGGAGGAGCCCGCAAAAGAGACTGAGGAGAACCAGGAGAGGACAGTGTCGGTGAAGTCAAGGTTGGATAATGCTTCCAGGAGAAGGGGGTGGTTGACAGTATTGAAGGCAGCTGAGAGGTCGGGGAGGATTAGGATGGAGTAGAGGCCACTGGATTTGGCAAGAAGGAAATCAGTATCTGGCTACATAGAGATGTGGAAAGACCACATTCTTCATATCTTCTTCATATTTTCTACTGGCTTTATTGAACCCCCCCCCTGCCCCCCCCCCCCCCACAAAACGGGAGTTTTCCAGCATTTATCCTGGCACCTAAAATTTTTGGCGGGCTAGTGAATATTTACAGTTGTTAAATTTAATTTAGTGTCATTTGATTCAGCAGAATCGTATATCTGCTTTATAATATTGTTCTATATTTGTGTAAAAGGATTTTATCATGATCATTATGTTCATCTTCATTGTGTGCTTGCCAGGGAATGAGTGGCATGCAGTAATGGTATGTTCTTAGGGTGCAAATTGGCTGTGACCTCCAGGGCTATAAATAAAAAAAATAAAAATTATGGTATTTGTTAAATGCTTACTATATGCCAAGCACTGTTCTAAATACTGGGAAAGATACAAGGTAATCAGGTTGGACACAGGTTGGCTTTGTGGTGGGACTGGGGCATAGTGACTCCAGTGATCCAATTCAGGTTTAATTTAACTCCCAATCTAGAGGAAAAATAAATTGGGATTGGTCAATTTTATATATTCTTTCCCTTTCCCTCACTTTCTCTCTACCCCAGACTTGGAAAAATTTTCTGGTAGAAATACTGATGAGCCTGATAATTCCCAACTAAGTCTTGTGTCTAAAAAAGCAGTTCAATCAGCTGAACCTGAGAGGCCAGATCTTCTCATCTGTACTTGGCAAACACCCTTAACCTTGTGGCCTTGCCTCTCCTCAATTCAACATTCTTCTCAAGCTGGGTCACCTTCTCCCCATCTGCCACAGGCCAGAACAGTAGGATCATATCTATCCCAGGCATTGGTATTTTCCCAACTGAAATTTTTCAGAAGAAACATAATAATAATAATAAAGATGGTATTTGTTAAGAGCTTACTATGTGCCAGGCACTGTACTGGGGTGGATACAAGCAAATCGGGTTGGACACAGTCCCTTGTCCCAAGTGTCGCTCACAGTCTCAATCCCCATTCTACAGATGAGGTAACTGAGGCACAGAGAAGCGAAGAGACTTGCCCGAGGTCACACAGCAGACGAGTGGTGGAGTTGGGATTAGAACCCACAACCTTCTGACTCCCAGGCCCATGCTCTTTCCACTGTGCCATGCTGCTTCCCTATAGTTTAACCATGACTCTACAATGAAAGCCCACCACTCAGAGGCTACCTATTGTTCAGAGTTTGGATTGTGAGGATGCAGTTAAGCAGCGTGGTTTAGTGGAAAGAGCCTGGGCTTGGGAGTTGGAGGTTGTGGGCTCTAATCCCAGCTCCACCACTTGTCAGCGGTGTGACTTCGGGCAAGTCACTTTACTTCTCTGGGCCTCAGTTACCTCATCTGTAAAATGGGGATGAAGACTGTGAGCCCCATGGGGGATAACCTGATAACCTTGTATCTATCCCAGTGCTTAGAACAGTGCTTGGCACATAGTAAGTGCTTAAAAATACCATTATTATTATTAGTAGTAGTAGAGAGGTGTTCACCACTAATCCCTCTCTGATCCCCTCCCAAGAATCCTGATGTCACATCACTCTGATTAAAAATAACATTACTGGCATTTTCATTTCCTTATTTCTGTCTCTTCCCATCTGTAGCCAGACTGGGTAGGCTTAAGACTACCCAGGGTCTGGGCAAGACTGTACAGTAGTGGGGTAAGGAGGAGAGGGTAGGGCCACCCATCTCTCTTAGTAATAGTTGAAATCATATGAACTCCTGGGCATCCACAAGGGAGAAGAAGGGAAGCACACACCATGGATGTGCAGCCTGGCTTTCACGAATCAGTAATAGTCATTCATTCATTCATCTGTATTTATTGAGCACTTACTGTGTGCAGAGCACTGTACAGAGCGTTTGGGAGAGCACAATAGCAGGTACATTCCCTGCCGACAATGAGCTTACAGTCTAGAGACCGTGTTATTAATTGTGCTATTTTAGTATCTAGTAAGCTCTATTTGCTAAGGTAGAGACGAATGTTCAGATTATGCACAGTCCCTGTCCCACACGGGGCTCACAATCTACCAAAAGGGAGAGTGGATGTCTTGTCCTCCTTTTTCCAATGAGGAAACTGAGGCACAGAGAAGTTAAGCTCCTTGTCCAAGGTCACACAGCAGACCAGTGGTAGAGCTGGGATTAGAACCCAGATCTCCCAATTCTCAGGTCCGTGCTCAACCCAGGTGCTTTCCAATAGGCCACACTGCATTCCACAGGCTGAATTTCAATGCACTTTCATTAAAATGAAAACAAGCCAGTAGCAGGTGATGTATACTTAGATTCCCTTTGTTTTCAAAGTGACAAGCAGTTCACCACTTGTAGGATCAATATTCTGCTGTGAATGCAACACTGAAATCCTCGAGTCTGTATAACATTGAATTAAGTCATTCTTGAATATCATTTGCCAAGCATTTTTCCTGTTTGCCTCATGGACAATTGTCCTCCTCAAATTAACCAGTTACTAGAATGTGCTGTTAGCTTCCATTCCTTTCTAGTGGGTAACTCTGAGCTGAGGAATTGCATTGACTAGCTTCCCTGCCTAAACAGCGAGTCTAGTTCCAAGCCTGATTGTTAACAACTTTGTCGTGCCTAAAAGACTGCTTGTGAAGTTTTCCAAGAAGCCGAATATGAAATAGATTCCAGGTCCAGGTTTATCTTATACCACAGGATGAAGAGCTTGATTGCTTTATCGAAATGAGTTTTGTTTGAAGCTTATTGCTTTGTTAACACTAAGCATACCTGTGAAGTCTGCCAGAAAACACACTTTGTTGACATATTTGCCTTCTTCCTAGTCTCTTGGTATGTTACTTAACAGCAGAACCAAAATGCCTCAGTATGTACTGTACGGTAGCTAGATTAAAAGCCCCTTCAATTTTTTATTGTCATTTTCTGCCTTTATGTCATTCCACTATGCTGAAGTAGTTAGGAAGGGTCATGATGCTTCAGCTGAAACATAAAAGACATGTAAAAAGAGTAATTAGCAAATGGCTGAGGTCATTCTGATTTCCCATTCACAGCGAATTGACAAATGTGGGGCTATAACGTCTCCATTTCAGTATCGAGAATTGGAGAATTCGACTTTCAAGTGAGAGGGCAGAACTTCACTTTCCTCTCAGTAACAAGACTTTAATAGTGACTTCGCAGCACTGCATTACGAAAAAAAAACTACTCAGCTGAGACAACCTATTTTGAACCTTCCACCCAGCTGCAAATCCCACTAAATTCGTGATTTATTCACCGCTTTGAGGTGGTGCCTTCCTTAAGACGGCAGAATTAGACCAGATGTGTGGGCTACATTTCCCTAGCATGAACAATAATAATGTGTAGTTACTTCACTACTATTCTTAAAGTTGTAACCTGCCGAACCAGACTCATCCTCCCCTGTAATTTGGATTAATTAGGTGGGGTTGTAGTGTTCCCTTAAAATACCATTTTTAAAAAGTGTGTGTGTGTGTGTGTGTGTGTGTGTGTGTGTGTGTTTGGTGGGGGAGGGCAAGGAAGGGAGGAAAATCCCACATGTGATTTTCAAAATTAGACTTGAAATACATCATTTAGATTTTTTTGGAAGCACAAATCAGGAGTCAAAGCATACTAGAGTTTCCACATAATGGAAGAAAAGTCTCCACAGGATTCGCTAAGGCCAAATTTTATTAATTTAAAGACGAAAAGCCTTTTGCAACTTGCTCAAGTTTTCACCTACTCTGCCTCTTTCCAAATAGGCTTTGCTTCAATGTCAAACTTGGGGAGCAGTCAGCACCCTCCTCCCCGCCAGAAGGTTAAATAAAGTTGCACGAGGATTTCTTCGGGGTTGCAATAACCCCCGTGGATACTTAGGGACTCCAAACAATACCGCATTCTCTCACGCTTCGCAACCCAGCCCCCCGAACCGTCCCTCGTTTATGAGCGACTGCAGGGTAGAGGCCGTTGGCTTAGGCGTCGAGTGAAAGTATGCGCGCTGGCTCGAATCAATACGGTCGAAGAGTCCTCTAAAGCATTTCCAAGGAAGTCTCGAGCAATTAGTTCAGTCCATAGACAGCCTCGCAGCAGCCAGCCTGTCTGGGGTGCTGCTTCCGATGACGAGCAGCGAAGCGGTTCCAGTTTTACGAACTCTCTTTGGCGTCTGGGCTTTTCGAAGAACTTTCGGCAGCGGCTGGTAGGAGTTTGGGACTGCGAGGCTTTGGCTTTCGCCGAGCGGGTGGCTGGCTGGCTAGCTCCGGGCGTTTTTCTTTCTCCTCTCCCGTCTCGAGAGGTCGCCCCCCTTCTCTTGCCTCGGCGTTTCTTCGTCCGGACCCCGCTCCTCTTCCTCCTCCATCTTCTCCTCCTCCCACCCTGACCATGGGCTTCGAGCTAGATCGCTTCAACGGAGACGTGGACCCGGACTTCAAGTGTAATCTGTGCAACAAAGTTTTGGAAGATCCGCTCACGACTCCCTGCGGTCATGTGTTTTGTGCCGGCTGCGTCTTGCCCTGGGTCGTCCAGCAGGGCAGCTGCCCGGTGTTGTGTCAGAGGATCTCGACGAAGGAGCTGAACCACGTTCTGCCCCTCAAGAGCCTCATCCTCAAGCTGGACATCAAGTGTGACAATCACGGCCGGGGCTGCGAGCGGGTGGTCCAACTACAGCAGCTGAGTGACCACGTCGAGATGTGCGACTTCTCCCCGGCCCGTTGCCGGAATAAGGGGTGCAACGAGGTCCTAAACCTCAAAGACATGGACAGCCACATGCGGGAGAGCTGCGAGGCTCGGCCCGTGGGCTTGTGTGAGCAGGGCTGCGGCTTGGTGCTGACCCACCGGGAACAGCGAGCGGGCGCGCATTGCTGCTTCCAGGCGCTCAAAGCGCACAACGGCGCGCTGCAGGCAAAGGTGGCCGGCCTGGAGAAGGAGCTCAAGAAGGAGGCCCTGAGGGTGGGCAAGCGGGAGAAGTCGCTGGTGGCCCAGCTCGCAGCCGTGCAGCTAGAGCTACAGATGACAGCGCTGCGCTACCAGAAGAAGTTCACCGAGTACAACGCCCGCCTGGACTGTTTGAGCCGCAGCGTCGCCTCCCCGGTCAGCAAGGTAGGGCAATGCGGGGCTGGGGATCCTGGCGCTCCCCCCCCTCCTCTACCCACTCGCCTTCGCGTCTTTTCCCCCTTTCTCACTTTTTCCCTCCCAGTTTTCCGAAGCTGCCGCCGTCGTCCGCAGCGGGAGGGCAAACAGCTGCCTCTCCATCCTGGCCCGGGTTCTTGCAGAGTTGGAGCTGCTACAGCCTAGGCTCAGCCGAATTGCTCCGCGGGGCTAAACTGGAGCAGATGCACAATTAGATATGGAAACTCTTCACCAAGACCACGGGGATTACCGCTGCAGGCACGTTTGGGGATCCCGGGGGCGGGAGAGGGGGAGGCTGCTGCTGCCAGTAGGGAAAGAGTGGATGTGGGTTTGTAAACTTGTTTTGGGTTTTTACTGCTCCTCACAGCCACCCTCCTCCTGGTAACCTAGTCCCCCTCTCCCCATTTCCCTCTCGCGTATCCATAAAATCTGTTAACTTTTTTTTATCAGGCCTACTTTCTTCCTCCTCACCCCCAGACTTGTCTGTCGGCTGCAGATTTAGCTGCTGGTGGACCCTGGGTAAAGGGCAAATATTTACAGTTAAGCTCCTCATTCCCGACTCTGGGGGCATACAAAAGAAGAATATGAGTGTGGGCGTTACCAAAATAAAGGGAAAACGTAGACTTAATACCTGCTGCTTAACCTCAGAGCCCAGGAGATAGGTGTTTTATGGACTCCCTGGATATTTAAGCCACCCTTTATAGATAAGCCACTCACCCTCCCAGAGTTTATATATCATTCATTGTTAAGCTAGTTTATTGTTTTTTTCAAGCCTCTATTTTCTTTCTGTAGTGTTTGGGTAAACACTCTCAATGGGAAAACCACAAGGAGGGCCTTTATGTGCAACAATATTTTGAAGGTCTATTGGGTGGGGTTGAAATACGATCAGCCGGTTAGGCTTGTAGATGAGGTGCTGCTGTGCGAGCCTAGAGAGACACTCTTTTTTAGTCTTTACTAAAAATCCTCTGAACTCCACGTACCACAATTCCATGTTTTTCAGGACAATCAGATAATTGGGACAGACACCAAATACCCCCAAATAGTCTCAGAAAGAAAACTTATCAGTACTCAAAACACACACCTAAGCATCAAGCAAAAACTCCCTCCTTCCCCTCCCCACAGCACCTGTATATAATAATAATAATAATGATGGTATTTAAGTGCTTACTATGTGCAAAGCACTGTTCTAAGCACTGGGGGGATACAAGATGATCAGGTTGTCCCAAGTGGGGCTCACAGTCTTAATCCCCATTTTACAGATGAGGTAACTGAGGCACAGAGAAGTTGAGTGACTTGCCCAAAGTCACACAGCTGACAAAATGTTTGTAAAAATTTATTACTCTATTCATTTTATTTTTACATATTTACTATTCTATTTATTTTGTTAATGATGTGCTTTTAGCTTTATTTCTATTTGTTCTGATAACTTGATATCTGTCCACATGTTTTGTTTTGTTGTCTGTCTCCCCCTTCTAGACTGTGACCCCGTTGTTGGGTAGGGACCATCTCTATAAATTGCCAACTTGTACTTCCCAAGCACTTAGTACAGTGCTCTGCACACAGTAAGCGTGCAATAAATACAATTGAATGAATGAATTAGGAAAACCTGCAAGTTTAGCTTTAGCATCCATTTGCTACCATTGCATAGAACTCTGTGGAGTAAACTTTGCATGACTCTGAGCTTTCAATTGTATTTGCTTATTGGGTGTAGAGCACTGTACTGAACGCTTTGGAGAGTATGATACAGCAGACTTGGTAGACATATCTCCGACCCACGGTGAACTTACAGTCTAGAGTTTACAGCCAAGAAAATCTCTTCCTCGTGTCCAGTGAATTTGGAGTCAAAGTAAGGCTTTTAAGAACTCTTTGGGTTTTTCCTGCCATTTGAGTATACTACTAAATGAACCTTCCCAGAATAAGCTGGAATAAGTCTTCTTGAATTTTTAATACCTGCCCCAAATCCTTTAATGCATCCCAGTGTTTACTTCTTTTATTACATGGATTGGACCATACACATGTGGTAAACACACCTTAATATTCAAGACTTGGGTTAATTCCACACAATGGCCCAGCCTTAATTTGAGAATAAACTTTCTGGGTATAGTTACAACATATAGAATACCCAAAATATGCTGGCACTGTATATGGGTAGACACAGCCCCTGGGTCCAGAACACCAGCTCTATGGAGGCAAAGAAAGAAAGCTGTTGCCCCCAATTGACGGGCCCTGAAGGAGTGAAGCTGATAGCTTAATGGCTGTGCCACTGCAGGTTTTTAGGCAGCCTTATCCATCCTGCCTCACCCCTTGGAGCTGGAAAGTGGCTGATAGTGGAGCCAAGATGTTGTTTCTCTCACTTTATTCCCCCCTACCCACCCTCTTTCTTTTTCCCCTGTTCACTTCGGGGCTTAAAATGAAAAGTCAGCACCACTGCCCTGGATGTGTTTTTTTTCTTTTTTTTCCAACTGAAGCTTGTTAAGTTTAGGCAAGGCATGTCCTTCAGATAGCAATATGATGGTAGACAAAATGGGGGCTAAAATGGACCTATCTGTATAACTAGATGGAATAGAAATACAATCACAAAATGCACCAAATGTTTCTTTAGTTGTATTTGAGCGCTTACTATGTGCAAACTAAGCACTTGGGACAGTACAACATAAGATGCATTCCTGCCCACAAAGAGCTCGTAGGCTAGAGGGGGGGAAAGACATCAATATAAATAGATAAATTTCTGACTAGCATGCTGCATATTTCTCCAGACAGTGTGTTGACCACTGGTTCTTCCCCTCTACCCAACCTCCTTTCAGACTGGATTGGATCAGAGCAGCCCTGGGGATGGAGCCTAATTTAGAAAGTCTGAGTCAGGACTCTAAAACTGATTAGATATTCTGGTACTCCCTGCTCTCTAGAAGGTTTCTCTTGTCTGGTCAGCCCCAACCGAAGGCCTTAGAGGATTAGGCTGGGCTGCACTTTATATCTTCTCCTGACTGGCCTGAAATGGGCCCTGCTCAGGATTAGAGTAAAAGAAGAAGCTGAAGAGGGGTAATAACCTACAGAATGGTTTCCCAGTCATGGTTAGGTTCAATTCTGGAGGTTTTTTTTCCCAGTCTTGGTAGATCCACCCCCAACCAGTTTTCAACACCCCCAAATTACAGAAACAGATTCCTTACCTTTCGTGACCACCGGAAATGAATGACTGTAGTCTAACAGTTGTGTAGAAAGGCTTTCCAGATGTTGGAACCACCTTGAACTCTCATTTCTAAGATCGTGCACCACTGAAAACATACTTTTCACACCTCAGAATTTCACCAAATAGACTTTCCACACCATAGATGTGGCAATGCTTGTGAGGTCAGTAGGATGATTTCCTGCCCATCTGTTATCTTCCTTTATGGGAATGGTCGGAGACAGTTAAAAATTTGGATTAGTAGTTGGAATTAGCCACAAAAGATAAATCACCAAGAGACCTGTTGTTTCAGAAATCACTTTTGAATCTATTAACGTTCTTAGTAATGATCTAGGGTTCACTCTGGTTTGCCAGACCATGGTTCATGTCTGGACTGTCAGACACATTAATGTCGTGTGCAGATTCTTTTGCTTCTGGGAAGAGGAAAGTTTATTGTGGGAGATGATCAGAATTCTGGAGTGGCGTAGAGGTTTAGAGTAGTAGAAATAAGAAAGGTGTCTTATAAGCTAGTAAGACAAGCTACTAATATTTGCCTATCTTGGTCCTTTCAAAGGACTCATATTTATTGAGCACTTACTGTATGCAGACCACTGTACTAGGTGTTTGGGAGAGTGCACTACAACAGACTTGGTCAACACATTCCCTGCCCACAGTGAACCTCCAGGATGTCTAAAGGGCAGAGGCTGGTTTTGTTGCACTGAATGGAACTTAGAGTTACCTATCAGAAGAGTGGTGAAGAAAAAAGGGGATGTTGGAAATGCCCCCCCCCCCCCCCCCCCCGGCCCAAGTTTTCCGTGTCTCCCTTTGCGGCTTCAGACCAATGGATCCCATTGCCGCTGCCTCAAAGTCAAGGAACTGAGGCCCACAGGGTAGGATGGGGCAAGGGGAGGTGGTGGAGAAGGAATTCCCAGTTGAATTTGATAGACTAGAGTATCCTGTGTTGGCTTCTCTCATGCTGTCCTTCCTCAACTGTCTCTGTGCCTCAATTTGTCAGTCAATCATATTTATTGACCACTTACTCTCTACAGAGCACTGTACTAAGTGCTTGGGCTAGAGCAGTATAACAGACACACTCCCTGCCCACAATGAGTTTACAGTCTTGAAGGGGAGACAGGTATTGATATAAATAAAATTATAGGTTTTTACCTAAGTGCTGTGGGACTGGGAGGGGGAGTGAATAAAGGGAGCAAGTCAGTGTGATGCAGAAGGGAGTGGGAGAAGAGAAAAGGAGGACTTAGGGAAGGCCTCTTGGAGATGTGCCTTTGAAGGTGGGGAGAGTAATTGTCAGATATGAAGAGGGAGGGCATTCCAGGCCAGAGGCAGGATGTGGGTGAGAGGTCAACAGCGAGATAGACAAGATAAAGGTACAGTGAGAAGGTTAGCATTAGAGGAGCAGAGTGGGTGGGTTGGGTTTTAGGGGGAGAGTAATGAGGTGAAGTAGGATGGGGCAAGGTGATTGAGTGCTTTAAAGCCAAAGATAAGGAATTTCTGTTTGATGCAGTGGTGGATGGGCTACCACTGGAGGTTCTTGAGGAGTGGGGAAAACATGTAGAAAAAGGATCCAGGCAGCAGAGTGAAGTGTGGACTAGCATGGGGAGATACAGGAGGCAGGGAGTTCAGTACGGAGGCTGCTACAGTAATCAAGGTGGGGTAAGATAAATGCTAGGATTAAATTGGTAGCAGTTTGGATGGAGAGGAAAGGGCAGATTTTAGCTTCGTTGTGCAGGTAGAACAAACAGGATTCAGTGATGGATTGAATATGTGGGTTGAATGAGAGAGGAGTCAAGGATGATGCCAGGTTTCCCCGACAGTTTAAAGGGGCCCATGTCATCAGTGCCACTGTCCCTGGGATCCTTACTCTCTCCCTCCAGGGCTGCAGAAACCTAGTACTTGCTTTCTCACCATTACCCAAGCGTTCTCTCTGCAGTATATTCTGTCCCTCCCTTGAGTGTGCCTCCTGTCTGCTTAAGGAGTAGAGAATCATGTCTTACCCTGTACCTGGTTCAAGATCTGGCACGTGGTGACCCATTAATGATATTTAAAACAGCTCAAATTTATACTGCCACCAGGAACTCAAAGCATTGTCCCATCTATTCTTGCACCCTCCCCTTCCTATCTCAGGGAGGCAAGTGGGGGCTTAATGGCAGCCTCCATGCCTTTCACCTAGACAAAACACAGGCCTAGAGAGGTGAAGGAACTTTACAACAGTGGCTCTTCACTGATGTGGCCACTTCTCCAAGGGATCCTGTATCTACTATGACATATCTATCAACTATGTTATTTATATTAATGTCTGTCTCCCCCTCTAAACTGTAAGCTCACTGTGGGCAGGGATCATTTCTTCCAAATCTGTTGTACTATCCCAAATGCTTAGTATAGTGCTATGCATGCAGTATGCACCCCACAGCACTTATGTACATTTCTGTAATTTATTCATATTAATGCCTGCCCCCCCCCCCATACTGTAAGTTTGTTTTGGGTAGGAAATGTGTATGTTTATTGTTGAATTGGACTCCTAAACACTTAGTACAGTGCACATAGTAAGCTCTCAAATACGATTAAATGCATGAAAGTGCTCAATAAATTCCATTGATGCTATAACTTTGTGAAGAATTGCTTTCCACTTTATGCGTGGCTTAGTGGAAAGAGCACAGGCTTGGGAGTCAAGATGTGGGTTGTAATCCTGGTTCCACCACTTCTTTGCTCTGTGACCTTGGGTGAGCCACTTAACTTCTCTGTGCCTCAGTTCCCTCATCTGTAAAATGGGAATTAAGACTAAGCCCCATTTGGGATAACCTGATTACCTCGTATCTACCCCAGTGCTTAGAACAGTGCTTGGCACATAGTAAGTGCTTAACAAATACCATAATTATTATTATTTGACCCATACTTAGTAAAGCACTGTAGTATTTGAGTGCTTGCTGTGAGCAGAGAAATGGCATGGCTCAGTGGCAAGAGCCTGGGCTTAGGAGTCAGAGGTCATGGGTTCTAATCTTGGCTCTGCCACTTATCTTTGGGCAAGTCACTTCACTTCTCTGGGCCTCAGTTCCCTCCTCTGTAAAATGGGGATTAAGACTGAGCCCCACATGGGACAACTTGATTACCTTCTTTCTACCCCTGCGCTTAGTACAGTGCTTGGCACATAGTAAGCACTTAAATACCATCATAAGAGCACTATAAGCACTTGAGGGAGTACAGTACAATAAAGTAGACAAAATTCCTGCCCATAGGAGTTTATAGACTAGAGGTCCAGATGAGAACTTAATTCGATTTGCATCCTGGAAGGCAGTATACCCTGGTTTGTTCTAGAAGATTCTATGTAAGGAAAGGCTAGAAATTTAAGGAAAATATTGATATAAGTACCTTATTTTTGCAGTGGCTGTCCTGAAAAAGCAAACAACCAAACTTTTAGGATTTGATTTTTCAGGTTTTTATGCCATCAAAGGAGAGTGCAATACAACAGAGTTGATAGACATGTCCCCTGCCCACAACTCCTACTTCTTTCTCGTTGCCTTTCGGCAATTTCATTGCTCATTGGACCCTCCACTGGAGGCTTTTCTGGGTGAGGAAGAAGATATGAAATCCCAGTTAGCTAGTTTTTGTACTTGGGAACAGCTCTACTAAAAATGGTAAGGGAGGGGACTTGAATTGCAATGTTAAATGAGGCTTTTGGGTTATCTGTGCTTTGGCTCCCCATTACCATAGAGCAGAGCTTTTCAGCCAGGAATACAGATGCATACGTGGCACAGGGCCCGTTCATCTGTAGGCTGATTCATGGTCATTGCCGGTCCAGCTGTAGCTCAGCGGTTACTTTAGGGTAATTGCTCCAAGCCCTGTGATCCAGAGACCCCTGTCCTTCATTCATTCAGTTGTATTTACTGAGCGCTGGAGAGTGGCCATCTCACAGGACTGAGGTGGGCATAGTCCTCTGCTTAAGTGACCGGCCTCTGACCATGACCCTCCCCGCCTCCGCTGACCTGCTTAGCTGCAGCAATCTAGAATCCCAATTGGTAGAAGGGGCAGTTTCCCACTTAGGGTTTGGAGCTCTGAGGAAGTCCAGCGTTCCGTTGGGAGGTATAGAGAAGTGGGGCTATATCACTGGGGAGGAGGTAGAAGTGCTTTAGGGAAGAACTTACATCTTTCAAACCCTTTTGTTCACCCCCCACTGGGCCCTGCGTGGACATTAATGCAATCACATACTTATATATTTGTATTTTTAATTTTGAGAATGCCTCAAAAGAGTTATCTACTCCGTCCTTGTCATGAGCCCCTGGTTCATACCAACCAGCACCTTCCTGAACTGGGGGAGCCTCAGTGACACGTAGTAGAGTTCAAGCCACATCTCTAATCACCAAAGGTTACTTGTGGAAAGTTTTTGACTTAGTTTTACCAGCGTGCAAGGGAGTGACACATACACACTCACTCACTCCACTAAGGGTCCAATACCAGTCTGTGGTCAAAGGAGCCCTTTCTACCAGTGCTTCTTTTTTTTGCTTCCTAGTGGTGCTCCTGCTGCTCTCAGTGGGCATCCTTCTTGCTTTTCTGCATATTTCTGCTGCTCTCCTGCTGCAGGTGCTTCTCTCTGCCTCCTGCAAGAGAGAAGGGAACTTCAAAGCAACTGCCTTTTATCTGCCTTAGGCGTGGCATCTGGGGATCTACATGGCAGTCATTGATTGGTCCAGGCCCATTACTGGGTAGATGCCACACCTCCCTCCATGCTCCACTGGCCAGCAATCACCTGTCTCAGACAGAGCCCATTAGTGCCTTCACAAAGTCTCTCCCTTGTTGTTGTTCGAGGGATCATAAACAGTCATTAATAAGGCAGCTTGTTGTATGCTCACCACAGTCCTCTAATGATGTCTGGCACTTAGTCTGCCTTGATTTGACAAGGACATTTTCTCCAATATTTTCCCAAATACCTATTTTTCTACCCTCTCCCCGCTCCCAAATCTCCCCATTCCATGAGGAAGAAATGTATAGCTGTTTTAAGATGTGAAACAAATCACTGAGATTATTTGACTTTCCCATGAGGTAACTGTCAAGCTCACAGAGATATATGCTGACTCTAGAATGAGAAAACAGACTGAACAGTGTTAATTTCAGCTTCATTAGAGTTTATTGGGAGACTAAGTGGTACAGAGAAACAAAATGTGGAAGTAGTAATAATATTTGTGTTCCTACTGAATGGAATGAACTGTACTTAAGTGCTTGGGAAATTCAACGGAAGCACAAGGCACATTCCATACCTACAAGAAGCTTAAACTCTAATGGAGATGGAAAAATATTCACAAGCAGTGGAATCAGAATAAATAAAATGTAATTTTCAGTAGATGACAGGTATATGCATAAGTGCCAAGGATGAGCATAAATAAATACCTTAGTGCCAGAGGTGTCTGAATTTTTGATGAGATTTGGGGTGCTGATTACTAGTTGGGGAAGGCTTATAAGAGGAGTTGAGATTTTAGGAAGGCTCTTAGTGTGGGGAGGATTAAGGTCTGATAGATTTAAAATGGGCAAGGAAGTTCCGGACCCTGGGGACGATGTGAGCAAGTGATTGGAGGGCAGTGACAGGAGACCCGGAACAATTAGTAGTTGAACATGGAAGGAGGGAAGAGTGTGAGCTGGGGAGTACAGGGGGAGGAGAGCCAACAAGTAAGATGGAGAGCCTGCAATCCAATGGAAAGATTTTACTTGAGGCTGAGGGAAATGGGCCACCATTTTGAGGAGAGAAGAGATGTGTGCTAAGCAATGTTTCGAGAAGATGACCCGGGCATCAGGATGGAGTGTGGACTGAAGGAGGAAGATGTTGAAGGCATAGAGACCAGCAAGGAGCCTGATAGTCTAATCATGGCACTGGGAGTGCTTGAACTAGGGTAGTAGCTTTATAAATGGAGAGGAAGTGTCCGATTCCTTAGTTGTTTTGAGGAAAAATTGGCATGTTTTAGTGGTTGATTGGGTGTGAAAGCAGAATGCTAGGGAGGGGTTGAGAATGATACCAGGGCTTGAATCTCAAGGAAGATAATGATGTTATTATTAGACATGGGGAAGTTAAGTGGGAAGATAAGTTTTAGGTAGCTTGAGCTGGATGGATGGATGCCAGCAGATTATTATTATTATTATTACATTAAGCACTTACTATATGTCAAGCACTGTTCTAAGTACTGGGATAGATAAGTTAAACAGGTTGGACTGAGACCCTGTCCCACATGAGGGCTCATAGTCTAAGGACAAGGGAGAACAGGTATTTTATCCCCATTTTACAAAAGAGGAAACTGAGGCATAGAGAATAATAGTAATTGTGATATTTAAGCTCTTAGTATGTGCCAGGCACTGTACTAAGTGCTGGAGTGGATACAGCAAATTGGGTTGGACATAGTCCCTGTCCTCGTGGGGCTCACAGTCTCAATCCCCATTTTACAGATGAGGTAACTGAGGTGCAGAGAAGTTAAGTGACTTGCCCCGGGTCACACAGCAGACAAGTGTTGGAGCAGGGATTAGAACCCATGACTTTCTAACTCCCAGGCCTGGGCTCTTTCCACTAAGCAACACTGCTCCTCAGATCATCAAAATGAAAATGCCCCAGAGGCGAAAGGCGATGTGGAATTGAATAGTGAGGGTAACAGGGAGGATGTGATATTGTCAGTGGAAATGGAGAAGTTTAGAGGAGGGGTTAAAGAAGGAGATTTGAGTCATTCCAAAGAGATGGTCTCTGAAACCATTCAAGTGGATGAGTTTCTCTAGAGAGTGAGCTAAGAGAAACAAGAGCAAAGGACTCAGAAGAGTCTTCTGGGACACTCATGATTAAAGGATGAGAGATGCAAGAGCAAAGGACACAGAGGAGCGGTCAGAGAGGTAGGAGAACCAGAGTGGCCTAGGGGAAAAAGCATGGGCCTGGGAGTCAGAGGACCTGGGTTCTAATCCAGGCTCCACCAACTTGTTTGCTGTGACCTTGGGCAAGTCACTTCACTTTTCTGTGCCTCAGTTACCTCATTTGTGAAATGGGGATTAAGACTGTGTCCAACCTGATTAGCCTGGCACATAGTAAGTGCTTAGAAAATACCATTAAAATAAGCAGGAGAGTATCAAGTCAACAAAACCAAGATCAGATGGTGTTCTAAGGTAAAATATGTTTGGAGTTTTCCAGAGGGCATTTGAAAATATTGCTGAGTATGTAAACCAAAGTCAAAACAGTGCTTTGCACATAGTAAGCACTTAACAAATACCATCAAAAAAAAAACTAGTGAAGTACTGAAAAACTCCACTTATTCCCTATTCTGTTTGTTGGTTTAATTTTTCTAGTATATTTAAAATTGTATTTCTATTTAAAATGTCCTTTAGTTTAAAAGCCTTGCAGACTTTCCCTGGAATGGCTTCTCTTATCTATCTGGGAAGATGTATTTCTTTTGATCACTGGCTGACTCCATTTTACTTCTGAGATTCTCTACTAGTCTTGAAGTAAAAAAAAATCTTCCTTACTGTGCCTGCCTTCCAGAATTCCTGTTCTTAGCCTCTGCATCTCAATAACTCCCTGACCATCCATTTTCAAATCCCTATCCAAATGATGGATTTTTCTCTTGGCCCAAGCTTTAGAATTCCTCTCTTTGTGTTCTTCAACATATGATCCCGTATTACTCTGGGAGAGAGTTTGCATTGAGGGATGGTTTGCACACAATATATTTTAAAGATCAACTTGAAGCCACTCGAAACTGTAAGAAGGATATTTGGGTGTTGGGAGTGAAGAAAGCTCAGCCCCACTACTCTGTTATATGATTTCTGGTACCCTTCCCCACCACTCCCAGTCATGTGCATGATTGCCAAATACCACATTACGGAGGTTCTTGTCAGCTAATCAGCAAAAAGGTTGTTTCCCAGCTACATGGAGCAGTGTGCAAGAGCTTTGCATAATCTCCTGAAAACTGAAAGGTGTCGTGTCACCACAAGATACATGGTCTCGCAGTCAGTCAGTTCCATGTTTCCCAGCAAGCTGGACAACTTTCCAGTCAGGGAAGTTTTAGTCTGCTAGTTTCTGAAACTAGTAGAATCTGGAAGTGGGCCTCATTGTGCAGAAGAGATTTTTGAAAAAGACCGTGTTGACACTGTCATCAACTGACTTCAGGATCTGTTGCACCAATTTGGGTCTGGCAGGTTTCCAGGCTTCTGAGCCCTGGATTGTTGTATCAGATAGTGATGCTAAAATAGTACAGTGAAGGAAAAGGACTGTAAACACAGAGCACAGTTGACCAACTTTTAAATAATCCCACCCAAAGGTGTGTGTTTTTTTTTTTTTTTTGGCAGGGCTAGGAAACTTTATTTTGATTAGCGGTCCCTACTAGGCTCCCATTTTTTGCCTGTTAAGTTTCTGTTGGTAGTTGATGGTCAATAGTAAAATTAAAAGTACAAAGAGGTCCTCATTTTTAAATGGATTAAGTTTTTTGGCATATGTTTCCTCCTTCGTACATTTTATTCATGGTGTATTGCAAATCAAATTTGTGGGTTTCCAGCCTGGAATTTGCTGGTATTGCTGATGTGGAAACATCTGATAGTAAAGCACAAATTGAAATTTGTACAACAGATTCTCTCCATTTCATGTTACTTGAAGTATCATATGTACCTTTATTTTCTAATTTCTGCATGGATGAGTCTGTAACGAGTGCCCTACTCAAACTGCCCTGCCTTTTTACAGCATTCTCTAGTGGCATTTATTCACTCAATCGTATTTGAGCGCTTACTGTGTGCAGAGCACTGTACTAAGCATTTATTGCTTCACCTCTAAGGGAAGGCCTTTTGAGTGACTATGACAATTCACTGCTTCATTTTACCAATCTGTGAAATTGCCCTGATGTTCCCCACAAAGATTTTGAGGAACCTAGTAGGCCATAAGAAATCCCAGCCTGCTACCCATGGGGGAAAATATGCTTGCTGTGTGTGTATTACAGTGGCAGCCATTCCTCATTCCTTCATTCATTCATTTAGTCATATTTATTGCATGCAAAGCACTGTATTAAGCACTTGGAAGAGTACAGTATAACAATAAACAGACACATTCCCTGCCCACAATGAGTTTACTTCGTCTGAAATGCCATGTAATCCTGCAGTATACTCTGTAGTTAGCGGTAGAAGAGGGTGCTTTAGAAACTATCTCATCTTTTACCCTCCTCCATAACCTCAAAAAGAAGCCAGAAAGAAAGGGCCAGGAAAAGGATTGGCAGATTGTAAGGAGGCACTGTTGCCTCAGTGAAGCTTTCATTCTTTTTTTTTTTTAATGGTATTTGTTAAATGTTTACAATGTATCAAGCGCTGTTTTAAGTTCTGGGGTAGATACAAGTTAATCAGGTCAGACAGAGTCCCTGTCCCACACTGTAGGTAGGAGGGAGAACAAATATTGAATCCCCATTTTACAGTTGAGGAAACTGAGGCACAGAGAAGTCAAGTGACTTGCCGAAGGTCACACAGCAAGCAGGCAGCAGAGTCGGGATTAGGACCAAAGTCCTCTGACTTCCTGGCCCGTGTTTTTTCCACTAAGCCACGCTGCTTTCCCAAACTTGGCAAACTCGATCCCCACAGAGAGCTCAACAAGGAAACACTCTTTAGTTAACTGTCTTTTCTCCGGTCTCTCAATCAAAGTGAAGGAGACCCTGAATTACTTAGCGGCTGATATCATTAATCCCAGTTGAATATTTCAGGTTCTCTATCATCCTCTTCCTTGGCCCTGTAGCCTTTTGGGGGGAGAGCTGGGTGGAGCAGGGCACAAAATGGGGGAACCCCTGACTCTGCACATATCCAGGGCACAGATCTCTAAATCAAACCTCCTGGTGGATAATGGGCACTGTCCCCGACCCACCTTCGTAAAGACCTTGTTAAAGCAAAGTTGCCACTATTGTTCAAGGTGCCAGCAAGTAAGGCTGGAGGCCAAAACATATTTTCTCTGCATTTATGAAGAATTCTATCATTTGTATCCCAATTAACTAAAAACCCTAGGGCTTTGCAGTGTATTCTGAGACTAGGGCAAGTTAATGAATAATTCTTTTTTACCATGCAGAGGATAGAAGGGGATTTATTTGAAGTTTAGAAGTACTGTGTTAATATAATATCACTTTGAGAAATCAGAGAAGGAATAATCATCAAAAGGGACAAATAGGGAAAGAAAAAGGGATAGAAGAATTATATTTCATCATTAAAATAAAAGGAAGAAAGAGGGACCTGTATTTAGAACATCTGCTTTTCTCTTTCTCTGTTATTCCTATGCCGTCTTCCTTAAAATCAGAGATTCTTAAGGCTATAAGGGGCCTCAGGAGGTCATTGGTCTGGTTTCCTCCATCTAGGCCAGATGTTTGTATGTTCCGTTCATAATGAGCTCCAGGGAAGGAGACTCCAGAAGATCCCAGTTCCAGTATGATGTTATCCAAAATTTTTTCCTCATGTCCAACCAAATACTCTCCTGCCAATAGGTAGTTTTTTTTTTTTTTCTATTTGGGTCACCAAGGCTAAGTCTAATTGTTCACTCTCAACAGGCATTGAACAAAGTGAAGGTGCGACCCTTCGTGACTCCAAGCAAATGAAGATTATAATTAGGAATAAACTTGGAGGGTAGTTAGTTCCAAAAGGAAAAGCAGCAAGTACAATGAGCCCAGATCCAGTGCCTAATAATAATAGCGCCTGTAATAAGTTACGCTCTTTGGAAAGAGCACAGCTCATTCAGCCAGCTGTGGTGGATGGCAGATTGGGGAGCTGGAAGCAAGGTGAGGGAGAGGGGTCACATGAAGGAAAAGGGGGGAAAAAAGAAAGCATAAAGGACAGAACAGGAAAGTGGAAAAGAGAGAAGGAAAGGGGACAAAGAAATGGAAAAGAGGAAGCAATTGCAGTGAAAGTGGCCATGGCATTCAGAGTAGGGCAGTGGCAGCAGCAGCAGGGGAAGGACAGCTTTGACTGCTTTTTCAGCCTCTCTCCCCATCTACTTTCCTGCTGCTGCTCCTTCTGCTTGTGGCTATACCACCACCCTGGCCTAGAGTGGGCATTCTGGGAGTCTTGCTGACTACGTTTCTAACGGTGAGGTGAGCGCTTGCAATTTGGGTGGGTTCCACACGATGTGGAACTTCTGGTCACCTTAAATTGTGGGACTGTGTAATACTGGAGTAACAGCCTAAGCGGTCCCCTCGTGGTTTGAAAATAATGTGTTATCCTCCCAAAGTGTCTAACTTAAGGGGAGTAAGCTTAGGCATTGGCCTAACGATTGATGTCACTAAAACTATTATTAAAACTGGAAATCTGGGTTTCCAGGCCTATCTTGTTGGCTTTTTGAAAGTGGTTTTGGGGGCTAACTCAAAAAAATTTGGACGTCCAAGGATGAGGTGCTTGAGGTAAATAGTACAGTGACTATTTCTTAAAGAAATGCACTAGCCAAACTGACATAGGGAAAGAAAAATGTGCAAACCAGAAACATCTGCATGGAATTAATATGGAACAGTTGCAATTTCTATCATTAATTGGTTATGAGAACTAGACATGGATGATAACTTCCTCAAAAGCCTATGTGTTCCTAACATTTTCACCCCTCTACTATAACAGAGCAAGAAACCTTATTTTCATTTTCTTTACAAGCTTAATTCCTACGAGGTATATATTTTGAGTGTTGTCCTTTTTTTAAACCTAAGCCAACAAACGATTGGACTGTTATATCAGCCGCTTTCTCACTGTTTTCCCTGCCTCTAGCCTCTGCCCACTTCAGTCCCAGATTGTCTTCCTAAAACAGCCCTTAGCACACATCTCCTCAGAAGCCTCCACAGGTTGCCCATTTCTCTCTGCCTCAAGCAAAGATTCCTTTCCAACGGGCTTAAGATTTTTTTTCCACCGGCTCTCTCTGCCTCAGTGGTTCTTCTCACTCACTACTCCCCAGCTTGCACTCTTTGTTCTGGAACTTTTTTTCCCATCCTTTTCAATCCCTTAAGCCTCAACCATCTTTGCCTTCAAAGCCCTCCTAAAATCTCACTTCCTCCATTGAGGCTTCTCTTTCTAATCAACCATTCAGAAACCTCCTACACTGATATACAGATATATGTATATATGTTTGTACATACTTATTACTCTATTTTACTTGTACATATTCTGTTTATTTTATTTTATTAATACGTTTTGTTTTGTTGTCTGTCTCCCCCTTCTAGACTGTGAGCCCGCTGTTGTGTAGGAACCGTCTCTATATGTTGCCAACTTGTACTTCCCAAGTGCTCAGTACAGTGTTCTGCACACAGTAAGCGCTCAATAAATACGATTGAATGAATGAATGAAATACCGATCCTCAATCCTTTTATGTATGTATGTATGTGTATAGTTGATCACTCAATTTTATTTTTCTGATTCATTCATTCATTCAATCATATTTATTGAGCGCTTACTGTATGCAGAGCACTGTACTAAGCACTTGGGAAGTACAAGTTGGCAACATATAGATACGGTCCCTACCCAACAACAGGCTCACAGTCTAGAAGGGGGAGACAGACAACAAAACAAAACATGTGGACAGGTGTCAAGTCATCAGAATAAATAGAAATAAAGCTAGATGCACATCATTAACAAAATAAATAGAATAGTAAATATATACAAGTAGAGTAATAAATCTGTACAAACATACAATTGCTGTGGGGAGGGGAAGGAAGTAGGGCAGGGGGATGGGGAGGAGGAGAGGAAAAGGGGCTCAGTCTGGGAAGGCCTTCTGGAGGAGGTGAGTTCTCAGTAGGACTTTGAAGGGAGGAAGAGAGCTAGCTTGGCGGATGTGTGGGGGGGAGGACATGGGCTGGAGGGTGACGGTGGGACAGGCGAGAACGAGGTACAGTGAGGAGGTTAGCAGCAGAGGAGCAGAGGGTGCGGGCTGGGCTGTAGAAGGAGAGAAGGGAGGTGAGGTAGGAGGGGACGAGGTGATGGAGAGCCTTGAAGCTGAGAGTAAGGAGTTTTTGCTTGATTTGTAGGTTGACTGGCAGCCATTGGAGATTTTTGTGGAGGGGAGTAACATGCCCAAAGCGTTTCTGCACGAAGATGATCTGGGCAGCAGCATGAAGTACAGACTGAAGTGGGGAGAGACAGGAGGATGGGAGATCAGAGAGGAGGCTGATGCAGTAATCCCATCTGGATAGCGGTTTGAATGGAGAGGATAGGGCGGATCTTGGCGATGTTGCGGAGGTGAGACTGGCAGGATTCCACTGCCTGTGACTATCTCCCCCATTAGAGGTAAGCTCCTCGTGGGCAGGGAATACATTCATTCATTCAATCAATCATATTTATTGAGTGCTTACTGTTTGCAGAGCACTGTATTAAGCACGTGGGAGAGTACAATATAACAATAGACACACATTCCCTGCCCACAACGAGCTTACAGTCTAGAGGGGGAGACATGCATGAATATAAATAAATAAATTACAGGTATGTGCATAAGTGCTGTGGGGCTGGGAGGGGCGGGATGAATTAAAGGAGCAAATCAGGGATATGCAGAAGGGAGTGGGAGAAGAGGGAAGGAGGGCTTAGAGGTAGGCCTTTTGGTGGTGATGTGCCTTCATGCTTCTGTTGTACTTCCCGACCATTTAGTCAATGATATTTGAGTGCTCACCTTGTGCAGTGCACTGCAGTAAGCTTTTGAGAGAGTACAGTTCCATAGAGTTGTTTAATGCAGTGCATTGCATTCAGTAGGTTCTCAATATATATAAAGTTTGCAATTCTTCATTTGAGAGGTCACCTTATTGTAGACTATTAAAAATAGAGAAAATGAGGTGTCATTTTAAGTAAGAATGAATATACTAGTTTTAGATAATTTTGTAGAGGTTCACTTTCATTGAAAATACATTGCTGTATGTATGAATTGCTGTTTGAGTAAATACTGTACAGTTGTACTCTGAAGCTTTTATGGACTGGACAAGAACTGCACATCACATATGCTCTTTTTTATTAAGCCACTGGATTATAATCAGGATTTTCCACCAAATCTGCACTTGACATCTAATGCATTTCTTTTTCTTGATTCTCACAGGCCCAAATAACAATGCTGGGTATGTTATATACTATTATAAAATTGTATTTTAAGTATTCATTTTAGTGTTCATAAAAACAAAGTTTTAGTCTTTTTCATGACAGGGAAGTTATGCTTTTATTATTGCAACTTTTGGTGACTAATATTTATTTTTTCTAGGACATACCAAGATACAAGGTTTTTGGCTCTTAAAATTAGAAATCTGGTAACTGTCTTGGACTCCGGGAAGGAGATACCTCCTACACAATGAAGCCCATTAGTCATGAATCTTGGCTCTACTGGTCAAAGTTATCTTTGCCAAATATGGAGTCAAACCAGTGCAATGGAAAATATGGTGATAAATGTAGGATTACTCAGAAATCACCAGGTAGAGGAGCTCAGAGGAGGTGGTTTTATTTTTCAGGGAGTACATTCTGTGAAAGTCCATTACTTTTCATCCAAATAACTAATATTAATTTCCCTAGAGATTCAGGAAAATAAAGTAAAAAAAGAAATTCAAGACCCCTAACTTTACTGTGTGCCACTATGAGTGAGTTTTCTGACTTTGGAATGAAGCAGGCAAAAACTTTAAACTGCTCGGTATAGGTAATTGATCACTGGAAATAATTCAGATGCGTAACAGCGCTTTGCTTACATTTTCCCAGGGAAGGAATATTGGGGCTTTTTTTTAAGTTGCATCAGTGTTTTTATTCTCCACTCATGGTTATATTTGGGAACAATATTTAAGGCATTCTCAGTAGCTTTTATTTATAAAAGGGATCTTTCTTCGCACAGTTTAACATTACTTATGTATAGTGTGGCCATTAGCTTACACTTAATAATAATGATGGCGTTTATTAAGCACTTACTATGTGCAAAGCACTGTTCTAAGCACTGGGGAGGTTACAAGGTGATCAGGTTGTCCCACAGGGGGCTCACAGTCTTAATCCCCATTTTACAGATGAGGTAACTGAGGCACAGAGAAGTGAAGTGACTTGCCCAAAGTCACACAGCTTACAATTGGCAGAGCCAGGATTTGAACCCATGACCTCTGACTCCAAAGCCCGGGCTTTTTCCACTGAGCCACGCTGCTTCTCCAGTACATGACAGTTTGATTTAAGGACTTCTGTAGCTCCTTAAAATACTGTACAGTTATACTCTGAAGCTTATATAGACTGGACAAGAACTGCACATCAAATATGCTCTCTTTTTATTAAGCCATTGGATTATAATCAGAATTTTCCACTAAATCTGCACTTGACATCTAATGCATTTCTTTTGATTTTAACAGGCACCAATAACAATGCTGTGTGGGGGGAGGATAGGAGGGGAATTTGCTTTTGACCTCTTTGAGATGTGAATTATGCTGTTTAGGACTGTTAAGAAATAAACAACGTGTCAGTCTAGACACTACATGATAGAGCAATCAACATAAAAGTGCATTTGCTGATTCAGTAGTTATTCATGGAACGTGTGCATCAGTCTTGTCTAGACAGCCCTGAACATTTTTGTATGACTTGTGTACCATGGCAATTTTCAGAAACATTTAATTGCTGAATAGTACCTGCAAATGTCTGTAATTTGTCAAATTGAGGTTATGGCATGACACAGCGAAGTGGTCCTCAGTAGAACTTGGAAATGAAAATCTAAATTCTCAAATGATCAGGCCAGTAACTATGAGCCAGTTAATCAATCAATCGTATTTATTGAGCGCTTACTGTGTGCAGAGCACTGTACTAAGCGCTTGGGAAGTACAAGTTGGCAACATATAGGGACGGTCCCTACCCAACAGTGGGCTCACAGTCTAGAAGGGGGAGACAGAGAACAAAACATATTAACAAAATAAAATAAATAGAATAGATATGTACAAGTAAAATAAAAAAAATAGAGTAATAATAAATACGTACAAACATATATACATATATACAAGTGCTGTGGGGAAGGAGGTAAGGCGGGGGGGTGGAGAGGGGGAGGAGGGGAAGAGGAAGGTAGGGGCTCAGTCTGGGAAGGCCTCCTGGAGGAGGTGAGCTCTCAGTAGGGCCTTGAAGGGAGGAAGAGAGCCAATGCCACATTCAGATAAAAACAAAGGTTATTCTGTGGTGTTTATGAAAATGTTTGAAGTAATTTGCCTGTTCCTTGTAGGGAGAAGAAACGAAGACACTAACGCTTGTTCTTCATCGTGATTCTGGCTCTCTGGGATTTAATATTATTGGTGGCCGGCCAAGTGTGGTATGTTCACTTATTAAAATGCATTTTGCCTTTTCCTGTTGTGGGAAGCATATGGGTCAACTTTTGACCCACCTGGTAGTTGATGAGAGTTGGCTTCGACTACCATCTGTACGCAGATGGTTCCCAAATCTCCGTCTCCATCCCTAATCTCTCTCCTCTGCAGTTTCACATTTCCTCCTGATTTCAGGACATCTCTACCCAATGTCCTGCCAACATCGCCAGCTTATTATGTACAAAACAGAACTCCTCATCTTCCCACCCAAACTGTGTCCTCCCCAAGATTTTCCCATCACTGTAGACAGCATCTCATCCTTCCTGTCTCACAAGCCCATTACCTTGGTATTATCCTCAACACATCTCTCTCATTCAAACCACATATTCATTCTGTCACCAAATCCTGTCAATTCTACCTTTATGATAGCGCTAAAAGGTGCTCTTCCTTTTCTGTCCAAACTTCCACTGCACTGATCCAAACACTTATCCTACCCCACCTTGAATACTGCATCAGCCTTCTGTCTCTCTCTACTCCAGTCCATATTTCACTCTGCTGCCCAGATCATTTTTCTACAAAAAAAGTTCATTCCATATTTCTCCACTCTTCAAGAACCTCCAGTGATTGCTCATTCACCTCAGCATCTAACAGAAAATCATAACCTTTGGCTTTAACTGGCTTTGGCTCAATCACCTTGCCCCCTCCTGTCTTACCTCCCTGATTTCCTACTACAACCCAGCCCACACATTTTGCTCCTCTATCAACCTGCTCACTGTACCTCACTCTCTTCTATCTCGCCGCCGACCCCTCACCCACATTCTGCCCCTGGCCTGGAATTCCTTCCCCCTTCTTATCTGACAGATGATCACTCTCCCTACCTTCAAAGCCCTACTAAAGTGACATCTCCTCCAAGACGCCTTCCCTGACTGAACCCATTTCCCCTACTACCTCTCCCTTCTATGTGGCCCTTGAACGTGGATTTCTGTACTCTTTATTCACCCTCAGCCCCACAACTCTTACGTATGTATCTGTACTTTTAATTGCTGTCTCCTCCCTAGACTGAGCTGTTATACCATGCTCTCCCAAGTGCTTAGTACAGTGCTCTGTACACAGTAAGTGCTCATTGCTCAGTAAATCCCACTGATTGATTGATTGCTGAGGGGAGTGGGTGATGTTTCTCTACTGTGGGTTCCTTTATTATTCCTTTATTGGAGGATATGGGATTTTAATAAGGCTTTGAAGGCGGGAAGAATGAATGGTGGTTTGTCGATTATGAAGCGGGAGGGAGTCCCAGGCCAGAGGCAGAATGTGCATGAAAGATAGACAAGACTGAGGTATGTGGGTTGGTTGGTGTTTGAGGGGTGAAGGACTGGGAGAGAGATGATTGAATGCCTTAAAGCGAATGATAAGGGGTTTCTGTTTGGGAGGTTTTGAGGAGGAGACATAGGCGGAAAGGATTTTTAGAAAAATGATCCAGGCAATAGAGTAAAAGGTGGAGTGGGGAGAGGCAGGGAGATCAGCGAGGAGGCTGCAGTAGTCAGCATGAGATAGGATAAGTGCTTGGATCAGTGTAGTAGCAGTTTGGATGGAGATGATGGCTGTCATTGGGGAAGTGATTAGACACTGCATTAATGGTGATCTAGTGTATGCAGTAATAAGTTCCTTTCTTTGGTCGAGTTTGAGACTGAAAGTCAGATCTGCTGGGCAGTTTACATGCAGCAAAGCGTAGGGGACCAATTTATCTAATGTATGGATTTCTCCAAGGCCTTACTTCTTCACCTTGAGGTTTCTTCACTAGATTGTAAGGTCCTTGAGGAAAGGAGTTGTGCTTATCAACTCTATTGTATTATAGTCTCTCAATTGCATAATACAGTGCTCTGCACACAGTAAGCACAATAAATACCAGCAGTTGATTAACTGAATGGCCTCATCATCATTTAGCCCCCTGCAGAAGAAGGAAAAAGGAATGAATCTTAAATCATTGTTTTGCTCCCGATAGTGACCTAGTAAAAGACTTGATGTTGACAGGCATCAGAGGGCAGAAGGTTACAGCCAATTCTCAGTTAGTGATTCATGAGCCAGTTTGTCCATCTCTTCCCTTCCCCGCCCCTCCTGCTGGCTGTCCTTTTCCCACTTCATCATGTAAGGTTAAGTAAGAAAAGGTAGAACTCAATGCAGTCTAGTTTGCTGTTAACCAGAAGATCTGAGAACATAGGAAGTATGTTCCTGATGAAATCTGTGTTAAGGAAAACTTACATTATGATATGCACACACATCACATTACATCACATTATGCTAATGCATGTTGTTGGAAGAATGTTCCCTTCCTCTGCCACCTCACCCTATCCAAAATGTCTAGCAAAAGCATGCATTCTAAGAGAATGGCCTGTATTTATTTCTGTGTCATGTTAGTTTTCTTCAGCATTACATTTGCCTAAATCTTCCAGATTAGGGTGGAAGGAGGGAGGGAGGGAGGGAAGGTGGAAGGCAAAAGTGCCTGTTTCTCTGAAGTTATTAGCAATAAAAGCATTTGGTTGGAAGATCAGTAAGAGCTTATCTAGTCCATGACTTTGGTCAGGACTGCACTTAAACTATCCCAGATGGATAGATTTTACTCATGGAAGGAAAATTACAGCTTCCTTTCATAACCTGCTTCAGCACTGAACAATACTTTTTGGACTCTTTGCAAGGATTGTGAACTTTTGTAGATTGTTGTTGGATTTTGTGGGGAGGAGATTAATTGGAGTGGACAAGCAATGCACACTGCAAAATAGAGGTGAAAATACCTGTTTCCCAGGGATACGGTTAATCTTAATGTTAATGAAAGGTTTTGCGATCCTGGTATGAAGGCAGTTATTCAGAAGCTGACTAGACCAAATTTGCAACTGTATGAGTGCTCTCATTTCACTTTTTGTTCAGTGGAAAAGCTGTGCTTAGATAAAGAAGATTTGGGGCTCTATACAAGTGTGCTTCTAAAAGCTTTATTTTTCCTTTTGATCAGTAAAAACAGCATCATGAGACAGAAAAAAACAGGTGAACTAATGCTGGAAAAACTCTGGCAATTCATCCAGCACATACCTGAAACAGAAAATGAGTAAAGAGAACATAGACCATAATTGTTTTCAGAAAAGACTGTGAAAGATCAGATATTGTCTGCATTTTTTTCCAAGCAATCCTTGTTTAAAATAATGTGGTTTTGTTGTGAAATAGTGCATCCAGGAGGTGCTAGTTTAAAGCACTCCATCACATGTGGCAGTTTCATAACACACTTAGTTCAGTCTGTCACACCATTTATTTGTTAACTTTCATATCTCTGAAATGACAGCTACCATTCAACCGTATCACAACATTCATTCAAAGAGTGGTAGGCACATTCCATTGTGAAGTCCAAACAGGATATAAACAATGTTGTCTCCATTTTTCAGACAACACAAGCAATTCTTCCAATCTCCTCATCCTGCGAAAACACCCAGTATAGTCATCACATTTAAACATAGGCTTAATTTGATTTGTAAATAATTTTGAGCTATAGTTTTGAATGACAAAACCAAGAAAGTGAAGGCCATCTACACTGCAGTTTCTTCAGCCATATATACTATATGTTTGTGTCACTTTTTCCCCTCTCTCTCTGCAAAGGTAATAATTGTGATATTTAAGTGCTTACTATGTCTAGCACTCTACTAAGCGCTGCAGTAGATGCAATGCAGTCAGATCAGACGTGGTCCCTGTCCCACATGGGGCTCACAGTCTAATAATAGTGATATTAAGAGTAAGGGGCAACAGGGATTTAATCCCCATTTTATAGATGAGGAAATAGAGGCACTTAGAAGGGAAGTGACTTACCCAAGGTCACACAGCAGGCCAGTGGCAGAACCAGGGGTAGAATCAAGTCACCTCACTCCCAAACTTGGGCTCTTGCCACTAGGCCATGCTGCATTTCTGGTAGGGAGCAATTAACACCATTCTATATTCCTCATTAAGCTGTACATTTTTGTTTGTTTGCATAATGTAAGAAAATATAGGAAATTCTGTGGATCACACTGGTAGTTTTTCCAGCAATTGCAGTGGGATATTTAGGGGGGCAGTATGGTGTAGTGGAAAGAGCACGGGCCTGGGGGTTAGGGGACCAGGGTTCTTCGAATCCTGGCTCTGCCACTGTCTGCTGTATGACCTTGGACAAGTCACTTGACTTCTCTGTGACTGTTACCTCTTCTGTAAAATGGGAATGAAGACTGTGAGCCCCTTGTGGGATAGGAATCGTGTCCAACCTGATTATCTTGTATCTACCCTATCACTTAGTATAGTGCCTGTCACTTAGAAAATGCATAACAAATGCCATAAAAAAAGCACACCAAAAAACTAACAATGTGATGGTTACCCCACCCTTGGCATCCATCCTAACTTTTCCTTCCCTGGACTAGTTATCCAAGCACTTATCCAAATACCTGCTGGTATTTTCTGCCTGCATAACTTCCTATGGTAACAAATTCCATATGCTTGCCACCCTGTCTGTGTGAAGACATTTCCTTTTTGATTTTTTTGAACCACCTTCAAGTTTTAATAAGTATTCTCTCATTTTGGTATTGTGGGATTTGGTTAACAACAATTCCATGTTCACCTGTCCATACCCTTCTTGGCTTTGTTGATTTCAATCATGTCACCTCTTAGCCTGCATCTTTCCAGACTGAGAAGTCCGGGGTTTTTTGTGAGGATAGACTGAAAGAACTTTTTCATTCCACTGGTCATCTTGGTTGTCCATTTGTCCATCTCCATATCTTTTCAAGTTCAATGAATGTTATTACACAATTACTTATTGAGTGCTTGGGAGAGTGCAGTACAGCAGAATTGGTAGACATGTTCCCTGCCCACAAGTAGTTTACAGTTTAGAGGAGGATTATTTTCTCCCTAAAATACAGCATTCCAGATATGGGTGTTCCATGGTTTTATCAAGTAGCAAAAATCTGCCTTCAGATTCTTTTCAGGTGACCTTTTTAGCTGATGCTGCACATTGAACCAATGATTTGAAATGAGAGCAGCAACTTCTAGATCTTTCCCCACTCACCACTGAGAGCTCCTTTTTACCATCTCCTTCTCCCAGAGCTCTGCACCCTTTTCTTCTTTTCTTCTTCCCCTCCTCTTGCTAAAAACTTCCTCATTACCATCTCGGATTTTGCACACATGCTGTTTTCTGTTGTTCCTGTGATTCTGGGTTCTGTCTCTTTCCATCCTCTTAAGTTGTTGGTTTTTTTTTTAATATCTTGAGCTTTCCGATGGTCACATTTCTCACTGACCTGGGGCCCCTGAACCTTTATCAAGGGATTTAAAAATAAAGCAGTTTTAATCTGTTCAAAAACAGAACTAGGAAGAAACTCTTGGAACTTAAAAGACACAGCAGAACACTTATATTTAATGGCATGTGTAATTTGAAACTGTCGATTGGTGGCCTCTTTCTTCATAGTTCTTACTGCTGCCATCAGTACTTAAAAGAAGTAAACTAAAGTAGTTTGCAGGCGAAGGATTGCTTTATATTAACATGCTATAAACCATGGTACCTTATTGGCTATATTGTTGGTTGGTATTGAAACATGAAAGCTCACTTGAATAAATCCAAGCCATCATTCATAATAGAGCCACCAAAGAGGCACCAAACAAGCACTTAGTACAGTGCTATGCACACAGTAAGTGCTCAATAAATACGATTGAATTGAATGAATCTAGATAGCTTGCTGTGAAGTGAAGATAGTTCAAGGAGTTTTTAACAGTATTACAATATATCTATGGGAGCAAGGAATCTTCATTGTCACTCCCAAGGTGAACAGTGGCACTATGAGATAAACTAGGCAGCTTTTAAGATTTAGGCCTTCCCCAATTAAGCCCTTTTTTTCCCCGTGCTCCCTCTCCTTTCTGCATCATCTGTGCATTTGGTGTCTGACCTTTGGGCACTCGATATTTGCCCCATGCTCAGCCCCACAAAACTTGTGTACATATCTGTAAACTATATATTATACATTATATTAATTTCTGTCTCCCTTCTAGACTGCAAGCTCGTTATGGGCAGGGAGTATGTCTACCAACTCTGTACTTTCCCAAGCGCTTAGTACAGTGCTCTGCATGGAGTAAGAGCTCAATAAATACCATTGACGATGATGTGGATGCCCTTAGCTGACACTACCAAGATTCATGGACACCACCTTTGATTTTGAGTGGAGGGATGAAGCTGGAATAGGACTTCCAGGGGTTGGAAATGCATCTCCTTCCTACTCTCCCTCCCCGCATCTCCCACACATACTTTTACTCACACGGAAATAATCCTTGAGCTGAATCTTCCTCCTGGTGGAGCTGAGTGCAGCAGAATCCAGAGCAATTGAAGAGAGAAACTATTCCCACTCTGACCATGACTGTGGGGTGTGATCAATCGATCAGTCGTATTTATTGAGTGCTTACTGTGTTCAGGGCATTGTACTAAACACTTGGGAGGGTACAAGCACAACAGTATAACAGATGCATTACCTGCCCACAACGAGCTTACGGTCTATAGGATCAAAGTTGAACTTTGGGGAACCTGACAGGTCCAGGTAAACTTTTCTCCCCACCTGCCCCTGCCTCTGCTGTTTCTTCTTGCTGGGCTCTGGGAGTTCCCGTTATCCATTCTTGTCTGTCATAATGGTTGTACCTTCAGCAGTACTTTGAAGTACCCCTAGGAGTAGGTGTATCACTGCCATTTTGTCATAGTAATTTTCCTTTAGATTGAAAATCTGGAGCGGCTACTTCATGCATATTACATGTGTTGTCTTGTATATTTGACATTAGTGAAATGAATATTGAAGTGCTTCTTTCCCATGCAGTATCACCACCAGGGACAGAAGAGCTTAGAAGTCCCTGGGGTTTTATGGAACATCCTGAACTTATTTTTCACATGTTTGTTTGGAAAGACCACATGCTTGTGCCTTTAATTTATAAGTCCATCTGTAAATCAATGTAAATTTAATCCATATACTTAGACACAAGTCATAGTGCTGATTTTAAAGGAATTCATATGCAAAGTCTGAGGCTCTTCTATGCTAGTTTAAGCTTTTTTTTGGTGGTGGGGCTGGGGATCAGGAGAGAAGGAAGCAATGCTTGTAGTCAACTGTCCTCTTTGGCTTATGTTAAGAACCTATGAAGGTTAATTCAGCAATCATCCCAAAATGTTGTTCTATCACAAATCTAGACTTTGTCGACAGAAATTATTTTTTTAAGCAGGAGAGAATTTTTTAAGACCTAATGTTGTCATCTTATATCCACAGGACAATCAAGATGGTTCTTCCAGTGAAGGAATTTTTGTTTCAAAAATAGTTGACAGTGGGCCAGCTGCTAAAGAAGGAGGGCTGCAAATTCATGACCGGATTATTGAGGTATGTGAACAATGGATGGTGTCTTTTAATAGCCGAAGTACCATCTCCGTCTTCCACATGGTAGGCTGATTGGTGTAGATGGGAGAGGAGTGAAAGTGTAATCAAGGTGATTTTTTTTCTTAACATATTCAATTAAATTCAGTGCTCATTTTCTTGGAACTAGGTAGAGTTCTTATAGAAACCAAATTATGATTGGCATAATCTTACTTTTTTTTTTAATTTTTTTCAGGACGTAGCCTCTACTTGGTCTTTTCCAGTTATGTTGTCTTTTTAAAACCATTGCAGAGTTATTGTACTTAGTGAAACCAGATGTGAAATCTGTTGTGTAAATTAGACTTTGTTTTTCCTGGTTACCAGAGCATTTTTCTGTAGGAATTAGACCCAATCTGATGTATGGAGAGCTGAGGGTGTATATTTTGCCCTAGCCCTCTTCCTTCCATTTTGACCCTCCAGCATTTCTCCTTTCCACATCGGGTATGCAAATTACTAATGGGGGATGGGACAGGAAAGGGACACATGTGAGGAGGCATTTAACCCAGAGTGCTGCAATGCAGTTCAGGTGGATGCCAAGAGATTCATATATCAACTTTTATATCTTCAGTTCACTACCCACTATTTAGTTCTTATTTTGCACTCATCTCAAACATCTAATGCTTTCTCTCTTCCCTCGGAACATTCCTATTTCAGATGTTCTGTGCTGTTGAGTGAAAACTTTCATGTTAAACTTTTTGAGTATCAACATACTATAAAATGAGTCAACAGATTGTGTACCTCCTCTGTGTATGAAATTGAACAAAATACTGAAGAAAACTTAAACTAAAAATGTACTGTCTCACCCCGTTAAGATCTTACAGAAACTATACACAGACCAAGCTTCATTTTATATTTAAAAAGTCATCAAAATGGAAACTATGTAAAACATAGCAGTGGGTAGTGGATTAAATACATTTTTGATAATTTTAAAAGAAAGATATATTTTGAATGTAAATTTTGGATACATAAAGAATAGCATGAATGTGCCAGGTGTTTGTTTGTTACACATTTACCTTTTTATAAAAGGATGAAAAATGCTGTATAATTCCACAGCCTCTACATGTTACATATTTCAGTGGCCTATCTATTAAAATCCATGACTCCAGGAGGCATCTGAAATGTAACCTAAATGGTGAATCAGGGTTTTTTAGTGCAGTGAAAAATCATAAACTTTTGGTTTGGTATAAATCAGGCAATTAGTTAATAGGACACATTGTAACAGTGATATTCCCCAGAATGCCATGTAAAAACTCATCTTCTGGAAAATCCTGTGGATTTTTTTTTTTTAGCGTTCATATGGAGGAAATAGCCTTACATTTTAATTAGCAGCTGGCTTTGATCCATGACAGGAGGCACTTGGGTAGTCACATAGTGGTATAGAGAGGTGATTTAATGGGCAGGATACTCGGGAGCCATAGTGGTAGGTGGGGTATCTGGAGAAGGCAGGTATTGCCAGGAAGGAAAAGAGAGGCCCTTCAGAAGCAGTAGAGCTACAGCAGAAGAGGTGCTTGGGTGTGGAGAGAGAAAGTACTGCAGCAGTGGCAAACCAAGTGGGTAGGTGATGGTTGGAAGGGACTCTGCACCTGGAGAAGGTGGATGGGAGTAGTGGTGGCATTGGAAAGGAAAAGTACTCAGAGAGGACAGGGAAAAGGTGGATGCCATGAGATTCCCCTTCCTGTGTAATCTTGCTAATCTCTCATTCCAATCCAGCTCTTGTGCTTCACTCTTCTAATGCCAACCGACTCACTGAACCTCGATCTCATCCGTCTTGCCAACACCCCCTTGCTCATATCCTCTGTCTGGCCTGGAACTCCCTCTCCCTTTATACCCAACAGACTGCTGCTCTTCCTATCTTTAAAGCCTTACTAATATCACTTCTCATCCCAGAGGCCTTCCCTGACTAAATCCTCATTTTCCCACCTATTGGCCCTCCCTTTTGTGTCGTCACCTATGCTCTTCGGTCTGTACCCCTTAAGCACTCTGAGTCCCTCCCCAGCCTCACAGCACTTACATATATATCTTTATACTCTTCCATTTCCCTTATCTGTAATTTATTTTAATGTCTGTCTCCACCTCTAGACTGTAAGCTTCTTGAGGGCAGGAATCTTTCTACCAAATCTCTTGTATTGTACTTTTCCAAGTGCTTAGTTCAGTGCTCTGCACACAGTAAGCACTAAATAATTGCACTGATTAATCAACCCTGAGCACATGGAAGCAATATATTTTTGGCATTTAAGCACTCCCTATGTGCCAAGCACTGCATTAAGCAGTAGTATAGATACAAATTAGTCAGATTACACACAGTCCCTGTCCCACATGGGGCTTGCAGTCTAGAGGAGGGGCAATTTCTCCTACCTCAGTTGTCATCATCCTGCCCTTATGCATAAGTTATGGATTCTCCTCCTGCAGCCATGGCCCAGGAGGGACAGGGATGGCAATGAGGCAGAGGATGGACTGGAGGTTTGCAAGTCGTGTATCCTCTTGGTTTTGCTATGTTCTATTTCCATGTGCTGGTCTTTCCTTCTTCACACAGAATGGATGTACAAGGAAAGCTTTGCTGCTACCCACCCCTAGGTAGCCTGAAGCATGGCTCTTAGAACTGGCTTGCACCTTCTTCCCTCTCTCTGGGCAGTTAGCTTGGGTGGAAGGGAAAATGTGGGAACAGACAATAATGTGCCCTGAGGAGCTGTGGGGGTACAGCTCCCCCAAACTAACTCCCTCTACCTCCTGCCTTGTTCTTTTTTCAAGCAAACAAGCACCTCCTTAATAAAACAGATAATTATCCGCAAGACAGCAGCCTGCTGGGCACCTCTAAGTCATGTTGGGAAAATGAAAGAATTAGGGTGCAGCAATCTGTCCACTGCCTTGACCCTAGAGACATACTCCCCAAGTTGTACTGTGCAACCCTCATGATGGTACTCAATTTAAGAAGTGGCCTGAAATCCATATGCCACACTAAGAGGTGTGGTGGAGAAATACTTCTTTTCTTTCTTTCTCTAGATTGTAAGCTCACTGTGGGCAGGGAATGTGTCTGTTATAGTGTACTCAAGTACTTAGTATAGTGCTTTGCACACAGTAAGCACTCATTATGTATGATTGATTCCTTTTCCTCTTTTTTTCCTCTCCCATTTTTATGTAGGGCTCCTTTAAATAATCTTAAGGCAAACTGTTTCATTCTCTCCCCCCAACCCCCATTCCATGGACTAAATGAGGCTTGGCAAGTTCCTCCTTTTGTGAAGCTCTTGCTTCAAAATCTTCTTAAACCCTGCAGGAAACTTTTCGGGCAGATGAGCTTTTATGAAGCTGAAATTTGCCTTACAGAGACAGCGTGTATTGGTTTTTCTTTTAGCTATGGAAATGTGCACTCATTGTCTCCTTTGAATGTGCAGAAATTTGGGGAGCCAATTGTTCAGAAAGATAGGTGCAACTCTTGTTGCTAAGGATATTCCGGAACAACCAGTTTCTCCAAGTAATGAAATTCAATGGCTATGAAAGGTCTTTTGGGAAAGGAAAACCTGTACCTGAAATTTTCAGTATACTCATTTTGGAATAGATTTGCTTCAGTATTTGGTTGAAAAGAAAGATAGATACATGAGTCACAATTAACAAATTTCACCATTTGTAATTGTGCTTGCAGAGCATGAGTGTGTCAATCAAACTCTCATCTCTTTCACACAGTACACCAATTGCAGAAGTTATCTGAAAATATTTGGTGTATCTCACTCGAGACTACGTACTGATTTATCAAAGCACTCTTAGGTATTTATAATAATAAAATCTGTCGCCTTTCATAAGGCTGACGTAACTATGGCAGTACAGTATTAATCATTCCTTTTTGAGTCAAGTGAAGGAATTCCTTTAATGCTTAGACCAAAGTATTAAAGTATTAGTATTAGTATTAAAGTATTAGTATCAGGAGAAGCAGCGTGGCTCAGTGGAAAGAGCACAGGTTTTGGAGTCAGAGGTCATGGGTTCAAATCCCTGCTCTGCCAATTATCAGCTGTGTGACTTTGGGCAAGTCACTTAACTTCTCTGTGCCTGTTACCTCATCTGTAAAATGGGGATTAAGACTGTGAGCCCCCCGTGGGACAACCTGATCACCTTGTAACCTCCCCAGCGCTTAGAACAGTGCTTTGCACATAGTAAGCGCTTAATAAATACCATTATTATTAAGTATGAACTGCCTATTTATAATTCAACAACAGTACAAAGAGCAAGGACTGTTGCCTCATAATCAATCAATCAATCAATCGTATTTATTGAGCGCTTACTATGTGCAGAGCACTGTACTAAGCGCTTGGGAAGTACAAATTGGCATCACATAGAGACAGTCCCTACCCAACAGTGGGCTCACAGTCTAAAAGGGGGAGACAGAGAACAGAACCAAACATACCAACAAAATAAAATAAGTAGGATAGAAATGTACAAGTAAAATAAATAAATAAATAAATAAATAGAGTAGTAAATATGTACAACCATATATACATATATACAGGTGCTGTGGGGAAGGGAAGGAGGTAAGACGGGGGGATGGAGAGGGGGACGAGGGGGAGAGGAAAGAAGGGGCTCAGTCTGGGAAGGCCTCCTGGAGGAGGTGAGCTCAGCAGGGCCTTGAAGGGAGGAAGAGAGCTAGCTTGGCGGATGGGCAGAGGGAGGGCATTCCAGGCCCGGGGGATGACGTGGGCCGGGGGTCGATGGCGGGACAGGCGAGAGCGAGGTACAGTGAGGAGATTAGTGGTGGAGGAGCGGAGGGTGCGGGCTGGGCAGTAGAAGGAGAGAAGGGAGGTGAGGTAGGAGGGGGCGAGGTGATGGAGAGCCTTGAAGCCCAGGGTGAGGAGTTTCTGCCTGATGTGCAGATTGATCGGTAGCCATTGGAGGTTTTTGAGGAGGGGAGTAATATGTCCAGAGCGTTTCTGGACAAAGATAATCCGGGCAGCAGCATGAAGTATGGATTGAAGTGGAGAGAGACACGAGGATGGGAGATCAGAGAGAAGGCTAGTGCAGTAGTCCAGACGGGATAGGATGAGAGCTTGAATTAGCAGGGTAGCAGTTTGGATGGAGAGGAAAGGGCGGATCTTGGCAATGTTGCGGAGCTGAGACCGGCAGGTTTTGGTGACGGCTTGGATGTGAGGGGTGAATGAGAGAGCGGAGTCGAGGATGACACCAAGGTTGCGGGCTTGTGAGATGGGAAGGATGGTAGTGCCGTCAACAGAGATGGGAAAGTCAGGGAGAGGACAAGGTTTGGGAGGGAAGACAGGTCATGAGTTGTTGTTACTTGTGTCTTAATTGTGCTAACAATGCCTGATTTGTTAGGGAGATTTGATTCTAGTGCATTTTGTCCCAATTCAGCTAAAAAAGATTAAAAAAACAGTAGAGGGCACATCTTTAAAGCACATCATTGAATGAAGCTCTTATCACTCAACAGCCTGTCCTCTTGTTAGCTTCTACCTAATAATAATGGTGGTATTTAAGTGTTTAGCACTGTACTAAGCTCTGGGGTAGATACAAGATCATCAGGTCCCAGATGGGGATCACAGTCTAAGTAGGAGAGGTCCACCCCTTCCACCAACCAGGGGATAGGGTTTGGGGTGGGAAAGGTTCTCTACGGAACAGGAGAATCTGAAAGAGCAATGAATGAAACATAATGTTTGGTGCATAACATTCCACTGCTTCATGCAGATGGTTGCCTGACCTACAACTTGACACCAATAAATGGCCTTCAAAATAGACCACCAGTCCACATTCATGGAAAGTTCATGATGAAAATCTCTGCTGCCAGAACTGTTAATTCTTACAAACATTTTGAACACCTCCAGCTCTGGAGCGTGGGTGTTGCCTGCACATTCACATAAATCGTGTCTTCCAAACCCATTTGCCGGACAAAGGTTCCGAAGTCCTTAACCACCTTCTAGCTAAAACTCATAGTAAAAACATGGGTCCTAGTGAAACTTTTATATTGCTGGTGTTTGAAGGGCTAGAGATAAGGGCACATACATAATTCAGTCATTTGTTTATTGAACACCTACTGAGTGTAGAAAGCACTGTATTAAGTGCTTGAGAGAGCACAATAATAGTAGTTTATAGTCTAACAATTACAGCATACCTTTTTAAAAATGGAATTCCACTAAAATCAAAACTCCTACCCACCATCGTCATGCTCAGATTTTCTGTTGCACAAAAAAATTTCAGAAAAAGTTCCTTTCTTTGGTGCTTTTCCTTTTCAAAAACTTCAATCGAGTTCTGATTAAAGGTCTTAAAATATATGTGTACTTCTGACTGCAACTGCTAAATCAGTGCCCTGGTCATTTTCCTTTTATGGGAGTAGCCAGATTCTGTACTTGGCTTATTTTAATAAAAGTTCACAGATGTTAGCATCATGTACTTAGTGGGAATTTTGAATCCATAAAAGCTTTTAACTTCTCACCAATGGCTATTAAAAAAGACAAAACAACTTGATTAAATCACCCAAAATGGAGGAAAAAAAAAGTCAGTAGTAACCAGTGCAGTTGACCATTCTATTCTGTGGGGTATTTTCTTTGTCCCAGTGCTTTCCCCAGTCTCCTCAAAGGTTGGAGCAATCAAATCCCTGAAAATATTAATTGGGAAGATAGCAAACGAGAACTATTACTGACACAGAGAAAATACTTTAAAAATTAACTGGTCGTCTTTCATCAACATCATCATCAATCGTATTTATTGAGCGCTTACTATTTGCAGAGCACTGTACTAAGCGCTTGGGAAGTACAAATTGGCAACATATAGAGACAGTCCCTACCCAACAGTGGGCTCACAGTCTAAAAGGGGGAGACAGAGAACAAAACCAAACATACTAACAAAATAAAATAAATGGAATAGATATGTACAAGTTAGAGTAATAAATATGTACAAACATATATACATATATACAGGTGCTGTGGAGAAGGGAAGGAGGTAAGATGGGGGGATGGAGAGGGGGACGAGGGGGAGAGGAAGGAAGGGGCTCAGTCTGGGAAGGCCTCCTGGAGGAGGTGAGCTCTCAGTAGGGCCTTGAAGGGAGGAAGAGAGCTAGCTTGGCGGATGGGCAGAGGGAGGGCATTCCAGGCCCGGGGGATGACGTGGGTCGGGGGTCGATGGCGGGACAGGCGAGAACGAGGAACGGTGAGGAGATTAGCGGCAGAGGAGCGGAGGGTGCGGGCTGGGCTGGAGAAGGCGAGAAGGGAGGTGAGGTAGGAGTGGGCGAGGTGATGGACAGCCTTGAAGCCCAGGGTGAGGAGTTTCTGCCTGATGCGCAGATTGATTGGTAGCCACTGGAGATTTTTGAGAAGGGGAGTAACATGCAAGGTGATGAAGAGCCTTGAAGCCGAGAGTGAGGAGTTTTTGCCTGATGCATAGGTTGATTGTTAACCACCGGAGATTTTTGAGAAGGGGAGTAGCATGCCCAGAGCGTTTCTGCACAAAGATGATCCGGGCAGCAGCGTGACGTATAGATTGAAGTGGGGAAAGACAGGAGGATGGGAGATCAGAGAGGAGGCTGATGTAGTAATCCAGTCGGGATAGGATGAGGGATTGAACCAGTGGGGTGGCAGTTTGGAGTGGAAAGGGTGGATCTTGGCGATGTTGCGGAGGTGAGACCAGCAGGTTTTGGTGATGGATTGGATGTGAGGGGTGAACGAGAGAGCAGAGTTGAGGATGACACCAAGGTTGCGGGCTTGTGAGACGGGAAGTATGGTAATGCTGTCAACAGTGATGGGAAAGTCAGGGAGAGGGCAGGGTTTGGGAGGGAAGATAAGGAGTTCAGTCTTGGACATATTGAGTTTTAGATGGCAGGCAGGCATCCAAATGGAGATGTCTTGAAGGCAGGAGGAGACACAAGCCTGAAGGGAGGGAGAGAGAGCAGGGGCAGAGATGTAGATTTGGGTGTCATCAGAGTAGAGATGATAGTTGAAGACGTGGGAGTGAATGAGTTCACCAAGGGAGTGAGTGTAGATAGAACAGAATCAGGATATCTGTCTTTTGTTCAGTAGTGTAGGATGGGGTTTGGCACTTCTAGACTGTGAACCCGTTGTTGGGTAGGGATTGTCTCTATCTGTTACCAAATTGTACTTTCCAAGCGCTTAGTACAGTGATCTGTGCACAGCTCTCAATGAATACAATTGAATGAATGAATGAACATTCACATGGGGTAGACTATTATTTAGTTTTCGAACCCCATGTGATCCAATAGCTTTTTTCATCAATCAATTGAGCACTTACTGTGTGCAGAGCACTGTACTAAGCGCTTGGGAAAGTACAGTGCAACAGAGTTGGTCAACATGTCCTCTGCCCACAGTGAGGTCATGGGTTCTAATCCTGGCTCAGCCACTTGGCTGCCCTGTGATCTTGGGCAAGTCACCTAACTTCTCTGGGCCTCAGTTACCTCATCTGTAAAATGGGGCTTAAGACTGTGAGTCCCACATGGGACAGGGACTGTGTCCAACCTGATTTACTTGTATCCACCCCAATGCTTAGTACAGTGCCTGATACATAGTAAGCACTTAGCAAATACAATAATAATAATAATAATGAGCTTACAGTCTAGAGGGAGCTTCCATTTTTGAGTGATGCTGCCCCCTTGAACACTGAACTGTCCCATGACAATGGTGGTGAGATGATAAAGGTATTTGTTAAGCGCTTACTATGTGTCAAGCACTGGGGCTAGTTATAAGCTAATCAGGTTGGACGTAGTCCCTGCCCCATACGAGGCTCACAGTCTTGATCCCCGTTTTAAAGATGAGGAAACTGAGGCACAGAGAAATGAAGTGACTTGCCCAAAGCATGTTGGCTATGGTTTGCCCCTGCAACAGCCTTATCCTTGGATGTTGTAAGTTGTAAGATTTAGATTGTAACTAGACCATAATCTTATTATGGGGAGGGAATGTGTCTGCTAATTCTGTTGGATCGTACTCTCCCAAGCGCTTAGGATGGTGTTCTGCATATAGTAAGCCCTCCATAAATACCATTGATTGATGCATTGATAAGAAATAGTGATAATAAAGAATATTGTGTTCTTTTTTCTCTTTAGTGAGGTTGAAAGTTCCAGACTTCTTTAGTAAGACCTCCTGAAAAATGCCATTCACATAAGGGTATGGCAATTAAATGCTTTAATCTTTTCACACTTGGTACATTTCCATCCTGTTTTAAATCATCCTAGATTGAATCTTCTCCATCTGGGTCCAAACCATTTTGATTAGCTGTTAGTTTGCATTTTTAGATTAGCTACACATTGTGTCTATATTGAAAAAATATTTACCATTTCTAAACTCTACACATCACACTAATTGGGCAATCAGGCACAATTATCCTTAATTCAGCCACATATGCAATGAATTACCATGCTTTTTTGTTCCAAGAGATATGAATAATGTCCTCTAAAATTAAATGCACAAGCAATTGTGTATTCAAATAACAGCTGTTTAGGAATTGCTCAGAGAGGGTTGAGTGGCTTTTACTATCTTGGATTAAATAGGATTTTAGGATTTTCAGAAAAATGAGAATGTTTGCAGTATTTCAACTGAACTTTAGATTAACATTTAAGCACGTCTTTGGTTTCTTGAAACACAATACTACATATTACACTATAAATGTTAATGGGAATGAAAGTAAAATGATAGAGCTTATACAAATACAATTGTGCGATTATAGATTTGATTATATAATTGACATAAAAATTACTGAATCAAAGGCAGGCAAAATCAATCAATTGTATTTATTGAGTGCTTACTGTGTGCAGAGCACTGTACTAAGCACTTGGGAAGTACAAGTTGGCAACATATAGAGACAGTCCCTACCCAACAGTGGGCTCACAGTCTAAAAGGGGGAGACAGAAAACAAAACCAAACATACTAACAAAATAAAATAAATAGAATAGATATGTACAAGTAAAATAAATAAATAAATAGAGTAATAAATATGTACAAACATATATACATATATACAGGTGCTGTGGGGAAGGGAAGGAGGTAAGATGGGATGGAGAGGGGGACGAGGGGGAGAGGAAGGAAGGGGCTCAGTCTGGGAAGGCCTCCTGGAGGAGGTGAGCTCTCAGTAGGGCCTTGAAGGGAGGAAGAGAGCTAGCTTGGTGGATGGGCAGAGGGAGGGCATTCCAGGCCCGGGGGATGACGTGGGCCGGGGGTCGATGGCGAGAACGAGCAAAATGCTCTGGTAACATCTCCCTGTCAGAACGAATGAGTGGATTTCATAATATCCCTTTCCATAGACACTTTCATTTATTCAGTGGTCCCTGGGATAGAATAACAACTAGGGTATTGCTCAGTTGTGGACCAGACAAAAGCAAGTATTTTAATATCCTCTTCCTATTTTGAGCCAAAGCCTTACAGAATGGGTTGGAATGGAATTACATTATGTGATTAGTTGGAGGTTTTACAGTATATATTCATTTTGATTTCAGTGAATCCTACAAAGCTGGTTATGGGATTGCCAAAGTTGCCAAGTTCCCATTGATAGGTTCAGGTACCAGGCATTATTATCCTCTAGTGTAGAAATTCCATGCCAGGAGTCCTGGATGTGAAATTATATAGTAGATGAAAACTCAGGAATGGATTCAGCATCCCGTTTAGACAAATATCATGGATGGGTTCAGAAGCACTGTCTTAGAGCTAGCTTTAAGCAAACAAGAATCGAATCCATGTTATGTGGTGCTGTCAATTTATCAGGTCAGAATTCATCACTTGGCCCTAATCCTTTACACTCAGGTCCTATCTTAACACTTGTTTTTATTATGTGCTTTGGGTAGCATGCTATTAGGAAATTAGGAAACATTCTTTCTAGGCATGTCTATTTGGAGAGAAAGTGATACAGTGTCAGATGCGATTGTGTGCACAGCTCCAGTACTAATAATTGTGGTATTTCTAAAGCACTTGGTATGTGTCAAGCATGAAGCGCTGGGGTAGATACAAGATCATCAGGTCAGACACAGTCCCTGCCCCACATGGGCTTCACAATCAAGCCTGTCTACCGTAATGCAAATTTTCCTTACCAAGAAATTGTCAAGAACAATAATGATATTTGTTAACCGCTTACTATGTGTCAAGCCCTGTTCTAAGTGCTGGGGCAGATACAAGCTAATCAGGTTGGACACAGTCCCAATGCCACATGGGACTCCCAGGTTTAATCCCCACTTTACAGATGAAGTAACTGAGGCATAGAGAAGTAAAGTGTCTTGCCCAAGGTCACCCAGCAGACAAATGGTGGAGTTGGGATTAGAACCCAAGGACATCTGACTCCCAGGCCCGTGCTCTGTCCACTAGGCCACATATCCCTGGAGCTGTAGGAGAGTCGGGTGTACTTGTTACACAGTTTAGAACTGCCCCTTCATAAGAACCAACATTTTGTTTAAGTGTACTGTGTGATTGTGAGAGATACAGTATATAAAACTATACTTTGATTTCCTCCTCAGTGCTGCTTCCACTAAGTTCCGGTGACAGATAATTAGATTTAATAAAATGGTGATTGTATTTTCCAAGGAATTACTTCACTAACTTCACACCTGCAAACATCTGCATCTTCTCCTGGGTTTACATTCGTTTAGTAACATGTTGGATTTTTTTCTTATTTTCCATTAATTTATTTAATGAGCCTTACAGTTGGAGGTAGAAAATGTACATCCAGCTTGAAAATAGCACTTGGAGCTTTTTACAAGCTCCAGTGATACAAAATGAAACCTCTGAGCAGTTGGAACACAAATAGTCAGTCATACAATTAGAAGACAAACATATATTATTTGATTTTTGAATCTACAGTTTTTAAATGCCTCTCCCCACAACCCACATGGCAGCAATAATTTTAAAAACCTTGTTCCCCACTCCACCCCTCTGCAAGCAGGGGAGAGGGCCAGTGAGGAAGCAAGTCGGGGTGGGGCGCACACCAAGAAAAGGTGATGCAATAGGCTGGCACCAGCCTAGGTAGATCTCTTCCCCTTCCCTCACCCCTCTTCTCCTCCTTCTCCTCCTCCTCCTCCCTTTCCCTCTCTTGGCCCTAGGTGGTGCAGTCCCTGTCTCATTGTCCCCTCCCCATTTTCCTTCAGGGGCAGCTTTGAGGTCTTCAGGGACAGGTGGGACACCAGCTCAGAGCAGGATGCCATCATTCCCCTCCCCAAGGCTGGTGACAGGTTTCAGCTATTGTGTTTGGATGCAGGGGGAGGGTTTCCTAGGCCCGAGTGGTATAGGTGTGTGATACCTGCTCATGAGCCTGCAACCCCATTCCTTCCCTCTTTCTTTTCCTTCCGAGCTCCAAAGAGATGTTAATAACCCACAGGAGCCTCCAGGGAGGGGTGGGGATTACCCTCCATGAAAGGTCTGGGACTCCATCCATGGATGGGGTGGGACAAGAATTCTCTAATCCAAACAGCGCAAGGTGGGTGGGCTGAGCTGGGTGGTTCCAGTCCTTGGGGTGTTAGCCCGAGCCCCTGGCCAATGACTTAAAATTCCTGTGCCTTCTGCTTCTAGTCACATTTGATTCCAAGAAGAGCCAGGTATAGCTCCTGAACTATAGGTTGCTGGCCCCTCATTTACCACATTTTTATTTATTTGCTCACTCTTATGGTGTATACATCACTTTCAGTCGTATTTATTAAGAGCTTATTGTGTGTGCTTTACACCCATGGCCTTCCTTATTAGTGTAAGTTCCTCTCAGACAGGGATTGTTGTCTTTTTTTTTGGTATATTCCCTGAGCACCTAGTACAGTGTCTTGCACACCAGAGATGCTCAATAAATATTGTTAATACTGATCCTAGAAACATGGAAAGCATTTGCAATTGTTAATGATGAAAGGTCTTTCTCTTTATCACCTTTTCATTTCATATCCATGCTCCTTGAAGGATCCCACCCTCCTCTGAGGGAAATGTTGGCCATTTGGCAGTGTGTGTTTACATCGGGGGGAAAAGTTTCTCGAAAACCAGGTTTTCAGATGGGTTGTTTCTAGAACCTTAAACCCAGGTAAACCATGCTGCAAACGTTGCTGGGCTGGGGTTAAAGATTCTAATTTCAACCCTTGAGCTAGCTTTTTTTGTTTGCTGGTATTCAGACAGTAGGGTAAGAGGCACTGTCTCATGCAGGATGGAGCATGCAGTTCAAGCATCAGTACAATTCCATGGTTAAGCTGTAACTCTGATACTCTGCCATGTTCGGAGAACATTAATTATACTGTCATATTCATCCTCTCCTGCTTTGGATCTCTTCGTTTAGTAGTGCTCCTATAGCATGGACTTTTACTTAGCAGGAGCACAATCATTAGACATATGCCAGAATGAATTCTAGAGAATAAGTTGACCTGCATTTTTATGTGAAATCACCTTGTTTTCAAAAATATAACCATTCCTCTAAAAAAAACTTCAGTAGTCTGAAAAGCATAGCTTTTGTCCACACAACTTTCATACAGGTTTCACGGAAATAATGCTTTCATTGAAGTTGCTAATTAAACTGAACTACCAGTGAAGCGATAAACCACAGTACAATTTACTTCAGGCTGTCTTTGGGACAGAATTAATTAGTTAATTAATTCATTCAGTTGTATTTATTGAGCACTTACTGTGTGCAGAGCACTGTACTAAGTGCTTGGGAAGTACTAGTCGGCAACATATAGAGACGGTTTCCCTCCCATCTTATGAAATTTCTCGCCCCGTCCCTCCTCCCCTCCTTAACTTCCATCTTCAACCGCTCACTCTCCACTGGTTCCTTCCCCTCTGCCTTCAAACATGGCCACATCTCCCCCATCCTAAAAAAACCCTCTCTTGACCCCACCTCCCCTTCTAGTTATTGCCCTATCTCCCTCCTACCATTCCTTTCCAAACTCCTTGAACGAGTCGTCCACACCTGTTGCCTCAAAATCCTCAGCGCCAACTCTCTCTTCGACCCCCTCCAATCTGGCTTCCGTCCCCTACATTCGACTGAAACTGCCCTCTCAAAGGTCACCCATGACCTCCTGCTTGCCAAATCCAACGGCTCCTACTCTATTCTAATCCTCCTCGACCTCTCAGCTGCCTTCGACGCTGTGGACCACCCCCTTCTCCTCAACACGCTATCCAACCTTGGCTTCACAGACCCTGTCCTCTCCTGGTTCTCCTCTTATCTCTCCGGCCATTCATTCTCAGTCTCTTTTGCAGGCTCTTCCTCCCCCTCCCATCCCCTTACTGTAGGGGTTCCTCAAGGGTCAGTTCCTGGTCCCATTCCGTTCTCTATCTACACTCACTCCCTTGGTGAACTCATTTGCTCCCACAGCTTCAACTATCAGCTGTACACTGATGACACCCAAATCTGCATCTCTGCCCTTGCTCTCTCTCCCTCCCTTCAGGCTCGTGTCTCCTCCTGCCTTCAGGACGTCTCCATCTGGTTGTCTGCCCGCCATCTAAAACTCATTATGTCCAAGAGTGAACTCCTTATCTTCCCTCCCAAACCCTTCCCTCTTCCTGACTTTCTCATCTCTGTTGACGGCACTACCATCCTTCCCGTCTCACAAGCCCGCAACCTTGGTGTCATCCTCGACTCTGCTCTCTTGTTCACCCCTCACATCCAATCTGTCACCAAAACCTGCTGGTCTCACCTCTGCAACTTCGCCAAGATCCACCCTTTCCTCTTCATCCAAACTGCTACCCTGCTGGTTCAATCTCTCATCTTATCCCGTCTGGATTACTGCATCAGCCTCCTCTCTGATCTCCCATCCTCCTGTCTCTCCCCACTTCAGTCTATACTTCACGCTGCTGCCCGGATCATCTTTGTGCAGAAACGCTCTGGGCACGTTACTCCCTTCTCAAAAATCTCCAGTGGCTAACAATCAACCTACACATCAGGCAAAAACTCCTCACTCTCGGCTTCAAGGCCCTCCATCACCTTGCCCCCTCCTACCTCACCTCCCTTCTTTCCCTTTATAGTCCAGCCCCCACCCTCCGCTCCTCTGCCGCTCACTTCCTCACTGTGCCTCATTCTCACCTGTCCCACCGTCGACCCCCGGCCCATGTCCTCCCCCTGGCCTGGAATGCCTTCCCTCTGCACATCCACCAAGCTAGCTCTCTTCTTCCCTTCAAAGCCTTACTGAGAGCTCATCTCCTCCAGGAGACCTTCCCAGACTGAGCCCCCTTTTTCCTCTCCCACTCCCCATCCCCCTGACCCTACCTCCTTCCCCTCCCCACAGCACCTGTATATATGTTTGTACATATTTATTACTCTATTTTACTTGTACATATTTACTATTCTATTTATTTTATTTTGTTAATATGTTTTGTTGTCTGTCTCCCCCTTCTAGCTCGTGAGCCCGCTGTTGGTAGGGACTGCCTCTGTATGTTGCCAACTTGTACTTCCCAAGCACTTAGTACAGTGCTCTGCACATAGTAAGCGCTCAATAAATACGATTGAATGAATGAACAATGGGCTCACAGTCTAGAAGGGGGAGACAGACAACAAAACAAAACATATAGACAGGTGTCAAAATCATCAGAATAAATAGAATTATAGCTATATGCACATCATTTAAAAAATAGAATAGTAAATATGTACAAGTAAAATAAATAGAGTAATAAATCTGAACATATATATACACAAGTGCTGTGGGGAGGGGAAGGAGGTAGGGCGGGGGGATGAGGGGGAGGAGAGGAAAAAGGGGGCTCAGTCTGGGAAGGCCTCCTGGAGGAGGTGAGCCCTCAGTAGGGCTTTGAAGGGAGGAAGAGAGCTAGAATGCAAATGAAAGTAATAAATGGAGGTTTTAGGAAAGGTCTGGGGATTCTTTTTTTTTTTTTTTTTTTTTGTCACTTCCAGACCAGTAATCACACAAGGTTATTCATATTCGAGAGGAATTAGGTGAGATAAGTCATCTTGTAAGTGAGAAAAGGACTTGGATAGTAAATGTAATTATTTTATTGTTAACCAACTACTAGTAGAATGAGGCTTTTGTTTAGGATGACCTATATGCCATGGGCTGCTGGAAATGAATTGTAAATAACATTTTCGATATTCCCAAGTTTTCTTAGGCAGAAAGTAGTGGATTATTTTTTTCTGTCTTGTATGATTGGAAGTGAAGGAATAATTTAGTGAAATGAAAATGAAGCACCATAATTTAAAATAGACACACATTAACCTGTAGGCTTGAATGTTCTAATTTGGGATATGAGGGTTACTTTTGGGTTCAGTTTTGGTATCTAGAAAAAATGAAAATTCTCTAGTCTTCATTTTCTGCATAGGTTTTGGCTAAAGGGGCAGTAATTTGTCCTCTGCTTTGCATCAGTTTATATTTTAATTACTCAAACTTGACAGAACTATTTGAGTGTAAACTATATCTGTCCCTTTATGAGTACATTTTTTCTATTTTACTTAGCAGTGTCCCTTTACAAATATATATTAAGGATGAAACAGGTTATTATTTTATGTATATGATATTTATCTACTGTGTTTTTTTTCCTGCAGAATAGCAAGAATATTTAAGGAAACTCAAGAAATCTTAAGTCTCTTTTCCAAGAGAATTAACTGTTAAGAATCTCTAGCCATCTCCTTTGGTTGAACAAATAGTGATGTGTTTGAGATCAAGGTCAATTACAGGAAGCATTGTCCGGTGTTTAGCTTGAATTTTTGTTTTAAGTGTGTAGCTTTTCTAAACATAAGCGTCTGGTGTTCAGTAGCCATCATGATGCTAGGTGATGCCACTGTAAAAACAGTATCAGATTCTGGCCAGATTAGGTCTTTAAGAACATTAAAGTGAGTCTGTGCCACAAAGGGGCTGCTTTTTTTCTTTTTTTATTATAAAAGAGTGAGAGAGGATGTCCTAGCCATGACAAGGAAATGCTGGCATTGGGCGTGAAAGTGCAATTGTTGATGGTTTAATGTTACAGACCACCTACCTTGAGCAGGCTGGAACTTTTGTCATCTAAAACATGAAGAAAACTAAAAAGAAATGTTGATCTCCTACAGAGTAGTATTATTAAGGAGGAAGTTAAAGTACATTTTAAGGAAACAGTCTAGCCTTTTTGAGTCAGCTTTCTTAGCAGTTAAATGTAAAATAACATATTGAAGCTGAGGAATCGTACCATATTCATTGCAGTTACTATTATGTTGTAGAGGATTTTCAAATTATTTCTCACATAGCATGGAAATGTTCTAAAACATCCCAACTGCTTTGCCAACCCCTACATATGTAGTTTGTAATACCTTTAGGCTGCATATTGACAAAGTATTATTCAGAAAGTAGCATTGTTAGTTAGAAAAGTGGCTTTCTGCAAGGAAAGGTGGCAAATTAGTCTTACCCACCAGACCACACAGTTTTTATGCTTCTCAGGGTGATTGAAAAAACAGCTTGTGTATAAAGGCGTGTATGTTTTCCTTTGAAGAATAGCAACTTAATCAAGAACAATTTTTATGTATCCAGTGTGAGTTTACATCTGTGTGTGAGTGTGTGGTGGGTGGGTGAGGGAGAGGGAAATGCCTTAACCTTGCTGAAGCACATCAGCAACACCTCGCAAGTTCTCATGATTATTATAGAATGGAGGCCTCCAAAAATCCGAGGCAGGCTGATCAAGCTAAGAAACAGCATGACTAGGGGTGGGATGCCAAATATACAGGCACCCGGAGATACGCTGATTGCCACCAAACTAAGGATGCTTATTCATCATTAAAGAAGCTCAGAGGCTCCATATGCATTAGCATGGAACCGCTCCCATCACAGCAAAGAGGGAATCCCACACTAGACTGTAATGTCATTGTAGGCAAGGACTGTGTCTGTTTACTGTTGTATTGTATTCTCCCAAGCACTTAGTACAGTGTTCTGCACACAGTAAGCGCTCAATAAATATGATTGAATGAAAGATGGCCTTAGTGGGTAGAGCATGAGCCTGGGGATCAGAAGGACCTGGGTTCTAATCCCGGCTCTGCCACATATCTGCTGTGTGACCATGGGCAAGCCACTTAATTTTTCTGTGCCTCAATTACCTCATCTGTAAAATGGGGATTAAGACTGTGAGCCCCATGTGGGACAGGAGCTGTGCCCAACCTGATTAGTTTGTTTCTACCTCAGCACTTAGTACAGTGCCAGCACATAGTAAGTGTGTAATAAATACCATTAAATAAAGGGTGATAGCTGGAATCCAAAGCAGCTACAGTACGGTGTATGGTGAATGGAAAAGGGGTGCCCACCCGGAAGCCAGGAGGGCAGAATCAGTGATTTAAAGGCAAAGTGAAGCAGAAGCTCAAACAATGTGCTCCAGTAGTGGATTGTTGGGAGACCATTGTAGCTGACAGAGCAGCCCAATGGGCAGCCATTTTGAGAAGGGTTGCTGTCTTTGAACAAAAGCTTCACAAAGATAAGGATGCCAAGAGGCTGGATTGAAAACAGAGACAGGCCCTTTGTGGGACAAAAGCATCAATTAAGGCTCCACCTTTATTGGACACAGTGTGGGAATATCAGTTGTACATTTTTTTTCCCACCACACTTCCTTTCATGGATAGCATTGTCTTCAAAAATGAAAGACAGCTCCATTTATATAGTTCCATGGGACCATTTGGACATGAAATGACAATTTGCTAAATGATATTCCAGTAGCCTGAAGGAATTAATGCTTTCCCAAATGCCATTGAGAGAGCTTTTGGAAGGATGTGGTCAATTGTGAAGCTTTTGTCTGTGTTAAAAAGTGAAGTAAGTTGAACATCCCTAAAGGATGCTTCAAAAATGCTGTTTGCAAATATTGCTGGGGTTTTCTTTGGCCGGGGGGGGGTGGGGGTGGGTTGGTAGTAAATTTTTAAAATTTAGAAACATTTGTTGGTTTTGTATGATGGATGTGGGGAAAGGAAGAAGCTGAATTTAACTTTTCACCTTGATGCAAAACCAGTAAGAGATTTCACTGTTCCAATTCAATGAAAGCATGAAGCAGCGATTGTTCATTAGCCCAGAACACATCGTAAGAGGCTGAGATGCAAGAAGAGACACACAAACGGAGGTAAAACACTTGCAAAGGGGCAACACACTTAAGTGGAAGTGACAGAAACAGGTGGGGGAGGTACAAATATAGACAGACATGTTCATTGGAGAGCTGAGCAGAGACGATTGGAGAAAGTAAAAAAAAATTGTTACTGGAGCTTTTCTCAGCTGACTTTCAAGGTTCCAGCTGCTCCTGTCTGAAGAGCTGGTAGGCTGCCCTTCTCTACAGCCAGTGAAGGTCAAGGACAGTGGTGGGAACGCAGGGAGGTGTTTGCCTGCCGCTGTAATCAGTCCATTGCATTTATTGAGCAGTGGCTGTGGGTGGAGGACGGGACCAAGCACTTGGGAGAGTACAGTGCAAGGGTGTAGATAATTTGCCGCCTGCTGCTTCCTCTTGGCTTCTGCTGTTTCTGCAGAGTTTTCCTGACTGTTGACTGAACAGAGAGACAAAAAAAATGCATGAAAGGTCTGTGAAAGCAGTATCTCTGGTTGCTTTTTCTCAAAAAGACCAAAGCTAGGGAGAGCCTGAGGCTACAGAAAAGGGCCCTGAGCAAAATATTGCTAGAATCTATGAACCACCTGGTCTGGAGTCCCCATTGCCACACAGGCTAAGGGTGGGTGGGTACTCAAGTCCCATGATAGCTTCCTTCCTCCCACTCAACACTACGAGAGTCTAACTCGCCCCTCTGCCTTCTCTGCCCACCCCCAACCTGAGTTGAGAACACTGGGAAGATTACATCAGTTTAGCACCAGTGACTGCTGGGAGTGATGAGGTGTCCAAATTCTACTCACTCTAAGTTGTAGCTTGTTTTCATGGTGGTTTGTATTCAGTCATATATATTGATCACCTACTGTGTGGAGAGCTCCATAGAAAGCACTTGGGACAGTGCAATAAGGTGGACATGATCCCTGTCCTCAAGAAATGTACAGTCTAGCAGAGAGGACAGGCAATAAAAGACAGGAGAACAAAGAAAAAGGATATGCTAGAACTTAAGGAATATGTTATGTAAGATATGTATGTAAGTGCTGCAGTCTGCTGTTAGTACACTAGTGCTTAGGTGGCACTGCAGTGGAGGATGGGATGGTGGATATAGCCTGGGGAGATTAATCGGAGAAGGCTTATTGGAGACGGTGTGATTTCGGAAGGGCTTTGAAGGTGGGGGAAGGACTGTATTCTGTCAGATATGAAGAGGTAATGTTCTGATCAACTGATTGGCAGTGGGACAGGTGAGAGTGAGACAGTGAGTGGCTCAGCTTGAGAAGAATGAAACACAAGCTGGGGTGTAGTGAGAAAAGAGTGGATAAGTTGGGGAGATGAACAGGTACCTTAAAGCTTTGGTTTTCGCACTATCCCTCCTCCCCCTTCCCTTTCCTTCCCTTCCTTTGAAGCCCACATTATTCGCCTCTACCACCCCCTCCAGATTCTTGTAGCCGTCATCTACCGCCCCCCCCCCCCCCCCCCGGCCCCACCTCCAACTTCTTTAACGATTTTGACCCCTTCCACACCTTCCTTCTCTCGTTTTCCATGCCCACTCCGATCCTCAGAGACTTCAACATCCACATGGATATCCCTGATGATTCCTCTGCCGCCCACCTTCTATCTCTCCTTGACGCTGCCAACCTCTTGCTCCACCCCACCCACTCACCAACTTGGTCATACCCTCGACCTCATCATCTCCTACCGCTGCACTGTGTCCACCCTCACCAACTCTGAAATCCCTCTGTCTGATCATAATCTTCTCACCTGCCTCCTCACTCACACTCCTTTCCCCTGTAAATCCGTATTACTCCCTCACAGAGATCTCCGCTCTCTTGACCCCATCCATCTTTCTGAGCGCCTCACACCCCACCTCGCCTCCCTCTCCTCTCTACCCAGTCTTGATGATCAGATTACTGCTCTCAACTCTACCCTTTCTACTCAGCTAGACTCACTCGCTCCCCTTTCCCTTCGCCGCTCTCATACCACTAACCCACAGCCCTGGATCACTGCCACTGTCTGCCTCCTTCGCTCTTATGCTCGAGCTGCCGAACGCTGCTGGCGAAAGTCTTAACACCATGCCAACCTTGTTGACTTCAAGTTTATCCTTTCCTGCCTTAACTCAGCCCTCTCCTCTTCCAGACAAAACTATTTCTCCTCCCTTATTGACACCCATGCCCATCATCCCCGTCAGCTCTTCCGTAAATTCAACTCCCTTCTCAGGCCCCCGGTTCCTCCCCCTCCTCCTTCCCTCACCCCCAACGATCTGGCCTCCTACTTCATTAACAAAATTAAATCCATCAGGTCCGACCTCCCCAAAGTCACTCGCCCCCCCCCCCCGCCTTCTCCAACCCCCTGGCTCTCAACACTCTCTGCTACTCTCCCATCCGTCCCAGCAGTATCCTCAGAGGAGCTCTCCTCCCTCCTCTCAAGTGCTACTCTGGCCACCTGTGCTTCTGACCCCATTACCTCTCATCTCATGAAATCTCTCGCTCCATCCCTTCTCCCCTCCTTAACTTCCATCTTCAACCGCTCACTCTCCACTGGTTCCTTCCCCTCTGCCTTTGAGCATGCCCATGTCTCTCCCATCCTAAAAAACCCCTCTCTTGACCCCACCTCACCTTCTAGTTATCGCCCCATATCCCTCCTACCATTCCTTTCCAAACTCCTTGAACGAGTTGTCTACTCAAATTCCTCAACACCAACTCTCTCCTCGACCCCCTCCAGTCTGGCTTCCGTCCCCTACATTCCACAGAAACTGCCCTCTCAAAGGTCACCAATGACCTCCAGCTTGCCAAATCCAACGGCTCCTACTCTATCCTAATCCTACTCCGACCTCTCAGCTGCCTTCGACAATGTGGACCACCCCCTTCTCAACACGTTATCCAACCTTGGCTTCACAGACTCCGTCCTCTCCTGGTTCTCCTCTTATCTCTCCAGTCGTTCATTCTCAGTCTCTTTTGCAGGCTCCTCCTCCCCCTCCCATCCCCTTACTGTGGGGATTCCTCAAGGTTCAGTTCTTGGTCCCCTTCTGTTCTCGATCTACACTCACTCCCTTGGTGACCTCACTCGCTCCCACGGCTTCAACTATCATCTCTACGCTGATGACACCCAGATCTACATCTCTGCCCCTGCTCTCTCCCCCTCCCTCCAGGCTCGCATCTCCTCCTGCCTTCAGGACATCTCCATCTGGATGTCTGCCCGCCACCTAAAACTCAACATGTCCAAGACTGAACTCCTTGTCTTCCCTCCCAAACCTTGCCCTCTCCCTGACTTTCTCATCACTGTTGACGGCACTACCATCCTTCCCGTCTCACAAGCCCGCAACCTTGGTGTCATCCTCGACTCCACTCTCTCCTTCACCCCTCACATCCAAGCCGTCACCAAAACCTGCCAGTCTCAGCTCCGCAACATTGCCAAGATCTGCCCTTTCCTCTCTATCCAAACCGCTACCCTGCTCGTTCAAGCTCTCATCCTATCCCGTCTGGACTACTGCATCAGCCTTCTCTCTGATCTCCCATCCTCGTGTCTCTCTCCACTTCAATCCATACTTCATGCTGCTGCCCGGATTGTCTTTGTCCAGAAACGCTCTGGGCATGTTACTTCCCTCCTCAAAAATCTCCAATGGCTATCAATCATTCTGCGCAACAGGCAGAAAGTCCTCACCCTGGGCTTCAAGGCTCTCCATCACCTCGCCCCCTCCTACCTCACCTCCCTTCTCTCCTTCTACAGCCCAGCCCACACCCTCCGCTCCTCTGCCGCTAATCTCCTCACCGTGCCTCGTTCTCGCCTGTCCCGCCGTCGACCTCCGGTCCACGTCATCCCCCTGGCCTGGAATTCCCTCCCTCGGCCCATCCGCCAAGCTAGCTCTCTTCCTCCCTTCAAGGCCCTACTGAGAGCTCACCTCCTCCAGGAGGCCTTTCCAGACTGAGCCCCTTCCTTCCTCTCCCCCTCGTCCCCCTCTCCATGCCCCCATCTTACCTCCTTCCCTTCCCCACAGCACCTGTATATATGTATATATGTTTGTACATATTTATCACTCTATTTGTTTATTTTACTTGTACATATCTATTCTATTTATTTTATTTTGTTAATATGTTTGGTTTTGTTCTCTGTCTCCCCCTTCTAGACTGTGAGCCCACTGTTGGGTAAGGACTGTCTCTATATGTTCCCAACTTGTACTTCCCAAGAGCTTAGTACAGTGCTCTGCACACAGTAAGTGCTCAGTAAATATGATTGATTGATTGATTGGTTAAGAGTCTGGGTTGATGCAGAGAGAATAAAGATATCCTTTAGCGTTTTTTTTTGAGGAGTGGTGAGATAGGTGCATCAGGAAGTATTAGAAAAGTGATTCAGGCAGGGTGAGGTGTGGACTGCAGGTGGGAGAGACAAGATTCAGGGAGACCTGTGAGGAGGTTGATGCAGTAGTCATACCAGGATATGACAAATGAGTTGAGTAGCATGGTGGCCATTTCAGTTGTTCCATAGTATTAATGAATGCCGACTGTGTGCAGAGTCCTGTACTAAGCTCCTGAGACAATAGAATTAGTAGATTTGATCTTTTCTCTCAAGGAGTTTGCAACCTAGTAGGGGAGACAAATGCTACGTTAAATTACAGATAGGAGGAAGAGTATACACAAGATCTGTAGGGGGAGGTTGTGAATGCCTAAGTGCTGAAGTGGCAGTTGAGGGGGAGATATAATAATAATAATTGTGGTATTTTCGAGCATTTTTCTAAGCACTGGGGTCAATACGGAGTAATCATGTAGGACACAATCGCTGCCCCACATGGGGCGCTCAGTCCAAGCAGGAGAGAGAACAGGGATTGAATCCCCATTTTACAGATGAGGAAGCAGAAACACGGAGAAGTATAATAACTTTCCCAAGGTCACACAGTAGGCAGGTGGCAGAGCCAGTATTGGAATCCAGGTCCTCTGATTCCCAGGTCAATGCTCTTCCCCCTAGGCCATGCTGCTCCTCTGTATATAAGGGTATAAAAGTGAGGAGCTTAGAAAGCAATCAGTAAAGGCTTTCTGGAAGAGATGTGGTTTCGATCAGGAGGAATTGGTGGGTCCTGGAAATGTGAAGGAAAAACTGACAGGATAGGTGTCAGACTAAATATGGGGGTTAAAGAAGAGGGAGGAGTCCAGGGTAATGCCATGGTTACAGGCTTCAGATATAGGGAGGGATCATAGTTTGTGGTTTGTCTGTTATGACTGAAAAAGTAGATGAAGTAAAGAGTTTGAGAGAGAATTTATGCACTCAGTTCTCCCCAACTGCATGTTTTGGGCAGAATTCTGTTAGGGAATATGCTGGAGATAATGTGATGCTATGTCCGAAGAAACAATTGTGAGGTTGGGCATGTGTTGGTCAAGGTGAGCCTACTATAATGAGAGTTTTCCTTAAAATGGGGGTTAGTCAAGAATGCAACACCTCCTTAACTTCCATCTTCAACCACTCACTCTCCACTGGTTCCTTCCCCTCTGCCTTCAAACATGCCCATGTCTCTCCCATCCTAAAAAAACCCTCTCTTGACCCCACCTCACCTTCTAGTTATCGTCCCATATCCCTCCTACCATTCCTTTCCAAACTCCTTGAACGAGTTGTCTGCATGCGCTGCCTAGAATTCCTCAACAACAACTCTCTCCTCGACCCCCTCCAGTCTGGCTTCCATCCCCTTCATTCCATGGAAACTGTGCTCTCAAAGGTCACCAATGACCTCCTGGTTTCCAAATCCAACGGCTCCTACTCTGTCCTAATCCTCCTCGACCTCTCAGCTGCCTTTGACACTGTGGACCACCCCCTTCTCCTCAACACGCTATCTGACCTTGGCTTCACAGACTCCGTCCTCTCCTGGTTCTCCTCTTATCTCTCCGGTCGTTCTTTCTCAGTCTCTTTTGCAGGCTCCTCCTCCCCCTCCCATCCTCTTACTGTGGGGGTTCCCCAAGGTTCAGTGCTTGGTCCCCTTCTGTTCTCAATCTACACTCACTCCCTTGGTGACCTCATTCGCTCCCACGGCTTCAACTATCATCTCTACGCTGATGACACCCAGATCTACATCTCTGCCCCTGCTCTCTCCCCCTCCCTCCAGGCTCGCATCTCCTCCTGCCTTCAGGACATCTCCATCTGGATGTCCGCCCGCCACCTAAAGCTCAACATGTCGAAGACTGAGCTCCTTGTCTTCCCTCCCAAACCTTGTCCTCTCCCTGACTTTCCCATCTCTGTTGACGGCACTACCATCCTTCCCGTCTCACAAGCCCGCAACCTTGGTGTCATCCTCGATTCCGCTCTCTCATTCACCCCTCACATCCAAGCCGTGACCAAAACCTGCCGGTCTCAGCTCCGCAACATTGCCAAGATCCGCCCTTTCCTCTCCATCCAAACCGCTACCCTGCTCGTTCAAGCTCTCATCCTATCCCGTCTGGACTACTGCACCAGCCTTCTCTCTGATCTCCCATCCTCGTGTCTCTCTCCACTTCAATCCATACTTCATGCTGCTGCCCGGATTATCTTTGTCCAGAAACGCTCTGGGCATATTACTCCCCTCCTCAAAAACCTCCAATGGCTACCGATCAATCTGCGCATCAGGCAGAAACTCCTCACCCTGGGCTTCAAGGCTCTCCATCACCTCGCCCCCTCCTACCTCACCTCCCTTCTCTCCTTTTACTGCCCAACCCGCACCCTCCACTCCTCCACCGCTAATCTCCTCACTGTACCTCGTTCTCGCCTGTCCCGCCATCGACCCCCGGCCCACGTCATCCCCCGGGCCTGGAATACCCTCCCTCTGCCCATCCGCCAAGCTAGCTCTCTTCCTCCCTTCAAGGCCCTACTGAGAGCTCACCTCCTCCAGGAGGCCTTCCCAGACTGAGCCCCTTCTTTCCTCTCCCCCTCGTCCCCCTCTCCATCCCCCCGTCTTACCTCCTTCCCTTCCCCACAGCACCTGTATATATGTATATATGGTTGTACATATTTATTACTCTATTTATTTATTTATTTATTTTACTTGTACATTTCTATCCTATTTATTTTATTTTGTTGGTATGTTTGGTTCTGTTCTCTGTCTCCCCCTTTTAGACTGTGAGCCCACTGTTGGGTAGGGACTGTCTCTATGTGTTGCCAGTTTGTACTTCCCAAGCGCTTAGTACAGTGCTCTGCACATAGTAAGCGCTCAATAAATACGATTGATTGATTTCCTAGGAGAACTGAGTATATTCATATGTTTGTCTCTTGTATTTCTGTACGTAAACCCTCAGGCCCTAATGAGTCAGGAACTGTGTCTTTATTGAGTTTCTTGTAATTACCCCAGGGCTCATTACTATGCTTTGCACATTGTACCTCTAGGCTGTAAGCTTGTTGTGGGCAGGGAGCATGTCTGCTCACTCTGTGTTGTACTCTCTCAAGTGCTTAATACAGTGCTTTGTCCATAGTACGTGCTCAATAAATACCATTGATTGATTGATTGAATGTGCTTAATTGTTAGGAATAAACAAATACATTGGCAAGTACTGTATGTTTTTAAGTCTTCAGTACAGTGCCACTACAACTAAGTGGGCATTCAGTGAATGCTACTGCTGTTACCATGACTGAAACTTCAGGATAACGCCTCTCATCCCCACCAGTTACGTCCCCACTGAAGTACGGAGTGTAGTAAGCAAGTAGACCGGCAGGGGTGCAATGCATTGTGAAGTGCATACGTATTCGTTGCTAATGTTAGTAAGCTATGGGCAGGAATGGGCTTAGAACCCAAGTCTCTTGATTCTCAGAGCAGTGCTCTTTCTGCTGGCCTGATAACAGGACTCTCACAGACTTCAAGAAGTCTACCAAAGAAGCACCCTTTCAGTAAACTTCCTTCCTGCCTCACTGGCCATCTGAACTTTCAGGCTATTTTTATGGTCTGTAAGCAAAGTAAGCTTAGGCTGGGTGAGCTTATCTGCCTAGTTAATAAAAAAAACACAAACATTTTGTCCCAGAGGAAAAAATTGAAACATTTTTACATATAATGTTTTGGCAAATCTAGGAATTGCCTTTGTTAAACTGTACGTTAGTTTGTCAAAATCTCACATCAGCAAGCTGCTGTTTATCTCTGTAGGTGTAAGAAACCGCCTCCAATGTTTCAGCCATAGAACTTTCAAACCCACTGAAGTTAGAAGAAAGTTAAAGACAACCAGTAGATAAAGCTTGACCGTGTTACTATTGAAGCCAGTTTCAATGAAGATGGATTTAAGGTTAGCACAGATAAATGAAAATATGCCTGTGATATCCCGGAGAAATGTTTTGCTTTTAAATACTTAAGGAGATTCGTAGCTGCTGTAGCACTGTCACAGTGTATAAGGTTAGCGGACCCAAGGGAAGTAATGGAAAGCTGACCAATCTTCAAAATGTACAAGATGGAATAATACATGCGTCCTGGAAATGTGAAAAACAGGTGTCTTCATGGTTACTGTGTTTGCTGTTGAGGAGCTTGCTTCCTAGCCTGTAAATGCCATTGAGTTAATTCTAGCAAAAAGGAACGAGATGATGGATTTTAACAGGTGGTTTAGGAAATCTCTCTTAGTCTCAAATGCTAATGTCAAGACAAGGGTAGTTTTCTAGACCTTAGGCACGGATAGTCCCATTCCTAAAATGAAGTACCTTCTTGAAATCTTTTTTTTTTTTAACGTTTTGTAACTGATTTACCAGGAAAGTTTTAAATTGTATTCTACCTTGAAAAATGTTACATTTTCGGGATTTTCATTGTTGTTTTTAATCCTGGGAGATGGAAAGTCACTTCATTTGACAGGGACTTATGACAGGTGGTTTGAATTGAACTGAAGCTCAAATAAGTTGTAGTTATTCCCCCTGGGTTCTGGGAGCAGCTTGGAAGCCATTCCTCTCAAAGTCCCACACTGAAAATAAAAAGTTGGCCCCCATGATGACCATTTTGTGTCCAGCAGGACATGTCACAATGCACTAAGTAATCCCCTAGTGACCTGAAAGAGTTAACACCCTTTCCCAAATTCCCAGTTTACTACCAGGGAGGGTAATATGACACCGATGTGACCACCCTGGGGGTTCCACTACACAAGTGAAACCCAACTCCTGCTGGAAAAAAAAATTCCAGCTTTTTTCCCTTTTTTTTTTTTTCTTTTTTCCTTTTCTGGCAAGACTTTTTGAGGCTTGCTTTTAGGGTAAGTTGATAAAATGTTGTCTCTGGTCTTTGGTGTTGCATATTGCAGCATTACAATTGGCTGAGTGTTATAGAATTGCAGTATAATATAATTATGGTCCTCGTTAAGCATTCACTATGCATCAAGCACTGTTCTAAGTGCTGGGGTAGATACACATAGGGCAAACACAGTCCCTGTCCCACGTGGGGCTCACGGTCTCAATAGGTGGAGGTAGGATTTAATCCCCATTTTACAGAGGAGGAGACCAAAGCTTAGTGAAATTAAGTTAAAAGGTTTATTTGCAGTGGAGTGGAACATGTTGTTAATATCTGGAAATATCAGTCAAGACCCAGGCACTCAACACTCCTCACTGGGTTCCTGATTTGTTTCTGCACGGGGTAACTTCAGGCATGGGAAGAATTGGGCTCACTTTTTTATGTAATCGCCTGTTAAATATTGTTACGTATATTTGCAAAAGTTTTCTAAGAGCCTCAGATTTTTTTTTACTTAGTTTTAGAGTTTAAGATTTTCTTTACTCTTTAATATCGCTTGCCATGTTCATTTGTATCATACTCGAAAGGGGAAAACAGTTTGTGGTAGCTCTGTGGCGAAGTTGTAGGTAGAAAATCCAGTTCCATTGTGCAGCAGCAGCGAAAAATGATATTGCCACTGAAGTGCCGGTTTACTGGAATGCTATGTTGCTAGAAAAAGAAACTATCAGATGAAAAAAAAATGATCTTCAAGTTACACATCTTTTAGATTCTCTTTGAGGCAAAGGGCATTGTCAGGATTTAGGTCAACCAGTAATGGCAGGATGGTAATTTAATACAGTTGAACTCATTTCTGTCTGAGGAGTCATAATGTGATCAATCAGTAGTATTTATTGAGTGCCTACTGAGTGTGAACCACTGGACTAGGCATTTGGGAGACTATGTTAGAATCAAGACATGTTCACCTTCAAAGAGCTCAGTGTCTAGAGAGGGAGACAGACAAAAACTCTTTAAAAAGCATGCAGAGACTATTGTAGCAAGTTGTTCAAGTATATCAGGATGAAGTTGTAGAATATGTAAGTGACTATGTAAATAAAAATCCAAATCAAAGTATTCACAGATATGTGAGGATAGGAAATACAATTAAAAAAAAAATGCTGAGGATGATTGCTGGGCTGATGCAACTTGGGTTTTGTGAGTTATGTGGGGAAGGATTTCAGAAGAAGATAGGATTTGAGGATGACTTGAACATGAGGAGAGCCGTGGTGTCGTGGATTTAGGATAGAGAGAGTTCCAGGCTGGGGGAACAATGTGAGCAAGGAGACAGAGGAAGGAAATGTCTAGAGCAAGTTTCAGTTCCAAGGTGAGCTTAGGAGGAATGCAAATAGACAAGTAGCAAAGAAAGATAACCCATTTGTAGGAGGGGGAAAGTTGGGTTAGGGCCTTGAAGTCTGTTATGAGAAGGTTTTGCTTGATGCAGAAGGAAACGGGAGGCCATTTCTGAGGAGAGACATTTATCTCATGAAGAAGGTGGTTCATACAGCAACATGTAGTCTAGTTTGGAGAGGGGAAGGGTGGAGGAAGAGAAACTAATGAGAAAGCTGGTATAATAGTCTAACCACAACAGGACAAGAGCTTGAACCAGGGAGGTAGCTGCCCCAGGAAGGGGCAGAACCAGAAAATGGGTGGGAAGAACTGGCAGAATTCTCCTCAACCTTTAGACACCATAATTATCTTGATTGCTCTCTTTGTAAATATTCTTATGTCTTTCTCTCTTGTTAGAGTGTAAGCTACAGGTGGGCAGGAGGGAACATGCCTCTTCATTGTTTTGTACTTCCCAAGCGCTTACTACAGCACACTGCACCAACTGGATGTTTAATGAATGCCAACACCACTTATATAACTAGATTGAGCATGAGGCCAGAAAGGCAGTGAGGAGCCAGGGACCAATCAGTCATATTTATTGAGCTCTTACTGTGTGCAGAGCACTATACTAAGTGCTTGGCAGAGTCCACTATAACAGAGTTGGTAGACTCATTCCCTGCCCACATCCTGCTGACAGTCTAGAGGATAGCACCAAGGTAGCTGGAAAAAAAGAGTGGAGGCAGTTGCACATTGTACACGGTATAGGAACAGGCATATGTTGCATTAGTGAAGAAGGAGAGCAGATATGTAAGCTTCATTTTTTTGTTTTGTTTTGTTTTCTACTTTAGGGGTCATGGCACTTCGCTAGGGAAGTGATAATCTGCACTTTCTTTTTCCCAGGTGATGAATTGAAAGGGTGGGATGAAAGATGGCTTAGCCTTCTGTAGATTTTTTTCCAAGTTGCTTTTTGGGATTTCTCCCTGAGAAACAATTTTAATGCTACAGAAAAAAGCTGCAGAGAACCACACTGTCGCCATCTAGTTTGCTGCTTCTTGGGCAGCAGACTCTTAGGGATCCATTGCTGAAGGACATGTTAGTAGATGAGGCACAAAGAAAGGAGATGAGGCAGTGTTTAGCAGCAAACATTGTCATGTAAAACATTGCTTTGTATATGGGCTAAGCATGAAATAGCTGACATCCCCACAGCTGGCTTGGTATTTCTAACAACTGTTGCTTGACCAATGACATTATGATAAAAAGCATTCACCCTTTCCATTTTGGGTCTTTTCATATCTTCTGCCTGGAGGATACATTAGTTAACTCGAGTTATGTATACACAGCCCATATCTAAAGAAACTCAGAAAATGGAAAAAACAAACAAAAAGCCCTTTTTGAGTTAGTAGGTAACACCTTCTGTGTCTAGTGTTTTAAGGTTTGTAGAGTTTTATGGTAACTTCGGCATCTCTAGTCCCTTGTTTGTTTGTTTTATTGTACTTGTTAAGCTCTTACTATGTGTCAAGCATCGTTCTAAGTGCTGGGGTAAGTACAAGTCAATTAGGTTGCACACAGTCCCTGTCCCACATGGGGCTCACAGTCTTAAATTAGAGGAAGAATCGGTATCGAACTCCCATTTTACAGTTGAGGACACTGAGACAGAGAAGTTGTGACTTGCCCAAGGTCACACAGCAAGTAATTGGCGGAGCTGGGATTAGAACCCAGGTCCTCTGACTCCCAGGCCTGTGCTCTTTCCACTAGGCCTTGCTGCTTTTCTATGAATGTGCATATTCTTATTAGTATTTGCACTTCTTGAGCAGGATGCATTCAGATTTTCTTTGTTTCTCCCCTTCCCCCCCCCCCCCCTTTTATTTTTTTGCCTGATAGGACCCCTTGTGCAGAGCTTCATGGAAAGATGAACATTCTTGATTATTTTTCTTCCCTTGACAGCAGAGGCGCATTTCCCTGCCCACTCTCACCAAAACCAGGTTCTAGCTATGAGTCCATGCTCAATCTAAACAATGTCTTTATGTATTCAGAGAAGCAGCATGGCTCAGTGGAAAGAGCCCGGACTTGGGAGTCAGAGGTCAAGGGTTCTAATCCCGGCTCCCCCACATGTCTGCTGTGTGACCTTGGGCAAGTCACTTAACTTCTCTGTGCCTGTTACCTCATCTGTAAAATGGGGATTGACTATGAGCCCCAGGTGGGACAAGGTGATCACCTTGTATCCCCCCAGCACTTAGAACAGTGCTTTGCACATAGTAAGCACTTAACAAATGCCATCATTATTATTCTTAGTCTACCTGGAGTTCGTAGGCCACACTTAGCCTTTCACATTACCTGCTGGCCTACCACAGCTCTGCATTTGAGACCATCCTTCACCCCTCCCTTTAAGAAAAACAATCCTCCCCAGGGTGCTTTGCATCCACATTCTGGGTCCTTCCAGGAATCTGTCTACTCTAGGGCCATATCTGTCAGAAAGATAGCTGCCCAGAAGGATCGGATTACAAGCTGAAAGCAGCCCCTGGGGCCTGCAAGACTAAACAGCTTTGCTAAAACATCTGTTTTAATAAAGTGTGATGCTAAAGTCAGGACTAGAGCACCCACTCTTCTACTTTCCAGCCAGCCACCAACTAGCTCCACATGGAGTTGTAGACTCTGAGGCATGGGATGGCCCCGAGGATTCAGGCAGGATCCGGAAGGATGGGTTAAAGCCCCCATTATGCCAGTGGGTTGGTTGTGTTTTGTTTCCTGAATTTGTTTTTCAGTTGGAGGGCCTAAATGCAAAAGGACCCTACCAGAGCACCAGGAAGCATTTATGCAGTAGTCTGCAGCTGTGTAGAGTTTGCTGTCAAACACTCTAAAAATGCTATGAATGCATAGTTTATCCAAATAGTTTACAGCAAGAACACTGCTTTTTTGGGGTCAAAATAAGACCCTTTTCCCACTCAGAATTTCCCGCTCTCCTCTCCCGCCCCTTCTTTTCTTTTTGCCTCCTCTTCTTTTGCCCCCTGATATCATTGAAAGCTGAATCTATTTCTATCTTCAGCCAGCCAGGGTGCATTTGTTTCTTTTTTGTAGCCCTGTGCACATTGAATTCTGTGGGAGTGAGTTAAAGTTCCATATCGCTGATGAATAATAATCTGTGGTTGAATAACATGTAATATGACACTAAGAATGTGCAATCTGATTTATAGTGGTGCTTCACATATAGATCTTTAGATAACTTGCATTAGTTACATTGATGCACAAATCTCTTGGGCAAACATGACAATATAGGGAAGAGAGAACAGAGCCTTGAGGCCAGGTGGAAGTTAAATAAAATTTTTGCATTTTGTGTCAAATCAATCTAGGTTGGATTCTGTGCCTTGTATTTTAAATTATTATTGCAGTTGTGTGTTCTGATAGAAATCACTTTGACTGAGCCCAAACTTTCAAGACCCTGAAAATGTAGTCTAGGTTCATGCCTGATGTCAACTAATCTTCTGTGTTTGCTGAGTGTGGCAGAAAACATACATTTTGATCTAGGACCTTCAACTTTAAAAATTAGAACTATTTTAATTTATCCAAATAAGCCCTGAGCAATTTTCTGAAAAGGATGTTTTTATCATATTCAAATGTCAGAAACAACTGAGACTTCCTCCAAACTTTCCTAAACCGAAACCTGAAAATGGGCTTAAAAAGTAAAAGGCTCTTCAGCCATTACGATAGCATCAATCATATAATGTGGTGATAATTCTGCTGAACTTGCTATTTTTGACCAAGAAAGTCCTCATTCTCGAGAGTCAGAGGAAATAGTTTAAAAATAAGCAGGAATAGTTTCAAATGTGACTTCATGAAATTCCTTAACATTTGAGTAACATAGAATCCCACTTGCTGTTGCATCAATTTAAGTGCCATTTTGAGAGTATTGATATCTTCAGTCTTACATATACTAGTCTACAGATATGACTGTAGTCATTTAAAACTTCTCCTGGGGCAGTACTACATCAGTCTGGCAGCTGTTGGTTTGATTGAAGAGGTATGCTGTGACATAACAAATGGCATCAATCTTTGAAAAATATGCTCTTCAGCCACCTGGAAAACTGGTTTACTTAAATGATTTTAAGGTTGCTGGAACTTAAATTTTAGCAGAAGTTTTTTTTCTTATGTCTTTTGCTCATATATTCAGGGATTTGTAATCTAAACAAACTCGTTGCTGAATAAAAGAAAATTGGCATGAATATCAGCAACACGTTATTAACCGTATATTTCAGATAAGATGATTATTTTGATCCAGTCATTATTTATGATTAGAAATATTGGTTTGTAGTCCTGTGATTGATGAAAAATCATGTAACTGCCGAATACCACCTAGTTAGGGACCTCAGTGATTTTTTTAAATTGCAAAAATCAAGTCCTCAAGACATCCACTGAGATGTATTGGTTTACAAACTTCAGCAAACAGCAAACATTGGCAGGTACTATGTAGGCTGATGTTAATAACTACTGTTTTTGGTGGTGGATTTAATCTTTTAATCTTTCTGTAATTGCCTGCAGAAATTTACCGATAAGACTTACATTTATAAATCTGGCCTACCTCCTCATTCTCTAAATACAGTATTTAGATTTGTGTTGGTTAAGTATATGGATTTGAGTTGGTTAAGAGGAGGAGGCCCATTTTAATGGTTTTGGGTTTTTATTCTTATTTTATAGCCTTGGAAGGACTACATGGCAAAGTGGTGATTTTTTTTTTTTTTTTGGAGATTTCAGGGTCTTTCTCTGAGGCATAAAATTTCCGATTTAAATTGCTTCTGTCGCAATTGAAGAAACCATCTGAACCAATATAAAGAGAAGGATTTATAGGTAATTTTCCCCAAATCCTTGTTGAGAAACAAGATTGATTAACTTGATTTTTCTCTGCTCAGGCCTGACTTTACAGAGAAGTACATAGATTAGATTGATAAATACTAAGGGCCAAATTGTTTTCTTAACTACATACACAGAATTCACTGAAAGTTGGAAAAAAAAAAGTGTGTGAAATTTCATCCAAATGAATTCTGTATTAAATACCCAGCATTTTATTATGCTAAATGTGGGATCCCATTTTAACCTATTTTTATTTTAATTCTCCTACTTACACTCTGAGTCCCTTGTGAGACAGGAACTGTGTCCAACTTGTATCTACCCCGTGGTTCGAACAGTACTTGGCACTTAAGTACCATGATTATTATTATTATTATTATTCAGTTTCTCTCATTTCCTGAATCATTTATGTAGTTGAAACCAGTGTCCCTCAACCCAGCAAGTGAAACTTCAAAGGACCTGATTTCCAACTTCTTACATGGAAATATTTCAATCTATTTTTACCTGGCTTGCTTTTCAGAATAAAGAATTATTCTGAATTATTCATAATTACATTTATGAATAGCAGCTTCACGTGCATGAGGAGTTGCCAAGCTAATGCTGTGTACAATCATTCAGTGGTATTTACTAGGCACTTACTATGTACAGAACACTGTACAAAGCCCTTGGGAGTGTACAGTATAACAGAGTTGGTAGACACGTCCCCTGTCTACCGTGAGTTTACAGTCTAAAGGGGAAGACAGACATTAATATAAATGAACAAATTACGAATATGTACATAATCAATCAATCGTATTTATTGAGTGCTTACTGTGTGCAGAACACTGTACTAAGCACTTGGGAAGTACAAGTTGGCAACACATAGAGACGGTCCCTACCCAACAGTGGGCTCACAGTCTAGAAGTCTATAAGCGCCATGAGGCTGAGGGACTGGTGAATAAAAGGTGCAACTACGACTGCAAGGGTGATGCAGAAAGGAGAGGGAGAAGAGGAAATGAGGGCTTAGTCAGGGAAGGCCTCTTGAAACAGATGTACTTTCAGTAAGGCTTTGAAGGTGGTAAGAGTGATCGTTTGCCACATGTGAAGAAAGAGAGCTGTGTACCACTTTCAAGACAGCATGGCCTTATGTAAAAACCTAAAAACCTAGGCCTGGGAGTCAGGAGACCTGGATTCTAATCCCAGTTCTGCCACTGGCCTTCTGTGTGACCTAGGATGAATCACTTAGCCTCTCAATGCCTCAGTTTCTTCATCTGTCAAATGGGGAGAAGATCTCTCTTCTCCCTACCCTTTAGACTGCGAGTACCATATAGGATGGGGATTGTGTCTATGATTTTCTTGTACCTACCCCAATGCTTAGCATAGTACTTGGCACATAATAATTATTCATTAGCATACTACCTTTGCTGCTTTTTATAGGATGATTTTATGTCCATTTTCTTTTTATGGCATATAATCATAATACTTATGTAATGGCTAATATCACCAATTAGGATATTGAAAAGGACCATCATATTCAGATGCCTAAAATGGTTCTGATAGGCTTTCAGCAAATTGCAAAATTTCACATGCTGTCATATCTGTGATTCATGCTGGATCCTGCCCTGCATGTGTTGTAAAGCCTTTGGGTTCCATGCATGGAACAGATCTATAAATGGTCTGTGATTAATAATAAAATAGTGACGTGGACACACAAACTATGCATCTTTATGAGCAGCCTCAGTGGTCTTTTCAGTTTACCAGTCCTAAGTCCTAATGGAAAAATGAAGAAGCACGTTTCTTGGTGTTGCACAGATCAATTGAAGAACACATTTGAATCTAGGCATGAAAGCAGGGGGTTCATAATATTTCCCTTCTGAACCTCAAAAAAGTAGTGTTAATGTAAATATCAACAAGAGTAACAGCAGGGTTCTTGTTGTCAGGGCTGAACAGCTGCATGACGCTAATGCGGCTGGCCTTTGGATTATCAGAGCAGTGTACCCAACAGTGCTGTCACTAGTTTCTTGGGGAATACCAACTTTTGTGCTCCTCCAGAGAAGTAAGATGCCTTTGTTGAAGAAACGGCAAAAGGGCAACTATGGAAAGGTGAACCCAGTGGCTCTTGAGGAATTTCCACTATCCTCTCCCAAGAGAAAAAACTACTGTATGAAAGCACACGTTCAAGTCGCAAAGAACAATTGGAAAATGGAAAGTCTTCCAAGTTAATGTAGGCTTGTCTTCTAAATGCTTCTCTGAATTATGCCTTAGAAACATAAGTGAGTGAATTTAGTGACATAAAATTAATAACAGGGGATGTAAGTTGAATTAAAAACATTACTGATTGAGCTGATATAAAAGGTAAAGTAAGCCCTCAGAAGTAGTGATAAAATCTGTTAATCATCAGCTTTGAGCTAGGGCAACACCTTAAACCCCAGGGAATTTTAAAACTTTGGTTAGTGGGGTTGTGAGGGTGATGTGGTGCTTTTGAACTCCTGTTGCTAGTAATGCTCCCATTTTGATACTTCTGCAGTTTAATCTATCATATTTATTGGGTGCTTATGTGCAGAGCACACAGTCATTTTGAATCCATAACCTAGCCACACATGGTGATGAAGTAGCAAGGCCTTGTGGAAAGAGCATGGATCTGGGAGTCAGAGGACCTCGATCCTAACCGCTCCTTTCCCCCAGTATGACCTTGGGCAAGTCACTTAACTTCTCTGTGCCTCAGTTTCTTCATCTGTAAGATGGGGAGTCATTACCTCTTCTCCCTCCTACTTAGCCTGTGAGCCCCAGTGGGAAAGGGACTGTTTTCGATCTGATTATCTTGTATCTGCCCCAGTGTTTAGTGCAGTGCTTGACATAAGTACTTAAATATTATTATTATTAAGTATTTCTTCCAAATCTCCATTGTCCAAAAGAGAAGTCCAAGATGCAGAGAAAGTTTGTGAGCAGTATTAGAAAAGAGGGTCAGAGTAGGATCCTGGTTAACCATTGGAATGTTCTCCACATACCTACAGCAGACAGATGCTAACTTTTCTGGCCCCAGTGGGATTTCCTCTAAGGTGGGCATTCGTTTGACTTTATGCCCCACAGTCCAGTTTCCAGTTGGCCTGCCCATCCCCTCTCTGATAGTGTGTGTCTCGGCGGGAGAGGTGAGGTGGTCGGGAAAAGGTGTCTGGTATTCATGAATGCCACCAGAAGCCACACTAGTTTTCACAGTTACAGAGGGAACTTCAGTATTATCTTTCCGGCCCTTTGCTGCCACTGTTGTGCACTTGATCTCTGTATGGTTGCCCCCATTTATTGGAGCGGTTGGGGGAGGGTGACAGAAAGATCCATCAGGACTGAATGGGTGTCTTTCTTAACTATTTGTAGAATCTCATTCCTTAGAGATCTTTACAATCTCCCTGGATATCCTATTTCACTCTTTAGCAGTCCTCTTCCAGTGTCTTGCAACATGAAGTATAGCAGCCTAAGGTTCTTTTTTTGCACTCAACCTTGCTACAACTCTTGCTGCAACCTAAGCCCATTTCCTCTTCATGACCTGTGTCAAAATGCAGAGCGACAGGCAGGATTTCTCTCCTTCCACATAATTAAAGATGTCTTAATCTACCCCTCAGCCTCTTCTCGTTCTACAATAAATATTAGCCCTGATTTTCAAGGTTTATAGTGGCTTTTGTTAAGTGCTTATGTCGTGGCAAGCACTGTTCTAAGCGCTGGGGTAGATACAAGATAATCAGGCCCCACATGGGGCTCACAGTCTAAGTAGGAGGGAGAACAGGCATTGAGTCATTATGCAGATGAGGGAACTGAGGCACAGCGAAGTTAAACGAGTTGCCCAAGGTCACGCAACAGACAAGTGTCGGAGCCAGGATTCAAACCCAGCTGCTGTGACTCCTAGGCCCTGCTCTTTCCACTAGACCACACTGCTTCTCAGCCTGCTTTGAGTCAAAAAAGCTCAATTTGGCTGTTTTATCTTTGGTTCTGTCCTTGAAGCAAACCAGGATGTGGTCCTCCTACCCCAGGCGCAAGATGTGACTTCACATTGTGCTTCCAGTAAGATCAGCCACCTGCCCTGGGATCCCTGTGACACCTGCAGGCATGGTTGGGGTAGATACAAGCTAATCAGGTTGGTTACAATTCATGTCTCACATGGGGATCATAGTCTTTGTCCCCATTTTACAGGTGAGAAAACTGAGACACAGAGAAGTGAAGTGACTTGCCCAAGGTCACAAAGCAGACAAGTTTGGGTCTCTATGTCACTGAGCCCCATTGCTGTGCTCCATTGGGTTTTTTTCTACTATGAAGTACATAATTACTCTCCCAAGCACTTACATAGTGCTCTGCACACAGTGAGTACTCAATAAATATCATTGATAATTACACACTATATTCTTTAACTTACTGTTTTGAATTTGTCATCCTGTGGTTGTTGTAGAAAAAATTTGTGGCTCATTTTTCTGTTGGTTTCCATAAAATTCTCTTATGTTTAAATTTTTTTGGAAGTTCCTTATGCCAAAAGAATATTTCAAGGAATATTAGCTTAATTTTTAGTTGGATTTTGAATTATTCCCTTGCAATTTTAAGAATGGATAGCTTAATCCTGCCTATCTTCCACTTCCCCTTCCAGATTTTAAGCGCTTTTTTTCTTACCGTGCAACTTACGGAAAGCTTAAAAAAAGCCTCATTTGCTCTGCGAGTAAGATTTAAGTAATTGGTATTACTTGCTGGCCCCGAAGCAGAACACAGATGAATGGGAATTATTTTGTGTATAGTTGTAATTTAGCAGTTAATTTCTCCATTCCCTAGCGAATTGCCTACTTTCTTTGCTCACTGCCTGCCCCCCCCCCGAGAGATTTTGGAATGCCAGAAATTTCCCTGCACCAAAATCCCTAGCAGGTGTTAGTGAAGGCTCTGTTAAACACAATTCTCTGGGGAGATTACCACCTGGCTAGAAGCCACCCCTGACAGCTAACTTCCCCCATGGGGTGCACATTCTCACCGGTGAGTCCCTAACCCCTTCATGAGAAAGGCCTGCTACAAGAGTAGCATGTCAGCGGCTTAATTCCCCCAGAGTGGTGATGGTTCTGGGAAAGGTAGACTTGCACAGCTGCAATTATCCCAGAAAAATTAGGCACACATTTTTAGTAGTGCCCGAATTACTCAGATGATCAACACAAAAGAAGTTTCTCTTTATTGATCAAATTCACCTTTTAAATTCACAAGGTCCAGCTTCACCTTTGTTCTTCGATGCTTTGTGATCTAAATTCCTTAAAACTGACGCCAGTAAAATCATACAGTTGGTTTAAGGTTTAACATGTTTTGGAGTTTCATGGGTAAATAAAGGTGATGTTCTTCCCTACCAGGTGACAAAAGTTTGGAAGGTGTTGAAAGGCAGAAAGAAGCTGAACTCAAAGTTATTGAAAAGACTTAGTGTGCATTTTTGCTCTTTTATTGGTAATTATGGGATTAAGTGCTGGGTAGATACTAGATAGCTTGGGCACAGTGTCTGTCCCCCACTGGACTCAAAATCTAAAAAGTAGGAACATTATGACCTGCTAAAGTTGTTACCGTCACCTGAGTTTTCTCCGTTGGTGCCTCTTGTGTATTCATTCTGGTGAGTGGGTCCTTTCGAAGATCTCCTTTTGTGCATGAAGGAGAGAGATGGTGCTCGAGTTGTTCTTATCACTTTTTGTGTAAGTACAGCATGTGTAGGTTTCAGTTGGATTTGCCATCAAGTATTATAATCCATCAGCTACGTGAATGTATTGTCTATCAGTTGAGGTTAACTGCATTCCTTGTTTGAGAAACCATTTAGTCTCTCAGGAGAGCCCCATCAGGAAATTGTTTAGCAGGAGTTGACTGGGGTGTAGGAGAATTGGTGCAGTTCTCTCCCTTGTTTATCCAGTGCAGAAAGGTGATGTGTATCTGAGCAGTGATAGCTAAAGCCACTGGTGCTGCATCCTTTTAACTCAGAGAAATCTCACCTTCAGATTTTTGGCTCTTTCCTGTTAAAGGTAAAGTCATATACTGAGCCTCACTGTTGTTCTGTTTACTGAGTTGGTGGGGCTTTATTTTTTAACCTTTTTATTAAACATTTTGCAATATTTCCTTATGTCACACTTCCTTCTTTTACATAAAAATCCTTATCTCCCAGTGTCTGCCTCAGGAAATGGTTTCAGGAATGAAGCCAAACCAGGCTATGGAAACACAATCCTGTACATTGATCAGAGTCAGTTTTGAATGGTAAATCATTTGTGCCACCTCCCTCAGGGCATCATGAGATCTCTTGAAATACCATCAGGCAGTTTCTATCTAGTCATTTTTAGAAACCCTATTGATCTTGCTACTGCCAAGATGCCCCAGGCTTTTTGGATTGACTCTTTATTTTTCTGCTCTTCCCTGGGCTGCTACCTTATATCCTTTTAAGTCTTCATATTCTCTCTCTCATGGGGCTGGGGGGTGGGGGTGGGGTGTGTGTGTGTATACAATGTGACCCACTAATATTTTTATTGTCACTTTAGTTTTCTCCACTGTTTCTTCTTGTGTATTGCATTGGTTTGTGGAGGCATTCTAGTGATTTAGACTGTGAGCCCACTGTTGGGTAGGGACTGTCTCTATATGTTGCCAATTTGTACTTCCCAAGCGCTTAGTACAGTGCTCTGCACATAGTAAGCGCTCAATAAATACGATTGATGATGATGATGATGATTTGGGCTAGCAGTAGTTTTATAAAAGGCAGTTAAGAGCTCTAATGAGTGGTCACTTCCTGTACCTTTAGCAATTGAGTCCCATCATTTGTGGGCATACAATATCTGTCTGCACAGGAAGCTAGTAGTAACAGCATGCCCTCCTTAGGACTTGACCTTTCTGGAATTTTCTCTGATTTGCAGGATTGTCCAGCTTTGGCCAGGGTCAGGGGGAGACTTGGGAGGGTCAGAACAGTGTGGTCTAGTGGATTGAGCACAGGCCTGGGAATCTGAGGATCTAGGTTCCAATTCTGACTCCTCCACTTACCTGCTATGTGACCATGGGCAAAATACTTAACTTCTCTGTGCCTCGATTAGCTCATTTGTAAAATGGGGATTAACTGTGAGCCCCATGTGAGACATGGGCTGTGTCCAACCTGATTAGCTTGTATCCACCCCAGCACTTAGCACAGAGCCTGGCACATACATAGTAAGTGCTTAACAAAGACAGCTGAAAAAAATATTCACAAACTGCTGGGGCTGGGGTATGATGGCCATGCTGGGGTGGCAAGAGACTTTTTTTGTACTCAACGTGATCCATGTTTTGCTGGGTTCCCCCTTAGTTTTTGCCTTCCCCTGTCCTGCTTACCACCATTGAGAGCTGAGTGAAAAGTAAAGAGAAGTCCCAGCTGCCCCTGCTGCCATAACCACTCTGCCAACTGTGGCGGGGATCATTACTCAGAGACAGCAGGCACTGTGTGCATCCCTGTCCATTCTCCAGCCACCATGATGCATGAAGGATGCAGGGATGCTTTTGAGGTATGGAATAAAGATACACAAAGTGCCCCAGCTGCATGGTGCAATTGTGAATTTTGAAGAAACTTTCTTGTAAAAAAAAAAAAAAAAAAAAGAAGAGAAAAAGAAAGATCCATTTGAGGTCCAAGTCTGCATAGGGTAAGTCTCGTTTAAATAACTAGCAATATCTTGGGGCTGTTTCAGGAAACCAGGCACCTGAAGATGGAAGGAAGAGGGCTGTCCTCAGACAGCAATTGAGCAGTCTTCCAGACCAATCAGGAGGCAGAATCTCTTGGTTTACTTTCACTTAAAAATAAATGAACGTTGAGGAAATTTCCTGGTAGTTTGATGGTTTCTTTTTCAACACAGGCAGCCCTTGGGTTTACGATGCAATTAGCTCCTGAACATTGCACCTTCAATTGAATTGTTGAATCTTGGAAGCAGTTTTCCCATAGAAACAGTATTATAATGGGGTGGGGGAGGATGTTGGTTCCTAAGAAGATTCCTCAAGTCCAGAGGAGGGCAGGCAGTTACTGCTAGTTTCCTGTGTGGGCAGTTTACCCTAATTTTACCAAAATGCTTCAGAATTGTGCACTCAATTATAGATGAATAATATAGCCACAGTAGTATGTTTGTATTGATTTTGTTCACTGGCATAGTATTGTGATGGGACTAGTGGGGTGACAGAGCTTCAGTAGTGTCCTAAAAAGTTCTCTCTCAGTGCATTCACTCCCTCCTTGCTCAGAGTCCCAAACCCCACCCCCTGTCTCCTGTATCTGTATTTACACACACACAACACAGACACACACCCCGCCTCAGTTCCGTTTCCATTCTTTTGATTTTTATTTGGTAACTGCTTCCGCTTCTCCTATCACTGCCAGTCCCTTCACAATTCCTGCACTCTGGGGCTGCAGAGCTGGGGACCCGGAGCTGGGCCAGGGTGGGATGTAGGGAGAGAAAGGGTGGCAGCAGTGCCTGAAGAAGAGGTCAGAGGGTAGAAAATCTGAAGTGACAGCTCCCTGCTCTTTCTCCACTTCTACTTGCCCTCCTTTATTCTGCCCGGGTAACTTATCTGTGGTAATAATAATTGTATGAATTATGGTATTTGTTAAGCGCTTACTATGTGCCAGGCACTTTAGTGCCATAAAGTCTAAATCAGTGTGTTGTAAGGCTGAAGCAGAGTGTAAATTGAGAAATGGCAAAAGTGCCATTTGTCATAACCCAGTCATAAGTGAAGGACTGTCTGTACTCTGAAATCGTAATAACAATTGAGTTTCAAATGTGTTAAGTGAGTTTTGGGATTGTGCTATGAAGATGAACCCAATCAAAATCTTTCCGTTCTTGCTTCACCTAGAAAAGTTGTAGAAACTCGAAGGAGGCCTATAAATGAATTTACATAAAATAGTGCTAAAGGAGGGCAGACTTCAGACTCCGCATTGTAAACCTGATCAGATGCAGAAAATAGTTCTGTGTTTTATACAGGATATTAGACTTATCAGGATGTGATTTTACAAGGAGTGTGTTCTTTCTGTATGTCTCAACTTCTGAACACTGCTTTTGATTCATACATTTCCTTTACTCTTTATAAAATGCAGTTTGGCAAGTTGCAGCACACAGTTAAATAACTCCCACCAGAAATATTGAAAGCATGGTTTCCATTTATAGAAAAGTAGATTAAGTTGATTTAGGAATGCAGTATGTTGACAGAACCATTTAAAGGCATATGGGTCATTGGATTCATTCTTCAGGCAGTAGGAAAAATTAGTGATAACTTGGAAATGCAGTGTCACAGAATCTGCTTTTAAATGATTACATAAGTGTTATTTTACTGTCTTTTGATACATTATTCTGGAAAAGTACAGCTGCATGTGAACCACTCCAAGCAATATTTCTTTAACCTTTAAATCTAGTGTAACAAAATACAGGCCAGGAAAAGCAGTTGAAAACATAAATTGAGTTTAACTGTTGCAAATACTTATTTGCGATTTTGTTTATAACACACCCAGCTCTCGAAGCTGGAGTTCTAGATAAGCCTAATTTATGGAGAGTATTATTTATTTTATAGGATTCTGGAAACCATGTGTAATTTGGAATTAGTTTCTGGTGTATTCTGGGGAGACCACTTCAACAGACAGACCAGACTGGTGGGCATCAATCAAGAGAGAGTTTGCTGTCCTTGAATATTCATTCATTCAGTCGTATTTATGGAGCACTTACTGTGTGCAAAGCACTGTACTAAACACTTGGGAGAGTACAACAGATACGTTCCCTGCCCACAGCAAGTGTGGGGATAAAAGGGAGAATGAATGAAAGGAGCAAGTCAGGGCAATGCAGAAGGGAATGAAATATGCCATGGTAGGGCTACCAAGAGGCAGGGATAGAACTTTTGTGGAGTGCAGCAAAGAACTATCCTTCCATGTAAGCATTATGGGGAGGGAGGGAGTTTGTCATCTGTCAGTCTCTTTGGCTACACTAGGATGGTGCACATAGTAAGTGCTTAACAAATGCCATCATGATTATTATTATTATTACGTTTGTGGTGGAGACCGACAAGGTGCCCCTATTTCCAGTATTGAAGTAACTTGGTAAAATTCTAGAAGAGCAACTTAGTGAGGAATGGGATTATTTAGTCACTTCAGAAGTGTATTGGCACTCAGCAGTGGAAAGTGTGAGAATGAGAATTGGCAGAGAATTAACTTTCCAAATGTCCATCGCCACAACAGAGTAGGACAAAGAAGTAGAAAAGGATATTTGTGTTGTGTGAAAAAGTATTCTACCAAAGTGACTACATTAAGGAATGTGCTCAAATATCCCATATGGGACAGGGACTGTGTCCAACCTGATTATCTTGTATCTATTCTAGCACTTAATACAGTGTTTGGCACACAGTAAACACTTAACAAATGGCATTATTATTATTACTGTTGTTATTATTACTAGTCCTGTAACATGTGTTCCTGATATGGTACTTGGTATTAATGTCACCAGAATTTACCTAATTAAAAAAATTCCCAACTCATGCAGCCAACATTTAGAATAGTTTTTGAAGTGACCATTAGTGAATTGAGAAAATTCCCCCATTCTAAGAAAGGTTCTCTTTCTCTTTCCACATTGCCCTCCTCATCCCTATTGCTACTGCACACAACAATATTCTCATTTTTGAGGCAGAGATTATAATATCCATTTCATGAGACATGTTACTGGGTCATGGAGATCCATGAAAGTCAAAAGCTTGAAGGTCAGAGTTGAAGTTGTCAGTCAGGTAGAGTATAGACAAGACAAGTGAAGTCAATGAAATAAAGGAAGATTTTTGAACCATCTGACCCACTTCTCATCTGAATCCTTTCTAGGTACATGAGAGCGTGCAAGTAAGCATGCAAGAGAGCTAACTTAAATTCTTATCATTTTTCTTCCAGATGTCCACATCTATTTTTCTGTAGACAAAAAATGCTCAGAGATGAGAATAATATTGCATTTCATAAATGTGCTCTATCCTTGTTGTGTTTGCAGAGATGCCACTTAATGATACTTTTCATAAGGCAAAGTGCTTTCTTATATGAATGGAATTCATATAAATATTTCACTGCCTGCGATTCTTGATTATTATGAGGAAAAAGAACAACTATGATACTGGAACTGTTGAATTTTAGTATAAGGGCTAGCACACTGTTAACTGGATGTATACATAAATCTGTGGTGTGACTTCAAAGAGTGATCTGGCTGTGAGAAAACTCTCTTACAATGTTTAAATCTAGTTTACCACTGTTACATAGAGAAGTAGCATGGCTCAGTGGAATGAGCACGGGCTTGGGAGTCAGAGGTCATGGGTTCCAATGCCGACTCTGCCACTTGTCTGCTGTGTGACTTTGGGCAAGTCATTATGAATTCTCTGGGCCTCAGCTACCTCATCTGTAAAATAGGGATTAAGACTGTGAGCCCCATGTGGGACAACCTTGTTACCTCATTGCCTTGTATCTCCCACAGTGTTTAGAACAGTGTTTGGCACATAGTAAGCACTTAACAAATGCCATTATTATTATTATTATTTTTTGCACAGTCAGTGAATGTACACCTTTTTTTCCTCTGCAAAATCACCTACTGCCAAAGCGATGCCACTCGTACCCCATTCACACTCACTTTTTTGTTTTGTTTTTAACCACAAGCCATTTGAATGAAGATCCATAAAGTAGGTACCACAGAATATACTCACACATTTCATCAGGGTTTTATCACTAACGTTTGGAATGAAATGATCTACAAATAGACAAATCAATCAATTTCATTGGTAGACAAGATCCCTGCCCTCAAGGATCTTTGCATCAATAGGGGAGACATACATTAAGATACATTACAGGTAAAAGAATAATAATTATAATAATTGTGGTATTTGTTAAGCGCTTACTATGTGCTGGGCACAGTACTAAATGCTGGGGTGGATACAAGCAGATCGGGTTGGACACTGTCCCTGTCCCATGTGGGACTCACAGTCTTGATCCCCATTTTACAGACGAGGTCACCGAGGCATAGAGAAGTGAAATGACTTGCCTAAGGTCATACAGCAGATAAGTGATGGAGCCGGGGTTAGAACCCATGTCTTTCTGACTCCCTAGCCCACGCTGTACCCACTACGCCATGCTGCTTCCAGTATAAGGATGTGCACCTAAGTTTTGTGAGGGTGGGGTGAATACATAAGCGTTTAGGAGAAGTTAATCAGTTCTCTGCAGGGAGCATGATAGCTCCATATCCTACTAATTCTTGAACTGTCTAGGAGAATTCATTCATTGATTCAGTTGTATTTATTGAGTGTTTACTGTGTGCAGAACACTGTACTAAGTGCTTGGGAAGTACAAGTTGGCAACATATAAAGACGGTCCCTACTGAAATGAGTAGAATGTCTGCAATCTTTTTATTCCTCGAGCTAGCCATGACTGTATTCTGTATCTGCTTGCATAATTGCTTCTACTGCATAATTCCTAACTATTCCTAATTTCCTAATAACTATTTCTCCACCCTTAATGACAACCATGCCCGCTGCCCTTGTCAGTTGCACCAGACATTTAATTCCCTCCTCAGGCTCCCTGTCCCCCCATCTCCCCCATCCCTCCCCCCCGGTGACCTGGTCACTTTGTTCATCAACAGAATTGACACTTCTAGGTGTGATCTCCCAAAAAGCTCACCTGCCCTTCTCCAGTCCCTTCCTCTCCTGCCCCTTCTTCAGCTCTACCATCTTTCCCAGCAGTATCTCTAGAGTAAATCTCCTGCCTTCTCTCAAAAATCACCCCCTCCACCTGTGCATCCGACCCCATTCCTTTGCACCTCATCAAAACGCCTCCCCCAACTACTGTCTTCAATTGTTCACTCTCCAATGGTTTCGTCCCCACTGCTTTTAAACATGTCATATCTCCCCCGTCCTAAAAAAAAAAAAAAAAAAACCCTCCCTAGATCCCACGGCTCCCACCAGTCATCACCCAATCTCCCTCCTACTATTCTTCTCCAAAATCCTTGAGTGGGCTGTCTACACCCACTGCCTCAAGTTCCTCTCCTCCGATTATCTCCTTGACCCCCTCCAATCTGGCTTCTGTCCTCTTCATGCCACAGAAACTGCCCTCTCAAAGGTCACCAATGATCTCCTCCTTGCCAAATCCAGGACACACAGGCTCCCCCAGAGGATCAGGGAGTTTCTTTTTTTTGAAAAGGAGCATACTCTGGGGTAAGGAAGAGGAGAAGGGTGGGGGTTAATTCATTGATGGCCTAGCAAATCCAGCACTTGGTGGAGAGCAACCGAAGTAAGAGACACATAAGTGCCCTCTTACTTTTCTCTTTTTTCTCCTCATCTTCCTTCCTTTTTTTCCCTTTTTCCTTTTCCTCCTGCTCCCCTTACTGCTATGTAATTCTTGTATGACCCTGCATAATAGCCCCTTCCCTATTTTTGAGTTGCAAAACTTATGCCAAAAAATGACAGTTGTGCTGGTAAAGGAGTATTCCATAATGGAAACCGAAAATGTCACATAGCTAATATAAAACCTAAGGTTCCTTTTTTGTTTATGTGAAGTTAAAGGAAGATACGTTGGCTGAAATAGTGAAGGTGTTTTAAACCGATTGGCCTGTAACAGTGCTGGCATCTTCAGAAATGTGAATTCATCAGTGAAAATCTGATGCTGAGCCATGGCAATGTCAATTTCTGATTATTTGGATAACCTGAAAGCAAAAATCCTTAAAATGAGATTAAGCTGTCCATTAGATTTCACATTGCCGATTTAACGTGAGCTGGAACGCCAGAAAAGGACAAATTAGATTGGGAAAACTTTTGTGATTTTTGGCTTTCACACATTTTATTTCAGGAACATAAAGTATAGACCAGCCTTTATATTTTAACAAGTAAGTCAAACACAAAAGTTGACAAAGACATTGGAAGGCAAGAGGTTTTGAAATGTGCTATGAGTTTTTCTCATTTTTAGCTGAAACGTGTATGAATGATATCATCCCCATCAGCTCTTCCGTACATTCAACTCCCTTCTCAGGCCCCCGGTTCCTCCCCCTCCTCCTTCCCTCACCCCCAACGATCTGGCCTCCTACTTCATTAACAAAATTAAATCCATCAGGTCCGACCTCCCCAAAGAAACTCCCCCCCTTCTCCAACCCCCCGGCTCTCAACACTCTCTGCTACTCTCCCATCCTTCCCAGCAGTATCCTCAGAGGAACTCTCCTCCCTCCTCTCAAGTGCTACTCTGGCCACCTGTGCTTCTGACCCCATTCCCTCTCATCTCATGAAATCTCTCGCTCTATCCCTTCTCCCCTCCTTAACTTCCATCTTCAACCGCTCACTCTCCACTGGTTCCTTCCCCTCTGCCTTCAAACATGCCCATGTCTCTCTCATCCTAAAAAACCCTCTCTTGACCCCACCTCACCTTCTAGTTATCGCCCCATATCCCTCCTGCCATTCCTTTCCTAACTCCTTGAACGAGTTGTGTACACGCACTGCCTCGAATTCCTCAACACCAACTCTCTCCTCGACCCCCTCCAGTCTGGCTTCCGTCCCCTACATTCCACGGAAGCTGCCCTCTCAAAGGTCATCAATGACCTCCTGCTTGCCAAATCCAATGGCTCCTACTCTATCCTAATCCTCCTCGACCTCTCAGCTGCCTTCGACACTGTGGACCACTCCCTTCTCCTCAACACGCTATCCAACCTTGGCTTCACAGACTCCGTCCTCTCCTGGTTCTCCTCTTATCTCTCCGGTCGTTCATTCTCAGTCTCTTTTGCAGGCTCCTCCTCCCCCACCCATCCCCTTACTGTGGGGGTTCCCCAAGGTTCAGTTCTTGGTCCCCTTCTGTTCTCGATCTACACTCACTCCCTTGGTGACCTCATTCGCTCCCACGGCTTCAATTATCATCTCTACGCTGATGACACCCAAATCTACATCTCTGCCCCTGCTCTCTCCCCCTCCCTCCAGGCTCGCATCTCCTCCTGCCTTCAGGACATCTCCATCTGGATGTCTGCCTGCCACCTAAAACTCAACATGTCCAAGACTGAACTCCTTGTCTTCCCTCCCAAACCCTGCCCTCTCCCTGACTTTCCCATCACTGTTGACGGCACTACCATCCTTCCCGTCTCACAAACCCGCAAAGTTGGTGTTATCCCTGACTCCGCTCTCTCCTTCACCCCTCACATCCATGCTGTCACCAAAACCTGCCGGTCTCAGCTCCGCAACATTGCCAAGATCCGCCCTTTCTTCTCCATCCAAACCGCTACCCTGCTTGTTCAAGCTCTCGTCCTATCCCGTCTGGACTACTGCATCAGCCTTCTCTCTGATCTCCCATCCTCGTGTCTCTCCCCACTTCAATCCATACTTCATGCTGCTGCCCGGATTGTCTTTGTCCAGAAACGCTCTGGGCATGTTACTCCCCTCCTCAAAAATCTCCAGTGGCTACCAATCATTCTGCGCATCAGGCAGAAACTCCTCACCCTTGGCTTCAAGGCTCTCCATCACCTCGCCCCCTCCTACCTCACCTCCCTTCTCTCCTTCTACAGCCCAGCCCGCACCCTCCGCTCCTCTGCCGCTAATCTCCTCACCGTGCCTCGTTCTCGCCTGTCCCGCCTTCGACCCCCAGTCCACGTCATCCCCTGGGCCTGGAATGCCCTCCCTCTGCCCATCCACCAAGGTAGCTGTCTTCCTCCCTTCAAGGCCCTACTGAGAGCTCACCTCCTCCAGGTGGCCTTCCCAGACTGAGCCCCCTCCTTCCTCTCCCCCTTGTCCCCCTCTTCATCCCCCCGTCTTACCTCCTTCCCTTTCCCACAGCACCTGTATATGTTTGTACATATTTATTACTCTATTTTACTTGCACATATCTATTCTATTTTATTTTGTTAATATGTTTGGTTTTGTTCTCTGTCTCCCCCTTCTAGACTGTGAGCCCACTGTTGGGTTGGGACTGTCTCTATATGTTGCTAACTTGTACTTCCCAAGCGCTTAGTACAGTGCTGTGCACACATAAGCGCTAAATACGATTGATTGATTAAAAGCAGGTAGCATTCTGCTAAGAGCTATAAACTATACAGTATATTCTTTTATATTTAAATGACAAAAGTTAGCCGAAGATACGGTTTAACCCAATGAGGAAAATATTTTAGCTAGCGTAATTCATCCAGGCAGGAACATATCAAATGTTTACGGAGCCAGCCTTACGCAAAAGCATTGAATGCAGCAGATTTAAATTACATTTGCCTTTTTTCTCTCCACCAACAGCCAGGTGCCAAAGTTTGTGCGTCCCTCATGAAAAGGAACATTGTGTAAAAAATACTTAATGGAACTATCATATATACAGTGATAAATATTTTAAAGCCTTTCTGTTCTTTATAAAATGATATGGCAGTGAGCATGTCAAGGCCTAAATTAAGGCTATCAGAGTCCTTATCAAAACTCCAGAATCCTTGATAAGAAAATACCAGCTTTACAATCAGTGAATGGGCTTCTGATTGTGCTTCTATTTGCCAAATTAGAGAAGCTCAAATGACTTAATCTTTTCAAATTTGAAAGAATGTATCTCATAAATTAGCATATTGGTGCCCTGGATTTAGTTTGAAGGTACTCGGATATTTTAATATTACAGAGCTTGTAGTATGATCACTTGGTGCAAAAATAGTTAAATTTCTTCTCTCTTTTCCACAAGATTTTTTTGGTGTGTTTTTTTTCCTGGAAGGTAAAGGTGATTGAGAAATGTCCTGTGTATTTCAATACACGGGACTTGTATGATTCAAAAAACACTCAAGTATTAGAGCAGTTAACAGCATTAAACAGCACTTTTGTTGCAAGTTTGGGGTATCATTATGAACTCTCGTAATTGCAAAAGTAATGTTAGGCTTTTTTTTTCTTAAATAGTATAAGATTTTCGGGGGACTCTCTTCTTTTTAATAATGTAGTTGAGCTTATATCCCTGGTTATTTTGCTGGTTTGCACCAAGAGTTCATTAAAAGATTTGTTGGGGAAAAGGGCTGAGAGATGTGGAATGAAACACACACTTACATTCTTTCTATATGTTGAAGGATGATAGCCAGCAGGGAAAGATTCTGCATGTAGCCTAGAATTCAATGCATAGGAATTACTGTGTCAGTACTAAGTTACTGAAATAGTAATAGTAATAATAATAATAATAATAATAATAGTAATAATTATATTTAAGTGCTCTACTAGGTGCTGGGGTAAATACAAGATAATCAGGTTGGACCCAGTCCGTGTCCCATATGGGGATCACAGTCTTCATCCCCATTTTACAGATGAGGTAACTGAGGCCCAGAGAAGTTAAGTGACTTGCCCAAGGTTACACAGCAATCAGAGAACCCAGGCCGTCTAATTCCTAGGCCCATGTACTTTCCACCAGGCCACATTGTTTCATATTTGGGCCATGTTTACATCAGTCAATGGTATTTATTGAGGGCTTACTATGTGCAGAGCACTGTACTAAGTGTTTGGGAGAGTACAATACAACAGAGTTAGCAGACACGTTCCCTGCTCATAATGAGCTTACAGTCTAGAGTGGGACATGGACTTTAACATGAATAAATAATTTATAGTATATAGTTTAAAGCTATGTACACAAGTGCTGTGGGGTTGGGGTTGGGACGAATATCAAATGTCCATTGTTCACAGGTCCAAGTGTATAGACGATGCAGAAGGGAGAACCAGCTGGGGAAAAGAGGGTTTAATCGAAGAAGGCCTCTTGGAGAAGATGTGACTGTAATAATGCTTTGAAGGTGGAGAGAGTGGTGGTCTGGTGTATATGGTGAGGTGTGGGAAAGGGGTCAGTGGTGAGATCAGTGCACAGTGAGTAAGCTGGTGCTAGAGGAGCAGAGTGTGCTCTGCTCTGCTTTCATTTCAGAAATAAAAATGTTGGAGTATTTTGGAGAATAACACCACTTGCAGAGAAACTCGTCAGAGGATTTTGATGTGCTAGTTCTCAAGAGATAGCCAAGCCCACTGTCTGAGTCATAAAATATGGTACTGAAACAACAGTGGGTTCCTCAGTACTCCACCAGATTAGCCTCTTTAGAAAATAGCCAAAGTCAAACTCTCCTGGGATTTCATTAATTTTTCAAAAGCTGTGCCATCCAATTGCTTTTTCAGCATATTTCACCACATATCATGAGAGAGTATTTTTGCTTTCTTGGGGGCACTGATATGGCTGTAGCATGAAATGCAGGCAAATCAGACTCCGCATTGTTGCCTTCCCATGGAAACAGAAGAATGTTTACTGCTTTAGGTTTAGAAACTTGACTGCTTCTTACTTATAAAATCAGTAATTCATGGCTTTGTTAGCAGGTCAATCAATCAATCATATTTATTGAGCACTTACTGTGTGCAGAGCACTGAACTAAGCACTTGGGAAGTACAAGTTGGCAACATATAGAGACAGTCCCTAACCAACAGTGGGCTCACAGACTAGAAGGGGGAGACAGAGAACAAAACCAACATATTAACAAAATAAAATAAATAGAATAGATATGTACAGGTAAAATAAATAAATAGAGTAATAAATATGTACAAACATACATATATACAGGTGCTGTGGGGAAGGGAAGGAGGTAAGACGGTGGGGATGGAGAGGGGGACGAGGGGGAGAGGAAGGAGGGGGCTCAGTCTGGGAAGGCCTCCTGGAGGAGGTGAGCTCTCAGTAGGGCCTTGAAGGGAGGAAGAGAGCTAGCTTGGCAGATGTGGGGAGGGAGGGCATTCCAGGCCAGGGGGATGACGTGGGCCAGGGGTTGACGGCGGGACAGGCGAGAACGAGGCACGGTGAGGAGATTAGCGGCAGAGGAGCGGAGGGTGCGGGCTGGGCTGTAGAAGGAGAGAAGGGAGGTGAGGTAGGAGGGGGCGAGGTGATGGAGAGCCTTGAAGCCGAGGGTGAGGAGTTTCTGCCTGATGCGCCGATTGGTAGCCACTGGAGATTTTTGAAGTCGTTTTCCAAGCCTCCCTTTCTCCCTCTACCAACCATCTTTTGAATCCCAAAATGTTTGGGGGCTCGATCAATTAACACTACAAATACTTGACCTACCATTAACAGTGGCCTTAACTTTTAGTTTCTTTGCTCTGGGATACCAATGAAATCCTTATAGGATGGTCAGGATTCAAGTGAGTACAGATTCTCTTTTAAATGTAGGTTCTTTTCTCATTTTTAATCAGGGGGCATCTGAAACCCTCCTAATGAAGAGTGAATGCTCATCTCTGGAAATGAAGCATTTTCCTTGACAACTTTACTACATATGCTTAGGTTTGCCATTTAAATAACGCCATCATCTTAGTTTGCAGATTGTTTCCTTTCTGCAAAGCTTGTCCAGCAAACACTCCAGGGATCTCACCCAAGCACTTAGTACAGTGCTCTGCACACAGTAAGTGGTTAATAAATACCACTGATCAGTTGTCTTGGCATCATCAGGCCAAAAATCTGAAAAGTCCATTACAGGAGATCCTTGGATCAGGGTCTGAAGGCCAGAAACGAGTAGTGTCAAATTGAATCTGTATGATGGGGGTGACTGGTGATCCACCTTTCCTTGGAATTTCTGCTACAGTGTTTCACCTAGGCTGAACCACTCCTATAAGCATCTTGTTGATATTAGACAAATAAAATTTCATGGCTTACACACGTAATTTTAGGAGACTAGATGCCACACGTGGTCACAGAAGTAGCTCACTTTTTGTTACCCCACAAGCATTCCCCGCAATCAAGAAAGAAGACTTCCTTAGTCTGATACTGCCTCTTCATTTCTTGCTTATCCTATAACAATAATAATAATAATAACAATAATAATGGCATTTGGTAAGCACTTACTATGTGCAAAGCACTGTTCTAAGCGCTGGGGAGGATACAAGGTGATCGGATTGTCCCACGTGGGGCTCACAGTCTTCACCCCCATTTTACAGATGAGGGAACTGAGGCCCAGAGAAATTAAGTGACTTGCCCAAAGTCACACCACTGAGATCGTATGTACACACAGAGATCCTATGCAATCTCCTCCTCCTGGCCATCTTTTCAGGAGCTTTTAGGATGCGCCACCCCAAGTTTTCCCATTACCTTAACCCTCCTGGACCTGAGGAAGAAGACACAGCAAAGCAAGACCCCCGAAGGGTGAGGTACAGTTAAGAAGCTAGTTTGGGAGGAGGGGGGAGGGTGAGCTAGGGTGCAGCAGGAGAAGAGAAGATATAATGGGAAGATCATGGGTCTGGGAGTCAGGAGATCTGGGGGTGTAGTCCCAGCTCTGCCACTGGTCTGCTGTGTGCAAGTCACATGGTCTTTGTACCTCAGTTTCTTCACTCAAAATACAGGGATAATACCTTTCCCTAGCATGCAGAGATTTTGTGAGGACAAAATGAGATGAGTAATGGAAAGGAAAAAAGCATGTAGAAAATTAAAAAAAAAAAAGCCATACAATTCAAAGTATTGTGAAGACAAAAACCTAAGTAGAGTCAAGTAGAGTCAGTGGCTGAAGGCTGCATGGAACATGGCAGCTGGGCTAATTGCTTAGGAGGCACAGCGCCTATGAAGTCGGCAGCAAGTGGTTGGGTGACCCTCAAGGAGAGCCATCAGCTGGAGGAGACTCAAAGTCTATGGGGGAAACTCACAGTGCTCACACCGTGCCTACCCACTTTTCTGCCCTCTCCCAAATGCCGACCCAATAACTGTTACTGAGTGAATGGTTGCTCTGAAGTGAATGATGTATTGGAGACCAAAAAGCAGAAGGAAAGTGGACTAAGATAGGAGGGGAGAGCTGCTGAAGGGGGAGAATGAAGCAGCCATATGTGGTTGACTACGTTCTTTGTAGGGCAGGAGGACAGAGAAAAGAGCTAGGTGAAGCAGAAGAGATGATTATAATACAAAGGCAGAGCTCCTGAAGGCAAAGGAAGTGGAAGATGAACATTTCAAGAGGTTTGTTTGCAAGAGTGAGATATATGGGGAACATTTCCCATTGACCTTGCAGAGACTTTGTAATTGGGACATTATTGATTGTGTCATTAGGGATTAAACCATGGGACACTTATATTGCATGATAAATGGCTGGTTCAAAAGCATCTGGTATCAGTATGAGGCCTGGACAGGAAAAGAAAGAGAAAAAGATCTGGGAATATTTTTCACTTCTACCGCTAAATAAAGGCAGGGTATATTTTGCTCCAAAATGAGACTCTATATATTTTGCTCCAAAATGAGACTCTACCCACTAGAGACTTTAGGCATATGGTGAAAAAAGTTGTGAGTTATGTTAACATGCCAGAGTAAAGTACTGGATAAGTATGAGATTTAGAATGGCAGACACAAATGTGAAATTGTGCTGTGGTTGGGGAAGGGGGAGGTTAGTCATTTCCTGAGTCTATTCTGTTTGGGATCTGAAAGGGTTGATTGTAGGTATAAAGGGCAGCCACAGTTGTGGCCCAAGTGTGGGTCAAAGAAGTCTTTGAGCACAGAATGTAGCATCATTAAATGGTTCAGGTGTAGGGAGAGTAAATATGGTAGCTGTGCCTGCAACAATAATAGGCCACATCTAGACAGTATGCCTAAAGACAAGAGTGACTTGGGTAGAAAAGTAGGGGAAGAGAGCTCAGCTTTCATAGAAAAGCAAAGAGGAGAGCAGTGCTGAAAATCGAACTTCACAGAAAAAATTCAGGTGACTGACACTGTGGTGGGTGGGGGCAGTGAAGACCCCTCTCTAGACTGCGAGCTGGTTGTGGATAGGGATGGTCACTCTTAATTATTGTACTGTACTTTCCCAAGCACGTAGTACAGTGCTCTGCACACAGTAAGCCCTTAATAAATACGATTGAATGAATGAGCGACCATTGCTTGAAGCCAAGGAAAGAATCACAAGAGCATGCAAATCGGAGAGGAAGGTAATTCATTCATTGTCATATTAAGCGCTCACTGTGTGCAGAGCAATGTATTAATCGCTTGGAAAATATAGTTGAGCAATAGAGACAATCCCTGACCACACTGGGTTTGCAGTCTAGAAGGTGGTAGATGGACATCAAAACAAGTAAACAGGCATCAATATGAATAGAATTATAGATATATACACATCAAAACAAGTAAACAGGTATTGAATATACATACACAAGTGCTGTGGGGTGGGGGGGGTAGAGCAAAGGGAGCGAATTGGGGTGATGCGGAGGGGAGGGGAAGCTGAGGAAAAGGGGGGCTTAGTCTGGGAAGGCCTCTTGGAGGAGGTGAGATCTGAAGGGGGGAAGTGTGATTGGTGGATTTGAGGAGGGAGGGCGTTCCAGACCAGAGGTAGGATGTGGGCCAGGGGTCGATGGCTGGATGGGTGAGAACGAGGCACAGTGAGAAGGTGAGCACCAGAGGAGTGGAGTGTGGGCTGGGATATAGAAGGAGAGAAGGGAGGTGAGATAAGAAGGGGCAAAGTGACGAAGAGCTTTGAAGCCAATAGTGAGGAGTTTTTGGTACGGAGGTTGAAAGGCAACCACTGGAGATTTTTGAGGAGGGGGATGACGTGCCCTGAACGTTTCTTTAGAAAAATAATCAGGGCAGCAGAGTGAAGTATGGACTGAAGTGGGGAGACACAGGAGGTTGGGAGGTCAGAAAGGAGGTTGATGCAATAAGAGGGCACAAAAAGATGAACAAGAATCCTGAAATGTGAGTGAGAATTTAAAGTGTGGCAGGGACAAAAGATAATTCCAGGATGAGTAATCAGTCGGGTTTACTGGGCGCTTACTATATGCAGAACACCATACTAGGCACTTGGGAGAGGACAATACAATAGATATAGCATAAGAAGGAATCGAGTTCTCAAAGTGAGAGGAGAAAGAAAATGAGGTAGAATAAAGCTGGCAGAGGAGAGTGGGAAGATATGAGATCATCTGGAATCGGAAGCACATTCTTCTGGAATGTGTTAGCAATAATACTGGTCAGGGAGCTAGCAAAGTGAAAAAGGAGAGTGCAGAGAAAGGAAAAGTAGGGAAGAGAAAGGAAAAACAGATGGATAGAAAGCAAAACAGCATATGATGCACTACATCCAAGAAATCCGAGAACTACAAGGGCACAGTTAATGGGAACAGTGGTAAATCAGTTAATAGGAACAGTAGTAAATCAAGGAAAGTCCAAGATCTGACCTACTTTGCTTTGGGGATGGAGAGGCGGGATATTGTGTTGCTACAGGAAATAAGGTTGGAATCAAAGGGAGAAATAATCTCTGTGGAAAGGAGGTGGATGTCGTTAACTTCAGCACGATCCATAGGCAAAGATATCCATCCATGATGAGATTCAGAACTGTTTTGTAAGGATGAGCTGTAGAGTGGCTTCTATTCTTGATAGGTAGATGAAATTGCAGCTGTCACCCATCTGATGGCTGGCTGATTTCAGAAAGCAGCTCCTATTGGATGCATCAATAAATTTGGTCAGTCAGTGGCATTGGTGGTGGCAGTAGCCACCATTTTTCCATTTACCAGATAATCAGGTCTCACAAGGGGCTCATAGTCTAAGTAGGAGAGAGAACAGGTGTTACATCCCCATTTTTCGAGTGAGGAACTGAGGCACAGATAAATTAAGTGATTTTTCCAGGGTCAGACAGGAGATAAGTGGCAGAGCTGTGATTAGAACCCAGGTCCTCTGACTCCCAGACCTGTGCTCTTTCCACTCAGCTACGCTGTAGAGTCCAGTATTAGGAACTTTGGAACACAGATGTTTCCTTGAGGACCTTATGAAGGGCAGAAGAAAACAAATTGAGTTGATACACTAGGAACAAGTTCTTATCCATCTGTCCTTTGTGCTTGGAGACAGCACCATTACTAGTGAAATTCTCCACTGGGTGAGTGTGTAGCTGGAAAGTCCAGTGGGGGACTCACAGTCTGGACTGTATTACGCATACACAAAAACTGTCCTTTGTAGTGCTGTCAAGTTTGTTGTTTGCAGAGCCTGGCACTTTTCAAGAACAAGTTTAAGAGCATAGCTAAAATGATAAAATCAAAAGTAAACAATTAATTAAACTACTTTGTTACAGAATGTTATCCCCTACCCAAATATGGGCTGTTTGGGGGAAAAAAATCATAGGGGTTTGATCAGCTTAAAAAGGAGGGGCTGACTAAAAAAAAAAAAAAGTAAAAGAAAATATCTTAACATTTCAGCATGCAGTAGTGGAAAAAGGATCCTGTCTTGTACATTAGTTTATAGTTTAAATGCCAATATTGGTTTTATGCTGTTTACTTCTCCCTAATTTATTTTTCTTTCATATGAGGTACTGACTTAAATATTTATTCCTATTAATGTTAGCATGAATTATGGGTAAATTATGCCCACACACTCAATTTTAGTCCTGAAGGAGGAATCAGGAAACATGCTAGAGGAAATAAGATCAGAAATATGTCCAGGCTTCAAAACCTAAAGCTGATGATCAGTTTCTAAGAAAAGATAACACGTTTTATGAGCGCAAAACAGCTGTTGTTTCTAAAATAGCATAGTGTTTTCCCTCGGAAATGAAAAAGGCTTAACGTGATGAAGAATAAACTTGTGCTCCCATTTTTTAACAGCTGCCTCTTATAGTTTACCTGCTATTTTAAATTCTCGAAACTATGGTCTAAAATTAAAATCTTTGGAGGGGTATTTAGAAATTGCATGAAGTTGTTAGGGTCTGCTGTTGTCAAAATAACATTTGCAAATGTGCATGTGTTGAAATTTGTTTTTTATGATTAAATGACTAAAGCACTCTTATCAACCTCATCATCCACTGTTAAATAGCACAGTCCCATTAATGGTGCTTTATATTCTTGTATAACACTGTACGGGGAATCATCAACATAGGATTTGAACCCATTTTCATCTTTCTTTATCTTCCTATGAGAAATGCATTTTTTTTTTTTTTTACCAAATTCACATCCCCAGAAAGCTTAAAGTACCTTCCAAATAGCTGAGAGGCATGTGTGTGGTATATAATAGTCCATTTTGCCCTAGAGGAAATTGAGAAATAATGAAGCTACAATAGTACCCTGGTCTTCTAGCAAGTCAGTATGGTTCTGGGGAAAGTACTTCGGTTCTCAAGATTTTCAGAGTCAGATGTGCCCATTAGACCACATTGCCCAGTAGGTACAACCATTCTTCCTAGAACATGTGTTTCCAGTGCATGTTCTAGACAGAACGTGGTGGCAGATTTAGGGAACATTCTTCTGACAATGTGTCTGTCTCTTCCAATCTTCAAAGTCCTGATGAAATCACACTTCATACAGAAGGTACTTCTCCATCAATTTTCTCCATAGGTTAGAGCCTCCTACCTCAGCACTTACCTATGACACCTTTGAACATATCAATTTATGTACTTTGTCACTCAAGCTCCTAACCATTCTTTTTTTTCCCTATTTGTAAGTTATTATGGGTCTGTCTTCCCCCATTAGAGTGTAGCCTCCTTGACGGGAGAGATTGTGTCTTTTCCTTATATCGTACTGTGCCAAGAATAGTGCAGTGCTCTGCACACATTAGGGCCTCAGTAAATATGGTATGTTGCAATACCGTAAGTGAAGAAATGGCTACGTAAGCGCATGAAGCATTGGTCATGGCATGAGTGTCTTAATGAGTTTTTCTTTAATGTGGGTTTTGTCAAGAACTTAATCCCAATATTCTTGGAAACTGGTTTCATTTCAAATTAGCCATTTGTATTTTTCTCATGCTTCACAGTTATTTTTGTAACTTTCACAAAAGTACTGTGTGAGGTCACTCTTATCACCAGTGTTTCACAAATGAGAAGATTGAAGCCCTGAGAGGCAAGATCTCACAGGAAGTCCACGGCAAGTTGAAATGTGAATCTATAATTCAGCCACATTTGGCCCGATTATGTTGATGTTGTACTGGTCATATAACCAGGAACTCATGATAATCCATCTTCAAAACCTTGAAAAATGAGTATTCAAGAATGTCAAGTATAGAACTTGAGAAGGCCAGGCCGTAGTTGAACATTCACTATTTCCTTTACTTTCTTAAAAATCTGTTTGCTTTCTAGGAATTATTAGCACTACTGCAGACAATTGGTCAAGTACTTTTAACTCAAACCAAGTTTTGAGTCACTGAATGGTTTCAAGGAATTGGATATAACCACTGTACAAGACATCATTCTGAAATATTAGAAACTGGAAACTGAGGGTGGAAAATGGAATCATCTGAGGAAATAAGTGTAATATATTAACACAAGTTAAAGAGCCTATAAGTTACAAATTTTGGAGCTAAAAGGTTAGCTGTGGATTTAGGTCATGATTATTGCACCTATTTCTTTGGCCTTTTTGCCATTAAGAACAAATGTACTACTACCGAGCATACTTTCCTAGTTTGGGCCATTAAGTTTTTCCAATATAATAACTAGTCTGCAGTGATTTGTACTCTATTTTCTCCATTGTAGTTCATAATTGTTCCAATAAAAGATCTGAACATGAAAAATGTGCACTTGCCAGCATGGAAAAAGGCAGTGGCTCCACTATGTTCCTGAAAGAAAGTAAATAGAAATGCTATTCTCATCTTCCCACAGAGAAGAAATGTTGGACCTTTCTCAAAACATGATGTTTGGCTATAAACCCCTAATTGCCTTTGAAAAGTATAAACAGGCGTGTTTAATTTACTGCCCCCTCTTCGACTTATCTGCATTGTCTAGTGATTAAAACAGGCGACAGAGAGTCAGGGTTGCTGGAGTCTACTTTCTTCCCTGCCACAGTCAGACTTGGCCTTGACCACATGAGTGCCTTGTTTTAGCTGACGTACCTTTTCTGGGTCTGTAAGGCTCAGCTAGTTAGTAAGTGCTTAATAAATACCATACCTAACTACATGCCAGGCCCTGCACTATGTGCTGGGGTGAATACAGGACAAACAGACAAGGACCATGTCTGACATGGGGCTCACAATCTAAAAGGGGGAAAGGAAGGGTTAAGTACATTGCAAACAGTGGAAGCATTTCAAAATACAAGATGTGAAAGCTACAGGGCATAAAACAGAGGAAAAATGATAGGAGGGAGCAGTATTTGTGTTCCTCAGCCTCTGCTTCCAGACTGCTGCAGCTTCCCAGTATTCTAATGGTTGGGAAGTCCATCAGTCAGTCGTATTTATTGAGCACTTCCTGTGTGCAGAACACTGTACTTAGTGCTGGGGAGAGTACAATACCACAGTAAATGGGCACATTCCCTGCCCACAATGAGCTTACAGCCTAGAAGGGGAGACACACATTAATATAAATAAATTACAGATATAAGTGCTGTGGGGGGGGGGGGGTGAATAAAGGGAGCAAATCTGTGTGATGTATAGGGAGTGGGAGAAGAAGAAAGGAGGGTTTAGTCAGGGAAGGCCTGTTGGAGGAGATGTGCCTTCACTAAGGCTTCGAAGTGGGGGAGAGTAATTGTTGGATATGAGGAGGGAGGGCTTTCCAGGCCAGAGGCAGCTGCTTCTCGATCATGTATGTTTGGGGAGGGATGTGGGGTGGAGGAAAGGGAAGAGGCTGGATACATGTGATGAAGATTGGCCTTCAAAACTCATGGAGGCTCAACACACATGGGTCCTGGTTGTGACTGTATTTCGCTCCTGGTGTATGTGTGGGGATGAGGGATGGAGGGGTTGGAGTCCTGACAGAAAGGGGGAAGCTGCTCTGAGTGCAGAAAACATCCTCCTCTAGGCTATAAGCTCTTTGTGGGCATGGAATGTAAATCATACTGAAACTACCAAGTTTGGGTGATGTTTGGGAGAAAACTAGAATAGCGAAGTTAATTCCCACCTGAGGGTCCCAAAGATGTAAAAATGTACACATGCCTGGCTTCAGATGGAAAACTCTTTAGGCCATTTCCCCTCCCCTCTCTGCACTTCTTTGAGCTATGCCAAGGAGATGTTGAAGGGGAATGGGTGGTGGCCACTGTACCAATGGGGGTTCCACCCACCAACCCATAGTCATTCCCGGGTGTGCCTCTAAAATCTACTCTGGGAGTACACCCCACTCAAGACCCCGGTGCTCTTCCCACTCCTGTCTTCGGTGAAACCTTCCCACTGGTTGATAACAGCCCAACCTCTACACCAGGAAGAAGACCCAGGGTCCATTTTGTTAGAGTTGCAGTTTACATTGCTCCTTTCAGCTGAGCAGTGCAGGAGCTTTGCAGTTCCCCAATAGGTCAAAAAGAGCTATTGTAAATAGCCAGAAAATGATGACTGTCCTTTCCTCTCACCAAACAGTTGTCTTCCATCCTTTTGCACCCTTTCAGCCTAAACAATGCAGCATTCCAAATACATCCACGAAAGATTTTGAAAGTTGGAAATGAAATAAGTTTGATTTGGTGTATAATATTTCTGTTTCATGTTCTTTGGCTTTATCACTAGTTCTAATGATTCTTCCACATATACCCAGTTGTCCTAAAATGCTAGGGCTATGTTCTTTTATAACCTCATGATAAAGAAATCTCGTGCTGTGCTACCCACTTTGGCGCTGTACCCGTGCACACAGACACACAAGCAGTTTCCGTTGTGATACGACATGCCGAGCCCAAAGGAACTGTTGTTGGAAGAACGGTCCCTAACGCCCTAGTTTCATTCTAGTGAAAATGTAGATTGAAAACGTATGTTTTGACAAAGCTACATGTATTTGCGTGTGACCTCCATCCCCTTATTGGATCGTAAGTTCCTTGAGGAGAGGAACCCTGTGTTCTTCCCCATCTCCTAGTACAGTCAGTCCTCTGTACGACCACTGTACGATCAGTCCTGATGATGGTGGTTGCATGAGTGGATCTCCTGCAAGTGAGGCTGATGCCCCAGGGTATTCAGGGACCCATGGACTTTCATGAGCATACCTGTGAGTATTAGCAGTGGGGAAACCTCATCAGAACCTAATTTCTCAGGTTTCAGAGTTCACCCCCACCTCCTACATCTGTTTGTTAGATACAAGAACACATGGGTGGTTTCAGGTTGGGGAGATTACTCTCCTGGATTGCTTTTGGGCATAGGGCCAAATGCTGTATTTCTCCCTGGGAACCCCAGGAAGTTTTCTGTGGCTCCTGTTAACAAAATCCCATATCTGAAAGGTTGCGAGTAAGTGGAGTGCTGTTTCCCATTGCTTCTTCAGCAAGAACATTTGCAAGTGCCAGAAAATAACATGTTCTGTGATAACTAACCATGCTCTGTAGGAATCCGGATCTTCACTTATCCAGAATTAGAAACAATTTACCTTATGTTTATAACTTATTTTCCAAAGTTATATATAACATATATTTTAAGCGACTAAAAAGCAATCACTATTTCAGCTCCTACATACAAGTTCCAGGAGCACCACTCATTTCTTTCTATAGACATTCAAGCAGAGATGGCAGGGCTGTTTCTGTGGTGGTGAAGGTATTACTTTTTTGGAGTTGAGATGTTTAGTTTTATGCAATGTCCTCCCCTTTCCCCTGTGAACGTAACCAAATAATAGTGAATGTTTTTAGAAGACACTGTTGACAAAAGAAAACCCCTCAATTCTCTCTCTTGCTATTCTGCCTGCTGCATGCCACAAAGTGTCTTTTCATGGGAAAGGAAAGACTTTTAACAAAGATAATTAAAATAAATATATTGCTTGGAATTCTTCAGAGATCCTGTTTCATAAACCTTGAGTATTAAATTGTAAACTTAGTTGGCCACCCAGAAAAGCCTCACAGTGGGGAAAAACTACAGAGAGAAACTGGATGGGAATTCTCTGGCATTAGGGGAATGGTAGATGCAAAACGAATGAACAGGGGCTTAAGCTGAAGGAAACTCTAGAAAGTAATGTATTCCTGAATGACCTACTAGAGTTTTCATTTCCAGAATTGGCTCTAAGCCATGGTGAACAAAAGTGTAGTCCGCAAGGACAATACAGATAATCACTACTAGAATTGCTGTTGCTGATCTGTCTATTTCAGAAGCTATAAAAGGTTGCCCAGAGTTAAAGCTGGCATATTTTGGACCAAGAGGAAATGCTTCAAAACTTATTTTACCATACCTGGTTAATGTGGAGTATTGACTACTTCATAGTAAGTAAAGTGATGCTTCAGGAATTCATTCTACCTGCTAGGAGGTTTTTTTTAGAGCATTCTGCTATTAGGAACTGGCCATTCACAGTATTTCCTTCAATCATATTTCAGTCGTACTTATTGAGCACTTACTGCATGCAGAGTACTGTACTATGCACTTGGGAAAGTACATTACAACAAGAAACACACATTCCCTGCCCACAATGAGCTTACAGTCCTAAATTAAACAGACAATAATGGGGACTTGTTTGGGAGTTTTATAGGAGTGACATCATAATAATAATTGTGGTATTTGTAAAGTACTTATTGTGTGCCAGGCACTGTACTAATCACTGGAGTAGATACTAGCAAATGGGGTTGGGCACAGTTTCTGCCCCATATAAGGCTCAAAGTCTTAATCCCCATTTTACAGAGGAGGTAACTGAGGCACAGAAAAGTGAAATGACTTGCCCGAGGTGTCACAGCAGAAAAGTAACAGTCGGAATTAGAATCCAGGTCCTTCTGACTCCCAGGCCCCTGCTCTATCCCCTAGGGCACACTGTTTCCCTGGTCAAAGATTTGGGAGGTAGCACTAGTTGTCAGATAAGTGGGGTTAGGAGAAAGATGAGAACCAATTTTTGGAGAATACATAATTATGGTTTTTTATTCTAAAATTCATCCTCATGTCATCAAATATTTTATTAGAGTAGTTGACATTGGCAACAATCTGTCACTCTGCAGCTGATATGTAAGGCTGACATGTTGTTGCAGGGTTGTCCTGAGGAGAGGTTTGGGAGCTCCCCCAGGTTCCATAGTAGCAGCTAATGGCTGTGGCACAGAAGCTGTCATTTTCCTGTGACACCAGGGTTCTGAATGCTTTCTGCCACTGCTTGCCACTCTGTGATACCAGTCTTCAGTGTCTCATAGTTCCATCATGTTCCAGAGATCAGGCCAGAAAGGGGGTCTGGATAGCTTTGGGGATCCAGAAAGGGTAATGCAGATAACAGTAAAAACTGTGCAGAATCCTGGAGTGGTGTGTCACACACACAGAGTGGTGTTGATTACATTTCTCATACTAATATATAAACAAATTTCTGAGTGAGAGCCAAGAACTGATATATTTTTCCTTGTTGTTGAATATCACCTTTTCTGGTAGAATTTCCATCCTCCAGTATTTCTTCTGATGGTCATAGCTAATACAAAACCCCAATGATAACAACAGTAACAATAAAAAGTGGTATTTCTCAAGCACTTATTAATGCTTGACTAATACTGTCAAACACTGTCTATAGCCAGGTAGATGCAAAATAATCAGATCACACAATCACTGTCCCACTTGGGATTTACAGACCTAGGGAAAGGGAGAGCAGGTATTTAATCACCATTCAAATGCCCCATGCAGGACAGAGTATGTGTCTGTCTGCTGCAGTACTTAGTACAGTGCTTGGCACTTAGTAAGGTCTTATTATGAATAAACACTATGAGTGCTTGAGACAAGCAGCATGGCTTAGTTTGATTGATTGATTGATTGATTAGTGGAAAAAGCATGGGCTTGGGAGTCAGAAGTTGTGGGTTCTAATCCTGGCTCTGCCACTTGTCAGCTGTGTGTCCATGGGCACACTGTAGGTAGTAGGCAGATCCAGACCTACATCTTTGGATTCTCAGTCCTGTGCCCTTTCCACTTTCTCCATATGACAAACTAAACTTGGGGCCCAGGCTATAATCTATAAATGTACAGTCAATATTGGAAGAGAATACTTAATCCACAGTTCTGAAAATGGGAAACGAAAAATATTTTCAGTCAATGAAAATCTTCATTGGTGCAGTAAAATTGTGAATCTACATATGGTGCTAGATTGGTGCATGGTTACCTCGGGAGAGTTTCCAAACACACCCTTCATATGGAATGTTTTCCTCATTTCTAGGATTAATGGCAGAAAAAGGTCTTTTTAAATCATTAAATTTAGAATCAAATCCCTTCAGCCGTCTCTAGCATTTTTGAATTTATGTTCTAGCACTTTCTTGAGCACTCATATGTTTGTGAGTACTTGGTTATTAATTTTGACCACTCTAGTGATAAATCTTACTGTTTTTCACCCCCTATCAATCAGTCAGTGATATTGAGCACTTCCAGTGTGCAGCGTACTTTATTTAGAGTTTGGGAAAGTATAATAGAGGAAGTAGACACATCCCTGCTTTCAAGGAGCTTACAATCCTTTAAAATGTAAACACAACAGGGGAAGGGAATATGCAACTTCATTATTCTGTATTTCCCAGGTGCCTAGTACAGTGCACCACACCAAGTGGGCGCTCAGTAAATACTACTGCTACTTCTAGTACTAAATTCCTAAACAGACACTGGTAACATCTCCACTGAGGTGGCTTCTGAGTGAAATGACACAGATCCTAGTGATTATATTTTAGGGCAGTCATTCTCATTAGCATGGGCTTGACTCAGTGGAAGATTCAAAGCCAGAAATGGGAGAAAATGTTAATGTTTTCTACATTTGGAAAAGCCGGTAGACTGAAGTAGTACAGGATGCCTGCAGGCCCAAGAAGCTGATGGCCAAATAAATCGTTCTCCATTTTCTGTTTATCCTGTTCGCTGGAATAGATTTTTATCTTGTACCATTATTTTCCTGTCATTTTGCCTTTTTTTCAAATCCAGGGCATAAGCCCTCAAATGTGGAAACTGAAAACACTCTTGTCTATCTCCTCTCTTCTCCAATCAGCCATTACCTACCACTCGGGTGACTCCCAACCTTCCATTCCCATGTGATTAAAGACAATCCCTGAAAGCATGTTTCATCTTCCTTAACTTGTTGCCAGAAATGTGTGCTTGCCAAGTGGTGGGGAAAAAAAAATCGTTCATTTAATAATATTTATTGAGCACCTGCTTGTGGTCACACCAATGAAATAAGCACTTGGGAGAATACAACTAAGAAATGTGGATCCTGCCCTCAGGGGGCTTACAGTCTTACCAAAGGGAATTGACAGAAGTCATTCACAAACACTATGACTGCTGATAGTAAAAGTATGAAAGAATAGATAGATAAATCTGACTGTCCACCCCTTGCTGCTCATGTCCTTGCCCCTGAATGGAACTCACTCTCCCTTCATATCCAGCTGACCACCACTCTTCCCGACCTTCAAAGCCCTACTAAAATCATTTCTCCTGCAACAAGCTATCCCTGTGTTTGTACTCCTCAAGCACTTTGATATCCACCCCACCCTCAACCCCACAGCACTTCCATATATATCCTCATACTCTGCTGCTTCCCTTATCTGTAATTTATTTTAACGTCTGTCTCCCCCATTCTATTGTGAGCTCCTTGAGGGCAGGTGTCTGCCAACTCTATTGTATTATACACTCCCAAGCATTTAGTACAGTGCTCTGCACACAGTAAGTGCTCATTAATTGATAAAGGTGAATAAATCTAAGTTGAGCATTTCCTGGTGAAAAGAGCATGGAACTGGGAGTAAGGACACTTTGGTTTGAGTCCCAACTCTGGCACTAGCCTACTTTGTGACTTTGGGCAAGTCACTTAACCTCTCTGAGCATTGGTTTCCTCATTTGTAAATTGGGGTAGGATAGGTTGAGATCCCCAACTGGGCTGCTTTCCAGTCTTATAGTTATGGATCTACCTGAGTGCTAAGCACATTGTAAATGTTTAATATTTCAGAGTTATTATTACGATTGTAGTTAAGTACTAAGTTATATAAACAAGTGCAAAAGGCAGCTGTTGAATAAATGTGACCTGGGAGGTTATTCAAGGAAAGCCTCCTGAAAGAAGTGAGATTTCAGGAAGGCTCTGAAGGTGAAGCAAGCTGTGGTCCAGTAGATTTGAAGAGAAAAGGCATCCCATCTAGGAGGAAGGTTGTGAGCAAGGGGATCGCAAACAAGAGAGTAGAGGCAGGCAGAGTGAGAAAGTTAACTTGGGAGGAGTGAAGCATGGGAGCTGGGGTGGGGGGGGTGAGTGGGAGAAGAGTGAGGATAAGTAGGCAAGAGAGAGCTGATGAAATGCCTTAAAGCCAGGGGTCAGGAGTTTATGCTTGATGTGGAGAGGACTGGGTAACCATTAGAGGTTTTTGAGGAATGGGAAGAGATGGGCTAAACAACGCTTGAGAAAAGTGCTCCTGGCAACAGAGTGAAGTATGCATTGGAAAGAAGAGAGGCTGGAGTCAGGGAGGTCAGTGAGGAGGTTGATACAGTAGGGTGGCTGGGATAGGTCCTGGATCAGGGTGGTGGCCATTCAGATGAAGAGGGAAGGGGCTGATCTGGAAATTGTTTCTTTGGGCAGGTGGGGGAAACCAGCAGGATTTAGCAACAGGCCAAATATGAGACTTGAAAGCCAGCGAGGCATCAAGGATAATACCAAGGTTGCACAATGTGTCCCCTTATAGAGCCCTTTAATTAACATCTATCATGAGAAATTGCTTTTTCTTTGGTTTAGATTCACATTAATGCCAGTGCTGCCCTTAGCTCTGTTGACTTTGTCAATGCTACATTAGTAAATCATTGAGCTAGATGGCTTTACTGAGTGCAGCGCCCACATAACTAGGGAGAGTTTGGCCCATATTCTGCAATTAAATAAAAAATAATAGCTTCTCTATGCTTTTAAGGAAATTAATGGTTGGCCACATCCACTGTATAAACAAGTTTAGCACTATTATCAAAAGGAAATAATTATATTCGAATCTTTGCTCTCCTTTCCCTTCCTCCAGATGTATTACTGATGATTTGACCCCAAAAGAGAAAAATATTAACTTTTCATATGATTTTCAACACCGATTGCCCATTTCAAACAGACTATGTTCAAATGGACCTCTGTGCCTCTGCAACATTTTTTCTCTAACATTTTGAAAATGTCGACTCTGTTCTACCTTCTTGACTCGGCTTCCAGTTTTAATTATTACATGCAAGGACGGTTCCTTTCCTGCCTTTTGTTTTGTTTTTATCTTCCATGTGAAAGTCCCTTTTTGGATTGAGACACTTCCATTTCTCTGACACGTGAAATTGAATAATCCATCAGTAAAGCTAAAGCAGCTTTTGAATAATGAAGCACATAACAGACTAGCTCCAGAAACTTTATTTCCAAATTCTGTATTAGCCTTCATAATTCAAGGCTTAATTAAAATATGGGTATGTGAAGAGACACAAGGTAGAGATTACTGGTGTAAAACCAGAAGTATAATTTTCCAGGGATTTGAGTTACTTACCAAACACACTCCTGACTGCCAGAGTGGAGTGGTGTCTTAAATGAATTACAGTATAGTTGACCTCAGATGAGTGAAAAGCCAAAGAATTATTCCCTGTTCCCCTGGCATATTTAATACACTACTCACATTCACTTTAGTGGGATCATCGGAAGATAAAACTCACATATGTCATTTCATGATTTTTCCATAGTATAAAGAATGATTTGTACTGCAGGCTACTCTTAAGCTCTTAGTACAGTGCCCTGCACGCAGTAAGCGCTCAGTAAGTACAATCGATCACCAGAAATGTGTGCCTGCCAAGTGGTGAGAAAAAAGTCAAACAAGTAGTATTTATTGAGTATGGACAGAGCAATGAAATAAGCGCTTGGGGGAATACAACTGAGAAAATGGAGCCTGCCCTCAAGGAGCTTACAGTGAGTGCTCAGCACATAATAATGTTGGTATTTGTTAAGTGCTTACTATGTGCAAAGCACTGTTCTAAGCGCTGGGGCGGTTACAAGGTGATCAGGTTGTCCCATGGGGGGCTCACAGTCTTCATCCCCATTTTACAGATGAGTTAACTGAGTCACAGAGAAGTTAAGTGACTTGCCCAGAATCACACAGCTGACAATTGGCAGAGCTGGGATTTGAACCCATGACCACTGACTCCAAAGCCCGTGCTCTTTCCACTGAGCCATGCTGCTTCCCCTTGAGCAACGCTGCTTCCCCTTACAATACAACAGTTATGTAAGATGTCAATATTACAAAGTAAGTCAGTTGGGAGCCCAAGTCCTTATTCCCTTTGTGTATGAAACAGTGTCAACAAGCATGGCAGAGAATGCTGACCAAGATAAAAAATCTTTTAGCTTTAAGGACCGTATTCATTCATTCATTCAATCGTATTTATTGAGCGCTTCCTGTGTGCAGAACACTGTATTAAGCGCTTGGGAAGTACGACCGTATGTTCTAGCCCCAACTGTGGTTCTTCAAATGTCTCAAATTATTTTTTTCAAGCATTTTCGCCTTTGCCCAGAACTCATCTTGCCAAGCATTTTTTCCCTTCATTTTTAAACCCCTGTGTATTTAAAGTATTTCATTTAAAGTAAATGAAATCCATATGTGTCTGGTTCATTTACATGAAGCTCATCAAAAAGGAGTTTTGTAAAAGCTATTTGGTGTCCAAGAAGCATTTGGAGACTTTTTTCTGAAGGCCATTTTTCAATCTTTTTTTCCCTAGAAGGAGTTAATCAGGCCACAGGTCGGCCTCTTGGTTGATGATCTTAGGCCAGAAGCTGGTGGCTTCCCAGAATTGTAGTTTGTCACGCCTTCCTTATGATGATGGAGTGAGTTTGGTGTCACCAGCTCCTCCTCCAAATGAAAATCAATGGATTTCACCAAGCATGTTTCCAGTTTAGCTTCAGGCAACCAGGCTCCTAAGCTAAAAAGAAGACAGAACAATCTGATGCCTGTTCTTTGGACTCTTAGGGGCATCTCACCTACCACTGTCCAAGCATCAGCTTGGGACAGTTCACAGGACAAGGCTGCTTTTAGGATTTTTGAAGACTGCCAGCTCTTTCAGTAAAGGAGTTTTTATGCCTGCCTTAAGAAAATATGTCTCAGATGATTCCCTGCTCTTACAAACTCTGCTTCTGCTGCTGGGTTGTAATGGTGATGTGGTTGGCCCACAGCACTTATGTACCTATTTGTAATTCGTGTATTTCTTCATATTAACATCTGTCTTCCCCTCTAGACTTTAAGCTCATCGTGGGCAGGGAATGTCTGCTGTTATAGTGTATTCTCCCAAATGCTTAGTACAGTGCTTTGCCCATAGTAAGTGCTCAATAAATGTGAATGAATGGAGGAATGAAAGAGCCCAATATTCTGAACTAATCAAATGACTGTGTCAAATGACAGGGTCTAAAAGCTATGGTGTGGGAGTACTAAGATGGATAGTAAATACCACAAAAAATATACATTTTTAGAAGCAGCGTTGCCTAGTGGATAGAGCACAGGCCTGGAAGTTAGAAGGGCCTGAGTTTTAATCCTGGCTCCATCACTTGTCTGCTGTGTGACCTTGGGCCTCAGTTCCCTCTTCTGTAAAATGGGGACTAAGATTGTGAGCCCCGGGTGGGACAGGGATTGGGTCCGACCTGATTAGCCTGTATCTACCCCAGTGCACTAAGTACAGTGCCTGGCACATAGTAAGCGCTTAACAAATATTATTTATAAAAAAAAATCAAAAGATGGAGATGGTGTTCAGAGGGATTCTGTCCAGAGGAGAGGGGGAGGAGAAAGGGAAAAGACCTCTACCTACTCCCCTCCCCCCACCTCCTCTCTCTGAAATTCCCCTGGGTCAATTCTTTTCCTTTATTGTGATTAGAAACTCCTGAAGTATGCTCAGGAGTTTCTGATAGTGGCCAACATTCTTGCCGCTTTAATCTAGAAGATCTTGGCCCAGGGCGTGGTAACCTTGAACACAATTCCTAAAACTTAGGCTCTGGTGCAGTCTGTGGAGAAAATGCCTTGACATATGTGCCCTAAAGAAAAATAATCTACTAACCCAGATTTCAAGGTTCATTTTAACTCCGATCACATGAGACTAAATCAACACCATTAATCGGCTGCTTCTCCAATCTACTCTTTGGTGCTCAAATGCTGTCAAGGATTTTTGCTTTGCATCGTGGTCACTTGAATTATGAGAATACTTTCGGAAGCTGATAAGCCCCCTTTTGATTACCGACTTGCAGTCCTGACCCTTCTTTTGCATATACATGCCACTACTTGTTGGCATTTTCAAACTGGTGGTGTGGGTAGCTGGAGGCAGAATCTGACACTGTAAAAATATGTACGAATATGACATCCAGTCAGCCTGGATTTTGGCTTATGGAAACTGTGTTCCCAGGATGGAAACCTAGCCAAACCTTTTCCTAAAAATTGTAAAAACAAGTGATTCAGCCGCCTAAGATGATGATCATAATAATTGTGGTATTTAAGCGCTTACAAAGTGCCAGGCACTGTAGTAAATGTTGGGGTAGATACAAGATAATCAGGTTCCACATGGGGCACAGGTGTAAGTTGGAAAGAGAACAGGTATTGAATTCCCACTTTTGCAGATGAGGGAACTGAGGCGCAGAGAAGTTAAATGACTTCCTCATGGTCACACAACAGGTATGTGATGAAGCTGGGATTAGAACTCAGGTCCTCTAACTCCCAGGCCTGGGCTTTTTCCACTAGGCCATGATCCTTCACAAGATCCCACTCCCTCCCCTCTAAACTATCACTATATTTATAATATCTATCATTGAGAGTGTCCTGCTTAGGTCAGGGCAGTTTAAACAGGGTAATCCAAGTAGGGTTTTTTCATACACCTATTGAATTGTTTCACCTTAACTATATTATTTGGGATGTGGTTCAGAATATCTTTTAGCTATTAAGTAATTCATTCCAGTTTTCATGGCACAGTTATTTTAAATTCTTAAGTCTCTTTCTGGGTCTGAATAGTCCCAGGAAAACATAGGTTTCTTCCTGACATGAAATCCTGCATACCTTTCTGATGCTACACTATTGTGTATTTTTGCATGACACCCAGTTCTGTTTAATTCATTCAGTCGTATTCAGTGAGCGCTTACTGTGTGCAGAGCACTGTACTAAGCGCTTGGGAAGTACAGGTTGGCAACATATAGAGACGGTCCCTACCCAACAGTGGGCTCACAGTCTAGAAGGGGGAGACAGAGAACAAAACAAAACATATTAACAAAATAAAATAAATAGAATAAATATGTACAAATAAAATAGAGTAATAAATACATACAGACATATATACAGGTGCTGTGGGGAGGGGAAGGAGGTAAGGCGGGGGGGAGGAGGGGGGAAAGGAAGGAGGGGGCTCAGTCTGGGAAGGCCTCCTGGAGGAGGTGAGCTCTCAGTAGGGCCTTGAAGGGAGGAAGAGAGTTAGCTTAGCTTTAATGCGAGGGTTGGATTGTTGCATCATTCAAGGAAAAACTGTGTGTTGTAGCACTCTCCCTATGTTTCTACCTGAAAGAACATCCTGCTATATCCAGGAGGACAGGTGTTGCTGGGAGAACTTTTCCCCAGTTTCTGTTGTCACATTTTGGCCCAAACTTGTAGTACCAAATGCATTCTGGCAGAACTGAGTGTATTTACATTTTCCTTAAGGTGAAACTGAGTTTATCACTTCAGAAAGGGTGACAGTAGCTCAGGTTTGGGTGGGCGCATAGAAGAACCATTGTGAGAGGATAGGAGAGGGTACTGCTATGGCAAAATCACTAGGGACAACCCTACTCTCAAATAGGAAATGCATGCAGTCATTTGCACAGACACTGCTGGGGAGTGTCTATGCATAGAGTATCATGGGGGAGGGGAGAGGGGCTGGTATTTTTCCTCCTTGTACTGCCTTCCCACCTCCCTCCACAGGGATTCACAATCACTTCCCTCCCCAGGTCAGATCAGCCCATGATTCCCCCCTTTAAATGGAGGGGAATCAGGCAGCATCTGAAATACCTAACACCAAATCATCACTTCAAAATAATGCTTCTTCAGATTTTTTTGTTTGCCATTTCTGAAATCTTTTCAAGTTTGGTAAATTGTGACGTTACTTTTAAAACACGTGCTGACTAGCATTTCCATGTGTCTTAGTTAAACGTAGTTTTTATTAAACGTTGTTTATATGTAAGTCTAATGTGTATTGAGTTTTTACGATCACCATGTGTCTTAGTTAAACGTAGTTTTTATTAAACGTTGTTTATATGTAAGTCTAATGTGTATTGAGTTTTTATGATCAACTAACGTAGAGAATGCTAACATATTAAAATCCTAAAGCAAATATTTAATTCCGCTCCCCCCTTTGAATTATTCCATTTGTAGGTCTCAGCAAAATAGGCCAAACTTCAAGTGAGAGTTGTGTTTTTGCAGAACCCCACGTTAAGGAAAACTCACGTTCTAGTACTCACCCCATATTGCAACACCGCACTGTGCTATATCTGGACAAATTCCCGTTGTCGGAAGAAAGTTCCCTGTTTCTGCCGTTGCAGGCTATCATGTTGCGGGCTATCACGTGGGCTTTTGGGTAGGGAAAATGCATGTTGTGGAAGAAATGACTATATAAGAAATCAGTTGGCAGTTCCTGACAAAATACCCTCCTCATTACAGAGCTTTCTAAGTTAGGATCTTAACTAGCTCCTTCACCCATGACTTAATTTTCTAATGTTATTCTTGATCACCATTCCATGTTGATACAGGCATTGCACACTTAAAATCAAATGTAACTGCATGCCAGCTTTCTCCAGGTTCAAACAGTTATGCCCTTCCCTCCCTTCCCTGTGAGGAACACTGCTGCCTGCTGAAATAGGATAGCCTTACTGCTCTGGGCTCTGGACTTCGTTTGCCTTCGCACATTACAGCCGTAGCCACTTGAAAACAAAAAGCAAGTTAGAACACTTGGGCCCAGTTCTGCATGTTCTCTTCCACTTTTTCTTCTTGAAGTAGGCCATGAATGAAATCCTGATGTTATCTGCAAGACATTGCTATTCATAAAGGGGAAATATGAAACCTGAAGTGCCAGATGTTTGCATTGTGCTTAGAAGGAAAGCACCACTCCCCATGAAAACGGTAGTAATCCATGACATAGGCTTGATTTTTGGAAGTAAACTAAGTCCCCAAAGATCACTTACTGCATATTTTAATGACATTTAAACATTTAAACAAACAGACAAAATGATCTGAAAATGCCTTTTTTGTGCTTTGATCCACATGAAGTATTTATTTGCATTTTATTTATTGTACCATCTGGGAATTGTTTGCTTCCGATATATTGCTATAATGGGCTACTAAAACTATAATATCAAGTGCAGATAACTGTCATAAATTGCATATATGAGCACATCAGTCATTGATGCAGAGTTCAGAATTACTACTTGATAGTACGAGGCATAAAAATAAAAATTATTTGACACTGAAAAGTGATTTGTGTGAGGGATCCTTTTTTAGTTGAGAAATCAAACTTTGATAGCAGAAAAATACAAGGATAGAGTGTGGTGTTACAAGGCTATATATTCTTTGTACCACTGATGCTTGAATAATGTTGCCTGTGTTAATGCAGGGGAGAAATAAGACATGAACCTGCAAGAAATCATGAATGAGCATAATGCAATATAGCCTAGTAATAATATGTAATACTCAACATATGTTTTAGAGTGTAATACATGCTTACAGTGTATAATATAATCTATATTTGAAAATGCCTGTTATATTTGTTAGCTCACACCAAGCAGTATGTCCTAGTGGAAAGAGCATGGGCCTAAGAGTCAGAGGACCTGGGTTCTAATCCTGGCTCCGCCATTTTTTTGCTCTGTGACCTCGGTCCTCAGGTACCTCATCTACAAAATGGGGATTAAGACTGTGAGTCCTATGTAGGACAGGAACTGTGTCCAGCTTGATTATCTTGTATAATAATAATAATAATAATGGCATTTGTTAAGCGCTTACTATGTGCAGAGCACTGTTCTAAGCACTGGGGGGGATACAAGGTGATCAAGTTCACTCTTGTTTATTGAGCGTTTATTGTGTGAAGAGGTGTCCCATGTGGGGCTCACAGTCTTAATCACCATTTTACAGATGAGGTAACTGAGGCTCAGAGAAGTTAAGTGACTTGCCCAAGCTCACACAGCTGACAACTGGCAGAGCTGGGATTCAAACCCATGACCTCTGACTCCAAAGCCCGTGCTCTTTCCACTGAGCCGTGCTGCTTCTACCCCAGTGCTTGGTGCAGTACCTGGCACATAGCTTACTAACTAATACTACCAGTCAATCAGTAGTATTTGAGCATGTACTATGTGTAGAGCAGTGTACTAAGCACTTATAAGAATACCAAAATTATTAGACATAGTCTCTGCCCTTCTTGTGGGGAAGACACTCTGAAATACTCTTACAAATAGGAGGAGACAGAAAAAGGGGGATGTTTACGTGAGTTGGTCCATAAATAATAGGGAATGTAAGGGAAGTACATAAGTAATAAGGGAGGTTGTGAGATGACAAGTGCTAAGATGGAGCAGAAGTGCTGAGATGACAGTTGGGGGGAATATCCCTGAAGAGAGAAATTAATTAGAGAAGACCTTTATCAGGAGGTGGAGTTTTAGATGGCTGTGAAGATGGGGATATCTACAGAGAAGGGAGGGCAAGAATTTTGATAAGATGTGAAGGAATGGGGTTGGGATTGTAGGTGGAGGGGCTGGATTTTGACAAGAGGCAGGAGATATCCTGTAGAGATAGTTCTGGAAGGATGGGAGAGTTGAAGAGGGGGAAGGGAGAGGGCCTGAGGAGGGGCAGGGGTGATTTTAGGGAGCTCACGCCTGATAGTGTCAGTTTTTTAAATAAAGTAGGTGGCAAGGTCACAGGGGGACTGGGGGCTTGAGGAGGTAGTTAAATGACTGGAACAACTGGTGAGGGTGAGGGTGTCAATAAGGATGGAGAAATAATTTGCCAGCCAGAGGAGTGATGGTGCTTGGCACAGAGTAAGTACTTAACAGATATAATTATTTTTCTTATTCTGCTTGATGTGGTGAGAAGTGAGTAAACTTTGGTGTTTGAGGAGTGGAGAGGGTAGTGTTCAGGTTGTGGATTTTTTTATCAAGATAGGGGAGGCTGGATAAGGAGTCCAAGAGGGTCGTGATGGCCTGGGATAAGTGGAGTGGGGGGCTAGAGTTGGAGGCTTCTAAAATGGGAAAGAACAGTTTTGTGTTGCAAGGGATGATGGGGGAGGGGATGAGAAAGCATGATGGGAGATTGTGGCTGAAAGAGTGAGATTTCAGAGTTGGTGAGGTTGGAAATCATATGATGGCAAGTGATGTTGAGATTCAGTGGTTGAGTAGGTGAGGTGGAGCAGGAGGTCTGCAGAATTGAGGGGTGAGAGGAAGCCTGTGGTTGAGGGGTCATCTGGACCATCCAGGTGGATTTTGAAGACCCAGCTGATCTGGGTAGAAAGAGAGAAAGGCATCAAAATCACTCAAGGATAGAGGAAATGGAGCCAGCAACCAGTAATTGTAGTGGGTGGCAGAGCTGGATAACGTGAGCTTCAAAGAGTGAGAAAGTGAGTGATGGGGTGGCTGGAATGGTGTGAGTGGAATTGGGGGGCAAGGAGCAGGCTGATTTCTCCCCCTTTTCCAGTTAACTGGGGGAAGTGAGAGAAGATGAGACCCCCCCACCCCCCCACCCCCGGAGAGAGCAATGGGAAGATAGTCATCTGCAGCAAGCTGGGTCTCGGTGCAGGTGAGGAGGAGCAGTAACTGGTTTAAGAAGAAGTTGAGCTTCAAGGGGAGTTGGCCCACAATGGAGCCGGGGGGCCACAGGCCACATTTAGATGGGGTACACAGGGCTGAAGCACAGGGCTTCCCAGATCTAAGAGGAACCCTTGAGCCCCCAGATGTGAGTTGCCGCCACTTCTTGCAGCCCTTCACCTCTCCTCCCCGCCCCCCCCAAACCAAAGACAGATGGAGGAAGTGTTCCCCTCAGTCAGAATGCCCTCCCATGGTGAAACTCCTTCTCCTCTACTCCTCCCCACCCCCAACCCTCCACCTTTTCCTCCCTGCAGCTCTGGCCTGAACCATAACCGTAACCCTGGCCAACCCAGCTCAGAAGACCCCGGGTCTGCTCTGGCAAGTGGGAAGTGACTTCAGAGCTGCAGAGATACAAGCGGGGATAAGGATCCTCTCCTTCTCCTACCCCTAGGACCCTGGGTGGAGCCACACCAATGGCCAAACATACTAATAGCACCTTTATTGCAATGTGCCCTATAAGCACTAGAGTAAATACAAGATTGTCATATAAGACAGGGTCCCTGTCCCATGGCCTACTGGCTGGAGCATGGACCTGGGAGTCAGAAGGACCTGGATTCTAATCCCAGCTCTGCCACTTGTCTGCTGTGTGACCTTGGGCAAATTACTTCACTTCTCTGTGCCTGTTACCTCATATGTAAAATGGAGATTAAGACTGACCCCTATGTGGGACATGGACTGTGTACACCTTTATTAGCTTAGTGCCTGGGACATAGTGAGCACTTAAATGCCATAACCCCCCCCCCCAAAAAAAAAAACCGAAACAAAAAAAAAATGGAAGCATGGAGAAGTTAAATGACTTGCCCAAGATGACACAGCAGACAAATGGAAGAGCTATGACTAGAATCTGGGTCTCTTGGCCACTAGGCAACACTGTTAATAGCCCCATTAATTAGTAAGCATATATGTGAGGAGTGTATGTGTTGGCTTAGGAGAGTGGCCTATGGTGGGGGTGGCAGAATCTCCTTGCTGGCGCTAATCCATTAGAGCAGGGAGATGGCTCTAACATCATTATTCACAGTGTGATGTAAGATGTCATGAGTCATATACCCCCCCCCGTGAAATCCATTAATCCTGGACCCCAGAGAGGCTCCACGGTGAGGTTTCAGTGCCTTGAGTGACAAAGAAGCAGGCAGAGAGGTTTGGTTTGGTGGCTCCTGGTTGCGGGGAGAACCGTGGCGAGGTGGCCTTGATACACAGTAGTATCCTCTGAGCAAATGGATCAGTTAAGTATGTGGAGAAGAAGTTCTGGCTAAGTTTATTTTGCAAGGTTCAAAGAAAAAAATTGCTGGTTTGGGTATCATTATGATTTCAAAAGACCGTGCTGTGCCAGTGAGAACTAATAAAGTATTTACAAAAGATCAGACAACCTCATTGTACTTGAAGTGTGCCCAGTGCGTGCTCATGCAGTGCAAGGAAATTAAAAGCCTGTGCTGCTCATTCTGAATCAATTAGGAAATGTCTTTTGTGGCCATTGCAAAACAGCTGTAAGACTCCAGAAAGTCTGTAGTGCAAAATGGAAATGTCACATGCAAAATAAAATGTACCTTTTCCAAAGGTGAGTTTCCTGTAATGGATCTCCACTTATGGGCCATGAGTGGTGGCCATTGCAGTTCTAGTGTTCAATTTCCCCGTGGGGATCACTAAAATTGACAGCATTAGTGTGAGTCCCCAGGCCCACCTGATTTCAATCTCTAGCAGATTACAGCTTCTCAGAATTAGCTCTCTATTTCCGATGGAAATTTAGAGATTGGTGTCCTTTGTTATTCATTATTTATGATTGCATACCACTGGAATGAGCAGCCTTCAGCCTGCAAATTTAGAAGTAGCAAGCCAAGGCATTCAAAAACCCCTTGCTGCTGATCCAGGCAACTCTGCCATCCAGTACTGTTTGATGTCACTTCTTTACTTGGCAAGAGCACTAGGGCGAACCCGGGATGGTGGCTCCCTGAAGTTGCGATCATGGATCCTCATCATGGCCACAGCTTATTGAGGTGTGGTATGTGCATTGGGCCAGTTTCCCCCTTTCCACTGAGGGGCTGGGGTGTGTAACCCTTGGGCAGGGAACATGTCTACCAATTCTGTTATATTGCACTATCCCAAGTGCTCAGTACAGTGCTCTGTACACAGTAAGCACTCAGTAAATACCACTGATTGATTGGACAGGATCTCCTCTTTTGGGTTCCGGGTTAACATCGCAGGTTAACACAGTGACTGGTGGAATTTACTGAGTCCAGCCCTTTCCTTTAGATAGGGGAGAACAGGCTGCCTAAGAACTGTCTATGTAGGCATGCTTACATGCGTGATCTCTGTCTTTCCACTCCCTTTTTTTCCTCTCGATCTCTCTTCCTTTGTTCCCTTCTCTCTTCTGCTCCCCACACATACACGCATATGGAGATGGTACGTGGTGTTTTGGGGGGAAGACCAGGATTAGAGTGGAGGTCATGTGTTTCCAGAAATTCTGTCATGAGAGTGGCCGAGGCCGCTTTTCTTTTATGGTTCACTGTAGCTGACAGTGTATACTGTTGGAAGAGTAGTGGAGTGAGGAGCAACACCAGCAACTGTCACTTTGGGAGTGATTCACTTGGATTTGGCATGTGGCTCCTCAGGACTTTTGGGCACCTGAGAATGGGAAAAATTTGCCACCTTCACCCCTTCCCTAAGATGCCATATGCAGCATTCTGTAGAAGACCACATGTTTCTTTGCCTCCAAGACACCATCTTCTGGACCACTAGCACATCATGTCGGTCCTGGGTGGCACAACCCTGCTTCCCACCCTATCAGAGAGGGGCAGAGTGACATGGAACCCAGTCCTCCACTATCTCTGTCAGGGGCCATGCTGCCAACCCTGCCTCCTCTGGCATTGTGGCTGCACTGCTGCTGCTGCACTGCCACCTCCATCCCACCGCTGCCCCCTCTGGCAATGCGCCCGGAGATGGTGGTTTACTTCACTTACCTGTGCCTGCTTCAAGAGGAAAGTAGCATTCCCCTCCCCAGCTTCTCAGCAATCGGCATAAAGATCACAGAGCCCTCAGGAGCTCCATGTAGGAGGAGCTCAGCAGTAGAGCTCAGGAGGCAGTCAGTCAGTTAATTGTATTTATCGAGTGTTTACTGTGTGCAGAGCACTGTATTAAGCGCTTGGGAGAGTACAGTATAACAATAAACAGACACATTCCCTGCCTGCAACAAACTTGGCTGACAGACACCTTTGGTGAAGGAAAAGATTTTAGGTAGACTGTAGGCCTTTCCTCTGCCCTATTCCCTTTCTCTAGTTGGGGGAAAAATATTTTGCTTATAAATCTCTTTTCAAAAGTGGGAGACCAACTTCTTTGGGTATGCATATTAGCAGGTACAAGGCCAAAGGGAGCATTCAGTAAAAGGGAAGAGTGAAAGAACACATACAGTAATATAAACAGGATATTTCCCTTAAGCCTTAAAATTCTGGTTACTGGTACAAGAATTCTTGGATTTTAAAAAATAAACTATCATGGCTCAGGATCTGGAAAAGCTGGAAATCTTTAAGAAAGGGGGGGGGGGTGGGGTGTGTGTGTGTGTGTGTGTGTGTGTGTGTGTGTGTGTGTGTGTGTGTGTGTGTGCCAGATGCCTGAAAAGAATTACACATACCTGTCATGCCAACAAAGCCACACACATATGGTGTCTGCACAAACAGATGCATATTTGGATTTGTAGTTGTATCATTTGTTCTTGCCAGAGATTTGCCCAGTTTTGGGGTCCTGGATCAGGAAACTGGGACCTTGCTTATATATGTTGGTTTGTAATCCTTTTTTATATAAAAAGTTGAACCTCTAGATCTTACAGCAGAATCTGGAGTGTTCCTAAATCTGGATGTTTTGGGGTTTTTTAGGCTTGATTTAATAAAACTATTCGACATATATGGCATGTGTGCTTGGTGAATGGTACTTATTAAGAAAAAAAGTATATGCCAAGATCTGTCAGAAATGGCTTACAGTGGAATGGAGTGGCATAAATATTTGTATTTATTACACTGAGCAAAATTGCAGCAAAAGCAAGGGAATTAAAGTAGCATTCCTGTTGGTTTTCTTTTGTCATTAGGATTCTAGAGACTTTCTAATTCTTGAATTTCAGTGTATGCATTTGTTTAAGCGAATCCTAAATGTTTGGAAAGTAGAGCAGAGGTTGGTTCAGATCTTGGTGGGCTGTTCTTTTTGTACATTGAAGCCATACAGAATGTTATCGAGAAATGCTCATTTTCTCCTTACAAGTACCATTGGCATTAGCTGCATATGAATTCTAAATCAAACCTCTGGAGGTCAGAAGTAGCATTTGTTTTATTTACATCAAGTGCACCCTTCCTAGTACTGTCCAAATATAGGTGTATAATCAATGCTATTGCTAATGGTTACTATTTCATTGCTGCTTATGTGTTGTCTGGGGTGTCCAAAATAGTAAAAGTTGTAAATGACAGTTTAGGGAGGGCAGGCAGTAGGTGATGAAGATTTTCCAGTTTGGACCCTATGTGGGACTTAACCTATTTTCATACTAGTATCTGCTCATATGATATTAACTAAAATCCTTCCCCAAGATGTTCTCTAAAAGAAAAGCAGCTAGCTTTGGGAGTTTGTGCAGGATGGTTTTTCTTGGTCTCAGAGAGAGGCTGTTTCTTTGAAATCAGTCGCTGCTCTGAAACTTGTGCTGTGGTACTTTTAGATGTTTCTTTGCCCCAGATGGAGCTGTTCCCTGTCTGTCATTAGAGCTGCAGGTAAGATGAGGTTACCCTCCCTTCTGGGGCTGACAACTCCGGTGTGGCTAGGTCAGAAGTTGAGCATTGAGAAACACATTCCTTGTCAACTGCACTGTGGAGGTGTGGGAGGCTTCAGACCCCAGACTTCGAGTTTTTCAGTCAGTCATTTATTGAGTGCTTACTGTGTGCAGAGCTCTGTACTGAGCACTTGGAAGAGCACAATATAACAGGGTTGGTAGGCACATTACTTGCCCACAATGAGCTTACAGTCTAGACAGTCCCTAGTCCTGCCTATAATCTCCCTCCCTGTAACTGCACCTGGGGATCAAGGGGATTCATGGGAGTTCCAGATTTTAAACAGACTTGTGGTGGAATGAAGGTGGGTTGCATAGCTCCAAGCACCACTCTTCAGCTGCAGTCAGACAGGAGGCACACAAAATCATGAGAAGCAGCGTGGCCTGGTAGAAAGAGCACAGGCTTGAGAATCAGAGGATATGCATTGTAATCCCGGTTCTGCCGATTGCTTGCTGTGTGACCCTCTAGACTGTAAGCTCCGTGGGCAAGTCAATTATCTTCTCTCTGTCTCAGCTGTCTCATCTGTAAAATGGGGATTATGACTGTGAGCCCCACGTGGGACACCCTGATTACCTTATATCTACCCCAGCGCTTAGAACAGTGCTTGGCACATAATAAGGGCTTAACAAATACCACCATTATTACTATTATTATTATTGTGGCCAGGGAACGTGTCTGTTTATTGTTATATCTTACTCTCCCAAATGCTTAGTGCAGAGCTTTGTGCACAGTAAGTGCTCAATAAATGTGATTAAATGAATGACCTTGGGCAATCACTTAATTTCTCTGTGCCTCAGTTTCCTCATCTGCAAAATGAGGATTTAGTACCTGTTCTCCATTCTGCTTAGACCGTGAGCCCCATGCGGGACAGGGACTGTGTCCGACCTAGTTAACTTGTACCTACCCCACTGCATAGAACAGTGTTTGACACATAGGAAGCGCTTAACAAATACCGTAAAAAAATCACATGGTACCCTATCTACATAGGTTCCCTGTTGACCTCCCCCCCCAAAAAAAATGAAAAACAAAAAAACCTAGTTGTGAATCTTTCTCTGTTTAGATTGAAAATGTGGTTGCTTCCATTAGCAGTATTAAGATACCTGCAAGAAACTTAGAAAATAATTGAAACCTACTGTACCTACTTACAACTTTACAAAGTTGTAAGCTCTTCCACTGAATGGCAAACTAATCCCCTGGGCCATAAGCTCCTCCCCTAGAGTCTTTGAAGGCAGGGGTTTGCCTACCAACTGTATCATATTTTCTCTCCCATGTGCTTAATACAGTGCTCTGCACATAATAAATACCATTGCTTGATTACTGTTTCGAGAGTACAGTAAAAGTAAAAGTTGAGAAGCAGCATGGCTTAATGGAAAGAGTGTGGGCCTGGGAGTCAGAGGACCTGTGTTCTAATCCCAGATCTGCCAGATGCCTGCTGTGTGACCTTGGGCAAATCACTTAACTTCTCTGGGCCTCAGTTTCCTCAGCTGGAAAAATGGGGATTCAGTACCTGTTCTCACTCCTACATAGACTGTTAGCCCCAGGTGGGACAGGGACTGTGTTCGACCTAGTTAAATTGCTCCTACCCCAGTGCTTAGAACAGTGCTTGGCACATAACGCTTAACAAATCTTGTCTTATGCTGTCAAATCATCTCCAACCCATAGCGACTCCATGGGCACATCTCTCCCAGAACACCCCACCTCCATCTGCAATCATTCTGGTAGTGTAGTCTGGAAGTGGTTTACCATTGCCTCCTTCCGCGCAGTAAACTTGAGTCTCTGCCCTTGACTCTCTCTCATGCCGCTGCTGCCCAGCACAGGTGACTTTTGACTTGTAAGCAGATTGCCTTCCAGTTACTGCCACTACCCAAGCTGGGAATGGAATGGGTATGCCTCTGCCTGACTCTCTCCCATAGCCAAGACTGGTAGAGTGCTGGAAACTCTACAGATGCGATTCTGAAAGGAGGGGCTTAACAAATACTATAATTAAATTAAGTAATGTAATTTATAAGTAAATTATGTAATTAAATTTACATAAGTGCCCTCAAAGCACTTATGTAAAATCTAGTAGGTGTGACAGACAGGAACAAATTATATACAAATACTGTTCTATCCCTCTTAGTAACCTTAATTGGGTCTACAGTAATAATGGTATGTGAAAGAGCACTAAACCAAGTACAGTGTCCCATAGGAAATATATAGAGGTCATTAATGCACTTCCAAAATCCAAAAAATTGACAGAAACTATATTTATAACCAAGCAATTGGTCATATTTACCGAGCACTTATTGTGTGCAGAGCACTGTACTAAGTGCTTGGGAGAGTACAGATGTTCCCTGGCCACTTATAATAAACTGTGATCCCCACGTGGGATGGGGGCTGACCTGATTATCTTATATCTATCCCAGGACTCAGTACCATGCTTGGCATAGTAAGTGCTTAACAAATATCGCTATAATAATCATAGTGGTAAGTAGTAAAACAGTTCAGAATGCCCTTCTCCCCTGACCACTCTGTTGTAGTGTACTCCCCCAAGTGCTTAGTACAGTGCTTTGCACATAGTAAGCTCTCAGTAAATATGATTGTTGATGATATCCTCCAGACCTTGGTCTTCTTCACCTTCGAAGCCCCTCCCACCAAATCCTACCTCCTTCAACAAACCTTTTCTGACCAATTATCTTTACCCTGAATCTTATCAACCCCATCTTGTACTTAGGTACTTTTCTTGGTTTTTCCGGTTAGCTTAAGCTCATTTTGGTCACGGAACATATCTTATGCTTGGCTGTATCTTCCAAGTGCTTAGTGCAGTATAACTGAACTCAGGGCATGTTCATTGCTCTTTAGTCAGGATAATAGTAATAGTAATGTGAATATATACCAATAAGAAAACATTTTGAACTAATATTTTTTCAGCTGTCTACACTTACTCCTACCAAACTCACTTCTAATTGTACCTTGCTCTTGATCCTCCTGCCTTCATCCCCTGTTCTCATGCTGTTTCCCTGGCCTGTAATTCCCTCCCCACAAATCCAACAGACACCCACTTTCCCCATGTTCAAAGCCTTCCTAAAATGTCATCTCAACCAACAAGCCTTACCCCGATTCACTCCCAGCACCCCTAGTCATATCAGTGGCTTTGTGGAAAGAGAACGTGCTTGGGAATCAGAGGACATAGGTTCTAATCCCGGCTCTGCCACTTGTCTGCTTTGTGACCTTGGCCAAGTCACTTAACTTCTCTGTGCCTTAGTTACCTCATCTGGAAAATGGGGATTAAAAGTGTGAGCCCCACATGGGACAACCTGATTACCCTGTATCTACCCCAGCGTGTAGAACACTGCTTGGCACATAGTAAGCGTTCAGCAAATACCATCATTATTATCAACCCCTTCCTCATGTCCTCCCTCTTGCCTGGAACTCCCTCTCTCTACATATATGGCAGATCTCCACTCTCCCCATCTCCAAAGGCCTACTAAAATAATTCCTCCTCTTTGAAGCCTTCCCTTACTAGCCACTCATTCCCCCTCACCCCATCCTATTCTTCCTCCCTTCTGCCTCACCCATATACTTGAGTCCGAACTCCCTAAGCACTTCAGTACTCACCCTACCCCTAACCCCACAGCACTTTTATGCATATCTTTATACCGTACTATTTCCTCATCTGTAATTTATTTTACTGTCTCCCCTATAGACTGTAAGCTCCTATTATTACATTTTCCTATTGTATTATAAGTGTTTAGTACAGCACTCTGTACACAGTAAGCACTCAATAAATGCCATTGATTGATTAACCCAACAGCCACTTGTAACACTATGTATTTGTACCCTTCCATAGCACTTGTGTATAAATGTGTATATAATCCTGGCTCTGCCACTTGTCTGCTGTGTGACCTTGGGCAAGTTACTTCACTTCTCTGGGCCTCAGTTTCCTCATCTGTAAAATGGGGATTGAAACTGTGAGCTCTGTGTGGGACAGGGACTGTGTCCATCCAACCAGGTTTACTTGTATCCACTCCAGTACTTAGTATAGTGCCTAGCACAGAGTAAGAACTTAACAAATACCAGAATTATGATGTGTAATCAATATAAAAGTCAACTATTCTGATTACTCTATAAATATTTTTATGTCTGTCTCCTCCATTAGAGTATAAGCTTCTTGTGGGCAGGGAACAAATCTTTGGCTTCTGATGTACATTCCTAAGTGCTCAGCACAGTGCACTGCACCCAGTGGACACTCAAAATTGTTACTACTACGTGATTAATAATTAAATTTCCACATGTTGTTTTTCACTTTATGCAGCAAAAAAGGTGCATTATGTTTAATAGATGTGCCCCATGCCTAATGCTAAATTGAAATTGCCTTTAAAAATTCTATTCAGTCAAAATACTTCAAAGGTTGAGGAAGAGAGGAAGGGAAGTGTTTTAAGTCAAAGTCAACCTAGCAGCAGCATCTGAAATTTGACTTTAAAGTTCAACAGTGCTATTGCACAAGAGCACTAAAACATGAAGAAGAGGAGAGTAGTGAGAACAAGGGAAAATGCAGAGCTATACTGTTGATAACTGTGCAGCAAGATAGAAGAATACATTAGTGAAAATTAAAGTAAATCAATATAATACGTAAAATGACTGAGTTCATAAACATGCTCCTTAAAAAAAAAAAAACCACAACTCTCCCTAGACCCCACAGCTCCCTCCAGTTATCGCCCCATCGCTCTCCTACCTACCATTCCTCTCCAACCTCCTGGAGTTATCTACACCCATTACCCCAACTTCCTCTCCTCGACCCCCTCCAATCTGCTTCCCATCCCCTTCTCTCCACAGAAACTGCCCTCTCTAAAGGTCACCAAAGTTCTCCTTCCCAAATCCATTGGCCTCTACTCCATCCTAATCCTCCTCTAATGCTATTATTATTATTATTATTATAATCTCTCAGCTACCTTTGACACTGTAGCCACTGGATGATTTTTCTACAAAACCCTTCAGTCCATGTGTCTTCACTCAAGAACCTTTAGCGGTTGCCCATCCACCTCCACCTTAAACAGAAACTCCTTACCAAGGGGTTAAAGCATTCAATCACCTTATTCCCTCCTACCCTACCATCCCAATTTCCTACTACAGCCCAGCCCGCACACTGCGCTCCTTTAATGGCAACATACTGTACTTTGATCTTGTCTACCACTGCTGACCCCTCGCCCAGGTCCTGCCTCTGGCCTGCAACGTCCTCCCTCTTTATATCTGACAGATGATCACCCTCTCCACCTTCAAAGCTTCATTAAAAGCACATCTCCTCCAAGAGGCCTTCCCTGACTAAACCCTCGTTTCCTCTTCTCCCACTCTTGTCACCCTTACATCATACATCATACCCTTTATTCACCCCTTCCTCAGTCACACAGCACTTATGTATATGTACGTAATTTGTTTTAATGTTTGTCTCCCCTTCTAGATTGTAAGCTCATGGTGGGCAAGGAATGTGTCTACCAACTCTCCTGTGTTGTACTCTCCCAAATGCTTAGTGCAGTGCTCTATACACAGTAAGCGCTCAGTAATTACCATCAATTGATCGATTGGAGTGAGAAATTCACGTTGAAGTGTAGTGGGTGAAGGGAGCAGGTATATAAGAAGGAGTTATCTGTTGGAGAGCCTTAAAGTCAGTGGGTAGGAATTTCAGTTTGGTATGCAGGGAAACAGCTGTTAAGAGACTTTTGAGGAAGGTAATAATGTATTCTGAATGATGTTTTGGGAAAATGATCTGGACAACATAATGTAAGGTAGACGCACATCTCCCCACACAGGACAGGTCCGGGAGAGGCGGAGAGCGCCATTCCCCTCTTGAGGATGAGGCCCTATTCCCCATTCCCTGTTGAGGCCAGGGAATGGAAGAAAGACACAGCCAGAAGCCCAGCTATGTCTCCAGCCTTAAGCCGGCCCCCTTCTTACTAGAAGAAGTGGGGCGGGCAGCCCAAAATCTGCCCGCCCCACCCCCGGAATCGAGTGCACCCACCTTGGAATTAGGGTCTGCCTAATTCCATGGGCGATGATGGCTTCCGTCTGCTTTCCACCCCTCCCGAGATGGTGCCCCTCCTCCTCCCCTTCCAAACTTTCCTCTGTCCCCACAAGGCTGCTGAATTCTGGACTTTCTCCTCCCATCCTCTTATGCCCCTCCTGGAATCCCTAACAGCCTTCCCCTCTGCTGATGCAAAAGTCCACACCTTCAACTAAATGCACTTAACTGAACTCGTGTCTCACTTGCTCTGTTACCTCTGTTGCTCTTGCACCACCATGTCACAGCTCCGAGTCATCAGTCCACTTCCTCCACTCCTGCGGCCAGCTGTTGGTTGCGTAAATCCAGAAACCAGGCTGACTTTTGCTACTTCAGATTTACCCTGGCGTTCCGTGACTCTGTCCTTTCTAATGCTCAGCAGCAGCATGGTCTAGTGGCTAGAGCACGGGCCTGGGAGTCAGAAGGACCTGGGTTCTTATCTGGCTCCACCACTTGTCTGCTGTGTGACCTCAGACAAGTCACTTAACTTTTCTGTGTCTGTTACCTCATTTGTAAAATGGGGATTAAGACTATCAGCCCCATGCAGGACAAGGACTTTGTCCAACTTGATTAGCTTATATCTACCCCAATGCTTGGAACAGTCTTTGACACATAGTGCTTAACAAATACCATCATCATCATTATTATTACTATTATTCCTCCCTTATTGACTTCCAAATTCACAGTTCCCCCCCAATCACTGTATCTCCCTCCTGAAATCCTCAGTGTCCCCAGACCCTCCCTCTACCCTTGGTGACGTTGCTAATGCCTTTTGTTGGCAAATTAAACTATCAGGCATGAACTTCCCCAAGAGCCTCCCTCACCTCTTCAACCTTTTCCTGCCTCCAACTCCACAATCTCCTTTCCCTGTAGTTTTTCAAAAGAACATCTTGTGGCTAATCTTAAAATTTGCCCCCTTTCCTCATGCTATGGACTCCACCCCCTCTCACCTTTAAAAAACACTTGATCCCACCTTCTTTCCCTCCCTTACTCTTCACTGGCTTCTTTCCTTCAGCTGCCTCTCCCATATTAAATAGCCTTCTCTGGAACCTCTTGCTATTGCCTCATTTCTGCTCTCATTCCTGTCTAAAAGATTCAAACTCTTCTGCCTTCATTAAGGAGCAGCATGGCGTAGTGGATAGAGCAAGGGCCTGGGAGTCAGAAGGTCATGGGTTCTAATAATGGCTCTGCCACTTGTCTGCTGTGTGACCTTGGACAAGTCACTTAACTTCTCTGGGCCTCAGTTACCTCATCCATAAAATGGGGACTGAGACTGTGAGCCCCACATGGGACAGGGACTGTGTCCAAACCCAATTTGCTTGTATCCACCCAGTGCTTAGTATAGTGCCTGGCACATAGTAAGCACTTAACAAATACCATAGTTGCTATTATTACTCATTTCCTTTCTACTAATGCTCTTCTTGAGCCACCGCAATCTGATTTTCACGCTCTCCACTCTTCTAGAGAAGCAGTGTGGCTCAGTGGAAAGAGCCCGGGCTTGGGAGCCAGGGGTCATGGGTTCTAATCCGTGGTACAACCATGGTGGTACAAAAGGTGAAAAGGTGGTACAACCACCTTTTCTTCTAAGGTTTTACATCTTTCATCAGTTTAATGGCTGAATATTCATCAAAATCATACTTTCAAACAGTGGTATTTGAGAGCTTACAGATTTCCAGTATATCCAAGCACAAACCCTCCTGTAAATACAAACTACTGGACAGAAAACACTGTACAGGTTTGGTGATTTAGATATAGTGACTGGAATCTGTAGTGGAGGTTTCCAAATGTTAGCATATTTCTTCCATGTGTATTTTTTATCTTTAAAATAAGGACAGATTTTTTTTCCTTCCTTTCCCGTGCTATTTGAAGTGAAGCAAGGGTTACTTACCATAGGTAGAGTTTCCCAGAAAGGTATAGATGAGCCATATAATCATTATGGTAGTTGCTCCCACATTATGTACCTCTGGGCTTATCCTCTTTGATCTTGAGGGCCTGCCTGGAAACAGGTCAAGTGATCCCCATGATGCTAAAAAAGACCGGGCCCTTCTCTCCAGTTTTCAGATAGCCAGGGCAGCAGAAGAGACCTGAAAAATAAAATGGCACCACCCCCAAGGGGAGAGGAAAGGCAGATGGCTGTCTTTTGGAGAACTTAAGTTATTGGTAAATAACCTTTGCTTCTCCAACTGGGAGTAAGGGAGAGGCTAGGTGAGCATTCTAGCAGATTCCACGGCTGATCCTGGGAAAGGAAGTGGGATCCAGGCAATTGAAACCAGTGCTGCAGGATAGAAGTACCATAAACAGATCTCTCCTCTTGAGGTCCTATTCCAACACCAGTAGCCCCGGGGACATAAATGGAATCTGCCTCAAAAATCTCCAGTGGCTACCAATCAACCTACGCATCAGGCAAAAACTCCTCACTCTTGGCTTCAAGGCTCTCCATCACCTCGCCTCCCTTCTTTCCTTCTCCAGCCCAGCCCGCACCCTCCGCCCCTCTGCTGCTAACCTCCTTACTGTGCCTCGTTCTCACCTGTCCCACCGTCGACCCCCAGCCCACGTCCTCCCCCTGGCCTGGAATGCCCTCCCTCCACACATCCTCCCTTCAAAGCCCTACTGAGAGCTCACCTCCTCCAGGAGGCCTTCCCAGACTGAGCCCCCTCCTTCCTCTCCCTCCCCATCCCCCCACCTTACCTCCTTCCCCTCCCCACAGCACCTGTATATATGTATATGTTTGTACATATTACTCTATTTTTCTTGTACATATTCATTCCATTTATTTTATTTTGTTAATTTGTTTTGTTGTCTGTCTACCCCTTCTAGACTGTGAGCCCGCTGTTGGGTAGGGACCATCTCTATATGTTGCCAACTTGTACTTCCCAAGCACTTAGTACAGTGCTCTGCACACAGTAAGTGCTCAATAAATACGATTGAATGAATGAATAATCCCGGCTCCGCCACTTGTCAGCTGTTTGACTTTGGGCAAGTCACTTAACTTCTCTGTGCCTCAGTTCCTCATCTGGAAAATGTGGAGGAAGACTGTGAGACCCACGTGGGACAACCTGATCACCTTGTATCCCCCCCCCCCCCAGTGCTTAGAACAGTCCTTTGCACTTAGTAAGTGCTTAACAAATGCCATTATTATTATTACTTAAGGTCTCCTATAGTCTCCTCATAGCCAAGTCTACTGGCTCTACTTTGTCCTAGTCCTCCTTGAACTCTTGATTAACTTCAACACTGCTGAACACTCTCTTCTTGACCTTGGTTTTACCAACCTGATACTCACATGCTTCTTTCTTACTTTTCTGACCAATTCTCAGTTTTCTCCCCCAGCTCTTCTACCTCTCACCCTTCAATGTGAGTGTCCCACAAAGCTCTCTTCTGGATCCCTTACTCTTCTCTCTGTCTCTGCCTGCTCTCTCACGGCCCCTGTCCCTTCACATGGCTTTAGCTACCACCTCCATGAAGACAACTCCCTGAGCCCTTGGAGAACTCATTCACTGCCACAACTTCAACTACCATCCCTCCATGGGTGACTCCCAAATCTACCTCTCCAGTCTCTATTTCTCTCCTCCTGGGCAGTCTTACATTTCCTCCTGACTTGAGGTCATCTCAACTTGATGGCACCCTAAACTTAACATGTCCAAACAGAACTCATCTTCCCACACAAGCCCTGCCCTCCCACCAGCTTTCCCATCACTGTAGACAACAGCACCATCCTTCCAGCTCACAAGCCTATAACCGTGGCATTATTCTCGATTGATCCTCTTCTTCAACCTGCATATTTAGCCTGTCCCCCAATTCTGTCAGTTCTACCTTCACAACATCTCTAGAAACCATCCCTTCTTCTGTATCCAAACTGCTTCCACACTGGTCCAGGGACTTGTCAATTCCTGCCTTGACTGCTGATGCCTGCCCACCGTTTCTCCCCTTCTCGTCCATACTTCATTCTGTTGCCCCGATCATTTTTCTAAGGAATTGTTCTACGTACATCTCCCCACACCTTAAATTCCTCCAGTAGTTGCCCATCCATCTCCACATCAAGTAGAAACTCCTTACAGTTGGCTTTAAAGCACTCAATCAGCTCTCCCTCTCCTAACAATAATAGTAATAATCATAATAATGGTATTTGTTAAGCACTTACTATGTGTCAAGCACTGTTCTAGCACTGGGGTAGGTACAAGCTAATGAGGTTGGACACAGTTCCCGTCCCACATAGGGGTCACAATCTTAGTCCCCATTTTACAGGTGAGGTAACTGAGTCCCAGATAAATGAAGTGACTTGCCCAAGGTCACATAGCAGACAGGTGGAGTTGGGATTAGAACCCATGACCTTCTGACTCCCAGGGCCATGCTCTGTCCACTGTGCTCCTCTCACACTATAACCCATCCTGCACACTTTGCTCTTCTAATGCCAACTCACTATATCTCAATCTCATCTCTTACCGTGGCCCCTTAGCTCACATCCTCCCTCCTGTCTGGCATTCCCTCCCTGTTCATATCCAAAAGACCATTAACTCTCCCCATCTTTAATGTCCTGCTGAAGTCACCTCCCCTTCAAGAAGCCTTCCCTGACTAACTGCTCATTTCCACACCCTTTCCACCCTTCTTTCTGCATCCTCTTTGCATGTGAGTCTGTACCCCATCAGCACTTCGATACTCACCCTACTACCACAGCAGTTATATGTGTACCTTATATGCTGCTGCTTCCCCTATCTGTAATTTATTTTAGTGTCTGTCTCCTCCAGTAGTTTGGCAGCTCTTGAGGGTAGGGATGGTGTTTAGCAACTCCATTGTATTGTACTCTTCCAAGCACTTAGTACAGTGCTCTGCACACCATAAGTAAGCACTCAATAAATGCCATTGATTGAGTGATCTACCTCACTCACCTCAACCTTTCGGCTTCGATTTCCTCTTGCCTCCAGGACATCAAGCTAAAATTGATCTCCTCATCTTCCCTCCTAAACCTACTGCTCCACCTAACTTTCCTGCCACAGAGAAGCAGCATAGTCTGGTGGAATCAGCACAGGGCTGGGAGTTGGGCAATCTGGGATCTAATCTGAGCTCTGCCACTCATCTGTTATGTGACCTTGGGCAAGTTACTTAAGTCTTCTGTGCCACATTTACCTCACCCATAAACTGAGGATTCGATACCTGTTCTCCTTCCCCCTTAGACAGGGATTAAGGGACCATCTGATCTATCCCAGCATTTAGCACAGTAGTTGGTACATAGAAAACAAAAGCAAAATTTATTATTATGAACACCACCACCATCTTCCCTGTCCCAGAATCTCTCAACGTTAGTGCCGTCTTTGATTGCCCTCCATCTTTTAACTCTCACATTCAGTCTGTCTCTAAATCCTGCTGGTTTTTCCTCCACAATATTTCCCAGATCCGCCCTTCTTCTCCACACTTGTGGCTACCACCCTGGTTCAAGCTTGCATTACCTCCTGACTAAACAACTGCACCAGCAGTGCACAGACAAGATCCTGCAGTTCCTCATGACCCTGACCAAAAGGATGCTTATGGACCAAAAAAAGCCTCTGTCATGGAATGCAGAAGAAGCTAAAAAGTGGAGGGGTCCTGAGGCTGAAGAAATGCAAGGATATGCAGACAAAACCAGATCAAGAACTTTGCACACCTTCCAGTAAGACTGCAGCATAGAGCTGACTGTACTTGGGTCAGAGACAAAGTAGTTATCTTAAAGCCACACATTTTCTCCTATTGAGGATGACGGTCCGGCAAGATGTGAAGACATGGCTTTCACACCAACACTTGGTGAAATCACAACTGCCGTTAGCGCACTGGAGAATAGCAAAGCTCCCAGATCTGCCGGTAGACTCGCTGAGCTCTACAAGCAAGAAGGGCATGTTCTACTAGGTCACCTGCATAGACTCTTCTTTGACATATGAAGCACAGAGTCATGGCCACAGGATTGCAAAGATACCTCCATTACTGCCATCTTCAGGGAGGGGAGAGAGCTGATTGCAGAGCTGTCATGAGATCTCACTGGTCTGCAGTGTTGGCATTATCCTATTCATTCAGTTGTATTTATTGAGCATTTACTGTGTGCAGAGCACTTTACTAAGTGCTTGGGAAGTACAAGTCGGCAGCATATAGAGATGGTCCCTACCCAACAGCGGGCTCACAGTCTAGAATGGGGAGACAGACAACAAAACAAAACATGTAGACAGGTGTCAAAATCATCAGAACAAATATATGCACATCATATATGCACATCATTAACAAAATAAATAGAATAATAACTATGTACAAGTAAAATAGAGAAATAAATCTGCACAAATATATATACAAGTACTATGGGGAAGGAAAGAGGAAAAAGGGGGCTCAGTCTGGGATGGCCTCCTGGAGGAGGTGAGCTCTCAGTATTGCTTTGGAGGGAGAAAGAGAGCTAGCTTGGCGAATGTGTGGAGGGAGGGCATTCCATGCCAGGGGAAGGACGTGGTCCGGGGGTCGATGGCAGGACAGGTGAGAACGAGGTACAGTGAGGAGGTTAGAGGCAGAGGAGCAGAAGGTGCGGGCTGGGCTGTAGAAGGAGAGAAGGGAGGTGAGGTAGGAGGGAGCGAGGGGATGGAGAGCCTTGAAGCTGAGAGTGAGGAGTTTTTGCTTGATTTGTAGGTTGACAGGCAGCCACTGGAGATTTTTGAGGAGGGGAGTAATGTGCCCAGAGCGTTTCTGCACAAAGATGATCTGGGCACTAGAGTGAAGTATAGACTGAAGTGGGGAGAGACAGGAGGATGGGACTCTTAGCCAGAGTCCTTCTGTACTGACTACTGAAGAATATCATATGCCTTCCCAGAATTGCAGTTTAGCTTCAGGCCACAACTGGGCAGGGCAGACAGGATTTTGGCTGCATGACAGATATGGGGAAAATGCAGGGAACAGCATGAGATACTGTCATGTCTGGCATCTGGGTTCTGGCAACTACTAAAAAAAGTTTGGCTGTCCTGGGCAGTTTATCGAGATACCGAGGTTACTCCGTGATGCTGGCCACATCAAGATTGGTGGGGCCTTGTGTGATTCTTTTCACCGCAGAATAAAATAGGGCAGTGTACAAGAGCCAGTCTTGTTTTCTTTATACTAGGCAGTCAGGCTTGAGGATACAACAGGCAATCTGGAGGCTGGCATCGGGATACACTTCAGACCCTTTAGAAAGCTCATTGGGCTGCAAACATCATTGGAAGTCTTTGAATCATTCCTATTGGAACTCTACCGGAAACACATACCCCAAAAGACATGCAGGTGATTTTGCCATTTCTCAGAATCCGCCAAATGGTGTGGACTGACAGTTCAAAGAACACGTTGGTTATGTATCATGAGACAGTATGCAGTCAAGGATCTCTGCTGGCCACATGGAGCCGAAGGTGGTCACTGAATCCTGCTACCTAGACAAGCACACTGGCCCTAATGGAAGGATAGACAAGGAGTTGGAAATCCAAATCCAGAAGGCTAGAGTGCCCTTTGGGAGACTGGATAACAAGAGCGTGATATCCATGTGGCCTCAAGATTTAGACCAAGCTGAAAGAATAGAGGGACAGTGTGAGTTTTAGCCTTCCCTGCGGTGGTGAGACCTAGAACTACCACAGATGTCATCTTCAACTTCCAGAGCAGTTTCACCAATGCCACCAAGCCAATACTTAGCTTCAAGTGGCAAGACAGGATTACAAGCAATGAGGTCATCCATTAGCCCAGTATCTCACTGGGCGAGATGTGAGGTGAGTGGACAAAAGCTGTATTCCCAAACAGCTGTTCTGTGGTGAGCTGAAATGGGCTAATTGTAAATGAAGTGGATAGAAGAAATGGTTTAAGACACGATGAAGAAAACTTCACGAACGATGTGGCAGACCAGTGGACAGTTGGGATAAAACAACAGAAGGAAAGTCAACTTGATGTGGAGCAATCACAGCCAGAGTTGACTGACTTGGAGCAGAAGATTTGGGAAGAGTGTGACACCAAAATGGAGAAATGAAAAAGGTGCCAGGTGCTGTGGGTAGCAAATGCAATTGTGCAGCGAAGGGCAATCTTTATATGTGCACAATGGGAAGGGCATTGTCATTGTGTATTGGTCTTATCAGCCCCACTCTCACATACCAATAAAAAAAATTCTCACCATCAGTAGCATCATCTTTGGACTGAGAAGGCAGCTGTTGAAGGAGATTTTTATTTTATTAGATGAATGTTAGTTTTGTCCCTTGTAGCTTGGGCAACTATGAGATCTCAAGTGAGGGAAGGAGACAGGCCACATCAATATGAGTTGTGCTGATTGGTGTCTGGGCTACTGAAATTGGCTCCTTTTTGGAAAAGGCAGGTATTTTGCAGCAGAGTCAGGTCAAAAGAGGATGTTTTCATTGGAAAAGTCCTCTATAAAGACTTGTCTCCAAGCAGAATAGGCCACTCAAACCATATTAGGTAGAGCAAAGTCTTTTGTGAGAGAATTAATGGGACAAAAAGTCTGATCTGTATATATGTATAGATGTTTGTACATATTTATTACTCTATTTTACTTGTACATATCTATTCTATTTATTTTATTTTGTTAATATGTTTTGTTTTGTTCTCTGTCTCCCCCTTCTAGACTGTGAGCCCACTGTTGGGTAGGGACCGTCTCTATATGTTGCCAACTTGTACTTCCCAAGCGTTTGGTACAGTGCTTTGCACACAGTAAGTGCTCAATAAATACGATTGATCTCACCTTCTTTGTAAATGTATTGCATCTGCGTGTTGTACAGCAAGGTACTAAGTAAACACTTTGAAACTGAGAAAACACACTTGACCCACATCTGTCCAAAGTCTGAAGTGCTTCGTGGAAGTACATCAAGCACATTAGGAAGCTCCATAAACTCATGCTGCATGGACTCTAAGGTATCATTTAGTAACTATTGCTACTTTGACGTCAGCAAATAGAATTTGATTCTAGTGCTGTGCTGGGCACTGGATGCAAATGTCCAACAGGCATGGCCCCTTAGAGTCCACAAAGAATAATGACAAGCATCAGGAAACAAATGCAAAATCACTGTGTTAAAGAGGCCAGATAATTAGAATGAATGTCAACTTCAAATATCTTTTCTCCTTACTGGCCAAAATTCTGAAGGTAATAACTTCCTTTAACATGACTTTTAAAAAGACAGTATTCGTGGTGTTGACAAGCCATCCTAATCTAGTCCACTGATTAAATGATGGGGTGGCAAAGTCTTGGATCAGGTCATGCAAATCAGTGTTCAGTTGTGCACACAGTTCACAAATTCCATGAAAGACTTGGGCAGGCTGTCCATAAGCAGATTGGGAGAAGGAATGAGGCTGCTGAAGCCTGGTTAACTGCAAGTTAAAATACATAAATGAGGGTTAAGAAGGCATGAAATTCTGCAGCAAAAACTATTCCAAAATCTCTCGTATTTATAAATTTCTCCCAATTTTATCCTGGTTCGATTCTTGCAATCCTGTTGCCCTCATTCCCAATGAGACTGTCGAGTTGTACTAAATTAGATCCCTAACAGACCATAGGAAAAACAGATGTTTTAAAATGCTGGAATGTAAGTGCTTCTGGAAGAATAAAACAAGACCTATGAGGATTTCTTTTAGAGCCCTGCCCTTCAGGGCTTACCACCCCTGGCTCTTCCAGTTTTTAGCAAGACAGACATTAACCAGGATCAGAATAGAATAAACCTGCCCTTATGCTTCAATGACTTTATTTTTCTGTATAACTACTGTTCATATAAAGAAACAACATGGCTTAGTGGAAAGGGCACAGGCTTGGGAGTCAGAGGTTGTGGGTTCTAATCCCGGCTCCACCACTTATCAGCTGTGTGACTTTGGGCAAGTCACTTAACTTCTCAGGGTCTCAGTTACCTAATCTGTAAAAGGGGGATTAAGACTGTGAGCCCCAAGTGGGACAACGCGATTTCCTTGTATCTACCCCAGCACTTAGAACACTGCTTTGAACATGGTAAATACTTAATACCATCATTAATTTATTAATATAGAGCAAAAAGCACAAAGCAGTGAGCCTCTGTAGTCTCACCCTATTTTTCCCATTAAAAAAAAAGCCCACCAGGCATAAGGGTTCAGAACGGTGTAAGAGTAATATAATGCTTTCCTTTCTTAAATCCAAATGCACGGTGGAAAACATTTAGAAGGATACTTTCCCAGGAATTTTTCCCAGCCCAGGTGGCTGCTAAACAAGTTTAGGGAGAAAATAGCTCCTTTGGAAGGCTCATAGTGAAAACAAAGAGCATGGTGTAGGCAAGAGGTTCCAAAAAAAATGTCGTGTACACAGTTTCACTGGGACTGTATAATAAGTAACATGACATAAACCATTCCAAATATATGTTTGAGATGCAAAATGTTGGACAGATTTTGCAATGAGAATGTTCTACAACTGGTAAAAAGAAAATGGGAGATGCAGTACTTTATGGTAGAAAGCTGAGAATTGTACACTTCCAAATGGCCATTTTAAAGTATCAAAGTCAATGAGATTAAGAAATATACTTGTGTTATGTGCTGCTTTTGGTTTATGCCATTGTGCTTTAATTTCTGCCTAAAGTATTCAGTAATGCATGAACTCTAAGACAGAAGGACTGATGAGGGGATTGGACCTCTTGTTTAAAACACTATTGTTGGTTCATTTCACGTTGCCAATGATTTGATTTTTCTTTGAAGTTAAAGTAATCGGATTGAAATAATTTGTTTGAAGCCTGCAGTCATAGGGAAGATTCATTAAATTCAGACTTTTATGAAAGTTTCTCTTTTCCTTGATTAAAGGGAGGATTTTGTCTATTCAGTAAATAGTCAAATGTGTGGGAACTTTTTTCTGATGAGCCACACTGGAACCAGTAATCATAATACACAGAGTGAGGCAAAAGTCATTATACAGTTGCCTATAGGTAATAACTTTTTACCCCTGTAGAAAGTTTTTAATATTCAGTGTTGTTTTTTTCATGTGCCATCTCAACCACAAAACTAAGCAAAATCAAAGATTGAAGCCTTTCTACAAGATTAAAATTTTTTTTAGATGTTCCTGTATACATTAGTGACATCAGTGAATGGTATTTATTGAGCACTGTGCAGAGCATGGTACTAAGCTCTTGGGAGAGTACAATATAACAGAGTTGTTAGACACATTCCCTCTCCACAATGAGCTTATAGTCTAGAGGCATTTGCCTCATTCTGTATTTTTGAGGCATGATATAATAACCCCCTCTTCTAGGAATAAAGTTCCTGTAGTGTGGCTTCTGTAGTGTGGTAGCCCTGGTTACATTCTATTGTTCATCCCATAGAAACCCACACCAAAAAAATTGGCAATATCTGCCTAGGCAAATAACCTGTGGCTTGTGCAACTCTTTGGGCTATTTACCAGCATCCTAAGAGCCTCTCCAGTTTTGTTCTGTTTTGCTGTATATTTGTGGAGGCAAGTAAGAGGTTGTCACAGATGCACCTTTATGAACCAAGACACTTCAGGGTTAGTAGGATACATTTTATAAGCCTGATTTTACTCCAGCGAAACAGGGAGATTGGGATGTGCCGAGTCTTCAATAAGGATGCCTACTCTAATTGACAGTGTGGAGAAGAAATGTGTTTCCCCCTCCACCCCTCTGCTTTATCATCCACAGCGGAAGGGCGAATTGCCACAGATTGTAAAAATCACCACTAGGATATACATTATCAAAAAAAACAGTTCATTGAGCTATTCTAAGGAAAGTGAGAGATGGGAGGCAGCATCTTTGTGGATAAAAGTGGGGAAGAAGAGAGTGTCTCTTTTTCGCTTGTCCTTCCCACTCCATGCACAGTTCCTGGGTGCTAGGCAGCATCCTGAAGAGAAGTGTGCTAGAAACAAGCCACTGGAGGACATATCAGGGATAAGGCAGAGGACACACTCATTATTTTCCCCTTCCAACAGCCCAGCAGACTGCTCGAGAGCAGCACATTGCAGAGGAGCTGTCGTTCAGGGAGTGACTCTCAGTTTGAAGTTATTCACTCGTGCTTCAAGGAGAGAGCAAGGGAGCGGGGGCGGGGGGGTGTTACTATCCCTCCTCCTCGGTTTCAGATTAGTTCAATGTATTGAGCACTTACTGCATGCAAAACACTGTACAAAGCACTTGGGAGAGTACAATAAAACAATAAACAGACATATTCCCTGTCCACAGTAAGCTGACAGTGGTGCTCTAGGGATTCCACCTTTTCCATAATTGTCCCTGAGGGATAGCAACCTGATATACCAGGGAAGCAGCGTGGCCTAGTGGAAAGACCACAGGCCTGGGAATCAGAGGACCTGGGTCCTAATCCCAGCTCTGTCACTTGCCTCCTTTGTGACTTTGGGTGAGAGACTCCACTTCTCTGTGCCTCAGTGTCCTCATCTGCAAAATGGACTTTCAGTACATGTTTTCTCTCCTGCTTAGACCGTGAGTCCCATGTGGGACCTGATTATCTAGTGCTTAGTACAATGCTTGGCACACAGTAAGCACTTAACAAATCCCATTATTATTATTATTGCCATCAGGATTTGAATCAAATCACGTTGATTCGGATATTGATTCTGACTTAATGCTGAACATCTTAACAGTTGATGGTTTTCCAAAAAAATGTTGAACATTTTATCCCCGGGGTTGAGGTTATTCAAGGAAATGACAAGTCTTAAAATAACTTATGGAGGATTTTGTAGAGAATGGAACATAGTGGTTTTGCTATTTAGTAGAGGCTTATATATAACCTTTTTTATTTTTATTAACGTGTTAAAATATAAAAATTGCTTATGCTCCACTCAGTAAAAGAACTGGGCAACTTTGTGTCTTCTGACTAATTCTTACAATATTCTAGTATCTGCATTAGGTATATAAACAAGGCAGCACACCAAAAAAAAGGTGAGTGTGGGGTGGGGCAAGGAAAAGCAGCATTGTATAACTTGCTGAGAACCCTAGGATTTTCCTGTATCATTTTCAGAGGTGACAAGGAATTATGGTTAGTACTGGAATGGAGGGAACTGAGTAACTGTACAAACTGAAATCCTGTTTTGAACAGTGGAATTCAGGAAAGATTCAGAGCACTACAAAGCCCTTCATCTGTATGTTCACAGTTGGTATTGGAAGTCTTTCCTTCCCTGTTCATTTTGGTATTAATTTGAATCACTTGGTTATAGGTGTTTTATATATGAGCTGAATATGACATTTCTTGTGATTATTGATCAGCGATCATGTGTACAATTTCTTCTAAGGATCTTTGTTTTAAAGTGGTCTTTTGGAATAATACACTCCTGTTACACTTGTTTTCTTTGTTTAAAAAAAGAGACTGAAAAATTAACACTGCTTCACTTTGCTTTGTAAGGACTATATGTGAGTAAAAATGTGACTAAAATTGAAGGCAGGTCTGCCTTAACATTGCATTAATTAATGAGCCTTAACTGTAACAGTTTAAATACTTTCTAGTAGTAGCATAAATACAAGGTGTCTGTGTGTTTGCAAGTTAGAGGGTGTACAAAATGCAGTTACCTAACTTATGATGAGATCATACAAAATTCCTGAATTTGAAGAACTTCAGTGTTTTTTACTCCATTACTGATTTATTGTCTGCTTGGTCAGGTGAAATTGAGCCAAGTAGTTCAGATTGCATTCAGCCTGTCTACTTATTTTTGAGGTTATGAAAATCAGGTTGTACATGCAAGAGGGTGATTAGGAAAAAAAATGCTTTAATGTTTGTGAACCTCAATCAGTAAAATGGTAGTTATTTGAAAATCTACTTTAACTTAAAACTTTAAAAAGCTCCAAGTCTCAAAAATCAATATTCAACCAGTGGTATTTATTGAGCATTTACTGAGCACTGCTCAGGAGAGAACAGTACCGTAGAGTTGATAGATATGTGCCTTCACACCAAAAAAGAGCCACCAGGATTGAAAACAGTTAGTCTTAATCTCCGCTTCCCATTTGGGAGACCACAAAAGGAGCAGGAAGGAGAAAACCATCCAATTCTGCCTTAGTAGGATTCTCCCATTTGAGGAAAGAGTTGCTTTGTTGGATAGTGGTCTGTGTCTTAGCATTTCTTCAAGCTACAAGAAAGTTGGGTTCTCATCTGGCATACTGCTTCCTGAAGCTCAACTCCAGGGAACTGTCTGAAGGAAGTGGCTCTCATGCAGGGCATGTGCAAAGGTGGGTCCTTTTTCTATATTCCCTTTATCGGCCCACATAAACCTACACTTACTTTGAAGGTCAGTATCAGTTCATGGGGAATTGGGTCCATTATCTTGGAAGGAATCTTTTTGAATGCCTTACAAAAGACTACTTAAAGTGCTCTTCTTGAGAACATTAATTTCCTGAACTCCAATAACAGCGAGATTATTTCTTTCTGAAGAAAATGTAAAGCTCCAGTAAATTCAGATGATTATACAATTTTTCAGAAGTGATTATCTTGTTTTTTCAGTCAATCAGTGGTATTTATATTGAGTGCTTCCTGTGTGCAGAGTACTGTACCAAGCATTTTGGAGAGTACAGTACAACAGAATTAGCAGATATGTTCCCTGCCCATGACGAGTTTACAGTCTAGAGGGAGAGACGGACATTAGTATGAATAAATAAGTAATTTAAAGATATATACATAAGAGCTGTGGGGATGGAGGTGGGGAGAATATCAAATGTTCAAGGGTCACAGATCCAAGTGCTTATTTATGGGCCACGCACTGTGCTAAGCTCTGGGGCAGATAAAAGATAAGTGGATCTTACACAGTCCCTGTCGCGCACGAGGTTTCCAGTTTAAAAAGAGAGTAGGTATCTTATTCTTATTTAACAGATGAAGAAACTAAGGCCCAGAGAAGCTAAATGCCTTTCACAGGGTCACACAGCAGGTCAGTGGCAGAACTGGGACTAGAATTCAAGTCTGCTGACTCAAAATCCCATACTTTCCCCTCTAGGCCATGCAGCTGCCTCAGAGATCCTTATTAGGATAAATTTGGTTCTTTCTTATACTCACTTTCATTTTATGTGTGTTCCTTCAGCAGTTGTCATTTTTTGAGTGCACAGTAAGTACATAAAGCAGGCATATAAAAAGTTGAACTCTGATGCTTATTAATAGGGCAATATAGCAAATTAAATATGTATTTCAGAAAGATGTATTATACAGTTATTATACCCCAAATTTGTCTGATCAGATTATTTTAAATGATCCCTTACTTGGAATTCCTTTCCTCTCAGTGACACTAAACTATGTCCTTTCCTCCTTCAAAGCTCTCTTCAAAAACCATCTCCTCTGATGTAATTCTCCCACCTTGCCATTCATGCCACCCTCTCAGCCATCTCAGCCCACTGAAGTATTTCACAGTTTATTTGTTACGGATTTATTGCTTTCATCTGGGTTGATCAAATATCTATTCTCAGGTGCTTAGTGTAGTGTGCTGAACACAGTAAGCACTAAATAACTATCACTGATTCTCTTTTACCTACTGTTGGGCTCTGTGAGGATTCAATTCCACCCAACTCAGAAGTGATGATCAGTAACCTCATGACTTCACCAAAAAATCCTGAGAGCTGCTTGGGCATCATGAATCCCAGTTTGGCCATCGTTTTCCAGCATGTAATTCTTTCAAGTTATGATTATTAATATTATTGTATTCATTAAGCCCTTACTATGTGTCAAGCACTGTTCTAAGTACTGGGGTAGATACAAAGTAATTAGATCAGATATAGTCCCTGCCTCATAAAGGGCTCACAGTCTAAGTAGGAGGCAGAACAGGCCTTGAATCCCTATTTTACAGATGAAGAAACTGAGGCACACAGAAGTTAAACAGCTTGTCCAAGGTCACCCTGCAGACAGCTGGCAGAGCTGGGATTAGAATCCATGTCCTCTAACTCCCAACCTGTGTTCTTTCTACTAGGCTATGCTGGTTCTGTATACAGTAAGTGCTCAATAAATGCTTATTGACTGATTAGCAACTAACATTGACAACACAATTCTGGGATTTATCACCCCACAATCAGGAATGCAGTTCATGTAGCTAGGGTTTGATGTCATGTTTGTCAAAAAAAAACCCCAAAATTTCTTATGTAATACATTTTCCCCACAGTGCAATGATTGTGGAGTACTGCTTTGTAGTGTGTTTACTCCAAGCAGCTTTCCTTGGAAAATAAAAAGGCTTAGCAGAGGGGAAACTTAGGGAACTTTCTTACTCTACCAGAGAAGCCATGTTATAGTGGAGACCTGTGTATTGATTTATTGTTCTATATAGTCTGCACAAAATAATTAATTGGAACTTAGCTGCAAATGTTAACACTCTAACATCCGTATTGTGATATTTGTTTCCATTTAAGCCTTATCCCTATCTGCAGTTGTAGGCATTGAGCTATGCAGCTACTTTCATCTGGACTTCAAAAGGGATGTCAGGTAGTTTTAATCTTCACAGCATTTTGGATGAAAGCAGAAGCTATGTTGTTTGAAGGATTAACGAACAGTCGGTTTAACTGGCCACTCATGTAAGCCAGTGTTCCCAGTCAAGTTTCAGCCAAGCATGAACTAAGGCAGTCAAATTGGCAGCTCCACCACTGAATGCTTATTTGGTTTTTAGTGGAAGGCCCTTGACATCAGGAGGTGGTGAACTTTGACCTTGACCTTTTTCAGCCTTGGATGTCAGCAAGAGTAATTTGTTCAGGGTTATTGTGTGTGCAGACTCAAGCTAGTCGGGCATTTAGCAAGCCCCTAGAGCAAACGGCAAGTAGCTCTATAAATGTGGTGTAAATGGGTTTTCCCAGATGTGATTGTGTCAGCTTATTACTTTGGACAAAATTGCTGGAGGAAAAGAGGGTGTAGAGATAAACTGTCTTATCTTTACGTCTTGTCTGTTGCATTTATTTCTGAAGCCCATTTTTACAAAATCCAATTGGCTAGAATATTTGACTTCATTTAGTTTCAAAGTCAAAAGACTTTATTTAGCTGTCATCACCTCAGCTTGGCGCTTCTTTGAAAATCAGAAGCTGAGGATGATAGCAGAATAAGGTAGAGAAAAATTCATGGAAAAAATATTTAATCATCAGTCTTTAAACAGAACTCTTTGAGATTGATCAGAGTCCTAGAATATTAAGAAAAAGGAGGTGGAAAGAGGGCCAGAACAGCTTAACCATGGTATCTCCGTAAAAGCACACTTGTATTTTCACTGAGCTGCCACAGATAAAATGGAGAAGAAGTGCTAAATCCCTCAAGAATTTGTCCTACAGATATCAGAAACTCTGAGAATAAGGGGATCCTCTTAGCAGCATGAAGCGGAGTGGCCTAGTGGTAAGAGCGCAGACCCAGGAGTCAGGAAACTTGGTTTCTAATCCTGGCTCTGTCACTTGCCTGCTGTGTGACTTTGGGCAAGTAGCTTAACTTTACTGTGCTCCACCTTTAACGTACATCTTAAAAAAAAAAGGTATTTTTTTAAAGTTTTTACTGCATTCCAAGTGTGGTTCTAAGCACGGGGGTAGATACAAGTTTAATAGGTCAGACATAGCCCGTGTCCCACAGGGGTTCACGGTCAAAGTAGGAGGGAGAACAGGTATTGAATCCCATTTTACATTTGAGAAAACTGAGGCACAGAGCAGTGAAATGACTTGCCCAAGGTCACACAGCAGGCAACTGGCAGAGGCAGGATTAGAACCCATTTCCTCTGACTCCCAGGCCTGGGCTTTTTCTACGAGGCCACGTTGCTTCCCTTATGATCTACATTCACCTTAGACTGCGCAAGCCCCATAAGGGACAGAGACTGTGTCTGACCTAATTATCTTGTATCTAGCCCAGTGCTTAGTACAGAAATTGGCACATAAGTGCTTAACAGGTCATCATCATCTCTTAGGAACATCTGTAACCAAGGTAGGTAGTTCCAAGTGCTTGCTACCTGCAAAACATTATACTAAACACTTGGGAAAGTACAACAGAAAGAAGGAGTCTACGTTACATATATTAAAAAAAAATTAAAAACACAAGCTCATTGCTCCTACATAGCTTCTGGTGGGAGAGTTGAGATAGGTTGCCCATTTGTGAAGAATTAATATGATAAGAATAATAGTGATTGTGGTGTATATTAAGTGCTTAATATGTGCCAACAAGAAGAAGACTCTATCCTAAAAAAATCTCCAGTGGCTACCAATCAATCTGCGCATCAGGCAGAAACTCCTCACCCTCGGCTTCAAGGCTGTCCATCACCTCGCCCCCTCCTACCTCATCTCCCTTCTCTCCTTCTACAGCCCAGCCCGCACCCTCCGCTTCTCTGCCGCTAATCCCCTCACCATGCCTCGTTCTCGCGTGTCCCGCTGTCGACCCCCGGCCCACATCATCCCCATGGCCTGGAATGCCCTCCCTCCCCACATCCGCCAAGCTAGCTCTCTTCCTCCCTTCAAGGCCCTACTGAGAGATCACCTCCTCCAGGAGGCCTTCCCAGACTGAGCCCCCTCCTTCCTCTCCCCCTCTCCATCCCCACCGTCTTACCTCCTTCCCTTCCCCACAGCACCTGTATATATGTATATATGTTTGTACATATTTATTACTCTATTTATTTATTTATTTTACTTGTACATATCTATTCTATTTTATTTTGTTAATATGTTTGGTTTTGTTCTCTGTCTCCCCCTTCTAGACTGTGAGCCCACTGTTGGGTAGGGACTGTCTCTATATGTTGCCAATTTGTACTTCTCAAGCGCTTAGTACAGTGCTCTGCACACAGTAAGCACTCAATAAATATGATTGATTGATTGATTGCCAAGCACTGTGCTAAATGGTGGGGTAGATAGAAGATAATCAGGTTGGACACAGACCCTGTCCCACATGGCGCTCACGGTGTAGGAGGGAAGGAGAACAGGTATTTAATCCCCATTTTATAGATGAAAAAAATCCCCCTTTTACAAAGAAGTCCTGTGACTTGCCCAAGATCACACAGCAGGCACATGGTGGAGCTGGGATTAGAACCCAGCTTCTTTGACTCCCTGGCCTGTGCTTTTTCCACTAGGCCACAGTGTTTCTCAGATTTTGAAATTCAAAGGCTGAAATTTTTAATCTTTTGAAATATATTTAATCAATCAATATTATTTATTGAACACTTATGCTGTGAAGAGAACTGTACTAAGCACTTGAGAGAGTATAATAGTAGGCGTGATCCCTGCCATCAAGGACCTTACAAAGTAGGTTTTGATTTTCTGTTGCATTTAGGCTTAAGGGCATTCATGCTGGAGAATTTGATGTAATTCTCTGTGCCTCAGTTTCCTCACTGGCACAATGAAGATTCAATTCCTGTCTTCCCTCCTAATTAGACTGTGAGTCCCATATGGGACCTGATTGTCTCCCCCTTCTAGACTGTGAGCCCGTTGTTGGGTAGTGATTGTCTCTATCTTTTGCTGAATTGTACTTTCCAAGCACGTAGTAAGTACATTGCTCTGCACACAGTAAGTGCTCAATAAATATGATTGAATGAATGAATGATTATTTTGTATCTATCCAACTGCTTAGTACTGTGCTTGACATAAAGTGCTTGCCAAACACTACAGTCATATTATTATTATTATTATTCTTAAGGGATATGGCATTGAGTACAAGTCCCCAGAATAAACCAATCAGTCAGTCAGTCTTATTTATTGAGTACTTACTGTGTGCAGTACTAAGCACTTGGGAGAGTACAGTACTATTATAGACACATTCCCTGCCCACAAGGAGCTTACATTCTAGGGGGTAAGACAGGCATTAATATAATTTAATACATTAAAGATATGTACATAAGTGCTGTGGGGCTGGCAGTGGGGGATTAATAAAGGGAGGAAGTCAGGGTGATGCAGAAGGGAGAGGGAGAAAAGAAAAGGAGGACTCAGTCAGGAAAGGCCTCTTGGAGGAAATGGGCCTTCAATAAGGCTTTGAAGGAGGGAAGAGTCATTGTCTTTAGGATGTGAGGAGGGAGAGCATTCCAGGCTAGAGACAGGACATGGATGAGAGGTTGGCAGTGAGAGAGATGAGATGGAGGCACAGTGAGAAGGTTAGCATTTGAGGAGTGAATTTTGCAGGCTGGGTTGTAGTAGGAGAGTATCAAGGTGAGGTAAGAGGGGGCAAGGTGATTGCATGCTTTAAAGCCAGTCGTGAGGAGTTTATGTTTGATGCAGAGGTGGATGAGCAACCACTGGAGTGGGAAAACATGGCCTGAATGTTTTTGTAGAAAAATGATCCGGGTAGCAAAGTGAAGTGTGGAATGGAGTGGGGAGAGACAGTAAGCAGGGAGGTCAGCAAGGAGGTTGATACAGTAATCAAGGCAGGAGAAGATAAGTGCTTGGATTAACATGGTAGCAGTTTGGATGGAGAAAAAGGGCAGATCCTAATATGTACCTTCACAGGATTGTTGACAGAATTTTCCAAGGAAAATATAGTCTGAATAGCATTTCTCAATGGCCACCAGAGAATTTTAATGTGACCACTCTCTTAGGGAGCTGTATTCAGGGCTTTCCCTGCACTAGGGCCAGTTGGAGTAGATAGGTACCTCCCATGTCCTAGGGACATTCATCACCTTCTGATGAATTCCAGAGAACAGTTGTACACCCAAATCACTGATGGATGCCCTGACCGATTTTTCCCCTTCACTTCTGCCACTTGACAGGGTGGCATCTCTCCATAATCTTGCTCGCCAGAGGCACAGAGCTCCTGAGTCCCTTCCATCCCAGTTCACTGGGCTCCTGCTTCCACCCAGCCAGTAGATGAAAGAAATTGGGAGGGAAGGCAGTGGGAGCAGGTATCAGTAGTAGTCATAGTTCTTGTAAGAGGGGACAAAGAGGAGGAGGAGATGGCAGTGCTCCATAACCTCTCATCATTCACAGCACTGGCTCCAACAGATAAGAAGCTGGCTAGAGTTGCTTCCCCTACATGAGGTCTCCCTATCGGGTGGTCATTGTCCAGACTGTGCTATACCAATACCAGGCTTCAACCCCACATTCCCCCTGTGCCCCAACTCCAAATGCCATGGATGTTCTGAGCCAAAGATCCTGGGAGGAGATGGAAGGAGAGAAGTCATTGAAGCTGTAGGCAGAGCACTGAGAGAAGAGAAGAGGAAGGGATGCAAGTGAGATGGGTAGGATATTTCCTAGTACCACTTGATTTGCCACTTGTTCTGGACTTTCCTGTTTTCACTCTGGTTAGCTTTCCATTTTTAAAGAATGTCTCTTTCTGTCTGATTACCTCTTTTATCTTACCAAGCAGAGTCTGTGTTTGGTTTGCCCAGCTTGTTTTGTTCTGTATCTGTCTTCCCCTCAATATCTCCTCAGTGTTCCTTTTTTCATTTCCATATGGGTACAGGTGAGAAGTACAAGAAACTTCAGAGAATCAGGGAGCACAATTTTTAAAAAGATTCAAATGTAGTGGCTGTGAATGTGACTAAACAAACAAAATTGGAAACCACCATTTTCAGAAAATATATTGCAGAAATTGCACTTTAAAATGATGTTTCAGACTTTAAATAGAAGTAATTCCTTATCTGCAGGCTGAATATTTTCATTTGAATAAATCAGAAATGATTGAATTTTCATTTGCCCTGCTTTTTTTATTTTTAATGTTTCTGAACTTTTCTTCTCAAATTGTTGAGTGAACCAAAAAAATCCTATGGTAAGAAATAAATTCATGCAGTCTAAAAATAATCAGTTTATTGAATCAATAGTATTGACTAATTACTGTGTACAGAGCACTGTATTAAGCGCTTGGGAGAGTACAACAAAGTTGGTAGACACGTTCATTGCTCACAAGGATCTTACAATCTAGAGGAGAAGGCAGACATTGCATTATGAATATGTACACGTGTTATGAGGCTGTGATTGAGTGTTATGTCTGTATATGATAGATTATTAATTTATGAATTAGATTGAACAATTTATTTTTAATATATAAATTTGTCTCTGACCGGTATTCCGTAAATTTCATATTAAATGTAGAAGTAGTTTTTAAATTAATGAACAATAAGGTACATAAGTGCCCCCATCAGAAGTAGAATAAAATAAAATTAAAAAAGGTAATCACTAGTGGCATGCAAAAGCACAGAAAAATAGTCTTTCTCTCATAACGTATCAGGAAAACTCTTGAGCCTTTTCATGACTGTTTAGATAGCTAAATCTCTATAATTTTGCCCAGAAAAATGTGGGCAAACCAAGGAGGGAGCTTCAAATGTTTCTTTACAGTTCAGTTTATGGTATTTGGTTTCTTGGAATTAAATGGGAGTTAACAGCATTTGATAGTCCATTGGCTTTAAGTGCATTTAAAAAAAAATTACAGGGTATAACTCTAAGCAAGAAAGTACTCAAAAGAGATAGTAATTGTAAGTGCAGAAACTTGCAGTGTATAAAATTAATGGATAGTGAATTATTTGACTTTTGACAGAACCACCATCTTCCAGTTGCAAAACTTTCATAGAGCACTTTCAGTTCATACTTACTTTGCCTTTTCATTTCAAAAATTTTCATCATTAATCAGGCTCCTAGTTTTATTAGAGATTGTAGAATACCTATCTACCTTTTTGACATGTTTGACCTTTAAGATACTGCCCGCTTTCCCCATATGTAAACTCAGATTAGATTGAATTTTGAATTTGCATTCACAGTCAAGATTGCCACTTGCCTACAATTTTTCTTTGGGCATCTGAATTAATTAAATTAGAGCATTCCAGGGAAAACAAACCTGTCAAAACATAAGACTCCAGCTCTGTCGTCTCTCCTTGAAAATCCCTTTTATTAGGAATAACTAACTGATTTTACATCAAAGCAACCAGTGAAGACCAAGTGCTCTTTCATTTTTAATAAAGAGATTTTCTGATCTGAAGGGGGCACACCTGACATTGTTTGCATCTAGAACAAGTGGTCTGTAATAAGTGGCCCTTTGGAGGTTTAAGCCTGCTTTCAAGGGTGATTGACTTTCCTGACTGTTACTTGGTCTGTTTACAACTGGATAATTTGTTAATCAGCTCAAGACTTAAATCTCACTGCGATTGCCTTCTGAATGCTGGATGCTCTCCCATGCCTCCACAACATTTACAAAAAGTTTTCCTGAAGAGTATTTATTTGTTTTCAGGCTTTGGCAAAATAGTAAATGCTTTAAAATTTCAAATTCATGCATTGTTAACAGATGTGTAGCTTTTATCCTGTTTAGCCCCCAAATATATTAAATTCTGTTGGCTAAACCACGTGTAAATCTCCTTAAATCCTGGAGAATTTCAATCGAGGTTTTAAAAGCAGAGTAATGATGGTATTTGTTAAGCGCTTACTATGAGTAAAGCACTGTTCTAAGGGCATACCTCCTATTGTTACAGTGAAAGTAGCACTGTACGAAGTCCTGGGAGAAAACGGAATGTAGCTACAAAAACAAACTGAGAGAAGTTCTCTTCTTCAGAGTAATACTTGTTCTGGAAGGAATTTCTGAAAATTCTCTTGCAAGTGACTTTGAAGAGGAAATTTGCTTAACAAAGTAACAATAAACATTCCTTCTGATAGCGTGTATGAAGATCTAATTGGAGAATGAGGAACAAACAAAAGGGCTTTCAGTGGTCATTTTAGAAGAAACTAAATTCACCTGGCCTGAACTGGTATCTTACCTCCTCATTCTGGGTTATCTTTTCCCCTGGTCCCTACACTTCCCACCAAGTCCTAGAGTAGTTTAATTTAATAGAGTATAAAGAGTATAACAGAGCATGATGATTTTTTTTTTACCAGGGTAACAGCTAATCTATACAAAATCCTTCCATTAATAACTAGTATTAAAATCTGGAGAACTCAAAATTTGAAAATGAATTTGTTGTCAAATATCTGTGCTTTCTCTGGCAAATTTGGAAGAATTTAAAATAAAGACAACCCCACTAGCTTCTGAAAGATATCAGCATTTGATTGCCAACCCACGTAAACTCTTAGGAAGCTTCTGTAAAAGTGAAACTATTTACTTGAGAACAGACAAAGTTCACCAGAAGTGTAGTTATCTTCCTTCCCATCGAGCCTTCTCCTTTCCAGATCCCAGACTATCTTCAGTTCATCAAGCTATAAGTAGTAAATGTTTTGGTTACACTCATATGAGAACGTTTTTTACAGGAAAATACGTAGGCGGATAAAGACGGAGACTTGTAGCTCTGACTGGTTTATGGCATTAAATAGCAGTGAAATATTTTCCGAGAGAAAATACAAAGACAGCTTTTCCTGGATTAATGTTGTTTAGTTCTTGCAGGCATAGTTCACTTGAGCTCCTTGTGGCCGGGAATGTGTATACCAAATCTATTGTACTCTCCCAAACAGTACAGTGCTCTGCACACAGTAAGTGCTTAGTAAATATGATTGACATATATTGTTACATACCATAATGTGGTCTTTTGGTTCATTCTCTTTGTCTTTCTAGTTTCATTTAAAGGTACATGCACAAATCAAAATGTATCTGTGATATATAAGTGGATTCAAAGGAATCTAGTTAAATTGTAACAGTTGACACAGTGCTTACCCCACCAGGAGGGAGGAAGAAGCAGTAGTACAAACAAGCCATTAATGAATGTAATTAAGTATTTGAATAGCTCAGACCAGAGAAAGTCATCCCAGAGCATCAGGGCTTTTCAAAGCAATACCTTTCTGGGTCTCTATTAGAACTAAGAAATCCTAGGAGATTGGCCCTAGGAAATCCTTAGGTTCCAGAAATATCTCTTTGTCACCTAAGAAAAGTTGAGAATTCCCTTATACCCAGGCAAACTATTAACAGCTTAACTTCATAGAGAGCAGTGGCAGTGGTATTTCAGTCAGTCAGTCAAATCAATTGTATTTATTGACTGCTTACTGTGTGCAGAGCACTGTAATAAGTGTTTGGGAGAGTATAGTATAACAGAGTTGATAGACATGTTTCCTGCCCACAGGGAGTTTACAGTCTGGAAGGGGAGACATCATTATCATCATCAATCGTATTTATTGAGACAGACATTAATATAAATTATGGATATGGACATAAGTGCTGTGGGGCTGAGGGGGAGGGGTGAATAAAAGGTGCAAATCCAAGTGCGATTTGGATGAGTGCCTACTGAGTGAAGTGTGCTCTAATAAACCTCTGGTAACAGAAGAAAAAGATACATTCCTACCCACCAGGACTTTACAATCTGAAAGGTAATTAAATTATAATTACAATCTTAATGCTGCTAGTGGAAAAGCACACCATAGATAAAACATGAACCTAGCCACATTTCTAAGAGCAGAACATGAGATTCTCAGCTATTTTGCATTAAAAATCAGAGAAATTAATAAGCTTATTCACACTGTATATAACTTCAAAATCCCAAAGTGGAAATGTGCATTTTTGTGTGTAATATCTGCTGGCAGATGAGTGGACAATGGGGACACAGGTTAGGGGCTTAATAGCTGCAAGAAGGAAAATCTCCAACATGATAATTAAAACTACATTAGATGAAAAGAATGATTAATTTTGAGTTTCCGAATTCTACCTGAAGTAGAGTTGTGTGCTATTAGGGCACTGAAAGTTCTGAGTCGTGATTTTGACATTAATATCCAGGAGAGGAAAGTAAATTCACAAATTCATAAATGTTTCTAGTCTATCTTTTTTTTCCACCCCAAATGTATGTTGCCACAGTATCGCTTGCCTACATGGCTTTAAATACAAGCATTCTAAAGATATCAGTGTAGGGGTTTGGGTTAGTAATGTGGGTTTCCTTTAGCATTCTTTAACATACTGGTCCAATGGTTAAGGAGTTTGGGGCTTAGTCATCATTTCTGCATGGTTCATTGACTACCCTGTCAAGGGCATGAATAAAGACAGGGCTCTGCCTAGTGTACTAATTAACTACTTTTGAAATAATGTTTTGATAAACATTTCTTAGGGTGGATTCCATTCCTTCTTAAACAAAAGTCCTTGGTTGTATGCATCAATTTGTTAATTCCCCCTCCCCTCCAGCCGGTTTTCCATTCTCTTGGCAGGAGCCTTAATCTTCTGCTATTTAAGCATGTTGCTCTGCTTAGGTTAAGATGTATTGTAAGCACAGATAGTGTGGGGCTAAGGAGCCTTAGTTGTGTAGCTCCCTCCTTTCCTCCCCCTTGGAACTGCTTTTATCTCCTGTAAACATCTATTTCCTGATTGCTGTTTTGAGGGTGTGTGTTCTACTTTCAGGATGGTTAGTGTCACCTGATGGGAGAACTCTTCTGCGTATCACTTTCTCTCCAATTTCTTTGGTTAGTGAACTTCTGACTTGCATAGGTGCAAGCACATCAAACGCAATTTCCCCCCAGTAGTGAGGTGGTACCACTTCAGTCAATTAACTAATGGCATTTACCGAGCACTGACTGGGAGCAGAGCACTGTACTAAGCACTTGGGAGAGTGCAATAGAGTTGGTTGATGTGATCCCTGCCCAGAAGGCTCTTACAGTCTCTGAAATTGAGTTCTAAAAGCACACATTATCACATCACTATTTTGCTCTATTTCTGCCTCCTCTGTCTTAGGTAACCCATATATTGAAACTTTCAATGCCTTGAAATTATAGGAGAATTAAACTCAGAATGTCCTTCAGCTACAAAATCTCAGTGCTGGTTCATATAAGGTCAGCTGGTTTTGTCCCAGTCCATCTTAATGCATACTTATTTCTGCCCACAAAAACATCCGTTAAGTATAGTAAAGTGCTGAAAAACCATATTTTCTTGCTTGTGAAGTATGAAGTCAACTTTCAGAGCATATGCTGAATAAATTATAGATATGGATTCAATTATTTAGTGCATTTAATATTTTGATTTCCTTAGCAACAAAATCTCTTAGTGGGTTCTGATTTCTTTTTGCCCCTATAGCTTTTGAAACATTCCTCAAAACCCACCTCAGTCATAAAGGCATCCCAGTGCAAGAGTAGCCATAATCTTTTTTGGCCTGTGTCTATATGTGCAGTGTATATGCATGGAGTATAAATAATATTTATGATGTTATGTTTTATTTTCTCATATTTAGACTATATAGGTGAGTTAACCCTTCCTAAGATCCAGAGTTTGGTTAGTTTCCTTCAATACAGTCAGAAGAACCTCATGAATAGCTCTATGTTCCCGAGTTAACTTTTGTCGTTATTGGTTCTCTCACACAAATTATTCCAAATCATTTAACTGAATATCAAAATATTTTTATTTATTTATCGAGGGCTAGTAGTTACGTACTCATCTTGAGGTGTGCTGGTGAGTCAAGAGCCTAGAAGTTGACTGAAATTTCGCTTGTGTCTTTTGAAAATTTAGTTGTCAGTGGAACTGCCTGTAGTTTCAGGTTTTGAAACAAAACTTTCCTGAAATTTAGTAAATGTGTACGTTAGGAATAAACACTGTGCACAGTAATGGACATGTGAATGCTAACAAGTTTGTTTCACAAGGGTACTAGTTAAACAGCCTCTAAACCGAACATAACCCAGTGTTAACAATTAACTTCAGCCATAAGCAATTGCAGGGCCTGAATTCAGATTTAGTTTATCATTACCTTTAACGACTGCCTTTTCTGGCTTAGGAGAAACTCTCTACAGATCTCTTATCATTGCCAAACATAATCTTCATTACCCTGGGCAATTTGGTGCTGCTCCTAAAAAGGTGAAATTAAGTAAAGAGTTCAGGAGCCAATAATAAGTCTTAGTTGGGAGCAATACAACTCAATCATTGAACTCTTCTGTATTTAGCAAAGTCAAGTGGCATTACCAGGTCATGAGTTCTAATTCTGTCTCTGCCACTGGTCAGCTCTGTGACTTTGGGCAAGTCACTTAACTTCTCTGTGTCTCAGTTAACTCATCTGTAAAATGGGGATTACGACTGTGAGCCCCAGGTTGGACAACCTGATACCCTTGTATCTATACCAGCGCTTAGAACAGTGCTTGGCACATAGTAAGCGCTTTAACAAATACCATCATTATTATTATTATTAACAAATACCAACATTATTATTATTATTGAACTCACACTGCCTTTTGGTTGTTCCATATTGGCTAGTTCTTCCATAGCAATACGAGTCAAAGGATTCCACTCCTTCTCCCTCCTTCACTCCTCCTTCACCATCTCGTTTTCCTCATACTTACCTCCCTTTTGGAAAAAAGAGAGGGGTTTCCTCAGGACAGTCACCACCGTGCCCATAAACGGCCAACTAATGTGGGAGGGATAGGGAGGATAAACAAGGACCAGGATAGGCTGCCCTCTGGAAATTCTGACATGGGGTGAATGCTTTTGTGGACCTCCCTTTTCTTTGATCTCCCTGTTATTAATTGCTTCTTATATTCAGAATGAGAGGGAATACAAAAATTTATTTCTAAAAAAAAAATGGCAGCTATGGTGCATTTAAAGTGCAGCTTTACCAGCCCACAGAAGTTTACAATGACATGATTTGCCCATGTTTGGCTAGTTTACTGTGTAAAAAACAATGGCTTAATTGGGTATATTGATATGTCCTTTCATTTTGAGAGGAAAAAATTATTATGATATCATTTAGACTTTATAAAATAAATATTGCAGACTGCAAAACTTAAATTACCCTTTGGCACCATTGAACTGCCTTCCGTTGGTTTCAGGTTTCCAAGATATGGTTCACTGTGAGAAGAATTTGGACTACTAACCATGTGTGTATTAGTCTTTTTGCACCATGGATTTATAAAACTGGTCAAAGTGTGTTTTATTGAAACAAGACAAATATTTATTAACAATTCAAAATCATGCATTCCCAAAATCTGTAGTGCATTCATGGTGATGGTTTACCGTAGAACTCCAGGTGTTTCCTGTCTGAAGCTTAGAATGGCTGAGTTAGTTTATGATAGTTTACTGAGCAGTGTTTTCCTAGTTTTAATAAGCAGCAAGGAAATATTTTACTTCATGCTTAAAACCTTAAAGTCTCATATTGTTATAAGTACTTAAAACTGACATGTTTTGTTTAATGAGTAAAACACTCTTGAGAAATGTGTATATATACATTATGGACGATTTACGCTCATTACTTCACATTTTTAGTTGAACTTATTTACAGAAGGATTGTGTTAACCTTCCCACACATATAAGCTCTGCTTCTTAAACACATTCTTGCTAATCGGAGATTTATTTTCTTGTTCATGAAGCTGCAGTATTGTTAACACCTCTGGTGTCTGTGAAAAAGAAATGTTGTGCATACTCCCAGATGATTGGAAGTAGTATAAATAGAGGTCATTTTGATTTAACTGTCAAGAAAAAAGCACAACTTTTAAAGCCACATACAATGAAGTATTTGTTTTAAATGAAGCAGCGCACCCCTGGTCTCGATATATGAATTTGTGTGCCATTTGAGAAGCATAGAGTGCTTTATGTATACCTCTTTGTCATTGTTGGTGATTGCAGTGTTACTTTTGGAGGGTTAGAAATGTCGCCATTACTATTATTTGCTTTTATTTGATTCTCTTACCGAGATTACATAGTGCCCACTACATTGGGATCTAAGTTTTGAGAGCTTTAAACACGTGAATCATGTGTATCTCTCCACTGTGGTCAGAAGGCAACCTCTGCTCTCGCATTAGGCCTGAGTCCTCTGTAGAACAAATACCAACAGTTATCACTTGAAACATAAAATAAACCCAAACCAAAACGTAGCTAACCGAACACTTAAACCAAATCAACACACTCTATGGAGTGCCCTCAAGGTTGCCTGTTGGGCTGTGGCCCACTGCCAAAACAGAGCAAGTTGTGGGTTTGTTACTTAAAGAAAAGCTGTCTAATTGCAAAACTCTCTAGACCTGGGAATTAAAGACACAGGTTGAGAGAGAGATTAAGCCCCCAGCCAGTCTTTACTGATTTGGTAGAGATTTGGGGGCTGGTGGGGAGGAGAGAGAAGAGGTAGCAATGCGATGTGAAAGTCAGCTTTTGTTTATCCTGGGAAATAAGGCACAGGACGAATGTGAATTAACTGAAATGTCTAGATCCAACCCAAGCCTTATTTTAGCAAATGGTAGTCATGCCCTAGCCATAAGCCCATTTACAAAGAGCTGCGAACAAAATGGACAAATTGGAACATCACCTCTTTCCCCTTTCTGTACCTATCCTCCAGTAGAAGTGCTAACGAACAGTGAATGACCAAAAGGTGGGAACAAAAGAGCAGAAGAGAAATAGGAAAGGGACTGATTCATCTATGAATTGGCTCATGTTAGGGATGGCTGCAGTGTTTTTGTCCTGTTGTGATATTCAAATGCTTTTTCCTTCCCCCGACCAACCCCCACAAAACGTATTGGTTTCAGTGGACACACGTTTCCATCCTTACCTAAGTCACAAATATTTTCTTTGGGGTTGTAAAAAGGCAACCCAGGTTTTCTAAACATTGCTTAAATAACTTTTCTCTTACGCTTGGAGGAGGCATTTGCCAAAGTTTGCCCGAACTTTCAGCTGTTAGACCAAGCAGAGATTTATTTAACACTTTCTTGGGATAAAATGTAGGTGGAATTGAGATTAACCAAAGGAAAGGTTTTTTATAAGAATGCTTGCAACAATTACAGGACATTAGCCTTTTTTGCTGTGGAGTGCAACTCTAAGGAAATAGAGCCATAAAAATTTGGGCCAAGTTAAAATTTATTTCTCCAAATACCCCACCACACACATGCATGTACGTATGTACATATACACCCACCCACACCTGTCTAAATGCCTCCCCCCACCAAGTCCCCCCCATTCAATTTTTAATGCCTTCCTGTTTGAAAACTTTAGTGACTGTGGATCCAGCTCAGACACTGGACAAATTTTCTGATTGTCATCCTTGTTCCAGGAGGGAGCAAGAGAAAGATGGGAAAGTCAACTGGTAGCAGCACCTTCTGATTCAGCCCAGCAGCTGCCATTTCTACCCCAGCTCCCTAGCTCAGTCCTGATTTTGTCAGCACTCATCCCTTGCTTATGCCATATTGGCCCATGCCCCCCAAGGTGCCCTTGGCACCTGAAAAAGGCTTGAGTGGATAGAGGAAGCAGTGAGGCCACTGGGGACCCAGAGGAGAAGTAAAGGTGGCAGTGAAAGCCACGCTGAAACCCGGGATTAGGCAACAAGCAATAACTTGATGCTCATGCGGGACAGATTGACCCTCCATTTGTACCCAAGATGGCTGGTGTCTGTTCTCCCTAGAAAATGTTTCCCAGTATACAACACTGCCCATGCACGATGCAGCGAGGTGTTGTTTGTTTACAGTAAGTTGAACAGGAAGTGGCATGCACGCTCTTTGCTCACCCTATCTCAGTAGTATTTATTGAGTGCCCACTCCGTGCGGCGCAGTGTACTAGGCATTTGGGAAGTAGAGACTAAAGGATAATAATAATAACAATAATTGTATTTGTTAAGGGCTTACTATGTGCCAAGCACTGTTCTAAGTGCCGGGGTAGATACAAGGTAATCAGTTTGTCCCACATGGGACTCAGTCTCAATCCTCATTTTACAGATGAGGTAACAGGCACAGAGAAGTTGTGACTTGCCCAAGGTCACACAGGAGACAAGTGGCGGAGCCAAGATTAGAACCCACATCCTCTGACTCCCAAACCCATGCTCTTGCCACTAGGCCATGCTGAAGGATTATTAAAGTCCCCAACAACAATCCGGATTGTATTCTTTGGAATCACCGGAGTGAGCAAAGATATTTTTAGTTGAAAGGCTTAAAAAGTCACATTAAAATGTTTTAAAAATAAAATTCTGCCAGGTCGCTGGGATAGTGTACCCTACAACTCAGATAGCTCTGAACTCAGAAGGTTCAAGGCTCTCCCATTGCCTGTCATCCTGCCCAGAGACCAGAATACTTTAGAGTTTGAGTACGTGGAACTGTTCTTGGCCGAACTTCATGCAGAAAGTTGCAGGTATTTATTTAACACATGATATGTATATGGAGCTGACCACTCCCCTTCCCCAAATATGTTCATTAAAAATGAGACGTCTCTCTTAGTGTTGTGGCACATTTTTACCATAAAACTACCCCTTGTAACCCTCAAGTAGCAGGCCATAGTTAGAAAGCCATCTAGTGGCCATTTGTTTCCTCCAGATGACTCTGGTGTTGGTAAACTCCAGATACTACAGGCTTTGAAGCTGGCTCTGCACTTCATTAAATAGTGGAACAATTTGATTGCACCGCCGAAATAAGCAGAGGTGGCCAAAATGAGCTCATTCTCATTGAAAACGTCACCGATTTGAGCATGTAGATTGTATTCTCTTCTCTTCCTGGGCAAATGGCAGTACCTTTTGGTGGGACTTTAGGGGAGAAGGTTGAGATGTGTTAAACAGGTTTTACAAGTTACCAGTGGTAATGGAGCGCATTGTGAATGAACATTTCAAATCATTCCTTTCCTTCCTGTCTTTAATTAAGATCATACCATGTGGTTTCACAGAGATAAATCAATTCACTGGTGTATAATTCACGTGATAACATTCTCCATCTTAGTCATTCCCCATCCCCCGCAACCCCCCAAAAATCATACATTTCCAGTAGAATCTTGCAGCTTCTACTGGAATTGGTTCTACCACTCTAGAATAAACCACAACCTGTATAGGCAACAGTCAGCTAAAATGTGTTGAGACTTTGAGGTTCCTGATTTTTCATGTTTGGGCAATAGGAGGAGAACCATCATGCATATGGCATTTGGAAGAGCTGCTGCTGGATTCTGTATCTCTCTGTCAAATGGAACTTTTACACTTTAGCCTTGTTCGTTTCAGCACGTTTCCTAAAATTATTTGGGTTAGTATTGCCTGTCAGAAGGACTTTCTGGGTAAAAGAAACAGAGAGGAGGAAGAAAATTCCTTTTGTGTTTTAGTAAATGTTCTTGTTACTCAAATTGTTGTGCTTAGGAAGGAGAACCTTAAAAGAGGCTTAAGAACACGCATTGGATGGAATTTTGGGCAAAATCAAGTAAGGTTAAAGGGCCTCCCTCTGTTCCCATCTCCTTTATTGGAGGGAGTTATTGCCCTGCAGGAGCCAGGAAATGAAAATCCTCATTAAAAACACAGAATCACAGGGGAGAGGGAAAAAAAGAACCTGAATTGGTAAAATGCCATTCAGAGTAGATTTATCAGTTAAGCGCCCCAAATCCTGCCTTTAGTGTCCTAATTTTATACTCTTTAAACAGTTATCCATCTACTCAAATTAAGCAAGCTGTAAATGGGTATGGAATTTGGCTATAAATCAGAAGGATTTGATAGTACCACATGTTCTAGTAGCCAAAAGGAGTTGATGTGACAACTGACCTTTTCATATCATGAGCTCTACAAAAAGCAATTTGAACTAATATTATGTGTCAGTCAGGTTCCAAGTTAGCGGCAGCTTTTAGACTACAAATTCAATGCACTAAATACCAAGTGCTCTAAAGAGTGTATTCTTTTTGGAAAATGGGAACATCTGTCCTTACTCCATGTCTTTTCCTTCAGCCTTCTGGTTTATGTGCCATAGGGGTGAAGAAATAAATTGGCCTTTTGATCACTTAATAATATGGGTTTTAATGAATAACATATTGATGCTTTCCATGCTTATCTGGAGAAAATTTCAGGGGAAATCTCCAAGATCAAAGAATATTTTCCTTTAAATCAAGCAACCACTTTTACTAATGACGACAGTATTAAATGTGTAATTTCTGTTAAAGCAACTGCATTTTGTACATATATTTAATTACATGTATAAATTTGGTATCATTCATATACATGCAAAACTCAAAAACCTGTGTGTAATTGGAAAAATGTTTCCTTAGTTTCTCCCCTAGTGTTTGTAGTGGCCTATTGAGAGCCAGGGAACATTTAAAGCATTTACTGAAAATGGTAAATCCAGGAGACGGATAGATTTCTTATAGTACAGGGCAAATCTCTACTCACTCAACAGTAATTACCAGGCAGAAGATACTGTATTAAATAATGGCTGACCAATAGACTTCAGATGCTTTATGGAATGAAATTTAAGCTTGTTAGAGCAGTTGAAGTGTTTATTGTGGAAAAATAATATTTCCCCTCTTTGAACTCTAATAGTGAGTTGTCATGGAGATGAAAACCCTTGTTGGACAATAAAAAATCTGCTTGTCTGACTTGAACACCCTATTTGCACAGGTGGTCTCCTTTGTAAAGAAGTGTTTAGTAAAAAATAAGTTATTCCTGTAAAGTGCCATTCTGTGCTTCCTAACAATACTTTTCATTTCCAGAGGTTTGCAATCAATGACCCATTTTCACCTAAGTCCCATTAATTTTCCCTGAGTGCATCACTTTTACAATGGTTCTTAATGCTATGTTCTCTGTGGGTTTTACCCTGTAACAGCTGTCAAGAGTAAGCAGTGGTAGGTGGTAATCTTGGTGTGCTATTCGCCTGTAAAATAAGCAGCAGTGAGAAAGTAACAACCACAGAATTTCAATAGTATCATCTGAAAGGTTATGCTTAGAATGCGTGACTCCTGTTGTTTGTGATTTGCAAACATATAGGGCCAACTTTTCTTTGGCTCCTCACGGTATGCCGAGAGCAGAATTTGATCCAGGTATATATCTGGAATAAAAGCTTTAATTGTAGGGTTTTCATTTCAGTCTGTGATGTCTTCCTTTCCCAAAGAAGTTCAAAGCGTTTACCAAAATTCGGGCAGACAACTATACGGCAGCACCGAGAAGGTTGAAATAAAACACAGTAAAGCCGTTATATTGCTTTGGAGAGGAATCATTTTCTGTTGTTTAAGACTTGGGTAAAGTGCATGACAAAAAGCAGTTTGCGATATACTCTATAATCAAAAACTACAAAATTATGTAAGTGTTTTTCTTTCTCCTCAGTCCAAATGAATGATCAACATTGTTGATTTTGTGTCTTAGGAGGATGAGGTACTCCGAATAGAGAATTGGTTTCCGGTGAAGAAATGTCTTGTTAATACAACTTTTTTAGAAGAGTAGTCTTAATGTGTGAAATTTTACTTCCTTGAGGTTTACAAAGTGCAGAATTTTCAGGTTGTAAACAATCATTTTAACCATCTGTTACAAAGGAAAACTCAGGTCACTCATACAATGGGAAGAGAATCTTCCAGGTAAATAGCAGATCCCTTACACCTCTGCATTGAATAGCTTTGCAAATTGAATGAAAACTTAGCAAAACTGTAGGTCTCTTCTTGAGCGGGAATGTAGGAAGCCTTTTACCATAATTAATAATTAATAATGGTGTTTATTAAGTGCTTACTGTGTGCCAGGCACTATACTAAACTCTGGGGTGGATACAAGCAAATTGGGTTGGACACATTCTCAATCCCCATTTTGCGGATGAAGGAACTGAGGCCCAGAGAAGTGAAATGACTTGCCCAAGGTCACACAGCAGACAAGTGGCGGAGCTGGGATTAAAACCCAGGTCCTCTGACACCCAGGCCTGGGGTCTTTCCAGTAGCCCACACTGCTTCCATAGGCTTTAAAACTTTTGGTTTACCGTGAACTGTTAATTTGTTGAGTGTCTGTGAGCTTATTGCGGGCAGGGAATGTGCCTGCTAATTCTGTTGTGTTGTACTCTCCCAAGTGCTTAGTACAGTGCATAGCACATGTTGAGTGCTCAGTAAATAGGATTTATTGATCGTGACCATCAGTGTAATCAAACTTGAAAAAGCAAACCAAATTGCTTACTTTTTAAAAATCAGCCTGGAAGATAGCATATGGAATTTTCTTAGCAGCATGTATATGCAGACACCCATTTATGTGCAAGTGAAACATTTCTATCTCATTTCTTTTCACAAAATTAAACTTTCCTAACTAGATCTATCAAATAGAAATGTATTGTTTGCTTACAATTGCCAGAAGGTGGCACTATCGTACTATTAGCCTTTGCGAACCCTTTAGTACATAGAAATGGACCTACATTTCAGGTAGTTTTTCAATTTGTGTCACTTTGCATTTCAAACTATAACACAAAGCATTTCATAGTAAAGGCAAAATGGTCAAGCTGTGGGGGTGCTTTTTTGAGAGTCTCCATTGCTCGGTGAGTGTGAGGCAGCTTCTCCTAGGTGGGAAAGAACAAGTAACCAGAGTGGAAGTACAAGATTGGGAAAAGAGCAAAAAGGAGTAAAATTGAACCGATTAATACAATAGGAAGAAAACTTTGAACTAGGTTTAGATAAAATATGAAAGTACATTAGCCCTTTTGTGGTTCTCTGTGCCTTCTAAGGGTAGCAAATAGCCACCTCCCTGCTAGAAATTGAATTCTATGCAAAAAAAAAAAACCCGTCTGCAGGAGAATTATGCTGATCTCAACAGAGAGACGACAGTTCATCATCATCATCATCAATCGTATTTATTGAGCGCTTACTATGTGCAGAGCACTGTACTAAGCGCTTGGGAAGTACAAATTGGCAACATATAGTGACAGTCCCTACCCAACAGTGGGCTCACAGTCTAAAAGGGGGAGACAGAGAACAAAACCAAACATACTAACAAAATAAAATAAATAGAATAGATATGTACAAATAAAATAAATAAATAAATAGAGTAATAAGTATGTACAAACATATATACATATATACAGGTGCTGTGGGGAAGGGAAGGAGGTAAGATGGGGGGGATGGAGAGGGGGACGAGGGGGAGAGGAAGGAAGGGGCTCAGTCTGGGAAGGCCTCCTGGAGGAGGTGAGCTCTCAGCAGGGCCTTGAAGGGAGGAAGAGAGCTAGCTTGGCAGATGGGCAGAGGGAGGGCATTCCAGGCCTGGGGGATGATGTGGGCCGGGGGTCGATGGCGGGACAGGCGAGAGCGAGGTACGGTGAGGAGATTAGCGGCGGAGGAGCGGAGGGTGCGGGCTGGGCTGTAGAAGGAGAGAAGGAAGGTGAGGTAGGAGGGGGCGAGGTGATGGAGAGCCTTGAAGCCCAGGGTGAGGAGTTTCTGCCTGATGCGCAGATTGATTGGTAGCCACTGGAGATTTTTGAGGAGGGGAGTAATATGCCCAGAGCATTTCTGGACAAAGATAATCCGGGCAGCAGCATGAAGTATGGATTGAAGTGGAGAGAGACACGAGGATGGGAGATCAGAGAGAAGGCTGATGCAGTAGTCCAGACGGGATAGGATGAGAGCTTGAATGAGCAGGGTTAATGGACAGTTAATAGACAGCTCTCGTTTGCTTTATTGCGTATCACGAGGTCTGCTCAGCTGTTGGTCCGGTAGAAAGAACATGGCTCTGGGAATCAGGAGACCTGGGTTCTAGTCCTGCTTCTGCAAGTTGGGGAATGCCTGATGGGACTCTGTTATCATTCATTCATTCATTCATTCATTCAATCATATTTATTGAGTGCTTACTGTGTGCAGAGCACTGTACTAAGTGCTTGGGAAGTACAAGTTGGCAACATATAGAGACAGTCCCTACCCAACAGTGGGCTCACAGTCTAGAAGGGGGAGACAGAGAACAAAACAAAACATATTAACAAAATAAAATAAATAGAATAAACATGTACAAGTAAAATAAATAGAGTAATAAATTTGTGCAAACAGGTGCTATGGGGAAGGGAGGGAGGTAAGGTGGGGGGTGGAGGGGGGAGGAAGGGGAGAGGAAGGAGGGGGCTCAGTCTGGGAAGGCCTCCTGGAGGAGGTGAGCTCTCAGTAGGGCCTTGAAGGGAGGAAGAGAGCTAGCTTGGTGGATGTGGGGAGGGAGGGCATTCCAGGCCAGGGGGATGATGTGGGCCAGGGGTTGATGGCGGGACAGGCGAGAACGAGGCACAGTGAGGAGATTAGCGGCAGAGGAGCGGAGGGTGCAGGCTGGGCTGTAGAAAGGAGAGAAGGGAGGTGAGGTAGGAGGGGGCGAGGTGATGGAGAGCCTTGAAACCGGGGGGAGGAGTTTCTGCCTGATGAATAGGTTGATTGGTAGACACTGGAGATTTTTGAGGAAGGGAGTAACATGCCCAAAGCGTTTCTGGATAAAGACAATCCAGGCAGCAGTGGGAAGTATGGATTGAAGTGGGGAGAGACAGGAGGATGAGAGATCAGAGAGGAAGCTGATACAGTAATCCAGACGGGCTGGGATGAGAGCTTGAACGAGCAGGGTAGCGGTTTGGATGGAGAGGAAAGGGTGGATCTTGTCGATGTTGAGGAGGTGAGACCAGCAGGTTTTGGTGATGGCTTGGATGTGAGGGGTGAACGAGAGAGCAGAGTCGAGGATGAAACCAAGGTCGCGGGCTTGTGAGACGGGAAGTATGGTAGTGCCATCAACAGTGATGGGAAAGTCAGGGAGAGGGCAGGGTTTGGGAGGGAAGACAAGGAGTTCAGTCTTGGACATGTGAAGTGGTGAAGGTCTCTCACCAAAGAACCACGTAGGGCATTCCACAAGGTGAATGATTCCATCAAATATCCTGAAAAATAGCTGGTTCATATAGGTGGCGAAGACTGCAGCACCCCCAAGGCAACTTGCCTGCTAGCAATATGGTGTCACGGCACCGCATTGGCACCATGTGGTACAGTCACTTTGGCCGTATTTGGCTCTGCACATAAAACCCTTTTACGTGCAATTGAGAATGTGCTGCATCCTAGTCTTCCTACTCGCTCATTGAGTTAATTGGGGGGAGGCACATAAGGACCCCAACCCCCAGCCCTTTTCCTAGCCAGAATAAGTCCGGGAGCCACTTGTAAGAGATTGGATACCTGGAGGTGACCCCAGGGTCCTAACACCCTCGTTTTGTTCTTTCCACAGTAAGTGATGCCTTTCAGCAATACACCAGGCTGTACCTCCAAGTTTCGCCCCTCATTTTTTACTGCCACTATCCCCAACTTCCTAAATTGGCACCCCCTGGATAGCAAAGGAATCATCCAGTGTCCAGCCAAATCAATCCTGCTTCCAGAGGGCTGGAAGCTGGGGCTCAGAGAAAATCCTCCCTCCACACTCTGGTCTGTCCTGCTCTGTGTGGCTCACACAGAGTCCAGGAGTTATAATTCTAGGTTAACAATAGGTTGCCAAGTGAGACAGTTTGGTTTCAGCAAAATACATACACAAGATCTAAACAGCCCTCTGGTTTTGGCTTTGGTTTTCTCTTTGAACAGCATCATTAAAAAACAACAACTGGTAACTGACTCCTAGCCCTAAGCCAATGCCCTTTACAAAAGGGGTTATTTTCCCCTTTCAATTTAGCTCTGATTTCACTGAAAGGGTCTTGGAATTTTTCTCTGTTCTTTTCTCCTGCTGATCACAGCTCTTTTGGGGGAAATCCTCAGTTTTCAGGCTCAGTGCCCCTGCATCCTTCCCACAGGGTTTCTCGATAACAGGTGATCTCTGCTGCCTATCCTCATAATCTCTTCATCCCCACTAATTCTCCAAGATCATCATCAGTGGTATTTATTGAGCTAAGCACTTAGGCAAGTAATAATAATAATAATAATAATAATAATAATAATAATAATGGCATTTATTAAGCACTTACTGTGTGCAAAGCACTGTTCTAAGCGCCGGGGAGGGTACAAGGTGATCAGGTTGTCCCACGTGGGGCTCACAGTATCAATCTCCATTTTACAGATGAGGTAACTGAGGCACGGAGAAGTTAAGTGACTTGCCCAAAGTCACACAGCTGACAATTGGTGGAGTAGGGATTTGAACCCGTGACCTCTGACTCCAAAGCCCGTGCTCTTTCCACTGAGCCATGCTATACAACAGAGTTGGCAGAGACACTCCCTGCCCACAACAAGCTTACAGATGCACTTCTTATCCAACTAGGTGAGGAGATTAGAAACTCCATCATCATGAGACCAAATGATATCTTTAATTTTTTATTTAGTGGTGTGAAAAATAATTCAATAATGTCCTTAAAATTAAAATTGAAATCTGATGCCTTTTCCCCTTGTGGTTGAAGTGGTAATACTATACTGTCATGCTTTCCCTTTCTTAGATTGTGAGCCCTGAGGCAAGTCTGATGACCCTGTATCTACCACTATGTTTAACTTGGCACATAGTAAGCATGTAAAACAACCTCTAACTACTGAGCTAAAAAGAAAGACGTCCCTTCACCCCGAGCCTTGTATTGCAGCAAACTCCCTTGGATTTCTTCTGGATATCTAGCCTCGAAGGGAACTACCTGGAAAGGACATCTAATCTACTGCCCTGCCAAGGCAACACTTCACAGAAATGGTTTCAGACAGACCCTATTTTTAAAGGCTCGAGGGAAAGAATGTCAGTTTCCTCAGACTCCCTCAGTATAATAACCCCACTGTGACGTTTACCCAGTTTAAATCCCTTGTACAGTTTAAACTGCAATTTAAGCACATTTCCTCTTTATCCATCATCCTCAATGTAAAACAATTGATACCCATTTAGAGATTTTTACCTTTTACCCACTTAAAGATTCTTCTTTGGTGCCTCTCCACCTTGACCTAATCTTACCCTGGATACATTTGCCAAATGTTTTTAGTACTTGCTCACAGGCCACATTTTCTAAAATTTTAGTCTATCCAGGGATCTGGAATTCTAGTCCCCAAAATTAAGCAGTGGATGGTACAAAATAGGATTACTCCAAATGATTTGGATGGTCAATGAAACTTTAACACCAAGTAAAATATGGATTTTGTTTTCACTGAATAGTGAAGATGATTGGTAGAAGATGATTCTAATAAAAAGGTATCTATATATATCCAATTAAATTAGCCTGAGTTTGTCAGCAATGTATATATGTGTGTGTGTGTGTGTGTGTGTGTGTGTATGTTTTAACAAATATTGCATTTGGTAAGCGGTTACAATGTGCCAGACACTGTTCCAAGCACTGAGGTAGATGCAAGCTAAACAGGTTGGACACAGTCTGTGTCTTACATGGGGCTCACAGTCTTAATCCCCATTTTACAGATGAGATAACCATAAAGTGACTTGCCCAAGGTCACACAGCAGACAAGTGGCAGAGTCAGAATTAGAACCCAGGTCCTTTCGACTCCCAGGTGTCTGTGGATCAAGCAAAAACTCCTCACTCTCGGCTTCAGGGCTCTCCATCACCTCGCCCCCTCCTACCTCACCTCCCTTCTCTCCTTCCACAGCCCAGCCCACACCCTCCACTCCTCTGCCGCTCACCTCCTTACTGTGCCTCATTCTCGCCTGTCCCACCATCAGCCCTCTAATTTACAGTTTAAGTGAAGGTTCATTTAAACCTGCTCTCTCTCCCGGCTCCCTCTCCCTCCCTCCAGGCTCGCTTCTCCTCCTGCCTTCAGGACATCTCCATCTGGATGTCTGCCCGCCACCTAAAACTCAACATGTCCAAGACTGAACTCCTTGTCTTCCCTCCCAAACCCTGCCCTCTCCCTGACTTTCTCATCACTGTTGATGGCACTACCATCCTTCCCGTCTCACAAGCCCGCAACCTTGGTGTCATCCTCGACTCTGCTCTCTCATTCACCCCTCACATCCAAGCCGTCACCAAAACCTGCCAGTCTCAGCTCCGCAACATTGCCAAGATCCGCCCTTTCCTCTCCATCCAAACCGCTACCCTGCTCGTTCAAGCTCTCATCCTATCCCGTCTGGACTACTGCATCAGCTTCCTCTCCGATCTCTCATCCTCCTGTCTCTCCCCACCTCAATCCATACTTCACGCCGCTGCCCAGACTGTCTTTGTCCAAAAGCGCTCTGGGCATGTTACTCCCCTCCTCAAAAATCTCCAGTGGCTACCAATCAACCTATGCATCAGGCAGAAACTCCTCACCCTCAGCTTCAAGGCCCTCCATCACCTCGCCCCCTCCTTCCTCACCTCCCTTCTCTCCTTCTACAGCCCAGCCCGCACCCTCCGCTCCTCTGCCGCTAATCTCCTCACCGTGCCTCGTTCTCGCCTGTCCCGCCGTCGAACCCCGGCCCACGTCATCCCCCTGGCCTGGAATGCCCTCCCTCCCCACATCCGCCAAGCTAGCTCTCTTCCTCCCTTCAAGGCCCTACTGAGAGCTCACCTCCTCCAGGAGACCATCCCAGACTGAGCCCCCTCCTTCTTCTCCCCCTCCTCCCCCTCCCCATCCCCCCCGCCTTACCTCCCTCCCTTCCCCACAGCACCTGTATATATGTATATATGTTTTTACGTATTTATTACTCTATTTTATTTGTACATGTTTATTCTATTTATTTTATTTTGTTAATATGTTTTGTTTTGTTCTCTGTCTCCCCCTTCTAGACTGTGAGCCCACTGTTGGGTAGGGACTGTCTCTATATGTTGCCAACTTGTACTTCCCAAGCGCTTAGTACAGTGCTCTGCACACAGTAAGTGCTCAATAAATACGATTGAATGAATGAAAGAAGGTTCAAGAAATATTTTACTCACTATGGCTTTTGGATGACGGGGGACGTTTTTGGAAACATACTGGCCCTTTTTGTCTGTTGGTTATTGGTTATGATCACTATTTGTTATGTAGGAGTAAATGACTGAGAACATCAAGGCACTGTGCACTTGAAAATAGAGTCCTTTAATTTAGGCCAAGCCATCATCTCTCCTGCCATGCTCTGTTTTTGCCTCTTGACTGGTGAATAACTGATGGCCTTCGCTTAAGAGCCGCCCTGTTCCTCTTGTCTGAATTTGGGTTTGTGGTTACTGCTGTGGGTCCTCACTTTTGGAAAGTAAATTACTCCTCATAGGATTTCATCCTCTAAAGGAGATGGTGAATTAAGGAGATCATTGAAGTGTTGTCACCTTTTTAAGATATCCTCCTTGTCTGTGGTGTGAGTCTAACCATTTATACGAATTGGGGTGTGTGTGTGTGTGTGTGTGTGTGTGTGTGTGTATGTGTGTGTTTGTGTGTCTGGAGGTCCTAGAATCTGTATTGATGCATAGAAAACATAGACTTGGTTTTGGTCTCTAGCATTGGTTTCCTCAGCCTTGATGAGCCATCTCTTGTCCTTCATGTGCCATTTTCTGTATGCCAGGTCTTAAGCTTGGATGAATATTTTTTATTTTCGTCAGGATCATGAGTTACAAAGACTCTGATGATGTATTGCTTGTCTTGCGGCAGGTAATTCTTTGACCTTGGAGCTTCTCAGCAAACCAAGTGGACAGTTCTTTGCTACAGTACCCACAACCTTGATGGCTCTATGATAAATATTGTCTTGTAGCAGAATCCTGTTTACTAGTTGTACTGGTGTAGAGGTGTATGGGGTTTCTTGCTCCGAATCAGCTGCTTTGATGCCATTGCAAAGCCTACCTCTTCCAACAGGCTTTCCCTGATAATAATAATAATAATAATAATAATAATAATAATAATAGTATTTGTTAAGCGCTTACTATGTGCCAAGCACTGTTCTAAGTGCTGGGGTAGATACAAGGAAATCAGGTTATCCCACGTGGGGCTCACAGACTTAATCCCCATTTTACAGTTGAAGGAGCTGAGGCACAGAGAAGTGAAGTGACTTACCCAACGTCACACAGCTGATAAGTGGCAGAGCTGGGATTAGAAACCATGACCTCTGACACCCAAGTCCAGGCTCTTTCCACTAAGCCACGCTGCTTCTCACGCTGATGAATTTCTAGCATCCCAAGTCATATAAACCAGTCAGCCATCTCTAATACTTATGTACTTATACCCAACTTCAGTACTTAGGTACTTATGCTGGACATTCAATTATTTTGTTTTTTTCTGTTTGTAAATATTTGTATGCCTATCTCCATCATTAGTTGTCAGCTCCTTGTAGGCAGGGAATATGCTACCTGCTTGTTTTGTGTTTCTCAAGCACACAGTGGGCCTTTATTACACATTATCAGTGCTATTGTTACTATCAATCAATCAATCAATCAATTGTATTTATTGAGCGCTTACTGTGTGCAGAGCACTGTACTAAGCACTTGGGAAGTACAAGTTGGCAATATATAGAGACAGTCCCTACCCAACAGTGGGCTCACAGTCTAAAAGGGGGAGACAGAGAACAAAACCAAACATACTAACAAAGTAAAATAAATAGAATAGATACGTACAGGTTAAATAAATAAATAAGTACAAACATATATACATATATACAGGTGCTGTGGGGAAGGGAAGGAGGTAAGATGGGGGGATGGAGAGGGGGAGGAGATGCTAGCCTGGAGGGAGGGGGAGAGAGCAGGGGGAGAGATGTAGATTTGGGTGTCATCAGCGTAGAGATGATAGTTGAAGCCGTGGGAGCGAATGAGATCACCAAGGGAGTGCGTGTAGATCGAGAACAGAAGGGGACCAAGCACTGAACCTTGGGGAACCCCCACAGTAAGGGGATGGGAGGGGGAGGAGGAGCCTGCAAAAGAGACTGAGAATGAACGACCGGAGAGATAAGAGGAGAACCAGGAGAGGACGGAGTCTGTGAAGCCAAGGTCAGATAGCGTGTTGAGGAGAAGGGGGTGGTCCACAGTGTTGAAGGCAGCTGAGAGATCGAGGAGGATTAGGACGGAGTATGAGCAGGAGGTCATTGGTGACCTTTGAGAGGGCAGTTTCCATGGAATGTAGGGGACGGAAGGCAGGCTGAAGGGGGTCAAGGAGAGAGTTGGTGTTGAGGAATTCGAGGCAGCGCGTGTAGACAACTCGTTCAAGGAGTTTGGAAAGGAATGGTAGGAGGGATATGGGGCGATAACTAAAAGGTGAGGTGGGGTCAAGAGAGGGTTTTTTTAGGGTTTTTTTAGGGTTTTTTTTACTATTAATAGAACAATGGCTTTGATTAAGAAAACATGGCTTTTTGTAGCAAAACAGTGTGAGGTGTGTTGTATGTTGTGAGTTAGGTCAGAGGATTCCCAATGCTAGTTATACAGCCCAAATATTAAGGAACCTTAAAGTCAGCAAGAACAATAACCAGCACAGATGAAAAAAGGGATATGGTATATCCAACTTTTTATTCTCCATTCCTGCTGTTGCTTTTCAGTGGCTGAATACCAGACTCAGTTTGAACTGAACTTTAGATTTGGCTGTATTTTTTTTCTGGTATTTGTTAAACGCTTACTATGTGGCAGGCACTGGGGTAGATACAAGTGAATCAGGCTGGACACAGTCCCTGTCCTACATAGGGCTCAGAGTCTTTAATCCCCATTTTACAGATGACGTAGTGGAGGCACAGAGAAGTTAAGTGACTTGCCCAAGGTCACACAGCAGACAAGTGTCAGAGTAGGGATTATAACCCAGGTCCTCCGAGTTCCAGGCCCATGTTCTTTTGGGCAATCTCAGAAAAATGGTAGAGCTTCAGGTACCCTGAAATTCTACCGGCCTACCTTTAGAGGAACTGAAAATAGAGCCAACCACACCTTGTCAGGTCAAGTCAGGTGAAGAAAACTCAGCCCAAACTTCTTTAGGTATGAACCTTTCCTGTCTTAAAACCTGAGTGGAGAAATCCTAGTTTCCCAGAATCCCCTGGCCTCCCTCCTGATATCTTGGGGTGTCAACCTCCCCTTCTAGACTGTAAGCTCATTGTTGGCAGGGAACGTGCCTGTTTATTGTCATGTTGTGAGTGCTTAGTACAGTACTGTGGGCACAGTAAGCGCTCAATAAATACGATTGGATGAAAGTAGAGGAATTTTTTTGGCCTTAGTGATTTTTCCCTTAGCCTATCAGATTTTCCACTCAGCCAGACAGGCAGCAGCTCGGAATTCAGATTTGTTCCCAGGAAAGAAAGCCTCAAGAAAAATACTGCTTTAAACCCTGGAGATTTTCTCTTGTGGAGAAAATCCCCCCACCCAGCCCAACCAGCTAGTAGCTGGGAATTCAACATGGTTCCAGATGAGGAAGTCTGAAGCAGCCACTGAGGGGAGACTTAGATCCTCCACATTGGTTTCCCTTGTCCCTTCAGTGCCAAGCAGACACTAGAAAGTCCTAGGGCCCTCGTCTTCACCATCTCAAGGCCCTACTGAGAGCTCACCTCCTCCAGGAGGCCTTCCCAGACTGACCCCCTTCCTTCCTCTCCCCCTCGTCCCCCTCTCCATCCCCCATCTTACCTCCTTCCCTTCCCCACAGCACCTGTATATATGTATACGTGTTTGTACATATTTATTATTCTATTTATTTATTTATTTATTTTACTTGTACATATCTATTCTATTTATTTTATTTTGTTAGTATGTTTGGGTTTGTTCTCTGTCTCCCCCTTTTAGACTGTGAGCCCACTGTTGGGTAGGGACTGTATATGTTGCCAACTTGTACTTCCCAAGTGCTTAGTACAGTGCTCTGCACACAGTAAGTGCTCAATAAATACGATTGATTGATTGATTGATTGATTGATTGATCTCACGCCATAGACTAACAGAGGCCTGCAGTGATCCCTCAGTTGCTTTAAAAATCCCAGTCCTGCTATAGGATGACCAGCAGCTCAACAGGCACAAAGACCCAGAGAGAGACCACTAACAAAGCCAAGTCTAGAGAGGTCACTCACTGTATGCTTTTCACGGTACCTCTAAAGGGACTTCCAACATCAGAGAAGTCCCATTCATCTTCCCCTTTTTAGGTTTTCTTGATTGTCCTTTGACCTGACCTGTGAATGTTCTCAATTCTGGGCATTTACCAGGCATCTCTTTCCATTCAGCTAACATTTTTACTCCTCTGCTTTCCTTGTGCTGCCTTGTCAGGATGGGCACAGGGTAGGCATGTATGTCTGAAGGTCTCTGGAAGTTGGGTTCAATTTCAGGGCCCAATTCTCAGGCTGTTATTTTCCTCTGTAGAACTTCATTGTTTAGCCCAAGTGTCATAATGCAACATGTTCCCATCAATTTGCTGTGCATCGAGTAAATGTATATCCTTATATTGATTCTGGCAGTAATTGGTTTAGGATTTGTTGGGCTGTCAGAGTATCTCTAAGTAGGATGTATGGCATCTGGGGGCCCCAAATGCACATCCTTACAATGGTTGATTTAGCTGAGACACTAAGCTGTCTTGTGACTGAGAAATCCTGGGAGGAAAATAAGATGGAGCTTTAAAAATGAAGATTTCAGCCTTTATATACTTGTTCTGAGTTGAAAACAAATCTTTGGATTCTGTATTTTATCTCTCCCTCCACAAACATATATTCTTGCTTTGCAAAAGGCCGTAGCCAGGAAACAGACATATTTGAATTACAGGCTTCAGGCGTCTTTTAAGATAGCAAAATAAACAAGTGCTCTATAGGGCTTTGCTGATTATGGTAAAGTCTGGAATTTTTTTTTACGGTATTTGTTAAACACTTACTATGTGCCAAACATTGTTCTATGCACCGGGGGAGATACAAGCTAATCAGGTTGGACACTGTCCCTGTCCCACACGAGGCTCACAGTCAAAGTAGGAGGGAGAACAGGTGAACCAAGGCATAGAGAAGTGAAGTGACTTGCCCAAGGTCACACAGCAGACATGTAGCAGAGCCAAGATTAGAAGCTGGGTCCTCTGACTCCCAGGCCCATTCTCTTTCCACTAGGCCATGTTGCTTCCCAATTGGCTTCACAGTGTATGTGATCACCATTGTAATACCGTGGGCACTATATAATTTAGTTTTGTTGCTAACCAGTAAATTGCATTTATTGAGCATCTACTGTGTACAGAAGTTGCCTGAAGCAATGTGGCCTAGTGGAAAGAGCCATGGGCCTGTGATTTTAATCCCAGCTCTCCGGCTTGCCTGCTGTGTGACCTTGGGTAAGTCATATAACTTTTCTTTGCCTCGATTTCCTCATCTATAGAATGGGGATTCAACACCTGTTCTCCTTCCTACTCAGACTGTGAGGCCTATGTGGTTAGAAAAACTGGGTCAGACCTGATTATTTTGTTTCTACCCCAGCATTTAGTACAGTGTTTGGTACACAGTAAATTCTTCCCAAATACCACAATTGTTATTATTACAGAACACTGCACTATGCTCTTGGGAGATGATAATGGTATTTACTAAGCACTTACTATGTGCCAGGCACTGTACTAAGTGCTGGGGTAGATACAAGTGAACCAGGTTGGACACAGTCCCTGTCCCATTTGAGGCTCACAATCTTAATCCCCATTTTACAGATGAGGTAAATGAGGCACAGAAAAGTGAATGGACTTGCCCAATGTCACCCAGCAGACTAGTGGCAGAGCCAGGGTTAGAACTCATGACCTTGTGACTCCCGGGCCCGTGCTCTATCCACTACACCGTACTGCTTCTAATAATAGTAATAATAGTTGTGGTAGTGCTTGGCACATAGTAAGCACTTAACAAATACCATCATTATTATTATTATTATTATTGTTAAATGCTTACTATATGCCAGGTGCTGTACTGAGTGCTAGGGCAGATACAAGGTAGGGGAGATCTGTGGCCTGCTAGATATGGCGGGGGAGGGAGCTTCAGGCGAAGGGTGTGAGCATGGGCAAGAGGTTGGTGATGGTAGTGATGAAAACCAGGCCCCCTGAGTAGGTTGATCTGAGATGAATAAAGTGTGCCAGCTGGTGGTGTAGTGGGAGGAGAGTGGATGAGTAGGAGGTAAAGAGGTTTTTCCTTCCAAAAAAGCAAACCAAGACAAAAAACCCTCCAAGACCATCCTCCAAACCGTGAAGCCACACCTTTCTGAAATAGAGTGACTCTGATAGGAACCAGTGCAAATGAGAAGCAAGGAAGGAGGGATATAATCTACATCGGTGATTTGGGTTTGCATTTTCCTAATTTTTCCAACCCAGCGTGGAACCCATACATATTTAACTTTTTAGTTGCTACCTTTTTCCAGTGCTGGATGATGCGTGGGACCATATGAATATATTAGCCTGCACAGACATGCTTAATCCAATACAGACTAAAACTAATTGACAAGTAATACTTCTAAAAGTCCAAAGCAGCCTTTAAGTGTTCTATTTCAATAAAAGCAATCCATAAGCTGTGACCAGAAAGGTTTTTTTTCCAAACATTACTTTGTAGGTTATATAACATTTACCAGGGGAAATGTTTATGAGGTACTTTAGTTTCTTTATTGGTGTTTTGTATGAGAGTTAATGACCTTGCATAAGGCGGACATAAATTACGTTCATATACCTTCCCCAGAGAAGCATTATGCAAATGCTCTGTGCTGTCCTGGCCTGGGCTTGGGTAGCCAAGGAAAATAAGTTTGGTAGTGGGCATTGCGTTTGGGCACTGAATTCCTTCGGATGATGTCATTTTCAAAATTGAAGAGAATGTTTCATCTTGCTCAGTAGAAACACAGTGAACTGAATTGTATATGTGTAGAGTCTATAATGTGCCTGATTTTAAAATTGACAATCTCCGGAGGTACTGTAAAACAGGAGAGCACCCTTCGGAGGGACGAGTAAGGTCTCTCCACCCGGCCCCTTTCACTGTCCGAATAGAGCATGTTTGTGCTTTAAATCATCAACAGGGTGAGAGCGATTCACTTTACTGCCAGCTCCAGCCCCTTTGAAGGGACTGTCAGTAGGAGACAGCCGCCTCACTTTTGATCTTTTGGGAGGCAGTGCAGAGATGGAGTCTTTGCCTTCTTCTCCTCTCCCCTATTTTAGTAGATGTCTGCTAAGGAGAAGATTGGGGTCAATACATTTTTCTAACATTTTACTGTCCCTAAATTATCCTTTGGTAACTAGTAATAACTGTGGGATTAAGCACGTACTATGGGCTTGGGAGTCAGAGGTTGTGGGTCCTAATGATGATGGCATTTGTTAAGCAATTACTATGTGCAAAGCACTGTTATAAGTGCTGAAATCCCGGCTTCACCACTTATCAGCTGTGTGACTTTGGGCAAGTCACTTAACTTCTCTGTGCCTGTTATCTGTAAAATGGGGATTAAGACTCTGAGCCCCATGTGGGACAACCTAATTACCTTTTATCTACCCCAGCGTTTAGAACAGTGCTTGGCACATAGGAAGCGCTTAACAAATACCATCATGATGTGCCAAGCATTGCGCTGAGTGTTGGCATAGATAAATCAGATCAGACATAGACCCTATCTCAGCTGGGGCTCTCAGTCTATGGGGTGGGGGGAGGGGCAGGCTTTTAATCCCTCATTTTATAGATGAGGAAACTGAGGCACAGAGAAGTTAAAGTGACTTGCCCAAGGTCACAGAGCAGGCAGGTAGCGGAACCGAGATGAGAACCCAGGTTGTCTGAATCTGAGTCCTGTGCTCTTTCAATAAATCATATTTACTGAGTGTTACTGTATGCAGAGCACTGCACTACGTGGTTGGGAGAATACAACAGAGTTGGTAGATGTGTTTACTGCCCCAGAGGAGCCTGCAGTTTGGAGGGCCAGAAAACATTAAAATCATTTATGGATATGTACATAAGTGCTCTGGGGCTGATGGGTGAATATCAAATGCTTAAAGGGTTCAGATCCAAATGCAAGGGTGACACGGAGAGGGAGTAGGGGAAATTAGAGCTTAATCAGGGAAGGCTGCTTGGAGGAGATGTGATCGTAATAAAGCTTCAGATGTGGGGAGAATGATGGTCTGTCAGATGTGAAGGGGAGGGAGGTTGGGGAGATGGGGATGGAGGGAGGTTCCAGGCCACAGGCAGGATTTAGGCAAAGGATCAGTGGTGAGGTTGACATTAGAGGAGCGAAGTGTATGGGCTGCATTGTAGTAAGGAAATCAGTGAGGTAAGATAGGAGGGGACAAGGTGATTGAATGTTCTAAAGCCAATGATAAGGAGTTTCTGTTTGTTGGGCAACCCCTGAGGCTCTTGAGGAGTGGAGAGACATGGACTGAATGGTTTGGTAGACAAATGATCTGGGCAGCAGAACGAAGTACGGACTGGAGTGGGGAGAGACAGGAGGCAGGGAGATCAGCAGGGAAGCTGGTGCAGTAATCAACGGTTTTTATTGAGCACTTACTATGTGCAGAACACTGTACTAATCTCTTGGAGAGTACAGTGCCACAGAATTAGTGGACACGTTCCCTGCCCATAACCAGCCTACAGTCTAGAGGATGAACTTACAGTCTAGGGAACTAGTGTATTGTACAATATGCCATCTATGGAGTTTGCCTGGTGGATTTAAAACAAAAACAGGTGTAACAACAGGAAACATGTGAAATGAGCTGGGAATTATCAGGAAAGAGAGAAAAGAGCTATGTAATCATTTAGAATTTGGGGAGCCATGGGAACATGGAATCTGCCTCAGCATTTATAAAATCATCTGTGAGAGTTGGAATAATAATAATAATAATAATGGCATTTATTAAGCGCTTACTATGTGCAAAGCACTGTTCTAAGTGCTGGGGAGGTTACAAGGTGATCAGGTTGTCCCACAGGGGGCTCACAGTCTTAGTTCCCATTTTACAGATGAGGTAACGGAGGCACAGAGAAGTTAAGTGACTTGCCTGAAGTCACACAGCTGACAATTGGCAGAGCTGGGATTTGAACCCATGACCTTTGAATGAGTAGGAGATGATAAAACATAAAATTGTGATGTCCCAGTATTTGGTAAGGACATAGCTGTGAGCTCTTATGGAGAAAACCTGATGGAAGTTTTCTTCAATCGCTCTTAGTGATCTCTTTCCTATGCTCTCCAGATCAATTATTTCCATATACAGATGAGAAAAACATATGGGGCATGAGGAGTCCAGTCATTTTTTTTAAATATTACTTTCCTCTAAAATAAGCTTCATTTGCAAATTGTGTTCCTTGGCATCATTATGTCCAACTTAGAGGTTTTATAAATAGCTGGAATTGAATGGTTTCAAAGTAACACACCAGAGATACAAATGCAGTGAATCAAAAGTACAAATTGAAAAAATCCAGTGCTTAATTTAACAAATACCATAAAAACAAACCAAAATAACTTCCCAAATAAGAAGAAATACTGAACCCAGTGGGTATGTAAAGCGGTATCTGAATCAAGAATCTGTGCCTCCTTTTTGGCTTTTGCCTTCATGGAACTCAGTTATTTTTCTCCAGCTCTAGGTGGCTCAGTGTCCACCAGAACCATCAAGGGGAGATTAGCCTCCTTCTACCTTCTTCTTGTATTCTCACAGAGAATCCAAGCTCCCTTTTGTCCACACCTGGAAAAATCAGAGACCAATATAGTGCCCCCTGAAGGTGTTGTCCCTATTACACGGCTTCAGGTGGCTGCTGAGATTCTCAAACTCTTGTTCACACAAAATGTTGGTTTACTGGAAAAGGCCTTTGCAAAATTACAGTGAAGCTAATGACTGTAACCTGGACAGAACCTTGGAAGCATGATAATCAGTGTCATCCCCAGCATTTCCCTAGATATGTGCTATTAGTCTCAACTGCATTCTGGCTGTTGGGCAGAGGGGACGATCTTCTCCCCACTACCCATGTAAAATCCCTCCCCGACTTCTTTCACTGCCAGCCTCCTGCTGTGGTTTCTCCGGCAGCCAGGTGACAGCATAGATTTTTTTTTTTCCCTGAGTTTGCCTAGATCTGCTAGGGATTCGCTTGACTAAATTCAGATATGTCACATGTCCTCCTATGGCAGCTGAACTTGGGCTCTGAAATCCCATTACAACACCCAAAGAACTTCATGCATCTCATCCAACAACTGAATTGCTCATCTAACAAACTGATTACTAACCAGGTCTGATTCAAACAGGTGAAATGGAAGTTAAAAGTTCTGAATTCCATTACCAATCACCTGAGTCTTCCTAACTCATTATTATAATGTTGCTATTATTTTCCTATTTGCCTACTAGACCATGCTTTGGCTGTAGCATGCCACTGTTCAGCTTCATGTCAACTTTATTCACTTACCGTCTTCTGATGAAGATAAAATTCTTTTGCATAAAAGCTGCTAAGCAAAAGCCTGTGCTGTTTATTGGCAAGGGAATATTTAATAGCTTTTTAATTCACTTAAAGAAAATGGGAGCAGTGACTCACATGCAATCATTGCCAGATATATTGTTAATTACTTGATAAAGATTCTACATGATGCCTTTTTTTAAATGTAATTGTGGGCTCTCTAGTGGCTGAGTTGCCGGTCCGTTTTTCCAGTTCTCTCTCTGCACATCGAGATTGTCAGAAGCCAAGAAGAGGGCTTTTGTTTTATTGAATTAGGAACCAATTTTGGTAAAATGTATTAAACTTATTAAATTAGCATGTCATCTTTGCCTGTCCTCCATTTAAGGGCCTCCTGGTATGTACGTTATTGAACCCATTCTTCACATCTTATAACTGACATGCCTTATTTACCTTTGACATGGGATTGCTTAATATTTCAAGTAGCAAGTTAGTTGAATCAGTGGCTGTGTCTTAATTGGGCCAGGCATTTTTTTTAACTGAGTGTGAAAAGGGCAAACCTACTTTCAAGCACCAGGTTACCATGTGTAGGGATTGTGCGTGCAGTCTGGACTGAGGTTTAGTGGGCCTGCCCCTTGAGCCCCGATTCTATCAGATCCACCTGGGTAAATAAAATGGAGTGAAGCATCTTGGGAAAGAACAAGATATAATTTCTGTCCTCAAGGAGATTGCTGTCTAGGGAAAGCAAAAGAATGAGGGAGAAAGATATAAGTGCATACTGGTTGAAAAGTTCTCCTAGTTATATGAGCTCCGATGTCATATGGGGCAGTAGAAACAAGCCTATTGGTGAGTTAATGGGAAGGCAACTATTCGAAAGAATCTCACATGCTTTTATTCATTTTGTAATTTTTAATCATCTTTTTTTAAATAAGGAATGATATTTTCCAAAGGGCCTTTTATTCTTAGAATTAGAGGCATTGACAGCAATTAATAGTTTCTCACAACAGTCCCAAAATCAGAATTATTCCTAAAATAAGAAGGCATACTTTGGGAAAGTATTACCAGTCATTAGCCCATTGCTTATTCAGGTGTTCAGATTTCATACCTCTATTATGGCCCTACAGGGGCCTGAGGAACCTGCTTTTAGATGCCTCGCCCACCGTCTTTTCCCTATTCTCTGAGCTCATCCTTCTTCTAATAAGAATGGAGCCATCTGGGAGAGATCCAGAAGAGAAAGGGAAATGGCTATACTGACTCCCATTTTTCAGCATGGGAAGGGTCTTGGAGAGATGATTTCTTTTTTCCTCCATGCGCTCACAGCAGAAAAACCAGAATTGGAGTTCATGAGTTTCTAGCAGCTTTCTCTGATGGAACCGGATGCCTTTCAGAAGCACCTCACACATCCAAGTCCAGTATTTACATTGCATTGCACTCTTAACGGGTTTGCTCTTAACCATTGGTGTATGAACACTGCTCCCCAGCAAATGGCAAGAATCCAGAAAAGGTGTGCTTCTGTATTTTCATGGACACAGTGTTCAAGAGATTCTCTCTGACATCTCTACCCATTCTTGCCATCAGTCATATCATGCACCCAGAATTTGAATATTCCCCTGCCCCAACAACTCTGATAAATGAACCATCATTTCCAGTAATAACCTTTAAAAGTTTGAGTCTTAACATTATGCCAAGTGAAATAATTGATCACAGCATGCATATGATGGAGCCCTTATTTACCAGTAAATACAATTAATCTATATTATCTCAATCTTTGTATTCGTATGGGCTGCTGTGATTGATTAGGCACTGGACACCTCTTACCAACTAAAGAAAGACAAAGTAAACTAGTAATAGAGTTGTGATAACTGCTGTGGTAGCTTCTGGCAAACTCATAAGTCATGTTTATTCTCTAATACAGCCAATAATATTGAGAAATTATTGTCAAAAAACTTTGCTGTTCAGAACACATCCATCAGAAAAACTTGATATCAGCTTCAGTTTCCTCAGTTACCTCCTCTGTAAAATAGGGATTAAGACTGTGAGCCCTACATGGGACAGGGACTGTGTCCACCCCGATTTGCTTATATCCACCTCAGTGCTTAGTTCAGCCTGGCATATAGTAAGTGCTTAACAAATACTGCTATTATTATTATTTATAAGTGTGTGTTTTTTTCTTTGTCCCAGTAAAGTGAGAGAATAAAATGTGGCCTTCACTTTTCTCCTGGTAGATCATTGTTTTCCCTTCATCAGTCAGTGGTATTTATTGAGCATTTACTGTTTGCAGAGCACTGTACTAAGCGCTTGGCAAAGTACAGTACAATAGAGTTGGTAGATATGATCTCTGCCCACTAAGAGCTTAGCTGACTATGGTGCTTTTCATAAGAGGTGTATGTGATACCTTAATAATAAGTCATTCTTTAATTGACCTTCTGCAGGATAGGGATAAAGGTACACCTACTACTGTGAAATAGGTGTCAGACTGTGGAGCATGTAGAGCAATATGCTGTTATGTTGGATCGTGAATGAATAGCAAGGCTGTCCAGTTTGTCTTATCTGATCCCAATTACACTGTGGTTTAATTTAGTAAAAAAATTGAGTGGAATGAACATCAATAAGAATTCTCTCAGGCCATTTGCAAAACTTTAATAGAAGGTTTGGTGAGTGAACAACTCTCAAGAAATTTCTCTATTGCATAAAGATAGTTGTTGGAAAAAATGTGCTGGCCTTTATGTTGAGCCATGTATAGAATGCACATTCTCAACAGGAAATAACTTTGGGGCTCTGCAGCTATTCATGAGACACTCCAAAAAGTTACACTCCGAGTCTCACTAATGAGAATTGCATCTGTGTAGTAGTTTTAGGGCAGCACATACCAAATGTTCCTGTGGCACCTCTGCACATCAAAATTGAGAGTGCAGAGAAGCTGAACCAGCACAGATCTTGAAGGAAGAGAATTGGGCCAGTGTGGTGGAATTAACCTGTGAGACGCTCTTGGAGAGAGTCTGGGTCAGGCTAGAGGAATCAGAGAAGTGGTCTCTGAGTCTTATTGTAAAGAAGAGGGTTGGGGAGGAATATCCATGGTTCCCTGGGAAGAGAAGGCTGGAATTGGCAGGTTTCCTTGATTTCCCCCTGCCCCCCTTCCAAATTTTCCTGAAGTGACAGTTGGAAGGTTGAAGGTGGGGAGAGGATTGAAAATTAGAGAACTGTAAAAGTAGGTTCGATATGTCTTCATCCTAAGGGCAGTGACACTAGAGCTGCCGATAGGTTGGATTGGAGAGACAGAACTGGAAGAGAGTGTTGATCACAGTATTACCACTGCAGCTGTAGCAGATTTCAGTCTGAAACTTGTGAAGTGGCCCAATTCAGAGGGACCAGGGAATAGTTACTACTAAGGGCAATCCATTGTATTTTGTAGTAAGGAGGAGATATTAATAGAGTTTAATAGTCAGACCTTTTCCAAGCTCCTGGCCTCAAGGATGGTGGTTTGAACCTATTTAATTGGATTGCCCCCAATAAAATCCTATTTCACACAAAAGCTTTTATTGGACACCTGGTGCCAGTGTCTAGATTAGAAATTTTATTCCTAAACAGCACCTTGTCATCAGTTTTATCTAATATAATATCCTCTCTCTACCCCCAATCCTTATCCATTTAACACCCAATTACAGTGCTGACTGTTTAATATCTTGGACAGCAGAAGAATATTTTAGAAACTCATTCTGGGGTAAATAAGTGGGATGTCACTGTCTTCGTGAAAACACATTGGATTTCTGATATAACAAGTGTTTGCAGGAGGAATGGTATTTTTTTTTGTCAAGATGCCTGTCTTGTTTATCTAGGTAATGTGCAGGCAGAGGTGTCTATTCATTTTTCAAGTCTCTCATTACAAAGCCCATTTTGAACCTCTCCCCAGTGACCATTCAGATGGTGATTAAGCTTTCAAAGGAGACCATTCATTGATCTTATGTTTGATAAATGTCAACAGGTGCTTGCTTCTGGCTAAACCACTTCTGTAGATGAGTCCCCTGTTGTGTTCAGGAGAGAATTGTTAAACTTCATATTTTGTTGAAGCAAGCCAAGTGTGGGAGCAAACTTTATGTTTCATTTGTGAGAGGTGAAGCTCATAAATGGATTCTGTTAATTGCCTCCACGATTTTTAAATCTGACCAGTAGGAGAGATGACCTTTTCCCATTGGGAAATGGAAAAAGTACAGGTTTGATTATTTAAAAAGGAGTTCTTTTTTGAAGATGATCTGTTCTTGGATGTATAGTGCTTAGGGTCACAAGTGTCTACTTTTCATTGTGAGGGTGGGGACAAGGAAGGGCAGGAATTTTAGAGGGGCTGAGGACTAGGAAGAGACAGGCTTCAGCAAGCCATTAGGTTAGAAAACCCCATTTTTTGGTCTTTTTATTCCTCTTTGGAGACATTCAGGACAGGTGTACTAAACCACATCTCTGCCAAGAGGCCTTCCCTGACTAAACCCTCATGTTTTAATAATAATAATTTTGGTATTTGTTAAGTGCTTACTATGTACAAAGCAGTGTTCTAAGCGCTGGGGAGGATACAAGGTGATCAGGTTGTCCCATGTGGGGCTCACAGTCTTAATCCCCATTTTCCAGATGAGGTAACTGAGGCACAGAGAAGTTAAGTGACTTGCCCAAAGTCACACAGCTAACAAGCAGCAGAGCTGGGATTTGAACCCACAACCTCTGACTCCCAAGCCCATTCCCATTTTTTCCCATTCGCCCTCCAGTCTGCATAGCCTATGCACTTGGATCTGTACCTTTTAAGCACTTGATATTCACCCCAACCCTAACCCCACAACACTTATATACATATTCTTGTACTCTGCCATTCCCCTATTTGTAACTTATTTTAATATCAGTCTCCCCCTCTAGGCTGTGAGCTCCTTGTGGGCAGGGATCCTGTCTACCAGCTCCATGATACTGTACTCGTCCAAGCATTTAATACAGTGCTCTCACACACAGTAAGCCCTCAGTAAATACCATTGATTGAGGTCTTTTCAGAGACCTGGGATGAGCAAGTCCAGGAGTCCGTGGAGTGGACACCATGTTTAGGTTAGCAAATTAAGTATTATCCTCATCATCATCAGTCGTATTTATTGAGCACTTACTATGTGCAGAGCACTGTACTAAGCGCTTGGGAAGTACAAATTGGCAACATATAGAGACAGTCCCTACCCAACAGTGGGCTCACAGTCTAAAAGGGGGAGACAGAGAACAAAACCAAACATACTAACAAAATAAAATAAATAGAATAGATATGTACAAGTAAAATAAATAAATAAATAAATAAATAGAGTAATAAATATGTACAAACACATATACATATATACAGGTGGGGAAGGGAAGGAGGTAAGATGGGGGGATGGAGAGGGGGACGAGGGGGAGAAGAAGGAAGGGGCTCAGTCTGGGAAGGCCTCCTGGAGGAGGTGAGCTCTCAGTAGGGCCTTGAAGGGAGGAAGAGAGCTAGCTTGGCGGATGGGCAGAGGGAGGGCATTCCAGGCCCGGGGATGACGTGGGTCGGGGGTCGATGGCGGGACAGGTGAGAACGAGGTATTGTGAGGAGATTAGCGGCGGAGGAGCGGAGGGTGCGGGCTGGGCTGTAGAAGGAGAGAAGGGAGGTGAGGTAGGGGGGGGCGAGGTGATGGAGAGCCTTGAAGCCCAGGGTGAGGAGTTTCTGCCTGATGCGCAGATTGATTGGTAGCCACTGGAGATTTTTGAGGAGGGGAGTAATATGCCCAGAGCGTTTCTGGACAAAGATAATCCGGATAGCAGCATGAAGTATGGATTGAAGTGGAGAGAGACACGAGGATGGGAGATCAGAGAGAAGGCTGATGCAGTAGTCCAGACGGGATAGGATGAGAACTTGAATGAGCAGGGTAGCGGTATGGATGGAGAGGAAAGGGCGGATCTTGGCAATGTTGCAGAGCTGAGACCGGCAGGTTTTGGTGACGGCTTGGATGTGAGGGGTGAATGAGAGAGCGGAGTCGAGGATGACACCAAGGTTGCGGGCTTGTGAGACGGGAAGGATCGTAGTGCCGTCAACGGAGATGGGAAAGTCAGGGAGAGGACAAGGTTTGGGAGGGAAGACAAGGAGTTCAGTCTTGGACATGTTGAGTTTTAGGTGGCGGGCAGACATCCAGATGGAGATGTCCTGAAGGCAGGAGGAGATGTGAGCCTGGAGGGAGGGGGAGAGAGCAGGGGCAGAGATGTAGATCTGGGTGTCATCAGCGTAGAGATGATAGTTGAAGCTGTGGGAGTGAATGAGGTCACCAAGGGAGTGTGTGTAGATTGAGAACAGAAGGGGACCAAGCACTGAACCTTGGGGAACCCCCACAGTAAGAGGATGGGAGGGGGAGGAGGAGCCTGCAAAAGAGACTGAGAAAGAACGACCGGAGAGATAAGAGGAGAACCAGGAGAGGACAGAGTCTGTGAAGCCAAGGTCAGATAGCGTGTTGAGGAGAAGGGGGTGGTCCACAGTGTCAAAGGCAGCTGAGAGGTCGAGGAGGATTAGGACAGAGTATGAGCCGTTGGATTTGGCAAGCAGGAGGTCATTGGTGACCTTTGAGAGGGCAGTTTCCCTGGAATGTAGGGGACGGAAGCCAGACTGGAGGGGGTCGAGGAGAGAGTTGTTGTTGAGGAATTCTAGGCAGCGCGTGTAGACAACTCGTTCAAGGAGTTTGGAAAGGAATGGTAGGAGGGATATGGGGCGATAACTAGAAGGTGAGGTGGGGTCAAGAGAGGGTTTTTTTAGGATGGGAGAGACATGGGCATGTTTGAAGGCAGAGGGGAAGGAACCAGTGGAGAGTGAGCGGTTGAAGATGGAAGTTAAGGAGGGGAGAAGGGATGGAGCGAGAGATTTCATGAGATGAGAGGGAATGGGGTCAGAAGCACAGGTGGCCGGAGTAGCACTTGAGAGGAGGGAGGAGAGCTCCTCTGAGGATACTGCTGGGAAGGATGGGAGAGTAGCAGAGAGTATTGAGAGCCGGGGGGTTGGAGAAGGCGGGGAAGAGACTTTGGGGAGGTCAGACCTGATGGATTTAATTTTGTTAATGAAGTAGGAGGCCAGATCGTTGGGGGTGAGGGAAGGAGGAGGGGGAGGAACCGGGGGCCTGAGAAGGGAGTTGAATGTACGGAAGAGCTGGCGGGGGTGATGGGCATGGGTGTCAATAAGAGAGGAGAAATAGTTTTGTCTGGCAGAAGAGAGGGCTGAGTGTTAGCTTATTAACATTATATCAGTATCTCTTTATGTGAAAAAGTAAGTGTGAGTGCTTATTTCTAGAACCCAGGAACCCAAGCCAAATTATCCGTGAAAGCATTTCTTATGTAAACCACTCAAATTGCTATTTTAGTATCAGTATCAGTCTCAACCAAAATCAGGCAGTGCTGAGAAATAGAAAAGGTATGTTTTTCCTAACCCAGTGAGACTTCAATTAGCAGCCAATATACCTGTTATATATCATCATCTTGATTGTCATACTCATCATCAGTTCCAATTTTCTAAGTTCGTGGCCCTGTACGGATTGTTTTAGGGGGAAAAAACAAGCATCATCAGTCAGTGAAAGATGTAGGAATCATGGCAAATGAAAATTATTCATTGAACCTGTACATTCACATCCTGCCCGTAAGGTGATATAAGGCTTTTATCCTGAAGAGGCTTTCCTGGTTGGGGATATAGGCAGGCAAGCCCATTGTTGGGTAGGGACCATCTCTATATGTTGCCGACTTGTACTTCCCAAGCGCTTAGTACAGTGCTCTTCACACAGTAAGTGCTCATTAAATACGATTGAATGAATGAAGGCAAGGTGTCCAACTGCCCTGAAATAGGCAAGACAGTCTTAATTTTGGGGTACTGACCCACCACCTGATAAATGACTGTGGAGACTGGCCAAAGTCCGATTTGAAAGTTATCCACCTGGGCAGTGGGTAAGTGGAGCAACCCCCCGGCTCTCAACGCTCTCCGCTACTCTCCCATCCTTCCCAGCAGTATCCTCAGAGGAGCTCTCCTCCCTCCTCTCAAGTGCTACTCCGGCCACCTTCTGACCCCATTCCCTCTCATCTCATGAAATCTCGCACTCCGTCCCTTCTCCCCTCCTTAACTTCCATCTTCAACCGCTCACTCTCCACTGGTTCCTTCCCCTCTGCCTTCAAACATGCCCATGTCTCTCCCATCCTAAAAAAACCCTCTCTTGACCCCACCTCACCTTCTAGGTATTGCCCCATCTCCCTCTTACCATTCCTTTCCAAACTCCTTGAACGAGTCATCTACACGCGCTGCCTCGAATTCCTCAACACCAACTCTCTCCTCGACCCCCTCCACTCTGGCTTCCGTCCCCTACATTCCATGGAAACTGCCCTCTCAAAGGTCACCAATGACCTCCTGCTTGCCAAATCCAACGCTCATACTCTATCCTAATCCTCCTCGACCTCTCAGCTGCCTTTGACACTGTGGACCACCCCCTTCTCCTCAACACACTATCCAACCTTGGCTTCACAGACTCCGTCCTCTCCTGGTTCTCCTCTTATCTCTCCGGTTGTTCATTCTCAGTCTCGTTTGCAGGCTCCTCCTCCCATCCCCTTACTGTAGGGGTTCCTCAAGGTTCAGTTCTTGGTCCCCTTCTGTTCTCGATCTACACTCACTCCCTTGGTGACCTCATTCGCTCCCACGGCTTCAACTATCATCTCTATGCTGATGACACCCAAATCTACATCTCTGCCCCTGCTCTCTCTCCCTCCCTCCAGGCTCGCATCTCCTCCTGCCTTCAGGACATCTCCATCTGGATGTCTGCCCGCCACCTAAAACTCAACATGTCCAAGACTGCACTCCTTGTCTTCCCTCCCAAACCCTGCCCTCTCCCTGACTTTCCCATCACTGTTGACAGCACTACCATCCTCCCCGTCTCACAAGCCCGCAACCTTGGTGTCATCCTCAACTCCGCTCTCTTGTTCACCCCTCAAATCCAAGCCGTCACCAAAACCTGCCGGTCTCACCTTCACAACATCGCCAAGATCCACCCTTTCCTCTCCATCCAAACCTCTACCCTGCTCATTCAAGCTCTCATCCTATCCCGTCTGGACTACTGCATCAGCTTCCTCTCCGATCTCTCATCCTCCTGTCTCTCCCCACCTCAATCCATACTTCACGCTGCTGCCCGGATTGTCTTTGTCCAGAAACGCTCTGGGCATGTTACTCCCCTGCTCAAAAATCTCCAGTGGCTACCAATCAACCTATGCATCAGACAGAAACTCCTCACCCTCGGCTTCAAGGCTGTCCATCACCTCGCCCCCTCCTACCTCACCTCCCTTCTCTCCTTCTACAGCCCAGCCCGCACCCTCCACTCCTCTGCTGCTAATCTCCTCACCGTGCCTCATTCTCGCCTGTCCTGCCATTGACCCCCGGCCCACATCATCCCCCTGGCCTGGAATGCCCTCCCTCCCCACATCCGCCAAGCTAGCTCTCTTCCTCCCTTCAAGGCCCTACTGAGAACTCACCTCCTCCAGGAGGCCTTCCCAGACTGAACCCCCTCCTTCTTCTCCCCCTCCTCCCCCTCTGCATCCCCCCCTCCTTACCCCCTTCCCTTCCCCACAGCACCTGTATATATGTATATATGTTGTATGTATTTATTACTCTATTTTACTTGTACATATTCTATTTATTTTATTTTGTTAATATGTTTTGTTTTGTTCTCTGTCTCCCCCTTCTAGACTGTGAGCCCACTGTTGGGTAGGGACCGTCTCTATATGTTGCCAATTTGTACTTCCCAAGCACTTAGTACAGTGCTCTGCACACAGTAAGCGCTCAATAAATACAATTGAATGAATGAATGAATGAGCAAAGAGGTGGCTGCTTAACCTCCTTTAATTCCCTCTCCTCTGTTGTTGCCACCATAGCCGCAACCCTCTTCACCACAGCTATTTTGACCACTTCTGGGCTTATTTCCTGAAAGTTTGGGGCATTTCCAGAAATGAGACAGAGCAGCGTGGGAAAGTTTCAGAACCAGCCAGCTTGTACCACTCTTGCAGGGCAGCCACCACTCTAGTGGGTCCCCTCTAGCCTCGGACAGGCCAGGGCTTGGAGCTGTGGCAAACATTGCAGCAGTACCTATGCCAGAGACTGAGAGCAACCTGGGAACCTGGGTTTGGGCAAAAATGGGAAGCAGGAAAGGAAATCACTGCCTGCACGGAGGTCTTGCCAACAGGTTAATTATTGTCTGGAAACGCTTAATTAGATCATTTGGAATATTCTGAATCGTAGGGTGTGTAATTGAATTTTATTTTTGGAGTAATTTTGAAACACTGTTCAATGACATTCAGGTTTGTTTAAGAAAATGAGGAGCTATGGCTCTTTGTGTATAATGCTAATATTCCCCACATGACCATACCTGACCCAAGAATGAGTGGCTAGACCCAGCTAAATTTATTCTTGTAAACTGCAGTTCTTTAGAATTCTATTCCATGATTTTACTTTGTAAAGAAGTACTACAATCTGAGCTTTATCTTGAGGATTTTTACTCTCTGTTTCAGAGGGACTCTTCAATTTACAGCAGTGTAGCAGATGTGCTGGAAAGCACTTCATTTTTGAAATACTAAATACAATGCCAACCTTGTTCACAAATGGAAGAGCCTCAGGAATTTGGAACAACCTCAGTCTATTTACTCTTGTGATTTCTGTTTGGTTGCATTCCTTAAATGTGGGAATCTTTGCACACTTATATTTCATACAACTATCTAGAGATGTCAGGTATTTTAGCTAGTTCTGTTATTGACGTTTCTCAATGATCATCTCAGTGTGTTATACCCACAGTCTCTCATTGGTCCTCATGGGTAAGGATCTTGCCTTCTACCTTTATTGTAGTCTCCTAGGTGCTTTGAATATTTCTCTGTACCCAGTAGGCACTCAATAAATTTTTTTGATTGGTTTTTGATATTTCTTACCAATATTCTGATCCTTATTGTTTCTGTTTTGCATCCATGATAGTTGGATCATTTTTGCAGCCAATTCTTAAAGTAGAGTAACCTCTGGATCCAGATTCATTGTATTTCAAACTCACTGAAGGCATTGAATTTTTCTTCAGTAACTTTGAATGCCATCATTATTATTTGAATGTTTTGTCCCAATTTTCTTAAAAAACATTCATGTCAATAGTCCCTCTAAATGAGTGTTTTTGGTCATTCTTTCAGGCATACATTTGACACTTTCTCAAAAGTGTTTTTTTCTTATTTAAAACTTGAAGAGGCTAATTTTTATGAGTTGGGCTTTATGCATTCAAAATAATAGGCTCCTAAAGAGAAAAAGATGAATTTTAGATTAACTGTCACAAGTACTCATTTAATTTGTTAAATAATGACAGCTAACATGAGAGGGGAGGAGGATTGAAATCTCACATCTGGAATAAGTCATACTCCCCTATGTCAGTAAATGGTGTATTGTAAGTATATTCAGTATTGAGGTTGTCAAGTCCTTAAGACCTGAGCTGTCTCTTGAGAATTTTTAGTTTGTTTCAAAGGGGCTTCTCATATTAAAAAAAAACCCACAAATAGCATCTTAAAGCCCATCTGCTTGAAGGTATTTCTAATTAGTCTGCATGGATATTATTCTGCTTCTGCTGCTGATTCTGTACTGCTTTGAAACAAGCAGCATTAACACATGGTGCTTCTATTTTTAAAAATAATAGAATCCAATATCGTGCTTCCAACCTGTTAACAAAAGGGTTATGAGAATTACTTAATAAGGCATTGTGTTTTGACTCCATGGATGAAAATAATAAGCAAGTCCAAAGTACTACTGCTTTTCCTCTGATAATACCCAACATTAAAGTCTCCAACATCTGCTTTCATTTATTATCCCATGGCAGAAGGAGTGTGTTGTAAGACTTCAGGGTCATGAACCACCCCATTTATTTGTTGCTTCATTTCACAGCTTGCTCTTTTTTTAATTCCTTAAGGTTCGTCTTCCCCCTGCCCCCACTTGACTTGGTAAAAGTGACTTTTCTCAGGGCCTAGGATGGATAGACTTCATGCTGATTATCTTTTGTGTAGTGTACCCCAATCATCTAATCTTGAAAGTGAGCAGCATTGCTATAATAACAGCCTTCATTCCATGTTCTTTCCGTAAATGAGGTGTGGATTGGAAGAAATTATAGACCTAGCTTGTTTTAATGCAGACATCCTTCTTCCAGACCCAATTTAAAAAATGAAGATGGAATACAAGAGGATATTCGTATTATTAGGTAGTAAATTTGCTTTAATATATAAACTCTGGGTAGAAATACTATTTGGTGACCTTAATTCACTTTACCTTTTTAATAAACAGGATAATTATGAGTCTTCAGATGGGTTGTAATTACATTTTCACATTGAATTGTGTTAATGATAATTTGTTTTGGAAATATCTCCCTTTTCACATGCATCATCTTTATAACCAAAATGTAAAACCATTTTCTACTTTAGTTGTTTATGTTGCATTTGAATGTTCCTTTAATATTCAAGGACCAATGTCATTACTCCCTCTTGTGAGGTGGAAGGGAAAAAGAATCTTATGGTCAATTCTTGTCTTAACAGATACCACTAGTTCTACCCTTTTTGGGTTTAAACTGAAAGCTTTTTTGTGTCTTTGTGTGCTCCCAAACTAAACTGAAGCCATTTCAGTTTTCAAGTTTTCAGATTAAAACCATCACAAATCAAGGGTCCTGACTCTTTTAAACAAGAGTTTACCCTATTAAAATGAATTGAGACTGAGGAATCTCAAATGTTTCAGATATGAAAGTTCCACCATATTTCTGAGACCTTCAGATCTTTATTCTTCCATGGTTTTGCTCAGTACCTTTAGTATTCTAATTTATTCCTCTGTGACCCTAGATTGTCTTCAGTGTAGGTGCATTTCCATTCACAGTAAATACAATTAGAGACAATGGCAAGATCGTTGGGTGGAGCTGGTGAGCCTGATTAGGTGTGAAAAGTGAGAAATCTAGAGAGGTAAAGTTTGCATGGGAATATTGCATAAAGAGCACTGGCCTTGAGTTCGTGGGGGTGGGGTGGGGGGAGAGCATTGGGTTAGGATTGCAGTCTATATTCAAAGATATTGTTAGTGATGAAGTATGTGGGTGTGTCCAAAAAGAGTGCTGCATCCCAAGCCCCCATTCCCACTATGTATGTGTGTTAAATTGATTTCTGGCTGCACACATGCAGTGTCTGTTGGGTTATTAGTCTTGGCCCTAGAAAGTTAAAACCCACTAGAAGCAGTCCTTTGAGCTTGTTTGGAGTGAGTGAGGTAGGCGATTTTTAGGGCTCTTTTTTTAAAAAAAAAAAAAAAAAACACCAAACAAAACACAACTCCAGTCCCATTCAGGATGAGCAGTTTGTATCTAAATGAGGCTACTCAGGCACCCTGGGGGTATCACTGAACACAGCTGCTGCTGCCTTTTTAGTGATCGAACTACCAATATCCATGATTGCCTACTAGGAGCAGACTTCTGTTTAGGGGGAGGGGTTATCCAATTGTCAGTGTATGTGTAGCATTTGTGTATACTCGTTTATGTGTCTGTATGTGTGCATACACACAGACTCACTTTGTATTAGAAGACGATGGTTCTGATGGTGAGCCTTGAACCGTGTAAGCAGGCATTACTGAAAAGGCCTATGTCTGACAATCCATTCCACACCATGTGCTTGTAAAATGGTAGTTTCCTGCATTGATGCACTGTACCTACATACTGTGCCGCAATTTGTCTCTTTCGAAGCTGACCCCTTGCCCATGTCATCCCTCTGGCCTTGGAACTCCCTCCCCCTTCATATATGACAGACCATTACTCTCCCCATCTTCAAAGCCCCACTGAAACCTTATCTTCTCCAGGAAACCTTTCTTGACAGACCTCTCATCTTCCCATTCTCCCCCCCTTATGCATCGCCTGTGAGTCCATACCCCCTAAACACTTGAATACTCACCCCATCCCCAGCCACATAACACTTATGCACATCTTTATGCTAGATTACTGTATCATCCTCCTCTCTGACCTTCCTGCCTCCTATCTCTCCATGTTTCCCCTCCTCAAGAACCTCCAGTGATTGACCATCCACCTCCGCCTCAAATAAAAACTCCTTACCATAGGCTTTAAAGCACTCCGTCACCTTGCCCCCTCCTACCTCACCTTGCTATTCTCATACTACAACCCAGCCTACACACTTTGCTTCTCTATAATGCTGACCTTCTTATTGTACCTCAATCTCCTCTAGCTCACAGCTGACCTCTTGCCCACTTCCTTCCTGTATGTCCACGTTCAATTGCTTTCACCACAGGCACTCGGAGTCGGAACTCCCTGGCTGTGGTATGCAAAAACAGACCTTTTAGTATATCAATCCCCAATATATATTCGGGAATAGGGGATATACATATGGTATACTCCTTTGGGGGTAACCGTCCTATTTCCAAGAGCAGTTGTACACGTTTGACCCTTATTGCTTTACCACCATAACCATCCATCACGGCTGGGGGACCTGGAAACTGCTCTGGGTTACCGTGTATTAAAGAGCACTCTGCTCCTGTATCTACTACGGCTAAAGCACGTTGTATATTACTAGAGGACCAATATATTGCCAACTCAAGATGACGCCTCCGGTCCCTGCCCGAGTCTGCAAGGCGGGTTCCTCGGCCCTCCCCTCAGTCAAACTGGAGTTGCCGTTCGTCAGTATCCGCTGCTCCCATCTCTACTGGCATCTCTGGTGGCAGGAGGAAATCTTGGAGAGCGACTGTACGGACGCGTGTCGGTTTCCTAGGGGTTTCTCTGCCCTGTTGTCTCAATCGCGATGGTCGAAAAAATTGCTCCGATTTCAATTGCTGCCAAAATTCTAAAAGAATTCTGTTGGACTTCCTGTTTAACTTTTCCTTATCCACCCCAGCCTCAATGAGATCCACTCACATCTGTGCGCGGGAGACCTTTATGGGGCCTCTAAGGGATCGCCGTTCGACCGTGGTGCACACTCCCTTCCGTTTACGTACCGCCTCCGCTTCGCCCAAATCAGCTATCGTCCGCATTATGGTATTTATCGGTTGCCCTACATAAGGGGCCAATATAGCTACCAAAGAGCCAAAATACTGGTCCGGGGTGGACTGCAGGATATGATCCATCATCCCTGCTGTAAAATGCTCATCATCTGGGCCATGAGCGGCGATATTGTACATGGCATTTCGCATACCCAACTCCCACAGAATTTGCTGTAACTCTGCGTATGACTGCCAGTGGCTCGGAGTAAATGGTAAATCCCCTTGATTCGGCCACACATTACGGGCTGCTGCCATAATCCACTCCAATAGGGAGTGATTCCCTTGCGTTTGGTGTGCATTTTGCAAGCGCTGTCTGAGGGCGGGATGGGTGGTAATAGAAGCTAAATGCCCCATCTCCGTGCCAGAAAGCAGGACTCCATCCACCCCTACATCCCACAGCCTCAACAACCACGCCGCCACGGATTCCGAGGATTTTTGCCTAAATCTTGAACCCAAATCCACTAATTCTGCCTGCGTATAAGGGCGAAATGTGGAGTGTTCCACCACCTGGGGAGGGGGTTGCATCTGGCCTTGCGGCACCCGAGGCTTCTGGGTTTTTACTTTTTGTAGTACCTCAGGCCTGGCTTGAAACAGGGGGCCCAGGGAATCCTCCCCATCTACCACCTCAAAGCCTCCCTCTTCTGAGGATTCATTGGGGGGCGCACTAAGGCCATCCGCCCCCCGACCCCGACAAACAGTAACCTCTGCTTTCAACGAGTCACGGGTCTTTTCCCATGCCATACGCCTGTTCTGTTCCCATTGCAATTCTTCCTTAAGTTCACAAAGCCGCGCTTCCGTTTGGAGGGCCTCATCAGCGGTCTTATGCAAGGCGGCTAAAAATAACCCACCCACAATAGCTGCTGCCGCTCGTTCCCCCCTTTTCTCTAAGGACTCCCCTAGCTTCAACAGGGCTCCTTCTAAGTCCTTGGGGGTTCTGCCTATATGGCTCCTATATGGATTCCTTTGGGGGCGCCCAGGAATCTAATACCGTGGCCACCGTAAACCACGTACTCATCGGTGGCCACCCGGGGATAACCACCCCAGCACCCCTGCTCGACTCCATGCCTTCGGTCTGTGGCGAATCCTGCCGACTACGCCAAGTGTAATGCAGGAGCTTAGCTCCAAGCAGATTCATTCTGGATTCAGCGAGACCAAAGAAAGAGAGAGGAGCCTTTGCAATGGGGTTCATATTATCTTTAATCTCGCGGCAGCAGGTCGAGGTCCTGGTGCAAGGACAGCCCCCTTCCATGGGACATCCGTGGAGCATCCGCACCGCAGCAGGTGTGGGGCGGGCTTTTATACAGAACTGGACAAATGTGGCCGCTTGCCAAAGGCTTATCTAAGGCCTACATAAGTGTGGTGCAGTTAGAAATATACGGCGCATGAGCAGAAAGCAGAGCAAGGAATTCTAGGTATCATAACAAAGCAAGGGATCCTGGATATCATAACAAAGCAAGGGATTCTGGGTATTGCCGTATTCCGTGGACATACACTGTCTCTGACCTGGAATGCCCTCTGTGTCTTCATATCTGTCAGACAATTACTTCCCCCAACTTCAAAGCCTTATTAATGGGCCATCTCCTTCAAGAGGCCTTCCGTAAGTCCTCCTTTCCCCTTCTCCCATTCCCTTCTGCATCATCCTGACTTGCTCCCTTTATTCATCCACCCTCCCAGCCCCACAGCACTTATGTAAATATCTTTAATTTTATTTATATTAATGTCTGTCTCCACTTCTAGACTGTAAACTCGTTTGGGGCAGGGAACATGTCTGTTACATTGTTATATTAGTACAAGTGCTTAGTCCAGTGCTCTCCACACATGAAGCGCTCAATAAATATGATTGCTTGACTGACCGACTTTGCTGTTTCCCCCATCTAAATTATATTTTAATGTCTCTCCTGCTAGTACAGTGCTCTGCATGCAGTAAATGCTCAGTAAATTTCATTGATTGATTGCTGCTTGCAGGGCCTGTCACTTTATGGGCATGATTTGTTTTTCCAGTGAAGTTATTCCCCGTGATACCACCAGATTATGTTCCGTGGAAATGTGGTTGTATTGTGAATGTTTATATTGTGGGGTATATTTTCCATCATACTTAGGTGTTATAAATTAGAGTTCACTTCAGCATTCCTTTACATAATGCATATTTAAATGATAAATGTCATGAAACTGTTTAGTATTTCCATCGGTTATATTTATTGAGTGCTTACTTTGTGCAGAACACTGTACTAAGCACTTGTGAGAGTACAACACAACAGTGTAACAGAACACCTTCCCTACCCACAACGAGCTTACTTAAGGTAATTGAGAGTGTAACATCACAGTGTTAAATTAATGAGGAATTGTAATATGATAATGAGTCCTTGTAAGAGGCTGCAGAAGTAGAACCTTGTTCGGCTGACTCTGGAGGTGGTTTTTCCAATTTAGGTTGAACAACAGCTGTTGCCTTTTCTTCAGATAATAATAATAATAATAATAATGGTATTTGTTAAGTGCTTACTATGTGCAAAGCACTGTTCTAAGCACTGCGGGGATACAAGGTGATCAGGATGTCCCATGTGGGGCTCACAATCTTAATCCCCATTTTACAGATGAGGTAACTGAGGCACAGAGAAGTTAAGTGACTTGCCCAAAGTCATACAGCTGACAACTGGCAGAGTAGGGATTAGAACCCATGACCTCTGTCTCCCAAGTCCATGTTCTTTCCACTGAGCCATGCTGCTTCATATAATACCGTCTGGTAGCAGGCTAACTCCTTCACCTCTGTATATCTTTGCACTCCTCTCCCCATCAGGATCTTATTCTCAGTCATTTTTATACATTTCACCATTTCCCTGAAAATTGATGCAAGACATTAATTTGCCCCACCCTCAACCCCACAGCACTTATGTACATATCTTTAAATTATATATTGTAAATTATTTATATTTATGTAGGTCTCCCCCTCTGGATGGTAAACTCACTATGAGCAAGGGAACGTGACTGTTAATGCTGTTGTACTCTCCCAAGCACTTAGTACAGTGTTCTGCACAAAGTCAGCACTCAGTAAATACCATCAAGTGATTAACCCCAAGATTATGGCTTTTTAGGCATCTTGCATTGATGCATATGTTGCCGACTTTTACTTCCCAAGTGCTTAGTTCAGTGCTCTGCACACAGCGCTCAATAAATACAAATGAATGAATGAATGTATTAAATTATTAAAGTTCAATGAGGTCCCATTCAGTGACTCCTCTGAGTGAGATGCAATTAAACAGTAAATAATAATAAAACTTACTGTGGGAGTGGAGTTCCCAGCTATCACCCCCTAACAAGACAAATTAAGCCATTCCTGAGAATCCATAAGACCTTACCCAGGACTCTAAAAACACATCCAGAAGAGCGTATTAAATCACACTAGGTCATTAAAGGGAAGAGTTGAAGCTGAATAGTAAAAGTTTTAAAGTGAGAAAAGCCATGCCTTTGTTCATTCATGTGGAAATGGGCTTAGCTTTATGAAGACCAATTTAAAAAACACCAATTCTTGGAACAGCAGTCTTTCATTTTCTCTATTCACCCAAATTTGAGCTCATATATTTAAAATGAGTCAGTAATATCAGATAGATTGCATTTTGCATCTCTATTTTCAGGCCAGTAGAATTTTGTTACTTGCTTAATGCACTTCAAGCAATTCTGCATATAAGCTTGTTTGAGGTGGTATTTTGATGTGCTTGATATTTCATTTTTCTACATATAGGCTGAAAGTTAGCGGCAACCTATAATTTATTTTTCTTATCCATGATGGAATCATTAAGTTACTATAATGAAGATTGAAGGTTTAATAATGGGAAGTGTTACAAATTTCAATTTAATCATTCCTAAATTGATTAGCTACTTTCACCCAAATGCCTGGCCATTGAAATGCAGCGAGTGAAAACTACAAACTGTTGTGGTCAGAGTTTGAAAAATGTTGCATTGGTGCAATGGTAATTGAGTTATTGAATTTACTCATCTTCCAAATGCTGTTTGCATCGTCTCAGCCATATGTGTTTAGGGCCAGAGGAAGGTCATTAGGAGCTTCAGACTGAGGGCATATTTGGGTTAAAGTGATTTTGAACAGGCAACATTGAGGTTAGTCAATTAAAAGAAATAGCACAGCAAGATGCTTCAGAGTGGTCTGAGGCAGACTGGTCAGTTGTTAAATCCCAAAGGCCTATTTAAAAGAGTCTGAAGATTCTGTAAGTAAATGTCTAGTGTTTGCCTCGGGATATTTAGCCATTGACAAATTGCTCATGTAATCCAAAACCCGTGTAAAGGGAAAGGCGTCTATAAACAAATGGCCAGTAATTTAACAAAGCAAAGACAAAGTAATTAAGAAGTAACATTTTTCCTATCTTAGCCAAAGAAAGCTCCCTGTATTTTTTTGTATTGGTTCCTGTTTTACACTGTACTTAAAAAAAAAGTGTGTGTGTGTGTGTATTTTTCTTGGACTTGCTGCTTAATTTGTATCTAGAAATAGATTTGGCATTAGTTTGCCTTAGAGATAATTTCTGGAATATTCTTCAATCCCAAACATTTTTTCCCAACCTATAAAATATTCATTATTCCTCCTCACAGTGATATTTGGGGTAGTGATGAGAGTGCTTCTAATGGTAGTGTGTAGCTAATGCTGTGGATTTGATTTTTAATTTTTACTACAATTCTTACTTATTCTTAGCCTAGCCTCTTTTATACCGGGCCTCATTCATTTCACAGCCAGGGTATTTGCTTGACTGTCAAATGGTAAAACTTTGTGGATTAGTTTTCATCTGAGAAGAGACAGCAAGCTCATTGTGGGCAGGGGAACATGTCTACCAACAGTGTTGGACTGTCCAAAGTGCTCGGTACAGTGCTCTGCACTCAGTAAGTGCTCAATAAATACAATTGATTGAATTGTCAGATATAATTGTACTAGATCAGAGTGCTAAATGGATCCTCCAGAGGTCCAATAATTTTGTTTCTCAGCAAGGCTATCCCAAAACAAGTTCTTGTCTAATAATAATAATAATGATAATAATGATAACAATGATAATAATGATAATAATGATAATATTATTGTCCAGCAATAATAATAATAATAATGATGGTATTTGTTAAGCGCTTACTATGTGCAAAGCACTGTTCTAAGCGCTGGGGGGATACAAGGCGATCAGGTTGTCCCATGTGGGGCTCACAGTCTTAATCCCCATTTTACAGATGAGGTAACTGAGGCACAGAGACGTTAAGTGGCTTGCCCAAGGTCACACAGCTGTCAAGTGGCTGAGCCGGGATTAGAACCCATGACCTCTGACTCCCAAGCCCGTGCTCTTTCCACTGAGCCATGCTGCTTCTCTAACAGTACTTTTGTTAGTGCTCATTTAGAGAAGCAGCATGGCCTAGTAGAAAGAGCACAGGACTGTTAGTCAAGAGACCTGGGTTCTAATTCAGGCTCTGCCACTCACCTGGCATTTGACCTTGGGCAAGTGTCTGTTTCTTCATCTGTAAAATGGGGGTAAGATAGCTGCTGCTCCTCCTCCCTCTTAGACTGTGAGCCTAGTCTGAGACAGGGACTGCAAATGATCTTATTATCCTGTACTTAGTACAGTGCTTGGCATAAAGTGCTTAATAAATATCACAATTATTATGATTTGTGATCCTGTCTTGCCTCTTGTTGTTGAGCTAGTACACACATGATATTGGGCCAAAAGGCTCAAGTACCCTCACATATGGCATTTATGGTGGGTCCTTATCTCACAACAATAAAGTAAATTGTATAGGACAATGGCTATGTAGACCTTCAGTTCCGCCTGAACTCTAATAACAATTGTGGTACTTATTAAGTGATTACTATGTGCCAAGCACTGTTTTAAGCACGGAGGTAGATACAGGCAATCAGGTTGGACACAGTCCATGTCCCTCCTGGGGCTCAAAATCTTGATCCCATTTTACAGATGAGGTATCTGAGGCACTGAGAAATTTAGCAACTTACCCATAATCACACAACCATGTGGCAGAGCTGAGATTAGAACCCATGACCTCTGACTCCCAGGCCCATGCTCTTTCCATCAGGCCATGCTGCTTCTGTAATGACATATTACCACTATATGCTGTAGGGTTTCAATTTTCTTTTCCCTTGACTATCGTTGCATTGTTGGGCATTGTGTGTTGTTGAGTAACCCCGGTACTGCTGATTCATTACCTCATTTTCATATCATTGGCTCACAGTGCCAGATTTCCCAGCAAAGACTTGTGCAGTCAGCCCCATGTCTTCTTGTGTGAGTGCCTTTTAGGCACAATTATCTGCATACAGCAACCCCTAAAAGACTGTCTCTAGAGCTTTTGATGATGGTCGCAGACTGTTGAGTTGAAAGAGTGTCCCAGAGGATCAATCAATCAATCAATCAATCAATCGTATTTATTGAGTGCTTACTATGTGCAGAGCACTGTACTAAGCGCTTGGGAAGTACAAATTGGCAACACATAGAGACAGTCCCTACCCAACAGTGGGCTCACAGTCTAAAAGGGGGAGACAGAGAACAGAACCAAACATACCAACAAAATTAAATAAATAGGATAGAAATGTACAAGTAAAATAAATAAATAAATAAATAAATAGAGTAATAAATATGTACAACCATATATACATATATACAGGTGCTGTGGGGAAGGGAAGGAGGTAAGATGGGGGGATGGAGAGGGGGACGAGGGGGAGAGGAAGGAAGGGGCTCAGTCTGGGAAGGCCTCCTGGAGGAGGTGAGCTCTCAGCAGGGCCTTGAAGGGAGGAAGAGAGCTAGCTTGGCAGAGGGGAAGAGGGAGGGCATTCCAGGCCCGGGGGATGACGTGGGCCGGGGGTCGACGGCGGGACAGGCGAGAACGAGGTACAGTGAGGAGATTAGCGGCAGAGGAGCGGAGGGTGCGGGCTGGGCAGTAGAAGGAGAGAAGGGAGGTGAGGTAGGAGGGGGCGAGGTGATGGAGAGCCTTGAAGCCCAGGGTGAGGAGTTTCTGCCTGATGCGCAGATTGATTGGTAGCCACTGGAGATTTTTGAGGAGGGGAGTAATATGCTCAGAGCGTTTCTGGACAAAGATAATCCGGGCAGCAGCATGAAGTATGGATTGAAGTGGAGAGAGACACGAGGATGGGAGATCAGAGAGAAGGCTGGTGCAGTAGTCCAGACGGGATAGGATGAGAGCTTGAATGAGCAGGGTAGCAGTTTGGATGGAGAGGAAAGGGCGGATCTTGGCAATGTTGCGGAGCTGAGACCGGCAGGTTTTGGTGACGGCTTGGATGTGAGGGGTGAATGAGAGAGCGGAGTCGAGGATGACACCAAGGTTGCGGGCTTGCGAGACGGGAAGGATGGTAGTGCCGTCAACAGAGATGGGAAAGTCAGGGAGAGGACAAGGTTTGGGAGGGAAGACAAGGAGCTCAGTCTTCGACATGTTGAGCTTTAGGTGGCGGGCGGACATCCAGATGGAGATGTCCTGAAGGCAGGAGGAGATGCGAGCCTGGAGGGAGGACTGAAAGTGTTTTCAAACACCAGCGTCCAGGTCCCTTGTTGCACTCTCCAGCACGACTACATAGATTCAATTAAACAGATCTAGGCTTACTCCATAGCCCTGCTCTACCCCATCAACAAAGGAGGAATGAATCAGGCCGGTCACCCCTAGCTCTGACAAGACCAGCCAATACATCATGTGGCAGTCTCCGAACCTCGATAAAACTTCCCGGGTAGCCAGATTTACAACATAATTGATGGAGTTCTGATTTCTAATGGTGTCCAGTGTTTGTGGAAGCTCTCTGAAAACTGTGTGCAAGTCTCAGTGCTGTTCGCTGCACGTCTCCTGTACTTGACATACCATATAGGTCACGTCCACAGTGTCATGTGCTGAGGTCTGAAGTCACAATTCAGTTCCAGGACATGCAGCCAATGACATTCTTCCCTAGCAAATGGAGAGAAGGACGCTCGCCAGCGAAGGACAGCAATGAGATGCCATGATATTTGCCACGATCTGACCTTTCGCTTTTCTTCTTGAAGAGAGTGATGATGGTGATACCTTTGTGATCCTGTGGCATTTCTTTCCAAGGTCCAACAGTTGAGGAAAAGCTTGTGTAAGCATTTAAGCAGGGGGTCCCCTCCATGCTAGGAAATCTCAGCATGTATGCCACTGGGTCCAGGTACTTCGTCATTTTTCACGGTTCTGACTTCAGTGGTGAATTCCTCAATATTTGGAATTATTACCATATCTTCACGTGCTGGTAAAATATACTTTGTACGGTTTCAACTCTGACAGTAGAATGTTTTTTTCAAAGAATTTTGTGGTGGTGTTGCCATCTCTGCAAGATTCCCTCTCTGTCTGTAATGAAGCTGGAACTGTCTTTGCTCTCCAGAGAACCTGTGCTAGTGTGCACAATGGTGTATAGCTTCTTTAGTGACATTCAGAAGTTCTTGGTATAGTGCTGGTGATCTGCATAGGCTTAGATCTCTTCAGTTTTTACATCCCCATTTGGGGATCTCTGTGTTTGATTCATTCATTCATTCAATCATATTTATTGAGCGCTTACTGTGTGCAGAGCACTGTACTAAGCGCTTGGGAAGTACAAGTTGGCAACATATAGAGACGGTCCCTACCCAACAGCGGGTTTGATGTGGGGCACCTAGCCTTGTCCAGTCCTGCATGCAGTTTTCACGCTTGCAATCAATGAAAAATTTCAAACTCACAAAGATAGGAGAGAGTTGAAGCTTCAGCTTGTAACACAAAAGTGCCATTTCAATAATACAGTTTGCACCATGGATGTCTGTTTATAGCAGTTCAGCAATGCACATTTGATACAGACTCTTTCCAGGGGGTGACCTATGGCAAACTTTCGATAATATACTCTCCTTGTTGCTACTACTCCGGTATCACCCACAGAATCCATTGCTTATCTTTCCCCTCCCATGCAGTTCTTTAATATTGTCTTCTTACACGGGGTCCCTGTGCCATGCCACAAGCTGCTTGCCATGCTTTTGGTCTTCTCAGACCTGCCCCTGCCTTCTCTGTTGCTCCTACATCACAACAGCCCACTAGGCCAACCCCCTGGTTACTAGGAACCTCAAGCCCAATCCTAAAGGAACAGCATTTTAAAATACTTCTTTCATAGGAGGTAGAGGAGTTATAAAAAAAATCAAGATTAGGGACTGTGTCCTTTATGAGCACAAAGAAAATGTAGCCCAATATTAAGAAAGTGGGTGAATCCTGCACAGAATGTTTCATATCACCATAAGGAATCTTCTGTGGAGATCTGGAGATCTTTGAGAACAGACACTGGGTATCTGTTCTGTGACCTTGGGCAAGTCACTTCACTTCTCTGTGCCTCAGTTACCTCATCTGTAAAATGGGGATTAAAACTGTGAGCCCCACATGGAACAACCTGATTATCTTGTATCTACCCCAGTGCTTAGAACAGTGCTTGGCACATAGAAAGCGCTTAACAAATACAATTATTATTATTATTATCATTATTGCTGGAAAAAAAATCCATGTACTGGCATTGACATTTTCCTCACTTCAGTGTGGTGTGGTTGGGTGGAGTATGTAAGGCGAATGGCTCATTCAACTCCTGTATGGTGAGCTGAATCCAGATGCCAAAACTAAAAGTGGTCAGAGGAAGGGTTTGAAGGGTGTAGTAAAGTGCAACTTCAGGAAATATGGCATCACAACATAATGATATTTGCCAAACACTTTTTGTGCAGACCGTTGTACTGAGCTCTTGGGCAAATGCAATGAAGTTCATTCATTCAGTTGTATATATTGAGCACTTACTGTGTGCAGAGCACTCTACTAAGTGCTTGGAAAGTACAATACAGCAATAAAGAGAGACAGTCCCTGCCCAAAACGGGCGTACAGTCTAGAGGGGGGGAGACAGAGATCAAAACAATTGAACAGGCATCAATATAAATAAATAGAATTATAGATATATACATGTATACATGAGTGCTGTGGGGTTGGGGAGGGGGGAAGAACAAAGGGAGTGAGTTGAGATGACGCTGAAGGGAGGGGGAGTTGAGGAAAAGGGGACTTAGCTTGGGAAGGCCTCTTGGAGGAGGTGCGCCTTCAGTAGGGCTTTGAAGGGGGGGAAGAGTGATTGTTTGGCGGATGTGAGGTCGGAGGGCATTCCAGGCCAGAGGTAGGACGTGGGCCAGGGGTCAGCGGCGAGACAGGCAAAATAGAGGCACAGTGAGGTTAGTGGCCGAGGAGCAGAGTTTGCAGACTGGGATGTAGAAAGGGAGAAGGGAGGTGAGGTAAGAAGAGGCAACGTTTGGAGAGCTTTAAAGCCAATTGTGAGGAGTTCTTGTTTGATATGGAGGTTGATAGGCAACCCCTGGAGATTTTTGAGGGGGGGGGGGGGGCGGGGTGACATGCCTTGAATGCTTCTGTAGTAAGATAGTCCGGGCAGTGGAGTGAAGTATGGATTGAAGTGGGGAGAGGCAGGAGGTCTAAAGTTAGTAGACATGAGCAAGTTGAAAGGCAACTATGGCAAACATAAGCCTGATACACTGTAATAAAGAGGAGAGTGGGTCTCTGAGTAGAGGCTTCAAGCAGATTGTGAGGTAGAAGTAAAAATAGAAATGCCAACAGAAAACACAACAAGGGTGTATGCAATCTGGGGAGCTGTCCATCTACCGTTGACCTTTCCAATGTACACCCATAGGTAAATTTTTCAATCAGTGGCTTCATTTCAAATACACATGCCAAGGACTAAATATTTATTGGCTGGCAGACAGCTATTTTAGCATTTGTAAGTGGCTAAATACACCATTTGGTGGTCTCAGAGTCAGATCCTAGAGAGAGACCAACTCAAATGTCAATTTCTTATGATTTTGTACAAGAAACTGAAATGCTTTGAGTGCCTGTATCTTGTTTAGTTGTATAACAAAGCATCTACCTAATTTGTAGCCCAATTAATCTTAAAGGGGGTATGTTAAACATAGAGTATGTGGAGATAAGATAACACCCCCAAGCTCAAGTTATTGAAGTAAAGAATGCTGTAGAGGGGGATTTGTGTTGTTTTTAGAAGGAGCTGTAAGGTCTTAAGTAGAGAATTCATTAAAAAAATAGATCAGCCTAAGATGAGTGCCCAAAGAAAAGAACCAATTGAGTGGGTACTTTGGCACATACATGCCAATATGAGTTTCAGAATGCTGATGAGCGTGTAGTTTCTCAGGTACTGAAATAGAACCCTAAGTCTTTAAATGAACAGGTAAGTAAGAACAACACAAGAAGTTTCTCTAACAAGAATAGAAATACATGGTTTGGGAAAAATACTAAAGAAGAAGGGAGGTCTGATTTGAGGTATTGAAGGTAACTTAAGAATGTTAGTGTGAACATAAATACCTCTATGTTCATTGACATGGTTCAACAATTTTTGACTTGTTTGCCAGTCAAAGAAAGTTGGACTCCATCTCTCCTTATCTGTTTCTTTCTTTGTTTTAAGGCTATTTGATGTTTTCTGTCAATACCTCTCTCTGTTCTGCTGCTGTTTGCTAATTATACAGGAGATTAAGGGGGCAGCACACTAGTCAGCCTTGATTTTTCACTTGGTCTCTGACAAAAAGACTGAGTGTATTTGTTGAGCCTTGTTCATTGCAGTCCAAGAGGCTTCATTACATTTTTCAACCCAGATTTTGCCTCAACATGTGACAGAGTTGATGCAAGCTCTCTCTACAGCGTAGGACCTCTATCTGTACCCCAAGTTGAATGCTGGCGCTGAATTCTACTAAATGTACTACTGGCACATTGTCCTGTGGTGCAAGGATGGATGAACAGATAGGAAACCAAATCAAGTAAGCCAGCATGAGTTTTGGAAAATGACAGAGTGTGGTACCAACATGGCCTCAAAGCTTCAGACCCAACTAACGGTCTACTGAACGACTGTAGTTTCTGACCTTGTACATGGCTGTGGGACCTGGATGTGCCACAAATTCCAGAGAACTTCTACCAATATCACCTTCCTAGCATACTGTGTGAGTTGGGAAAGAGGAGACATCTTCATTAAATAAAGAGCTGGTTCGGTTCTGTTGGGAAACGCCCCATTCCAGGAGGTTTGAAAGTGGGGCCATATGGTCCAGAGAAGTATAAATGTGTTTACCAACTTATGTTACATTATAGTCTCCCAAGCACTTAGTACACTGGGAAGCAGCATGGGCTAGTGGCAAGAGCACGGGCCTCGGAGTCAGAGATCATGGGTTCTAATCCCAGCTCCGCCACTTGTCTGCTGTGTGACCTTGGGCAAATCACTTAACTTCTCTGTGCTGCAGTTACCTCATCTGTAGAAACTGGGATTAAGAGTGTGAGCCTCACGTGGGACAGGGACTGTGTCCAACCTGATTACCTTGTATCTACCCTAGTGCTTAGAACAGTGCTTGGCACATAGTAAGCACTTAATACCATAATTATTAACAAGTAACATAGTTATTAAATCACATCACGTAAATTACATCACATAAGTCAGGATGACACATAGCACAGACTCAAAACCCAGTCACACACCAGCATCAAAGCAGTGCTTGTTACATCTTATGTACATATCTATAAATTGTATATTATAAAATATTTATAGTCTGTCTCCTCATCTAGACTGTAAGCTCATTATGGGCAGGGAACGAGTCTACCAACTCCGTTGTATTGGTCTCCCCCAAGTGCTTGGTACAGTGGCTTTGCACATAATGCTCAATAAGTACAATTGATTGATAAAACCATTGATGATGATGATGATACAACACCTTCACTTGATGGGTTGTGAGAGAAAAAGGGATGACAGCCAGGTGACTGCCATGTGGTGAACAGAAATGAGGGATTGGCAGACAGAGAGGTTGATAGAAATCCTTTAAAAGAGACTAAAGCAAAACTTCAGATGATGTGGCATAGCTGAGAAACAGCAGCTGATGATAGATCAGCTTGGAGTGTAGCAATTAGAATTGGGGTGACACTCCTAAGAGCAAAGGGTCTGAGGAAATCACAACCCCAAGAGGCAAAATGAAAAAGGAATCAGGAGCTCCAAATAACGGGCTAACAGCATGACAAGGAATGATCTTTATGAACACGTGTTAGGGAAGGGAGTGTAAGCTCATGAATCAGGTTCATCATCCTCCCCCACCATCTTTGAGCCCCAATGGGCAGCTATACATTTTCAAAATTTATATTTTTCAATAATTTCATTGACCATTCCTAAGAAAACTATTACCACTTAAATACCACATTGTATTTCAATCTTGCAGACACTATCCAAATCAGAAGTAATATTTTCTAATTCTCTAAAGACCCTGCAGCTTAAATCAATAGATGTTTGATGAATTTGCAGCCCAAGGATGTTGGATGGACTGATAAATGATGATTGTGGCCATACCTGACAGTTAGGCCTGTACTCTTGTGCAATTAAATGAATAAAGCTTTCAGGAAGTAGCCGCACATTACATGGTAATTGCCCCATGAGTACATAGTTTTAGTAAAATTTGCTGTGGGGAAATGAAATGGAGACTTTGTCCCCATCTTTATTTAACCTTTAGTAAAATATCTCCTGTTGTCTGGCTCTCTGGATCCTTTGCTGAGACTCCGAGTGAGGCTGAATTATGCCATCTCTGAAATTCTGACAAGTGAACAAATGAGTTTTGAATCTTTTACCAAACTTAGAGAAGCAGCGTGGCTCAGTGGAAAAGAGCACGGGCTTTGGAGTCAGAGGTCATGGGTTCAAACCCCAGCTCCACCAATTGTCAGCTGTGTGACTTTGGGAAAGTCACTTAACTTCTCTGTGCCTCAGTTACCTCATCTGTAAAATGGGGATTAAGACTGTGAGCCCCACATGGGACAACCCGATCACCTTGTAACCTCCCCAGCGCTTAGAACAGCGCTTTGCACATAGTAAGCGCTTAACAAAGCACTCTCCATCACCTCGCCCCCTCCTACCTCACCTCCCTTCTCTCCTTCTACAACCCAGCCTGCACCCTCTGTTCCTCTGCCGCTAACCTCCTCACTGTACCTCGTTCTCGCCTGTCCCACCGTCGACCCCTGGCCCACATCCTCCCCCTGGCCAGGGAATGCCCTCCCTCCACACATCCGCCAAGCTAGCTCTCTTCCTCCCTTCAAAGCCCTACTGAGAACTCACCTCCTCCAGGAGGCCTTCCCAGACTGAGCTCCCTTTTTTTCTCTCCTTCTCCCCATCCCCCCCACCCTACCTCCTTCCCCTCCCCACAGCACCTGTATATATGTTTGTACAGATTTATTACTCTATTTATTTTACTTGTACATATTTACTATTCTATTTACTTTGTTAATAATGTGCATCTGGCTTTATTTTTATTCTGATGACCTGACACCTGTCCACATGTTTTGTTGCTTGTCTCCCCCTTCTAGACTGTGAGCCCGTTGTTGGGTAGGGACCGTCTCTATATGTTGCCAACTTGTACTTCCCAAGCACTTAGTACAGTGCTCTGCACACAGTAAGCGCTCAATGAATACAATTGAATGAATGAATAAATGCCATCATTATTATTATTGTAGATTCAGTCACCAAAAGAAAGCAAGCATGTTCACAATGTCATAATTTGATCTTAGATTTTCAATGAACAAGAAGTTTTAAGTGCACTCAATTATTAAGAGACTAGTAATTGCATTTCCAAATAGCTTCTCAGATTGTCCCTGTAGGCGTGGAGCTTTTTTTGTATGAAATAGTGTATTTTGCCTTAGAGAATTTAAGGGAAAAATGGCATATGTTAGGAGGACAAAAATCTTATTTAGCAAACAGCCTAAATACATTTGGGGGTACCCGTTGTTGAAACTCGCATTGTGATTGGCAGTGGCTGATTTTTTTTAATTTCCATTGAATGCATAGGGACACAATAGCCATCCCCAGTTTAAGATACATAGGTGAATTTAAGTTGATCATCCTCTTGTGCCACCAGACGAAATAAAAATTCAATTCAATTCTGACATAAAATTAGGATTTAACCTGACTCCTTTTATTGCTGGTACTTGAAATTCACAAACTACTCACAAATCCCATAGCCTTTTCACTACATTTTGTATTTGACCACTTTCAAGCTCTTCCTTCTTCCTATGTGCCATCTCAACAACTGAGGTCAAATTCCTTTGACATTCCTTTGACTAGTCTTGTAAGGAATAAAATGAGAGCATTCACTGAAAAAGGCCTCAGACCTTGAGCAGAATTGGTAAACAGGGCACCAAAGTGCTTAGATTTAGGACATACTTTAAGACTCTTCACTTTGTTCAGGCCTTTCTGTGAGTGCATATTCATTAACGACGCCAGGGTGTCATAATCACTGATAAGGGGCACATCTGAACTCCTCTTACCCCCTTATAGCCCATTCCCAAGAACGGTTTTGGTATATACCATCCCAAAGTTTTTCAGAAAAGAGCAGATAACTATCAGTCTGGGAAAATTGGTGTGCAGTCCTGACAAAGTCAGGGGGAGGGGTAGATTGTAAGCTCCTTGTGAGCAGGGAACATGTCTACCAACTCTGTATTGTACTCTCATAAATGCTTAGTACAGTAGTCTGCACATAGCGCTAAATAAATAAATACCGTTAATTGATTGAAAGCAGCGTGGCCTAGCAGAAAGTGCACAGGCCTGGGGAGTCAAGCAGGCCTGGGTTCTAATACCCACTTGCCTGTTGTATGACCTTAAGCAAGACACTTCACTGTGCCTCAGTTTCCTGATTTATAAAATGGGGGTTAAATACCTGTTCTCCCTCTTGCTTAGACTCTGAGCCCCAAGTGGAAGACAGGGGCGGTGCCCCAGAGACCTAGTGTTGGTAGGATGGTTTTAGAAAAGGTGATTCAGCAAAGAAACATTGGAACAAAAGGCCTAATTTTATGGGAAAACATTAATGTTCAGAGTCAAAAATAAAATTAATATAGAACCTTTTGTCTATAGAAGAGGGAACACACATGCTCATCCTCTTGCTCCATTTGGAACTCACAATCGTACCTTTTCTATGTGGCATACTTAAGTAATGGCTTTAAGACACCTTCTCTTTACTCACCATGTGTCCCCAAAACACAGAGAAGGCACCAAGAGCTCTATTTAGGCAAGGTCCCTGGCTTCAGCTTCTGGGTGGTTGTCATAGACAGTGATTTAACAATAGTCTAGATGAGATGCTCATGTTGTTCAACCATGGAGTCTCAATGTTTCATCATTTCACCATAGTCTTGATGTTACATCCACTGCTGTTTCTTACCTTTTGTTATTTTTAATTGGCTTCCTATATCACCATGTTATTTTACAATCCCCTTAAAAGAACCCTAGAGGCCCTTTCAACTTTTTATTACTGTTTAATCTTTTGTGCTCCCACCTTGCAAGACCTACATTTAGAGGGGATTTTTTTTTTGGTCATTGCAGATAGAATACCATATGCCAAATTTGTAAAATCTTGTTAACATTGTGTTTTCTTCACAAGCGAATTACCCTCTAGTAAGGGAAAATAGACCTGCCAATAACAGTAGGGTCCTGCTGTGAATAAACTGGTACTGTGTTCCCAGACATCAGGCTTTACAATGAAAGGCAGCAATTGCCTTACCCTTTCCCTGCCTAATAAATGAAGCTACAAGGTAAAGCATAATTAGCTTGAGTGACAGTCAAGAAAGTGCAATCTTTAGCTTCTGGTTTTTATTTTAAGTTTCTCATAGAGCTGAACTATATCAAAATTAGAACACTGTCAGAACTGTAATTCTGTCCTACAATTGGAGGAATGAATTCCCTTAAGATAGGCTGGGATTATCTTGAAAATCAGGTAAGTGAATCTCAACAGTCCTTGAATCTAGAAATACTTATATCCTAGCCTGTTGATGCTCAAAAGCCACTGTATCTCATAGTCAGCCCAGTTAAAAGTTTGTTAAAGTTGTGCATTCTGGGGAGAGGTGATTTTTGTAATTCTATGAATTTTGTTTAGGAAGAGCTATTGCCAAAAAGAAAATTGGTTCTTCCAGCACATAATACTCATGTACGGGGTAATCAGGGCTGAAAGCGTTTTTTTTTTTTGTATTTTTTTAAAGATTACATCCACATGCACAGGTAAACCAGGCTGAATTTGACCTGAACTCCATTTTGGATTGTGTGCATGTAAAGATTATTCTCTGCTCTGCTTGCCACTCGCACCTCCTGTCACTGCTTTCGAACCCACCACTTGGTATCCCAATCTTCCCAAACCCTCTGGTCTTGGTGATCAAATACTCTCTTAATTGTTGCAGTTGTATTCCCACAATTTACTGCTGTATCACAAAGATAAGAAAACATGATCAAACTTAGCGTCAAGGGGCAAAATGGCCAAATAAATTGGGGATTTTGATTTGCTTCTCTAAAATGAACCTCCGTAATGTGCATAAGAAATATGGAAACTTCAGTTTAAATCATTCTTAGCTGCACTGACTGTATTGTCAGGAGATCTTATCAGATTTCACTCTAAAGTGGTCACTCCAGTAAATATATATTACTAAGACAGGATTGATGGGCTACTTGAATGAGAATAACAACTTGCTGAAATAAGCTGCCAGAGAAAATGGGCTAAGCTTCTTCTGAAAATGAACCATGATGGAGCCCAGTTCACAGGGGGTGGTTATTAGAGAAACAAAGAATTGGAAGTGGGTTTTCGACACCCCATGTGAGCAGAAATGTTCTAAGTTCACTTTTAGGTGACTTGTGTGAGTGGAGTTTGTGTTCCTCACATATTAATCACTTTTATTTTAAAAAGCTAAAGCATTTCAACCATTGCACTGCTTAAATTACAGTTTTGCATCACTGAAACATTGGAACTATTTGAGTCACTTGAACTAATTATTGTCTGCCCTCCAACAATATACCTCTCCAATCAAAATTCCAAACAGAGTGTTCTTAGAAATGTATTTCACTGTAGTTGCCTTTTTTCTTTCTTAAATAATTGGAGAAACACACATCCTATTTTACCCTAAGCAAAAATGGCATACAGTTTTAATGGGAAAAAACATGAAAGATGCACTCTATTTTTCTCCTTGTTAATGAACATTGAGCAAATAAATGGAGCATTTCAGGTTTCAGAACATATGAGGGCCTGGGCATTTATTTTCTTCATTACTCTAGCCACAATGTCACCCAAGAGTACCTCAGAGTTGACAACTAGGCAATTAAAGACAAATGTGTCTGGGCTCTGCCATTGCCAGTCTGAATCCTGACCCTTCTTTTGGCAGCCCTGTGCTTGAATCCCAGTCCTTAGGGATATCCAGACACAGGAGGAGTTGGCAATTGACATAATGTGGACTTTTTGTGCATGTGTGACATGACTGTGATATGATACGCTCTTTGGAACAGTGCCCGTGGTCTCCTCCCCTTCCCCCCCAAAAATGCAGTGTTTCAGTGTAGCTTGAGAAAAAGGGGAAGAACATATGGATAAACCAGATAGAAAGTTTGATCTTTTCAATGGGCATTCTTAATACTTCTTGCAAACCCAAATTAAGTGAAAGTGATAAATGCAAAAAGTCATTTTCAGCTTTTGAGATGCTCAAACCCTTCCTTTCTAGCCACTATTCTTTTTCCTCTTGACTATTTTGAGGGAGCACTTTTGAGAAAGGAAATGGGGTTATGAGAAATGCTTTCTGTGAGAATGAAGAACTCACATTCCACATAACTAGATGAAAATCAACTAATACTCAGAAAAAAAATCCTTTCAACATTGGTTCAAATTATGATCTGGCTATTTTCTTGACTGGCTGTTTTTGCTGAGATAAACAATTTGATTGAAGTTTTCATCAACACACTCTGACAGCTCTGATCCATTGGCCCAGCACATATTTAGGAGGGAGACCACCAGGGAATGCCAGCTGCTTTTGCCCTGCCTGGAGGCAGGAGGTTAGATTATGTAATCTTTTGAGGTCCCTTAAAGTCTTACGATAGTCTAATTCAGAGTTCATCTCTTTACCTGGATTCATTTCACAAGACATTGAGGTAAGCAATAATCAATAACAGTACATAGATTCCTGGAGTTTGGTTCTAATCCATGAAGGCCTTGGGTTTAATTCATTTAGCAGAAGGACACTGATACCATACTACTAGTTTTCTTCTTTGGTCCTGATCAATTTCTTATCCCTAAGAAATCCAATTGCCAAGAGGTTAACTAATTAGGGTTAGGGTTTATTGTACATAAAATAATAATGCTCCTCACCATTAATTTCATGAAGAAACTTGTCAAAACAGGAATAAGAACCTATTTAAAAGATACAAAACTGGATTTATGTTTAAATATTTACCTCCTCAGCCTTATTTGTCATGAAGAAAGAGGAAGAAAAAAGTAGAAATCTTTACAGATCTAGCAACTCTCTCTGTGATCAGCTTAGCAAAAGAACTATGTAACAGCCTAAGATATGACCCAAGCAATTAACATTTTTGTGTGGGGTATTGGTTAAGCACTTACTAAGTGTCAAGTACTGTTCTAAGTGCTGGGGTAGATACAAGTGAATTAAGTTGGACACAATCCCTGCCCTGCGTGGGGCTCACAGTCTAAGTAGGAGGGAGAACAGGAGACCTGAGGCACAGAGAAATTAAGTGACTTGCCGAAGGTCACACAGCAAGCAGTTGGCAGAGCTGGGATTAGAACCCAGGTCCACTGAATCCCAGGCCTCTTTGTTGAGTAATGAGTACCCTTATAGTACTTTTAAGTGTAGTTCCCTAGAGATCATGCTCTCATGTCTATCTTTTGTGTACTTAAATGTACAACTTGAAGGCGGGACTTTCTGTGAAGCTGTGTAGGAGGAAGAAACTTAAGCGTGGTGAGCCAATTAGGGATGTGAGCGCATGAGCTCTCCTCCGAAACTGACGTTTGTGTGGGTGAACCTGGAGCTGATCCCAGGGTCAGGGAGGACCCCAGTTTGGATCGCCACTGTAGGGCTCTCCCAGCCAGATGCAGAGAGCTGCTGCTGTTGCCAGGCCACATGGGTGAAGGGAGACACACACTTGCGTATGCTTTCCATTGCTGTATCAGAGGACAGAGAAGCCGCTCTGGTGGGGGCAGCGTGAGTGTATGTGGCAGGGGGAGGTCATGGTTCCCCACTTGTCAGCCCGGACTCCTGAGTGGGAAAGCCCTTTTCCCTTCTCTCAAAGCAGGAAAGCAGAGCAAACCAAAGAGGTTCTGTCCCAGCTCTTCTGGAGGGTTCATGCCACCCGAGGTCCATCTCCCAACAGGATGGGAGGAAGAGGCAAAACAAGAAACCTTGTGTTTGTTTTCTGTTTATAGAAAAAAAATGGACAAAATATATTCCCCGGAGCCAGTAGTAGTCTGAGGCACGAGATCACCCAGGGATCTCTGCAGCCAGTGCCTGGTCCAGCAGGGCCACGAGCCATGGCAGGTGGACAGCAGACCAGCGTCAGATTGTGTCACATGACTGGGAGGGGGAAGTAGCACCATGTTGGGTCATAGAAATGATAGGACACCCAGACAAATTCACAGGCCAACCAAACCCCTCTTATCAATCAGTCATATTTATTGGGTTCTTACTATGTGCAGAGCAGTGTACTTAACGTTTGGGAGAATGCAGTGCAAAAGAATTAGCTGTCACGTTCCCTGCCCATAATGAGCTTATGAAAATCACATCCCTGTTGTGGACCCCTTCCTTCTAGTTCCCCCTGCCTTTAATGTCATTGTATTAAAATTAAACTCTCCAAAGAAAATAAAAGACCAGGATCTCTCATTTTACAAGTTTGATTATTGGTATACTGATTTGGGGATACCACTTTACCTTTTTTTTTTTTTTGCCTCAAATTCAAAATGATGAATCTACATTTAATTCTGACAATGCCAATTAAAGCTTTATAGCTAAAACAAGTAATTATCTCTTTCTATTTTCTGCTCTCTGCCAACTGTCTCACTGAAATTGTGGTTTTTAGCTTGCCCCAGAAAGTCCTTACATGTTTTTAAAAAGCAATTGAAATTTTTGTTCCAGCTTGGAACTTGGTTAGGTCACCCTGTAATGGCTAGCTGTTCTTCCTATGTTCATTTGCTTACTTACAATTGTGGTAATGTGTATGAAACTTTCAGGAAGGAAAACAGCCCTAAATACCAAACTAAATTTAAAAATAATGCCACCCTACACTCAATTTGTTTTCAATTTGGGGAAACTTTACACTGTAATAGCCAACTGTAATTTTATGTAATTAGAGTTCATAGATGAGATGGTTTGTTCTTGACTGTACTCTTTCATGAAAATGACCTCTGACACTGCTTAATTGTTTATATAAAGCACTCTAGATTGTTTCAAATGATTTTTGTTGATGACCCCATCAACAGTCATTTGGCTCAGTGTTGGTGCTGGACAGTGATAGGCAATAAAACTACATAAATAACATATTCCCAAAGGTTGGATTATAGTTAACTCCTCTTACTGTACTGCAAAGTGTCAAGATTGAAATTTTCTTTTATGAAAAAATAATTTTAATAATGTGCTTCTGTGATTTTTTTTTTCCAGATAATTTATTCACAATGAGATTACTATAAAAGTCAACCTATATAGAAAACTCTAGGCCCATTGAAATTTTCCAGTCTTTATACTTATAGTGAAGCAAGTCTTCTAAATTGATTGCTTTCATCATCATCATCATCATCATCATCTATCGTATTTATTGAGCGCTTACTATGTGCAGAGCACTGTACTAAGCGCTTGGGAAGTACAAATTGGCAACATATAGAGACAGTCCCTACCCAACAGTGGGCTCACAGTCTAAAAGGGGGAGACAGAGAACAAAACCAAACATACTAACAAAATAAAATAAATAGAATAGATATGTACAAATAAAATAAATAAATAGAGTAAAAAAAATGTACAAACATATATACACATATATATACATATATGTAATTGAATATACGTATATTCAATATTGAATATACGTATATTCAATTACATTTATATATATTATATAATTATATCAATTATATTGTCAATAATAATCATGTTATTGTATTAATAATAATATTATCATTATATTACCAATGATAATATTAAGCACCTACCATACATGCCATGCACTGTACTAAATGCCACTATAATCTGATCAGACACAATACCTGTCACATAGTCCAAGAGGGAGGGGTCAGGGTTTTAATTCCCATTTTACAGATGAGGAAAGTTAGTCCCAGAGAAAGTAAGTGACTTGTCCAGGGTCACGTAGCAGGTTTTGCACTCCTGTACTCTTTCCAATAGGCCACTCTGCCTCCCATACATAATATTAATAATTTGATTTATTAAAGAAGTCTTAAAACGTCCATGATAAAATCCTGCACATTTTTACTGTTTGCTATCATCAGAATGTTCTTGTGTTCATTTCTAGGCTGTCAATTTGTTTTCTATATCATATGTCAAGAATCAACTTGGATCATGTCTGTGGTTGACAGGTGTCCAACAAATTTTGCAGCAGCAAATTCCAAACTCATTAAAGTATTTTCCCTACGAAAACACACCTATATGGTACTGATCAATGATACCAAAATCACTTCGAGCATGTCATTGCACAGTAATTACCCAATAATTCCCATTGGATGATGATAATGATGATGATAAAAAAATTCTTTAAAATCTTAAAATCCTAAGACTCACATGCTTATTGCAGCATAGTTGCCAAACGTTAAAAGTACAGGGTAATTCATATTTCATCTAATGCAGCCAGGATTTGGTGGATCATCCTTTGCAGTTTTACTTTTCTCCAGCCTGCCCTGTGTATTACCAGCACATCCTTTATATCATGTTCCCTCAATATTTCACATTGTTACTAAAGAAAGATTAGTTTCTAGACTGTGGGCCCATTGTTGGGTAGGGACCATCTCTATATGTTGCCAACTTGTACTTCCCAAGCGCTTAGTACAGTGATCTGCACACAATAAGCGCTCAATAAATATGATGGAATGAATGAATTTTCTGCTCAGCCATCTAGTCTAGCTTCTCCCATCCTATATTTTTCAGAACAGTTTTGGTCCTATAGAATATCTATGCCCTACATGTAACCCCTATTCAAAACAAATTCTCACACACACCATTAGATCCAAATGACATCCTTCCACACACCAGGTTATTTGGGCCAGTTTCCTCACTTTTCGCATTGACTTTAACGATTCACCATTCGCAGGTCTACTGGTAAAGATGGTTTGGCAGGATGTAACTTCTGTGAAGAGTGAGGGCTGACAGGTTCTTTTAATGGTACTTCTAGCCATGGTCAATCTTTTTTTTTCTGTTTCTCTGTTAACTAACCATTTCAACTTATAAAGACTACTTGAGGGTCAAGAAAATGAAATTTGCTGGAAAATTAAATCCAAGGTAAAACTTTATAACCTATAGAAAAGAAATACATGATCAACACCCCCCCTTGTAGTTCCAGGAAAATCCCTATATGCACATTAATTGTTCTTAATAGGAAAGTGAGTATGTTCCCAGCGGCACAATAGCTAATCCACACTTGACCCGAGCTGGGGTTGGAAAGTAGCAGTGATTCTGTCGCTATGCCTGGGTAGGGAATGTTTCTACCAACTCCGTCATATTGTACTCTCCGAAGAGCTTACAGTATTCTGCGTACAGTGAGCACTCAGTAAGTACAGTCGACTGATTGATGGATGTGCCATCAATAGTTTGGCCCTACTGGTGTCACATAGAATATCACCTTGAATTCCTTCCCACTCACATACTAGAGGCTGCACAAAGTGACCTGCTAACATTGCAGTGTGGTCGGTTTTCTAGGGAGAGCTAATTGGATTGTGAATAAAAGCATGCAGTCTTGACCCAGAGAACCTCCGAGTACAGTAGTTAAAAGTATTTAACAAGTTGTCAGTGGTGGTACGTGTTATGGCTCGGCAGCTGGAGAAAGTTTTGAAAAGCTGCAGAAGAGAGGAGCAGTTGTGAGGAAATAATTATAGCAAATGTAGCCTCTATCAGGACAACAAAGCATCCAGTGTTGCAGGAGGATTGAGCTACGTATTTCCCCCTAAAATGCATTCATTTTAATTACTTTTGTATAGAAATGCAATTTTTTGCAGCCCATCTATTATGAAAAGTATACAATGTAAGTGAAAAGGACAATTTATTTTTATGTGCAATATTAAATGTAATTTTGTTTCCTTTTTCTCTTTATATGTTTCCTTTTCTGCCTGTTTCCAAGCAATCAATTGAGCATTTAGTGGGTATTAAGCACTTGGAAAAGTACAATGCAATGCAGTTAGTAGATGCAGTCCCTGCCCACGAGGAGCACAGAGCAATCTACTAGGGAGACAGACATTAAAATACACTACGTATCGGGGAATTAGTAGGGCAGAAGAATATTTACAGAATTATTTTGAGACTGGGGTATCAAAGTGCTTAAGGGGTGCACAGCCAAGTGAACAGTCAATGAAAAGGGGAAATAAAGGGCTTAGAGAAGGCCTCTTGGAGGAGATGGGAAGCATTGTGGCCTGGTGGAAAGAGCACGGGCCTGGGAGTCAAGGGACCTGGGTTCTAATCCTGGCTCTGCCAGTTGCTTGCTGTGTGACTTTGGACAAGTCCCTTAACTTCTCTGTGCCTCAATTCCCTCAACTGTAAAATGGGGATTGAATAGCTGTTCTCCTAGTTAGACTGTGAACCCCATGTGGGACAGGGACTGTGTCTGACCTAATTAACCTGTACCTACCCTAGTGCTTAGGACATAGTAAGCATTTAACAAATACCATAAAAAATGTGATTTTCTGGAAAGGTTTTGAAGGCAGGGAGATTGGTTGCCTGTCAAGTATGAAGAGGGAGGGAGTTCCAGTCCTGAGGTAGGCTGTGGGCAAGGAGTCAGTGGCAGGATAGGCTAGGTTGAGGAACAAAGAGTAGGTTGGTGTTGGAGGAGCAGAGTGGGCTGGTTGGATTGTAGTACAAGGTCAGCGAGGTTAGGTTGGAGGGAAATATCTGATTGAGTGCCTTTTGAGGAGTGGGGAAGACGTGGACTGAACTGTATTTCAGAAAAATGATCCAGGCAGCAGAGTGAAGTATGGACTGGAGTGGGGAGAGACAGGAAGTTAGGGAGATCAGCGAGAAGTCTGAGGCAGTAGTCAAGGCAGGATGGGATAAGGGATCAGTGTAGTAGCAGTTTGGATGGAGAACAAAGGAAGGTTTCTGAAGATATTTTGAAGGTAAACCTGTCAGGATTTCACGACTGACTGAATGCGTGTGTTGAATGAGAAAGGTCAGTTGAGGATAAGACAAGGCTAGTTTTCAGAACTATCTCATAGTAAAGCTTGCCAGTGATTCTTAGTTAATAAAGTATTGCCATTCTAAAGGAGAAAAAGTTACAGATCTATGTTAAACTCTGATTTTAGAATGTTATATGCATACAGTGTGTTCTGTGCCCGCTGTAATATCCATGATACTTGATAAAGAAAAGGATATTATTTCTTCAGATGAGTTCAAGGCGTGGTATACCCATCCTAAGTCAGCATTAACTGTTAGCTTTCTTTTAGATATAATCATGCATACTTACACACAAGAAGTAATCAATATTTTAACAATAAATTGGAAAGCAGACCTACCTAGGGCAGAACATTTTACCTAATCACACAGCATTTGGGCCAGACATTGGCAATTCAGCTGCCCTTTGAAACCAATTTTCCATTGGCATTTGTCTCCCATTCATTTACTGTCTTTAGTGACGCTGTTTGGTGCATCATTCCACCATGACCAAAGTGACAGACTTTTGTCTCTGTTGGATTAATCAGTGTGTTCTTTGATCCATAGCATATGCTCTCTGTAGACATTTAAAGTTAACATATTCAGTATTTGTGGCCTGACAGTTCAGCATTGTTAACCTAGCTGATAGACAGTTTATGAATTTGCATCCAAAAGTTTTTTTCTATCTCATCAAACTCTCACACAGACACATGCGTGTGCACACACACACACACACACACACACACACTCTCTCTCTCTCTCTCTCTCCCTCCCCCCCAGAACACCAATAGTGACTCTCCCAATATTCATTAGCAGTAAAATCTTGAAAGTAATTATTGTTTCACTACTCTTGCCCTGAAAGACAGCCATCAATTTCTGTTACCATTGGGCTTCTGCCAATTTTAGCTCTCTCTGAGCTTTTTACGCATCTGAAGTACAATTGCAGCTCTGTGAGACATGAGACATGGTGTCACCAGCCAGCCAGGGGTAATGATGTCAGACACGAGCTGGAAAGCTCTTCCTTGTCTTTGTGCTGGACTTCTGACTTAGACTTTACAGACAAGGAGCAGCAGTAATAATGTACATTGTATTTAAACCAAAGGGATGTGTGGGTGAGTTGTGTGCAGGAAAGTAAGTATTTAAATTATGACAGTTACATACATATTTATACACATGTGTTCATTCATGCCCAAATATGTGTATACCCCAAAAGTTCTACTGTACTTCTACTTTCCCACTCTCACTGTTTCCACCTCCACTTGCCCTCCCTCCATCTCCCCCCTACCCCCCCCCCCCCCGCCCCCGGCCTACACACACACCAGCACTCATCTTAGGCCTTCCCTCTCAGCATTCCTTGTAAGTCTCTGCCCCTTGATTTCATTGGCCAGCACTGAGCTTCACCGGCCATGTACTCTCTCCCTTGCTTTCCTTAGCCCCTGGCACTCACTCCACTTCACATCCAGTACTCTGATAAATGCATATCATATATATTTTATTATTTTATACCCACATGCTCACCTACTGCTGTGGTCAGCCTTGATTCAGGACTACCTCTTGGCAGGCTGGAGGGAAAGTGTTGCAGTAGGGCTTGAGGAGTGAACAGGGCACATGTGTGGTACACAGACCTTCCTCTGTCCCAGCCCCTCCGAGGCAGGCAAGCTTCCTGGGAACTGTCTCTGAGCCCATTTGACTCCTTGTTAACAGCAGTCCAGGTTTTTCATGAACTATATGTACTAGTCTATAAATGTACTAGTTCATACTGAATGGAGGTTGCTTAAATCAAAAGCATAAAGATATAGTCCAAACGAAAAAGAAGCTCTTGATGGTTCACCACAGTGAGGTCTTCCATCTTTTCAGCTCTTTAATTCAGATAGGGCCCAGGTAGGTAGATAATGCCTCATTCAGTATACACTCCAGGCTACTTTGTGGCTTTCATCAAATTCTTTTTTACATTTGGAAGAAAACATTTATGGGTGTAAGAAATTGGATCCAATTTGTATCTGACCCAGCCCAGTTGTTCTTGTCCTGCCATTTGACTTGGAGTGGTTTGATGCTAGTTGATGCTAGTGGAACTGCTCAAGATCCAAGGTGTATCTTCTCTAGTAGATTCAGTTCTCAAAGCCATAGAGGAAGTTGTCCACCACAGCAGTTTTATAGGACTTCAACTTGGTATGGAGCTTGATGCCATGTTGTCATTACCCTCTGTCTGAATCTTCCATAAGCCCGGTTGGCCGTTATGATTCTGTTTTCTACCTCTTTGTCTATATTCTATGTGAGAAGCAGTGTGGCTTAGTGGAAAGAGCACGGGCTTTGGAGTTAGAGGTCATGGGTTCAAATCTTGGCTCTGCCGATTGTCAGCTGTGTGACTTTGGGCAAGTCACTTAACTTCTCTGTGCCTCAGTTACCTCATCTGTAAAATGGGTATTAAGACTGTGAGCCCCCTGTGGGACAACATGATCACCTTGTAACCTCCCCAGCGCCTAGGACAGTGCTTTGCACATAGTAAGCATTTAATAAATGCCATTATTATTATTATTGTTATTATATTGTGCATTGCTGGTTAGTGTGCTCCCTAGGCAACAAAATGTGGTAGCAGCATTAAGTTTGGCTTTGGTGATTAAAGTATTTTTTTTGGTGTTTAAGCACGTGCTATGTGTTAAAGATTGTTTTAAGCACTGGGGTAGGTACAAGTTAACTAGTTCAGACACAGTCCTTATCCCACAAGGGACTCATAGTCTAAGTATAAGGGAGAACAGGTTTTTAATCCCCATTTAACAGTTGAGGAAACTGAGGCACAGAGAAGTTAAATGATGTGTCCAAGGTCACACAGCAAGCATTTGGCAGAACCTGGATCAGACCCAGGTCTTCCGACTCCAAGGCCCAATGCTCTTTCTACTGGGCCACGCTGCTACTCCGTTGGTTATGTGTAGTTTTCTGGGTTGTAGACTGACATGTAACTTCAATTTTCTTCAGGCATCTTGTTGATTTAGAGCATCATGCCCAGTTTACACAATGATTCATAAGCAAAACCATGTCTTCTTGTGTATGTACCTTTAGAGCATGGTGTAGTGGATAGAGCACAGGCCTGGGAGTCAGAAGGTTATGGGTTCTAATCCCAGCTCCACGACTTGTCTGCTGTGTGAACTTGGGCAAATCACTTAACTTCTCTGTGCCTCAATTGCCTCATCTGTAAAAAATAGGGATTGAGAGCGATCCTCTTTTTATGAGATGCAGCATGGCTTAGTGGAAAGAGCACAGGGTTGGAAGTCAGAGGATATGGGTTCTAATACCGGCTCTACCACCTATCTGATGTGACCTCAGGCAAGCCTCTTAACTTCTCTGTGCCTGTTACCTTATCTGTAAAATGGGCATTAAGACTGTGAGCCTCACGTGGGACAACCTGATTACCTTGTCTCTATCCCAGCACTTAGAACAGTGCTTGGCACATAGTAAGTGCTTAACAAATACCATCATCATTATTATTATTAGAGCATAGTTGCCTGCATATAGTGATTCCCAAATGACCATTTCAAGGAGATGCTTGCAGCCTGTTGAACTGGAGGAGTTTTCCAGGGAGCAGAAATATTTACTGATCAAGCTTGCGGATCACTTGTTGCATCTGCAAATGTGGTTGCATAGAGGAGCTTGAACAGGACTACTCATAGAGCCCTGCTTCCCTCTGACAGTAACAGGGGAAAGGGTTAGGCAGACCACCTTGCAGATAAGTGGGTGGATTTTGGAGAAATTCTCAGGACAGCCAATTTAGCAGTTTCCAGGACCTTGTCAGTTGCTTTTGTCAGGACTCTGAAAGCAGTAAAGAGTTCTTAGTGTTGTTCTCTAAACTTTTCTTGTATTTCTTATGCTTCAAAACTATCTGCTCTGCTACATTTTGGTCTGAAACCACACTGTAATTCAGGTAATGCACAATTGACCATGTTCTTGCAGACATCTATAGTCAGCCGGGATATAATCCTCAGCTGTCTCTACTTGCTTTTCCTCATCATGCGGAACACTGAAGAGATGCCACAAATGCCCCCCAGACCTTCAGAGATGTCACCAAAATCATCATCTGCAAGTGAAAGGGGTGAGAGGTTTCTGTGGAAACTTTTTGGGCGTAGTATTGCCCTTGCTCCAAATAAATGAGTGTGCCTTAGTGGGAGGTCTAGGAGTTGGTGAGGACTGTCTGCCCAGAAGCAGCATGGCCTAATGGAAAGAGCACAGGCCTGGGACCTGAGTTCTAATCCAGCCTTGGCCACTTGCTTGCTGTGCAACCTTGGGCAGGTCACTCAACTCTTCTGTGCCTCAATTTCTTCATCTGTAAAATGGAGATTCAGTACCTCTTCTCCCTCCCATTAAGACCATGAGTTCCATGCAGGACTTGGGGCTGTGTCCGATCGACATAAACCGTATCTACCCCAGTGCTTAATACAGTGCTTGGCACAAAGTAAGCACTTAACATACTACAGTTATTATTATTTCGGTGCAATAGTGTGGTGGGGGTCGTTTCCCTGCTGTGTGTGATCATTCCAAGTGAAAGTGAAGCCCAGGACACTGCTGAGTGTTCTACTTTTTCCATCACCTTGAGAAATTCTAGCTCAAACCATCTCCCATCTGTCCTGAATCTCTCCCATCCCTGGCCCATTTTGCTTGTGCCCGTCACTCTGCTTAGAACTTCCTTCCCCTTCAAGTCACTCAAACCACGACTCTCCCCATTTTTAGAGCCCTCTTGCAACCCCTTGAAGGAGGCATTCCCTAACACATTTTCACTGTTCCTGATTGTATCATCCCTACAGCCACATCCTGCTTCCACTTCAGTTTATGCCTGCTTATCTTTTATTTTTTATTTTTATTCTACTTCCCCAAGTGCCTCATAGAGTGCACGCAGTAGCAGCTCTCATTACATACTGTCTAGGATCACAGATCTTTAACCATAGGCATTGAATTTTTGGGGGTTTTTTTGCCTTTCCCACAAAAAACATGCAGACATCAGATACTCCCTTATACCCCCAGCTGGAGGAGTTTCATGGGAAGAGGAGCAAAGTCAAATATAAGGGAACAATTGTTATCCATTTTGAAAGAAAAATGTACTTTTGTGGCTTAAACTTTCCCAGAAATTGCCCTGGACTGCGTCCTGTTATGGTCTGAGTAAATTTCATTTCCAATTCTGTTAGTTTGAAATTAAAAGCTTGATTGTATTACTGAATGCCATGTAATTCTACATGCCTTGTTGTTTTATCTAACAATGAGGGGCTGAATATGATTAACAATGTGGCAGGTTGTAGGAAGAAGCAAAATAATTATTTTCTCAATATACAAGTCCTCATAATTGTTCATAAATCAATATGCATCCATAGAGAATTTGCTCCAGCAATGGATTATAGAATTCAGGGTGGCCTGCCCTCATTTCCCTATGAATGTAAAGCTGTTTAGACTTTAGTTAGCCAGGCAATTTTTTAAAAAGACAAATGTTTAACTATAACCACTGGGACTAGAATCATTGCTTCCAATGCCCAAGCCTGAATGTTAATGAGACACCCGGCAATGGACTTCCTTGCTGAGTTTGACAGTTAAAAGAATCAGTTAGTTAATTAGAAGATGACATGGCACATCAGGTCCCAAGGCTCTGTATTGCCTTCTGTCTCCTCCTTTCATTTTCTTTTTGACAAGTGAGATTACATCATTACTTGTAGTTTCACTTGTTAGCCACACCATGAAATGAGAATATTTTAGGCTTTAATTATCCATGATTTTTCTCCTTCCCAGCTAAGACCTGGCTTAAAGTGAAATTCAAAAGAAACAGAAGAATCTGAGGTTCAAAGACCCGTAAAAATCAGCCTGAAAGTGGCTAAATGCCATATTTGAGCAATGATGGGGGAAAAAAATTATAAATGTGAAGCTTCCCCTTCCTCACTTTTGAAAATATTGTATGGATTATTGCTCTTTTCATGGGTCTCCTGCACAGCAGGTATAGCAGCACATTGCCTCGTAGGGAGAGAGGGAGGGAGGGAGAGAGAGAGTGTGTGTTTATGAGAGAGTGAGAGAGAATCACTGCAGAATCACTGTTTAGCAAATGTCCTTAAGCTTGCATTCCAAGTATTTCATACAGTAGATTTGAAATGTTCTCACTTTTCTACATGATCAAACACTCAAATTACAACATATTTTGTAGATGTTTAGGTATCATGTGGCAGTCCGTATAACATGATGGGAAAACTCAAAACTCTTAGAACTCTTCAATTCTCCTTTAGCTTCCAATATCATATTTTCTTAACCTTCCAAAGCAGAGGGTGCACCCTTCTCCACAAAACCTTTAACAGTGATAAACGCCAAGTAAGCACTCCAAACAATGATAAACGCCAAGTAAGCACTCCAAACCCATTATGCCACTCTGAGGCAGGGCTGATGTCTTTTTCTACTTTGGTATGTTCCTAAGCACCTAGTTCAATGCTCAGTACATATTAGGCTCTCAGAGTACATGCTGACAAAGAAGAGGAGGACTTTTGAGAAGCAGTGTGGCTTAGTGGAAAGTGCATGGGCTTGGGAGTCAGAGGACATGGGTTCTAATCCCAGCTCTGCCACTTGTCTGCTGTGTGACCTTGGGCAAACCACTTAACTTCTCTGGGCCTCAGTTACCTCAACTGTAAAATGGGGATAAGGATTGTGAGCCCCATGTGGGATAACCTGATTACCTTGCATCTACCCCAGCGCTTAGAATAGTGCTTGGCACATAGTAAGTGCTTAACAGCTACCATAATTATAATTTAAGTAGTTCATTTCCCTAGAGGGATGAGCAAGAGGAATTTAGATAAAGAGTTTGCCTAGGAATAAGGAAGGATTTATTGACCGGTAACAGTGATTAAGGCTACCAAGTTTTGGCATCTCCATCCTGGATATCTTTAAAAATGGTGGTGCTTACCATCTGTTCTGAATGACTTATAATTTGCCTCCCATGTAGAGATGGGAATGTATCAGATGGCCTAATGATTGGAAGGATTTTATTAGAACTGATCTCGATCTCCAAAAATAACAATAAAATCAAAGACTTGGAAGGGATGTCATTAAGGCATCTGATCCAGACCCATCTCTGTATAATTCAACCATCCAGGGCAGATTACTTTTAGCTTGATCCATAGCCTAAGATGTTGTTCATTAATCACCACTTCTTAAACTAGAGTACTATTCCAGCAAGGATTGCGAATGGCTTGGGTTAATTTTTACATAATTTAAATTAAAACATCAGTGATTTGTAAGTGATGGTTTCCTGTTATACTTCATCCTATATTGTGATGCTACTTTCTTGTATGCATAGATTTTATATAAACATCTGACAAGCCACAGGTATGGGCTTTGGTAACTCTTAAGCAAATTACTGCCCCAGATTCCAAGTCTTATACCCAGTGGCAACATTATTTATTATTATTTAGTAATCATCAGTTGTGCACAGAGGACTGTACTAACTGCTTGCAAGACTTCAGTAGAATTATTAGACATGATTTCTGCCCTCAAGGAATATACAGTCTAATAGGGGAAACAGACAGTAGACTGATTTACAAAGAGGAGGGACAAGGAAAGTGGATATGTACATGAGTTGGTGCTTAAGTAGTGGGGTATGTAAAAGATGTACCGAAGTGCTGAAGTGGTAGGTGGGGCGAAAATAACCTGGGGGTGGCAGGGAGGGGAGATAAATTGGGTTTATAAGAGGGAGAGAGAGCACAGTAGTCTGATGGATTTGGAGGGGGAAAGAGTTCTGGGCAGAAAGAAGGGCATGACTCAGATGTTGGAGATGGAAAAGATGAAAATGAGGCAGAGTAAGTAGGCAGAGTAGATTTAGAGAAGTACCTGGGAAGAAGGATAAAGATGAGAAAGTGGTAGTAGGGTGGTTGATGGAAAGGCTTTGGGAAGTTCACATCTGATAGTTTCTATTTTACCAAGTTGGAGTGAAGTCATCAGCGGTTAGGGAAGGAGGCAGTGGGGGACACTGGGGGCTGTGGAGAGGGAGAGGGATGATTGGGTGCCTTACAACCAGTGGACAGGTGTTCCTGCTTGATGCAAAGAGGAATGGACAACCACTAAATATTTTTGAGGAGTTGGAAGATGTGTGCAGAATAATGCTGTAGTAATATAATCTATGCAATACAGTGTCTGGCACCTACCAAGCACCAAATGCCATTATTATTATTAGAGTGAATTATGAACTGGAGGGGAGAGAGACTGGAGGCAAGGAGACCAGCAAGGAGGTTGATGCAGTAGTTCATCGAGAATATTGCCTGTGCCAGCATGATGGCCATTGGAGGAGGGGGAGAATCCTGTTAAAGGTTGTGAAGCAAAACCCAGCAGGATTTTGGGCTGGCATATGGTAGGTCTAGTTGGAAAGTTGAAGGTACCCTATCTGACCCTTTTCCCATCACCATTAGAAGAAGAAGGATCCAGTCCTGTTCAGTCTCTTTATGTGGTCATACGTGAGGAGCCGAATGGACATGGCAAAAATCCAGGCACCAGGCTGACTCCTGCTACTTCAAATTCAGTCTGTCTTGTTCTAAGTCTTCTCTCTATTTTGCTCAACAACTATGCTATTCCTCCCTCACTGACTCCCAGGAACACACAACACTCACCAAATTTTTCAAACCTTTTACTCCCTCCTCTAAAGCCCCCAGTATCCCCCACTGCCTCCTTCCCTAACCGCTGATGACTTCACTCCAACTTGGTAAAATAGAAACTATCAGGTGTGAACTTCCCAAAGCCTTTCCATCAACCACCCTACTACCACTTTCTCATCTTTATCCTTCTTCCTAGGTACTTCTCTAAATCTACTCCCTTTCCCTGGTCTCTGACCCCATCTATTCTCTCCATATAAAAACCCTGGCATTTTATTTTATTTCATATCCTCAGCAAATGCATGCACACATACACATTTTATTTGTATTTTATTTGTGAGCTCAATTGCTTGTTCTGCTATTTCATTCTGATGTACTTGAACCACTTCAAGCAATTATTAGTATTTGTTGAGCACTTGTTTTGTGCAGGTGCCTGTACTAAGTGCTTGGGAAAATATAATAGAGTAAGCAGACATTACATGATCCCCGCCGTCAAGGAGTGTTGCCGTTTAGCAAGGGAGGCAGACACTAAAATAATTTTAGTTAGTGTTTTCAGGAGAAAGGAGCAATCTGCAGAGTCGAAAGTAGCCAAGAGGTCAAGGAGGATTAGGGTACATTAGAAGTGTTCATTGGTGACCTTGAAGAGAGTGATTCCAGTGAGGTAAAGAGGCCAAAAACTGGATTGCAGAGGGTCAGAGCGGAAGTGGAGGTGTGGATGTAGGCAACCCATTTGAAGAATTTGGACAGAAATGGGAGGAGACAGAGAAGTAGCTGGAGGGTGTGTTGTATTTTAAGCTAGAGGACTTGTAAGCATACTTGAAAGCAGAGGGGAAGGAAACAGAAACTGCCCTCTTAAAGGTCACCAATGACCTTCTTCTTGCCAAATCCAATGGCTCCTACTCTATCATAATCCTCCTTGACCTCTCAGCTGCCTTCAACACTATGGACCACCCTCTTCTCCTCAACATGCTATCCAACCTTGGCTTCAAAGACTCCGTCCTCTCCTGGTTCTCCTCTTATCTCTCCGGCTGTTCATTCTCAGTCTCCCTTGCGGGCTCCTCCTCCCCCTCCCATACCCTTAATGTAGGGGTTCCTCAGGGGTCAGTTCTTGGTCCCCTTCTGTTCTCTATCTACACTCACTCCCTTGGTGAACTCATTCGCTTCCACGGCTTCAACTATCATCTCTACGCTGATGACACCCAAATCTACAACTCCAACCCTGTTCTCTCTCCCTCTCTCCAGGCTCGTATCTCCTCCTGTCTTCAGGACATCTCCATCTGGATGTCTGCCCACCATCTAAAACTCAACATGTCCAAGACTGAGCTCCTTATCTTCCCTCCCAAACCCTGTCCTCTCCCTGACTTTCCCGTCACTGTAGACGGCACTACTATCCTTCCCGTCTCAGAAGCCCGCAGCCTTGGTGTCATCCTCAAATCCACTCTCTCATTCACCCCACACGTCCAATCCGTCACCAAAACCTGCCGGTCTCACCTCCACAACATCGCCAAGATCCGCCCTTTCCTCTCCATCCAAACCGCTACCTTGCTGGTTCAGTCTCTCCTCCTATCCTGACTGGATTACTGCATCAGCCTCCTCTCTGATCTCCCATCCTCCTGTCTCTCCCCACTTCAGTCTATGCTTCACTCTGCTGCTCAGATTATCTTTGTACAGAAACGCTCTGGGCATATCACTCCCCTCCTCAAAAGTCACCAGTGTCAAGCATATCAAGCAAAAACTCCTCACTCTCGGCTTCAAGGCTCTTCATCACCTCGCCCCCTCCTACCTCACCTCCCTTCTGTCCTTCTACAGACCAGCCCGCACCCTCCACTCCTCTGCCACTAACCTCCTCACTGTGCCTCGTTCTTGCCTGTCCCTCCATTGACCCCTGGCCCACATCCTACCTCTGGCCTGGAATACCCTCCCTCCACACATCCACCATCTAGCTCTCTTCCTCCTTTCAAAACCCTACTGAGAGCTCACCTCCTCCAGGAGGCCTTCCCAGGCTGAGCTCCCCCTTTTCCTCTCCTCCTCCCCACCCCCACCCTACTTCCTTCCCCTCCCCACAGCACTTGTATATATTTGTACAAATTTATTACTCTATTTTACTTGTACATATTTACTCCTCTATTTTGTTAATGATGTGCATATAGCTATAATTACACATCAGGCAAAAACTCCTCACTCTTGGCTTCAAGGCTCTCCATCACCTCCCCCCTCCTACCTCACCGCCCTTCTTTCCTTCTACAGCCCAGCCCACACCCTCCGCTTCTCTGCCGCTAACCTCCTTACTGTGCCTCATTCTCACCTGTCCCGCCATTGACCCCTGGCCCACATACTCCCCCTGGCCTGGAATGCCCTCCCTCTGCACATCCGCCAAGCTAGCTCTCTTCCTCCCTTCAAAGTCCTAGTGAGAGTACACCTCCTCCAGGAGGTCTTCCCAGACTGAGCCCCCTCCTTCCTCTCCCCCTCCCCAACCTCCCCGCCTTACCTCCTTCCCCTCCCCACAGCACCTGTATATATATGTATATATGTTTGTACATATTTATTACTCTATTTTACTTGTACATATTTATTCTATTTATTTTATTTTGTTAATATGTTTTGTTTTGTTGTCTGTCTCCCCCTTCTAGACTGTGAGCCTGCTGTTGGGTAGGGACCGTCTCTATATGTTGCCAACTTGTACTTCCCAGGCGCTTAGTACAGTGCTCTGCACACAGTAAGCGCTCAATAAATACAATTGAATGAATAAATGAATCATTCTATTTATTCTGATGGTTTTGACACCTGTCTACATGTTTTGTTTTGTTGTCTGTCTCCCCCCTCTGGACTGTAAGCCTGTTGTTAGGTAGGGACCCTCTGTTGCCAACTTGTACTTCCCAAGTGCTTAGTGCAGTGCTCTGCTCACAGTAAGTGCTTAATGAATACAATTGAATGAATGAATCAGGGAGTGAGTAGTTATTAATGGTGGTCAGGCAGGGACAAAGAGCTGGCACAAGTGTTTCTAGATGGTGAGGGGGGATTAGGTCAGACATGCACATGGAATGGGGTAGATTTTGAGAGAAGGCTGAGAAGGAGAGTAGATGAAGGGGAGAAAGGGAGGTAAGGAGAGGACCTCCAAACCGTGAGCTTGTTTTGGGCAGGAATGTGTCTGTTATATTGTACTCTCCCAAGCACTTAGTATAGTACTTTGCATACAGTAAGTGCTCAATAAATATGATTGAATGAATGAATGAATGACTAAGGGGAGTTCACGCCTAATGGTTTCAGTTGTGTCAATAAAGAAGTTGACATGGTTGTCAGGGGCCAGAGACTCAGTCAGCCAGTTGTATTTATTGAGTGCTTACTGTACTAAGCACTTGGGAGAGTACAATATAATAATAAGCAGACACGTTCCCTGCCCACAACAACCTTACAGTCTGGGAAGTGGGGTCACTGCAGGCTTTAGGAGGGAGTTAAAGGTTAAAGTTAAAGGGAGTAATTGGGGACACTAGCCAGGGAAGTGTGAGGGAGGAGTAATGAAGTTATTGAATGAAAGAGAGGGTGCACTTATAGCAGGAAGGATAAGTTGGGAATGGTCAAAGTCAACCTGGTGCCAGGATTTCCACCACCAGTGCTCTGTGGCACAAGCACAGGAGTGGAGGAAGTATCTTATGGATGTGATCCTGGGCTAGGTGTTGGGGTGAAATCGACAAGGGAGCAAGGGACTAGGTTCAGTGGAGAGGACTTTGATTTGTGCATCAAGGTGGGGCAGGTTAAGTAGGGCGTCCAAGTGGGGCATGTCCAAGTGGAGGGGGTCTAGGTATCTGAGGTCTTTGTGTGGAGAGAGAGAATGGGTTTTGTGGGGGGAGAGGGATGTGGGTGCATTGGCTCCCTCCAATATCCTCTTATGCACACTATTTTTAATAGTTTTTGACTGTCTCCCCTTTTGATTGTGAAGTCCTTAATCAATCACTCAATCAGTGGTATTTATTGAGCACTTACCATGTGCAGAGCACTGTAGAAAGCATTTGGGAGTGTACAGTGTAACAGAGTTGGTGGACATATTCCTTGCTCACAAGGCGCTCACAGTCTAGAAGGGGAGACAGACATTAAAATAAATTACGGACCTGTACATAAGGGCTGAGGGTGGGATGAATAAAGGGTACAATCCAAGTGCCTGGGTGGTGCAGAAGGGAGAGGGAGCTTCTTGGAGGAGATGTGAGGGCAAAAAATGTGTGCTTTCCTTCTGATGTACTCTCCCAAGATCTTAGTACAGTGCTTTGCACAAGTAGGCACTCAATAAATAGCATTGATTGAATCTGGAAGCCAGTATCAAATTAGGCATTCAGCTCACCAGGAAATTATTCTTACTCAACCGGCTATGTGACATCTTAATAATAATAATAATAATAATGGCACTTATTAAGCGCTTACTGTGTGCAAAGCACTGTTCTAAGCACTGGGGAGGTTACAAGGTGATCAGGTTGTCCCGGGGTGGGGGTGGGGGGTGGTTTAACAGTCTTAATCCCCATTTTACAGATGAGGGAAATGAAGCCCAGAGAAGTTAAGTGACTTGCCCAAAGTCACACAGCTGACAATTGGTGGAGCCAGGATTTGAACCGATGACCTCTGACTCCAAAGCATGTGTTCTTTCCACTGAGCCATGCTGCTTCTCTATCCTAAGCCCTGGAGAGTTTTCCAAGAGCTAATAGAGGCTGTCGACAAACTCTGAAGGCACCCAAGACATGCAGATGGTCACAGATTCTCGCAATTGGTATAGTGTTATAGGCAGATAAGCATGAAGAAGCTGATACTATGTATCATCATATATGACTGCAAGCTCTATGTGGGAGAGGGACTGTGTCCAACCCAATTTTCTTGTATCTACCCCAGCACTTAGTACAGTGCCTGGTACAAGTAAGCACTTAAGAAATGCCATAATTATTATGATTATGATAGTGCACCAGAGAAATCCTAAAGGCAACCAAAGATTTTTAACATTGAACTTTGGTCCAAATAGGGAGAAACTTTCAAAAGTATGTAATTGTTTTAAATATCTCATACATAGATGCCCACTCTAAGGGGAACTCCACAGCTCTTTGGGCTGAACTCCCACACTTACTCATCCCAGTCTCTGACATGATCTGAGATCTTCCAGTCAGAACTGAAATGATTCAAATGGTGGTTTTCTTACCTATTAGCTCTCAATATCCTGTTTCCTCCCAGTCCATATCAGTGCTAAAATCCCAGCCCAGTTTTTGCCCTCCTCCCCTCAAAAATAAAATACGCACCTATTTCCTACAGATCAGGTTGTTCAACTCTTTTAAATGCTATCCTATTCACTCAGTTATCTGTGATTTTTGTATGGCCTAATTATCATCAGTATTGTTGTCTTAAAAGTGGGAGGATTTTTTCAATAGAGAAAAGATGCCTAAATCCTGGACTGTCTAAGGACATTTATGGCTTGTATTTCATTAAAAGATCTTGGGAAGAGATTGGCTGATTCTTCTCTATCATGTGCCTGCCTTCCTGCCTGCCTTCTTTTCATTCCTTGCTTCCCCGAAGTCTTCACCCTGTCCAGTGGCATTTATTGAGAGCTTACTGTGTGCAGAGCATTGTACTGAGTGTTTGGGAGAGTGCATCAGAGTTGGTCAACCCAATCTCTGCCTTCAAGCAGCTTAAAATCTAGTGGGAGAGACAGACATTAAAATAAACTACAGAGAGGGGAAGCAGCAGAGTATAAGGATATGCATAAGCACTATGGGGGTGGGGTATCAACGTACTCTGAGGATACAGACCCAAATGCTTAGGTGACGCAGAAGGGAGGGAGAATAAGGTGGGGAAATGAAGTTTATCAGGAAAGGCTTTCTGAAGGAGATATTATTTTAGTAGGACTTTGAAGATAGGGAGGGTGATGGTCTGTCAGATATGAAAGGGGAGGGAGTTCTAGGAAGGAGGGAGGACTTGAGCAAGGTATCAGTGGTGAGAGAGAGAGAGAGAGAGAGAGAGAGAGAGAGAGAGAGAGAGAGAGGCACAGTAAATTGGTTGGTGTTAGAAGAGCCAAGTGTGTGGGTTGGATTGTAGTAGGAGAGGATAGTTCAGAGGAAGAGAGCTAATCGAGTGCCAAAATAGTTATGAGTAGTTTTCCATTGCCCAGAATAGCAGAAACAGCCAAAATTCAAAAGATCCTCCTTTGGTCTTATGTTGTTTGTGCAATTAGTCCAATTTTCTTTTCCTCTCAGCCTCTCAGTTACAATTTATAAAGTTCACAGTACAAGAAATTGATCAGTTTTAAAAAAGCAATTTGTAATGGTTCTTTTTGAGGAGATATACAGTGTATAGAAGGGACACTAATTTTCCCTTATAGGCATACACAGAAGCCCATAGAAATAAGATAGGTACTTCAAAAAATGCCACACAATTGTAAAATCAAGTAAATACCTTCCCAGTTCAAATGGTTCAACTCCTTTAAATGCTATTCCATTCATCCAGTAATCTGTGATTTAATATCACTTAGTTATCAAGTTATGACCTCATAATGTTGAACTCTCTTCTGCCAATTCCATGGACGATTCACCTTAAAGATGTTAGGGTTAAAGTCCTGAAGCATTTGTACACCCATAAATGGATTTTACCCCTTTGTATCTTTCTGATATTACTGTTTTGCTTCACCAAACCCGCTAATATCAGATACAGTAAAGCCTATCAGTAACCATTCTAAATCACTTCCATTTTCTTTGTCCCAAGGCTATGGTCATCAGACCGTGATCCAACCTTAGCGTGGCTTGTGATCTAGTGTTTTACTTGCCCGTTTATATTGGAGTGAACTTTATTAGCTTTTGGACACACATATATCAATTTTAGAGATTAAGTATTATGTCAATAGTTCTTTCTCAGCTTTCAAGTACATGGAATGGTTATGTTTTCCCAGAGAATGTTAAAAAATTACTATTGCCACTTGTGAAAACATTTTTTTTGTTAACACAAACAATCTATCATAATGGTGTTTACTTGCTCTCCAAAGTGCTATTTTATATAGGAAATAAGTCGGGGTTAGAAGTTTGATAAGTAATTTCAGCCTTGAAAGCACATGGACCTTGTAGGTACGAGTAAATTATTGAACCTGACTTTGAAGTGTTTTTTTCATCATGCTCACTCTCTTTGTTGATAAACATGTTTTTATCCTGTGAGTGACTTAAAATATTATACTAGCAGGCTCATTTTGCTAAAATCCCCTATACCTCCCTAGTAGCTCTAATGCTTCCCAAGCTATTTCAGGTGCAAACAAGTAGTTTATACCTCAAAATAGGATAGCTGTGGAAAAAGGAAACAATTTGCTACATAGCTGCACATCTTCAATGTAAAGTACAGCTGAGTGGATGTTCCTTTTGATGTATTTTCAACTCAAGAAGTTATTTTGGATTTGAACTTTGGGATGGTTTAGTTTTAGCCAGTACTGGGGGTGTGGATTATATGATCCTTCTGAGTTGTGATGGAGGCCTGATCTGTACAATGCAAACAATATTGTCTGTCAGAAATTTCCATTTTTGCTTAAATCTACTTGGAGCAAAACTAATGATAATAATTATGGTATTTGTTCAGCACTTACTATGTGCCAAGCACTGTTCTAAACACTGGGGCAGATACAGGGTAATTAAGTTGGACACAGTCCCTGTCCCACATGGGGCTCACAGTCTTAATATTTGTCAAGTTAACATGAGCAAGGATGAGACAGGATTAATGGTTTTTGGAGCCGTATACCACTGGGCGCATTCCCAAAGTCAGCATGTTCACCTAATTGAGTAAGAATTTTGGACCTCCTCCAGGTCTCACCTCTGTCTCCCAACCCATTTCTCCTCAGAAAGGCCTCCGAGAAGGCCCCCCCCCCCGGGCCCCCCATCAGCCCTGGGGCAAAATTGGCTGAGCTCGATCCTTCTCAGAAGTGATATTGGATTCTGAGTGTCCAACAGGATTAAGCCAGGTTTCAAATTTTCAGTCTCTTTGGGGCTGTATTTTCTACAGTCCAGGAAGTTTTCATTAATGGGACCAAAGGAGGGAGTTTGGGGTGCCAAAACACCCAGGTGGACATCCCAAGAAATCGTGAGATTGGCAACAACATACTGTCCCTCTACACAGTAAGCTCGTTTTAGGCAGGGGGCATGTCTACTAACTCTGATGCATTAGACTCCCCCAAGCACTTAATACTGTGATCTGCACACAGTAAGCGCTCCATAAAGTACTGCTGCTGATGATGATGGTGACTAGATAACTGGATGAAGGATGGGGGAAAGCATAGGGTTAGGTAATCAATTTTCTTGTTTAAGAAGTGTAAATAATTGATCGGTGCTAGGATCCGTTTTACCTAAATATTTTCATAAATGAGCTTAGAGGGAGGGCACAGTGAAATCTTTAGGATTTCTGAAGAAACTTGGCTCTTCCAGATGGAGAAGTATCAGGCCGGTGGAGAGTTAAATTGCAGTGAGAGTCCAGAAAGCAGAGTAAGTGGGCAAAAAAGTGGCAGACATGCCTGAATATGAGCAAAGCTAAATAACTGGTTAATTGTGTTCAGGCATGCGGGCTGAAAATAACAGCTTCAAGAGAGGTTTGGCTGAATATATGACCTAGTGGTCCATAATACATTACTAGTGGAAAAGTTGACTGTTGGATAGTTTGTCCCTAACTCTTAAAATGGATGTTCCGCTTGTCATCCTGTTGCCACTGTTGAGAAGAGATTACTGGACCCAGTAAAGCACTGGGCTGAAGGTACCATTGGACTGACTTAGTGATGGCATTGCTTATCTTCTTAGGAAGGGGGGGGTGGGGGGGGGGAGACGGAGAGAGCATGTTAGCTTCCATCTACCCCATCCTGGGAATGCAGTGCCCCATTTCTTGTTTGCTTCTCCTACCTGACCAGACCCAGGGCTGCCTTCGGATATTTGGGTATCCTGAGGTGGGGAAGAATTTGCAGCCCCCTCCCATTATGTAGGGTGTCTTAACTCATGCTGTATTCATACAGAAACTAGTCCAAACCCTTGGATCAAAGCACTTCTTCGGAGGGACCCCTAGCTCTCCTGCCCCCCCGGCTCCTACTCCAGAGCTGTTATGCTCCCCTCCTGGATTCCCATTAACACAGGTATTGCTTTCAACTCGGGCAGAGGGAGGCTGGGGGATTTCAAATTTTTAACTATGGATGCCTCCATGGCCTTCCAGTCTGATGGTGTTTCCAGAGGTAGCTGCCTTAATGTCTGAAATCAGTCCAAAGACCCCAGATTACGAGCACCCAGATCCTCAGCATCTGAAAGCAGCATTCCCCTTCTCCTCTTTCTCTCTCTCTTTCTCTCTCATCCTCTCTCTCCCTTTCTTTCTCTTTCTTTCACTTTCTCCCATTTCCTCTAACTCTCCCTCTCCACACTGTACAAATCAGGCACTATTTCTGTTCATTATGGTATGGACACATCTGGCCCAATGACAGCAGGCTCGGTGCACTCTTCCCCACAGTGATCACTGCGATTTTTCATGTTTCATGTGAGGCCATATTTACTTCTAAGTGGCAGCTGTGCTGGTTCTTTGTCCTTTGCCATTTTTTTAAGGGAAGTAATTAGATTTTTTCCTTCATTAAGGGAAGGCCTTCTTCTGCCTGCTGCCTAAGTGGCAGAAGAAGGCGTTTTTGTAGCATTTTGAATACAGGAAGGTAGTAAGATGAGCATGGACAAGGGAGTCAGAAAAAAACGCTTCATCCCAAATGAACATTTACTTGGGCAGCAATTTAAAAGTGCCTGTAGACGTACTGGGCTTTTACTCTGTAACAATATCACCTACAATTTAACTATAGTGCTTGAGAGAAATTAGCATTACCTATTGGTCCCTGCCAAGCCAGGGACTGTGAGAGGTCAAGTTCATCTGAGAACTCTTAGTTGTCCCTGAAAATGCTTAATTGGAGCTTTTCTCTCTCTTGGTCATGCTGTAGAAATAATTTTAATGAATGAGTGCTAATATTTCAGTGCAGATGACTGTTGGAGACTGGTTACATTTGATGGATCAGATCAGATATCTCTTTCCATGGTCTGATGAGCAAGTTTTGAAAATTGATGATAAAATGCCAGTGTCCCGTTTGAACTGCAGCTGTGACAGCCTGAATAGTAAACTTTCCATTCCTTTTTCACTTGTGCAGTTTCCTTACAGTTTCTCAGTTATGTGTGTTCTGTAACATTTCTATCAAGTAACATTTATGAACAGCACACAAAGTTTATGGGAATCACAGCAACTTGTTTGAGGTTTACATATCCTTAAGGACTGCTTTTGTTTTCTCAGAGCAAGATTGAGGTTCTGGACACAGATGCCCTGCTTGTATCAGTACTCAGTGACAAAAAAAAACACTTAAAGTAATTATTAAATTATTTTGTGTTGTATTCAATGCAAATAGGCACTGATCATTTGGATGCTGCTCCCTGGATTCTGATCCATTATTACCCCCTGTTTCTTCAAATTTCTGTGTCAAAATAACACCTCAGAAGAGCTGTTGGTTAAATCTTGAAGTTGTATTTTCGTATTGTGGGTGTAACTGGGAAATAGAGATTTTATAATATTATAAATGATTAGGAAGAATACCTCTGCTTGAAAAGGATGTAAGGGATGACCTGTTAATTCTGTATTATGCAGGAGTTAAATACCCAGTTTGTAGATTACCTTTGTTTCTCCTCTCTTACTTCCTGTTTCTTGCTTTGGGGAAATTTCCATCTTTAATAAAACCTCTGCCTAAGAGAACGGAAAAATAAAAGAATTTAATTCAATTTTGTTTCTCGTTGAGGACATCAAAGTTTGATTAGCAATTAGAAGGTTGAAACTATTGTCTAACAAAGTTTTGGATTATCCATGTATATATCATTCAGTTGTGCTAGCTCTGCCTCCCATTACTGGAGGCAGCTGAATGTCATCTGTGTGTTTAGAAGTCATTAGATTTTAGTGGAGCTGGCTAAATATATAGGGAGACATTGAAGTGCACCATCAGTCCTTTTTAGCCACATAGCACCTTATTCTATCCAGTTGTATTTGGTTGATAGAGATATATCAACGTATAGGATATCTGTATATACTATGAAAAGGAGAGCTGGGTATCAGAATTTACAATATTGATAGTGAGTGAGCATTGCTGGGAGAGATTGGTTGGCAGGAACACTGTGAAGAATGCTGGCTTGTCCTGCGTGACATCTCTCTAGCAGAGTCCAGTTCAGCCACTCCCTGAGCCTGGTTTGCCAGGGCAGAGATGACGGTGGCCCTCCTCACTCACCCTCTCCTCCCTTCCTCTCGCCGCTGCTGTTACGGGGGTGCTCACAGCAGGAGCCAGGCGGGGGGAATATGTGGCAGTGGGGAGGTGGCTCAGGCTAGTGAGGAAAGGAGGGAGACCATGGGTTTGAGTGATAGGAGCCGTCCCAGCCTTACAGCCCTCATGCCACCCAAACTGCAGACCCACGCTCAATGTGAAGAGATAGCTCTGCTACCAGTTGGGTTTGCAGAAGCAAGAGAGGTTCAGGATGCTGTGTAATTGCTGGGGAAGGCCTGGTGGATTATTGTTCCCATCCATTGCTTCTGAAGAGGCATTTGCTCCAGAACTGATATCATTCTAGACTGTGGGTAGGGCCCGTGTCTATATGTTGCCAACTTGTACTTTCCAATTGCTTAGTACAGTGCTCTGCACACAGTAAGCGCTCAATAAATATGATTGAATGAATGAAAATCCAACATGGGTAAGGACTAGATCATCTAACATCTTCTAGATTGTGAGCCCATTGTTGGGTAGGGATTATCTCTATCTGTTGCCAAATTGTACTTTCCAAGCGCTCAGTACAGTGCTCTGCACACAGTAAGCACTCAATAAATATGATTGAATGAATGAATCTTTCTAGCCCATCTTTAATACCTTAACAGCCAGACAAAGCATAAGAAAAGCTCCTAACTTAATGAGCATGCAAAATAAAAAAAGCACATCGTATTTCTAGTGCAAGACAAATATACCCTCCAAATCCATTTACAGAAAGATAAAGTGCTAATGAAATTAACTCAACAATTAAATGAACATAAAGCCAGGTCGAAAGTATTCAGGCTTTCCATATCAACCCTGGTGACTTTTGAATTCCAAAGGCCAGATTTGAACAAAACCTCCTTTAGGTCAGGCATGCTTAGTTCTGACCTTTTCCCAGTATGGATTTCACACTTCAATCCTGTCCATTTTAGATTGTAAGAGTCCTGGAAGGAAAAGATCATAGCCAATGGAATGTATATAGTGCCCAACACTATTTTATGAACATGTGAGAACTAAGAAGATATTTTTGGATAATTATGAGAGCGAAAGGTTCCATGTAGTACAGGAAGGCCCAAGATTAAAGCCCTCATTCATTGTTTTTTAATGCGGTTCCACCACACTGAAAGAGTGAGTGCCAGTTTCCATCCATTTAAACAAGTCTCGACTGTTGGGAGAGCATGCATCTAAGATTCATCTGTGCTTTTCGTATCAAGACATAAGCGTTAGGGCTTCATTAGGCCGTTGACAATTGAGTAATGAAAAGCCTAATGGGACATCTTTATTTGGAGCTGCCGTGCATAAGTAAGGTCAGTATATACCTAACTTTTCAGTTGACCCCCCACATGAAGGAGAAGCCATTTGTGTGTCTGCTAGTTGAAACGTATTACAAATCCCCACCATATGTATCTGTGCAATATAAAAGGGGGCCTGTTAGCTTCTCCAGAGCAATTTTGGGTATTTGGCTAGAACGGATCCAGCTTAAACCCATTGACAACAGTTCATTCTAGACAGCGTGGAAGTTGAAGAGCCAAGATGAAAACCCATGCTAGCTTGATTCCCCTGCCAGGTACTTTCCTCCTGCTTGGGTGACCCACTTTTCATGGAACTATATAGGCTGAGAAAATGTATTAAAACTACTCAAGTCAGAGAAATTCTACACAAAAATGCCTAGTTAGTCTGTGCATTTGCCACATTTCCACAGCTTGTCTCTAGGTGTGCATGGGGATGTGCAGCAGGCTTGCCATGAACCACAAAAACATGGCCAGCAGTCTTCCTGGGAGAAAAGTAATTAAGAGGAAACAAAAAGCCTTTGAGAAAGCCACCCAGTGATTAAATCCATTTTTCCACAGGGATTTTCACCTCTTGAAAACTCAGCAAAGCTGCAAGTTGCATACTAATAATTAAAAAAAAATGTGAAAGAGCACTATTTGCCTCCAAACAAGTGCACAAGACAGGGTAATATTCTGTCATGCTCCAGTGCCGTGGAAGAGAATGGTTCTTTCTTTGTTTCAAAATTGACTCCCCCTGCCCCTCTCCCTCAGGCTGGCTCTGGCTTTATTTGTGCCTAGGTTGCATGTGCTGGCAAACCGTGGCCTGGCCATATCCTAGCATCTTCCTTTGGCGTCGTGGAGTTTCTGTGAATTGCTAATCCTTAGCCACATGGCCTGTATTGCACGGCTCATCGTAGCTGTGGCCTTCCTTTGCCAAAGGGCAGAATTCTCTGTCCCAAGATTTTTCCCACAAAAACTGTGAGGCTGCAAAGAATCCCCAGTAATAGCAGTTCTCTGCATTTACATGGCACCCTTCCTGGGGGTTCCAAAGTGGGAAACAGGAACAGACTGGCATTTCCACCTTTGAGCATCTGTGCCTGCTCTCCTGGGATTTTCCTGTTGCCAAGTTGCAGTTTCTCATTCTTATCCGGGCCCATCATCCCAAGGACAGGGCAAAATGGACCGAACCAAGAAACAAAGGTTTCATCCGTTGTTCTTCACTAAAGGGCTGAATGAGAAGCCACTTGGCCTCGGGGAAAGAGCCTGGGCCTGGGAGTCAAAGCACCCAGGTTCTAATCCCGACTGTCAGTTGTGACCTTGAGCAAGTCACTTAACTTCTCTGTGCCTCAATTACCTCATCAGTAAAATGGGAATTAGACTGTGAACCCTGTGTGGGATAGGGACTGTGTCCAACCTGATTAGCTTGTATCTACCCCTATGCTTAGTACAGTGTCTGGCACATAATATGTGCCTAACACATACCATAAAAAAAATGACCCTGAGAAAGTTGCAGCCCCTTGGTTTCCCCAGTAGTGAAATGGGAATATAAATATGTGCCTTGTTTATGGGTGGAAGAAGGAGTAGATAAATGTACGTACAGGGCTTGATGTCTTCAGAGAGTATATTCAGCTTTTCATGATGCCTCATTGACAGAGGTGGGTGTCCTCATCAGGAACAGTAAAACCTTTATTCGCTCAAGGGAAGAGAGGATATGAAATTAATTAGGATAGTTTTTCGTATAAATCATTTATGTAGAGGTCAAGGCATGTGACCTTTCCCGGCAAAAAGTGTATTGTTCATATAAATGCCACTGAGTGTACTCAACAGGAACAGTGTCTAGAAGAGGTGAGCTGTTTGGCGATGAGGATAAGACTTGGATTTAGTGGGCTCTTCTCTCTTCCTTTAATAGTTTGGCCTCATTTGCTTATACCATATTATTGCACCTTGTTATTTTCTGTGAAGTCAACTCTCCTCAATGAAAGGTGATTTCAACATTTATTACTGAGCCTGGATGGTACATTTTCAAGTGAAAGACTTATTTTAATGCTCATCAATTCAGGTACAGAATATCTGATCCAAATTTATTGTGCCAATTAGCCCAGTGATATGAACCCTCAAGTATGTGTGGTATTCATGAAGCTGTAGATCCCATATAGCTGACTGCTTAAATCACTTCCAGTTAGCTTGGCAGATCTTTTGATAAATACTTCTTATCCTTGGAAAAACTGATAATATTTGAGTTACAATCATGTTTTTGTGCACCTCAGTCTCACAACTCGAGGCTGCAGTGTGAAAAGACTAAACAGCATTTTATTCCTCATTCAAAATACATAGCTAGTGGAACAAATATGTCTCCCTCTGTAAAAAAAATTGTTTACATGTAAAGTGCTGCAGCTGGGTGAGAAGCTAAGTACTAGAAATTCATTATTCAAGAGAAACAGTTCATTTTCATAAAATTGGTTTATATGGCATAGTTATCTGCTGTATTAAATACAAACATTTTATATCATGAGATTTACTTTTTTATGATTTACATGTAAACTGTATTTATATTTAGCTTAAATATGCCAAGAATTATCCTGGGGGACCATGATAAAATGCAGTCATGTTTATTTGTAATTGGCAAAAAATGGTTTACAAAATTGTTAGTATCTTTTATTATGCCTTGTTCCTGTAACATTTGCTTGTTAATTAGAGAAATTTCAACTGTCATAGTTGGCAATTATGGCTTCTGTATCATTGTCTGGTATGAATAGTCAATGGTGGCTGATTAATATGCATGAGTAGCAGTATATAGTGTGTGCATTGGACCACAGTACAGCAGCTTGAGTCAAGCTGTAGAGGGAGTGTCTTCTACGGAGAGGGAAGGAGGGGCAAAACTAAAGAGAAGAGGTTGTTGCTTTCTAGCTCATGCAGTGCAACACTAATGTGAATTGCTTCAGATCAACTGACACACCTATTTCAAAGGAAATCTTCATGCATGTATATTGTGTCCTTGCTCTGTTGGTACTAGTGAATAAAGAAGACTTTCCTTGACATTTCTTTAAACATGGGATGCAGTTTGTGCAGTCTACAGAAGCAAGAAGAACAGTACAAGTTACTGTATGAAGTTTGTCAGGTAATACAGTCAGATTTTATTGCTAAAAAGGAAATGCTACACAGAGTGAGACTTAATTGTAGAAATAGAAATCGGAAAGCATTTTTAGTGTCTGGAAAGTCTCTAGCATTTTGTATTTTATGCATGTATCTATTGACTCTTTTTTATAGGGTGCTTGGATGTCTAAATTCAAATACCTAAGTATTTGTGGATGTGTTTAGGTGTGTGCTTCAAACATTTATGTCAGAAACCAGAGTACCACTGACTTTTCTCCAGCATGTATTAAGTGAAATGTCTCAAGAAGGGTCATAGCTTGGTCATACACTCTTTGAGCAAGTTAGAAAAGACATGTGCGATTATTGATGTGTGGAGGGTTTGTCTGTTTACAAATAGTTATAAGGAACTTCTTTCTGGGCATTAAGAGAATAAACTGCTCGCCTCATTCTTTCAGTAACATCTCAGAATGGGACGTGGTTTAAAATTAATGCTTTATGCTTGAAATTGCTGAACTCCTAATCATCATCATAATACATGAGCTCTAAAACCAATAATTTTAATTTAAATGGTGACAGTGAAAATCATAACCTAAATTGTTTTAATTTTTTTTATATCAAGTTAAAGTTTAGATTGCATCAACTTCAGTTTAAAGTACCTAGAGGACTAGAATGTTAAATTTACTTTCTTATATACTTTGTGCTTATTTCAGAAACATTAAGTTGTTTTCCCTTACCTTTTCCTAATTTTGGATTTGACAATTTTCACTTTGCTGTTTGCTTCATGAATCCATCTCATTTTAAACCATACTAATTGGATAAAGTTGTTCTTCATATGTCGAGTTATAATTGCATGGTGGAATACTTGGCAGATTGCTGGAACAAGTGAAAATAATGAATTTTACAATGAGCCCCACTAAATTTTGGCATTTTTACGTGCACTTTAAAAATCTACCATACATGATCAAATATGAACAGCATCGAAATATTTCATTTTATTTGACAGGTATCAGGAGGTGTAATTTTTCTCACTTGCCAGCAGAGGGAGCCTATCATTACAATAGATTTAGGGAATGAAAGAGTGGAACCTTTGTTGTGTATGCCTGTCTTTGAGCACAGAATCTGATATATTGATATGTCTATGTTGAATTAAGCATGCATATTCCTATGCTGGGCTGCAGCATTTAAATAGTTTGATTCCTTTTTTTCTCACCTTCCTTATAGTTCTTTTTTTGTTTTAAAATGTTTAAAACATCTAATCACTAATCTTTTAGGTGGATATTTTGATCACAAATGTACATTAACAGCTTCACTTATTACTTTGTGCTGGTGAGTTGCTTGGCAGATGAACTTCCTTGGGCCTTGCTGATCACTTTGCTAGCTTATTAGGTTGGCTTTCAATGAGTTTGATGCACATACTGTTTGTATGAATGAGTGTGCTTATGATAATAGGTAGTCCACACAATCACCGGCAAGTTTTCATGCAGTGTGAGTTTGACTGTGAAACAGAAGACAAAATTTAAACCAGGGAACTGAGCAGTATATGCAATACAATGATAGTTACAGATAGTTCCAGAATTTTGTGTACAAAGTTAGTTACTCTTCCTTGTGAATTTAATGGTCGAGTTACCTCTGTTCAGTAATCATTATTGTGGACCCAGTAATTATCTTTAGAACTAAAATGAATCTTCTTTACTAAAATAAGTCAAAAGGTCTCAGAGAAGTAATTATTCTGCCTAACAAGACAATGATGTGTTTTCTTTGTATTACTAAAAATTGAGTAGTTTGACGCTTCTTTTTACTAGGTGAATTTATTTGAAAGTGTTTTTGGCTAAAATACCATGCAGTACATACTGATCAATGATAGCCATCAAATATCCTTTGTCAGCACTTTTGAGTAAAACTGAAACTACTTTTCAGACCAGTTCGCCCTTGTGCTGACAGGGTAAATCCTCTTTATCCCAGTTTTTGGGAATTTGGACTGAAGCATCAAGGAATTCAGAAAACACTTGAAGGAATGATTTGGTACATAATTGCACTTTCTGTTGTACACAAAGCTGAAAAATTAGGGCTTTGAATAAAGTACAATTCCAGAAGGTCTGTTATGCCTGGCTTCATAAATCGCCCTACCAGAGAGCATAAAGAGAATCAAATATACTAGGGCTCAGCTTTATCCCTTCAACATTTTACATTCACAGATAATTCAAAGAGATCCTCTTCATTAGGAGCCTTGGCATACTGCCTACAATTTCTTTTTGAGCTGCTGTGAGCTTAATGATGCAGAACAATGGTCTTCCCTCTTGTTGCACACATACCTTATTGTACCTTTAATCACATAATAAAAAACAAATTAAGATACCTAGTCATTAAAGTGCATTGCAAATGTTGGGCACATCAATGATGTGCATTATGCATGGAAAGTGTTCTCTGACATCTACAAATTCTCTGGTAATTTTCACTGTACAGATAGTCTGGGAGATTCTTCTGTGCGTAAATTTTTGAGTACCTGTATGGCTCATCTGCAGCAGTTCTTGTTTTTAAAATCCTGGTAAAAGTGTCACTATTCTGGGAAGCCCCTAAAGCCAGCAGGCATTTTCTACTTGACTTTGATTTTGTGGTTGTAATTTCAGTGTAAAAGTTCTTAATGGGGTTAGAAAATGTTCCCCTTCAGTTTGTTGGACCATTTTTTACACAATTTGACTGAGGAGTGCTGTTAAAGCAAGAGCCAGGGGAGGGCACTGGGGTGGAGGTGGAACCAAGGTAGAACTGTAACAGCTTTTAGATTGTCCAAGGGGCTGCTTCAACTTCAATCAGTCATATTTATTGAGCACGTACTGTGTGCAGAGCACTGTACTAAACGCTTGGGAGAGTAAAATATAACAGACATAGTCCCTGCCCACAATGAGCTGACAGTCTACTTGTAGACTTGTACTTTGTACTTGTGGAAATGAACTGAAAGAGAAGATCAGATCATTCAGGGGATTGGTAATGAGATATGGAGCCTTTCCCCCTTAGGTCACTTGAACCAAGCAAAGGTTGGTAGTGACTGAAATTCATTATTAAGTAATTGCTTTTAGGGGTATTAGGTATGGTGATTTGATGATCCTGGACCATTTTATTATGCACAGGTATCCATCTGGCATTAACTGGCTGACTTGTTGACAGGAGGGTGTGGAGATAGAACCTTAACAACTCTGGGTACTGTTCTTTCAGACCAAGTTGACGGCTGGGTTGAAGAATTTTATCCAGTATCTTCGCTACATAGCTCATCTCTAGGCTGCAAACTGAGCAGTCGGCTAGGTTAGGAAATCTTTACTCCGTTCTTTCCAGCAGAGCTAAGAGAACCTTCTTTCTTAGGGTGGTGACTTGGGCCAATTAGAAGAATATTGAGGATATCATTTGAATTAGATTTCAACTCCAAAATATAATTACAGTCACCTCTCCTGACCAAGCAGTGCTAAATTACAGCTAGGGTCTGCATGCATTTTGCCCAAACAGCAGTATAGTGAAATGGTGGTTTCATTACTTTAGTCAACGTAAGAGTTTCTTTCCTCATCATCATTGCCATCTTTGATTTGTCTAATATTGATTGGGTATTTGATATTTGGACCCCTGAAGTGGATCAGAGAGAAGACATTCATTCATTCATTCAATCGTATTTATTGAGCACTTAATGTTTGCAGAGCACTGTTACTAAGCACTTGTAAAGTACAGTTCGGCAACATATAGAGACAGTCCCTATCCAACAACAGGCTCACAGTCTAGAAGACATAGTACCTGCTGTCAAGGAGTTGGCTTATGGTGTAAAACGATCATATTGACCATATTATAGTGTACTTTCTCAAGCACTTAGTACAGTGCTTTGCACACAGTAAGTGCTTAATAAATACGATTGTTTGATTGACCTCATCTTTGCAGGTCTTGCCTAATGGCAGACTTGAAGAAATAATCAGCAATGTTTTAACACAGAAGCAGTGTGGCTTAGTGGAAAGAGCACAGACTTGGGAGTCAGAGGATGTGGGTTTTAATCCTTACTCCGCCACTTGTCTGCTATGTGACCTTGGGCAAGTCACTTAACTTCTCTGTGCCTCAGTTACCTCATCTGTAAAATGGGGATTAAGACTGGATTACTGCATTGGCCTCCTTTCTGATCTCCCATCCTCCTGTCTCTCCCCGCTTCAGCCTATACTTCACTCTGCTGCCCGGATTATTTTTGTATAGAAACGCTCAGGGCAAGTCATTCCCCTCATCAAAAATTTCCAGTGGCTGCCCATCAACCTTCGAATCAAGCAAAAACTCCTCATTGTCGTCTACAAAGCTCTCCATCACCTTGCCCATTCCTACCTCACCTCCCTTCTCTCCTTGTACAGCCCAGCCTGCACCGTCCTCTCCTCTGCTGCTAATCTCTTCACTGTGCCTCATTCTCGTTTGTCCCGCCGTCGAAATTCTGGCCCACGTCCTACCTCTGGCCTGGAATTCCTTCCCTCCACACATCTAGCTCTCTTCCTCCCTTCAAAGCCCTACTGAGAGCTCACCCCCTCCAGGAAGCCTTCCCAGGCTGAGCCCCCGCTTTTCCTTTCCTCCTCCCATCCCCATCACCTCCCTTCCCTCACTCTGCCCTGCCCCTTCCCCTCCCCACAGCACTTGTGTATATTTGTACATATTTATTACTCTATTTTATTAATGATGTATATATAGCTATAATTATATTTATTCTGATGGTATTGACACCTGGTCTACTTGTGTTGTGTTGTTGTCTGTCTCTCCGTTCTAGACTGTGAGCCCGTTGTTTGGTAGGGACTGTCTCTATATGTTGCTTATTTGTACTTCCCAAGCGCTTAGTATAGTGCTCTGCACACAGTAAGCTCTCAATAAATACGATTGAATGAATGAATGAATGTCCATGTCCCACTGGTGCTCACAGTCTTAATCCCCATTTTACAGATGAGGTAACTGAGGCACAGAGAAGTTAGGTGACTTGCCCAAGCTCATCCCGATGACAAGTGACAGAGCCGGGATTAGTACCCAGGTCCTTCTGACTCCCAGGTCCGTGCTCTGTCCATTAGGCCATGCTGCTTCTCTGTGTTCTTTATGTTACACATGTTTCTCAACAGGCTCACAAGTCCAACAGATTGACACTAGCAGCCAGGACTGAGAGGGTGGGCATGGGGGGGATGGGGTAGGACACTTTTCTCTTTCTCCCCTTTAGTACATTGCTTGGATGCTGGAGCCTACTTTGAGACTCCACAGGGACTCCACAGGGACAGGAGAATGAAGGCATGGGGATGGGAACCTGCTTTTAGTGTTTGGGGCAAGCATTGAAATAAACACCTACAACTTACGGTAATAAACAGGTTACCATCTTTTTGGCTACTTTGGTATTTTTGAGCTGGGTGGATTTGTTGGGAGGGAAGGGGGAAGGAAGAATGAGGTGAAGTGAGCAGGGAGTTTCAAAGGGGGAAATAATTTCCATGTACTACAAAGGCAGTTACAGAAATGGCCTGAAAGAAATATATATGAAATATATGAAGAACCATCAAATAACAATAACAGTATCACATAAAATTAACTTGTGTCTTATGAGCACTCATAAGAATTGCCTTTAAAGAAAGAAAAAAAACACTAATTTGATTTTTATAAACATTTCTATTGTTCAATTAAGCCAGCTATTAGCAAATTGGCTGGAAAAAGTGATTTCTTAAATGAGCAATAATCTATGTGAACAATTATATGGAACATTATGGAAACATAATATGTGTTAATAGTCCTGTTGTAAACAAGATTTGAACTTTGTTTATTTCATGTTTAATTATATAAATGCAGTGGTCACTTACCTGGGCAAAAGTTGGTCTTTCCAAGGGCTTGACCTACTTGAAATACATGAATTCATCCCCAAAACAAATGATCATGAACAGACATCAACTGTTGCAAAACGATGAGAACGGTCAAAGTTAATGGAAGTTAAGTGGCAGAATATAAACTTTCCTTCAGAGACAGTGTTGGGTTATCACACTTTAACAGGGAATTAGGAGTGTGTTCTCTTAAACAAGATATTAATCCCAAAGCTTTGTTCTTAGGTTTACTGTTAAATTAGTTTAGTTGGGGTGAGGGAACCCTCTGTTTGACAGACTGTAGATGACCATGATGTCTGCCTATGACTGAGCAATCTCCTTTCTTAACAGGACATTTACCAGAAACTGGCAACTGGAAATTTCCTCCTCAATCGACAATGAATAGTACAATGCTTCTATTTAAATGTCTTCAAATGTATTTGTTGCTAAAGAAGTTAATTAATCAATGGTATATAATGAGCACTTACTACCTGCAGAACACTGTAGTGAGTGCTTGGGAGAGTAGCATAATAAAGAGATAGTTATAAGTGAATAAAATACCAATGTCGAATGGAGGGTGTACGGCCAATTGAAACTTACTTTTCCCTCTAGTCCACTCACCATATGTTTTCATTGGCTTGAGATTTGGAAAACATTAAAATATTTCCTGAAACAGTTGTATCAAAGGATCAAGAAACTGGTGAATGAACCAAATAGGTTTTGGGAAATGATAGATGATTTAGTGGATGGGATTGTTAATGACTTATGTTGCTGCATCTGTTTAATGCTTTAAAGCAGGTGGGATGGAGTCACAGGGGAGGAGGAAGCAGTGGAGACACCCGCCCTCTCTGCTTTACTGTCACCCATCAGACATGGTAGGCAGAAAGGAAACATATGGAACAATGAAAAAAATGCTGGTTTAATAACTGTGTTGTGTTGTTTTCATTAATAATGAAGAGGGGAGGTCATGGTTCATTTAAGGGAGCACAAAAGAATACTAAATTTGTCCATATAGCCATTAGCCACCATCAGCTGAGCTGGGCAACTGCCGATATTGCCCCTTCTTAGATTTTCCCGAATAATGTAACCGTCGTATGAAGCGGTAAATAGTGCATGTAGATTTAAAATCTGAACATTTCCTGTCCACACCCAAATAGCAATATTCTTGAACTGGCCTAGCTTTCTTCATTGCAATGGTGTATAATATGGTTTGGGCCACTTTAAGGAGTGAGTTTAGAAAGTTTAGGGTTATATTATTTCCCCCTGTCTTAATTATATCAATCTATGAATCTATGAATCTGTGGTTTTTATTGAGCTCTTGCTGTGCTTAGACCACTGAACTAAGTGCTTGGGAGAGTACACTAGAGAAGACAGATATGATCCCTGCGCTCATGGTGCTTACATATGAGGATATTTGAGCAACATATTTTCCTTCAGTATTATTGTGAAGGACCCGTATTTCATACTTTTATCTAGGAATGGTGAATTGTTCACCTGATGAACTTTGGGATGTGTCGCTTTCAAGATAAATTACATTTTCCAAATGTTCTGGATTAAGTCAGTAGACTTGGAATAAAGAGAAAGTTGAAAGAAGTGAGTTAGGATGGGGACTGGAGATGGGGGAGAGAGAGAGAACAGGGGCAGAGGAAGAAAGAGGGTTGAGGAAGAAAAGTGGACTTGTGGATTTTCACAATTTTGGAAGTTGATCCAAGAGGTAATAGATAATACTGAACTTGATATTTGAGGGAGAATGCAGATAACCTCTGGCTAAGCTTCTGTCTCCAAGAGTCTGAAAAGTCTTTTCTGCCTTGGCTAAGTGTGTTCCATTGGTGCTAAAGGGGAAGCCATCAACTTGAAAATACGTTTTGTACAGTAAGTGACTCTGACTTGTTGACAGCTTTTCAATTTTCTCATCTTATCACTGGGATCCTACCGCATATGCCCAGTAGTTGAACTGGCCTCAGAAAGTGGTACTCGTCCCTTCCCTGTGGCTAACAAGCAAGCACATGTGCAAATACAGCAACTGTAGTAACAGAGCTAAGCAAGCTGTTTAGAGTAAAAAATGAGGGCTCTCACATACCCTGCAATCTCCAACTGCAAAATGGGCGATTATTATAAGCCACCCAGCACACTTAAGTAATGTGAATCTTCTCAGCAGCCAACCCTTCAAAGGTAGTTTTAACTTACCAATGAAGGCTGAGAGTAGATACAAAGGTGTCAGTAAAATAACAAAAGCACAGGCAGGAGGCTGTAACTACAGCAATCCATGAAATTGCCAGAGAGCCTGCCCCACCTACAGGAGAAGGAAAGCATCAAAGGAGGAACACTGCACTAATGAAACACTGCAGCTGCTGATAGCTTCATTAGCACTACTCAGGTAAATTTTAGCACATTAATGGCTTTATTTTCCGATTCAAATGAGTTTGGAGAAAGGATGTGGGGAATCAGGCATGGTACAATGCTGTTATACAGGACCTTCCTTTGATGCTTCACCCAATGTAGTCAAAAATAGGTTGCGAACAGCAGCTTAAAACACTCAGTGGGTAAATACTAATAATCAAGTGCTGGAAATCAAAGATTCAGTACTCTCGGGGATTCTCTTGTAGCAATTCTCACGAATGATGTTTAACCTAAGCGTGAAAATTACATTTCTTCTGATATTTAATTTTGGATGTTGAGTACTTGAGAAAGTATTTTCATTCCCCATTCTCAAAGTTTCCTCTGTCTTAATTTTTTTACTTTAAATAGTTCACAAGAAAGAAGGGCAATGCTAAGACATGATTATCTTTACCATAAAAATGTGACTAGTTATCCAGTGACATACAAGACATTATTGGAAAAGCAACAATAATTTAACTGTATTTTGAAACTTCCTTTTCCAAATTCCTAGGGACTGGAGTCTTTAACCTCCCCGCAGTTTTCTACAAAATATTTTAAGTTGTGGTGATTTATTTTAAAATCTAAGATTCTTAGAACATGCTAAGAAGTGTAACAGAAATACAGGTCCTTCACAATAAGACTGAGGGAAAATATGTTGCTCAAATACCTTTGAACGTGGGAAGTAGTCACATATATCCTCAAAAAGCTTGCCCCTTTTTAGGGCATTTCCCAGGATTTGCATTATTCTGTACAAAGGAAAGCTGCATATGCATTTTAAGCAGCAAAACTTTCTCCTGTGACATAGATGAACTATAAAGCAACTGACACATCTCATAATGACACGTCTCATGTCTCAGAGCCTTATTGAAGGCACATCTCTTCCAACAATCCTTCCCTAAACCCTCCTCGCCTCTTAACAATAATAATAATAATAACGATGATAGCATTTGTTAAGCGCTTACTATGTGCCAAACACTGTTCTAAACACTGGGGTAAATGAAAGGTAATCAGATTGTCCCACGTGGGGCTTACAGTCTCAATCCCCGTTTTACAGATGAGGTAACTGAGGCACAGAGAAGTTAAGTGACTTGCCCAAGGTTACAGCAGACAAGCGGTGGAGGTGGGATTAGAACCCACAACCTCTGACCTCTTGCCACTAGGCCATGCTGCTTCTCATAGGCCTTGCTCTTCTACTCCCTTCTGCATTGCTCTGACTTGCTCCCTTCATTCATCCTCCCTCCCATCCCCATAGCACATTTGTATCATCTGTAATTTATTTATTTATATTAATTTCTGTCTCCCCCTCTAGACTATGAGCTTGTTGTGGGCAGGAAATGTGTCTGTTTGTTATATTGTACTCTTCCAAGAGCATGGTACAGCATTTTGCACACAGTAAGTTCTCAATAAATATGATTGAATGAATGAATGAATAATGTAGTGAGGTGTTAACAATTCATGACATTGAACCAATAAAAAATAAGGCTAATCAGACAGCTGGGAAAATATTATTTTCCAAGTGCATAACACAGTATTACAGACATGTTAGTATTTTATCATTCATAGCCATCTCTTTACCATTTTCCACAAAACATCTGAAACCTGGAAATGATTTCAGTTTGAAAAATCATGATGCATTTTCTAGAAAATAAAACTCCTGATAAGCAACTTTCATTTTTAGGGACTTTATGAGAAAGAAAGGTAGGAAATATTACCACTCATGGTGTTTGCATGGTATAGGACTCCCTTGGCCTTGGAAGCCAACCTTCAGAAATGTTGTAAGAGAACCCCACAGTTGAAAATAGGTGAACAGGGCTCCCTCTTTTAACATTGGAGTTGAATTCTAAGAAAAGGCAATGCGTAACACCTCAGTGAAAAATGAACACAATTTCACCTTGGGAGAAAAGTCTTTTGAAGTCCTTAGGACAGCATGCGTTTGCCAGTGTAAAGCTGAGTTTAGGTCATTTTTCCATCCCTTTGTCTGTGCTGGTCAATCAATCATATTTATTGAGCACTTACTGTGTGCAGAGCACTGTACTAAGCACTTAAGAAAGTACAATATTTAAGGACAAGGTAGGAAGAGAAGAGGAAACTCCTCCAGAGCAGTGGCACAAGGAAGTTACCCAGAACATAGACTGAGGTGAACACCGGGACAGAACTACAAAGCCTGAGAACAGGAGGAGCGTGGACAGGTTTTCTGTCTGTATCAGGCAGCCGTGAGATCAGAAGGGAGAAAGATAAAAGAGGAAGCTTTCTGGTCAGCTTCTTTTCTCCCAACAGATAATTGTAAACAGAAGAAAAGGGGCAACCTACTGTGACCGAACTTTGATCCTTACTAAGCAACAGAAACAAAAGCTCAGAGAATTTGTTGTACCACCAAGGGCCGGGAATGGATTCACTTTAAAGTAGCCACAGCACAGCTGTTACCTAGGAGTCAACCCATGTATTTTCAAACCACCCCCATGTGCATCGTAAATTTTGGTATTCTCCTCTCCCCGCTTCCCATCCCTCCACCTTTCCCCCCAAAAAATCTACATAAGACTGAATTCATGCTCCAAGAACCCAGGTGACATGGGAGAGACCTGAACACTGCACAGCAAATTGACTTTTAGTTTGATGCCTGCGTCCTATTAAATGCAACCAAACTGTAATGAACATTTCTTTCCAAGTACACTCAATTCTTCTCCAATGTGTTTTAACAACATGTTTTGGATAGAATGCCGTTAGGGAATTGGGGAATGTTCTTCCAACAATGTTTGTCTATCTGGGTCGAATGTGATGTTGGAAGAAACAGTGTCATTGGTCAAGGTGCAGGTACTAAGGTGTGAGTTTTCCGTAGAGTTCTTTGCCTCCCTTTCTCAGAAAACATTGTTCCTTTCCTGGTGATAGATGTTCATTTTGTCTTGTCTAAATATTTTCTTAGATTATTCTGCCACTTTTTAGTCATTTCTGATGCCTCATGCATCACATCAGAGAATGTTACCATTCAATGATTCTAGCAATTCTGGGCAATGTCTGCTGATGAGTAAATAATTGTGGAGAGATGCACATGAGTTCAGTCCAGCCCTGATGCCCAGACAGCAAAGGCTTCATTTGCATGTCTCCCCCTCTAGACTGTAAACTCACTGTGGGCAGGGAATGTATGTACCAACTCTGTTATATTGTACTCTCCCAAGCACTTGGTGCCATGCTCTGCATGCAGTAAGCACTCAGTAAAACCACTGATTGATTGATTTCTGCAGATTCAGCAGTTGAAGGTCGGGCCAACCTAAAAACAAGGTTTCCAAGTGAAGCATTGGTATTAGGCTAATCTTGTTAAAACACACCCTAATTTGCTGTGAACAGCATTCGCCAGGACAATCTCAGGCCTGGAGTATTCATTCTACTTGTTCGTCATATTTTAGTTCCATTTCTCCTGCCTCCTCTGAGTAGCATTAAATAATTGGCAGCCATCTCATTGTAGCTAAAACCACTGAGAAACTACGTGCATCCAAGTTTCTTTGGCTTTCTGGGCCATATCCATCCCTGTGTAATTTCTATAGGTTGAGGAGCCTGACTCACTAAAACTCTCAACCCACCAAGTCCCTCCTTGATGAATGCCAGTGTGGCCGTCTCTCTCCCCCACCCACCACCCACACACCTTCCTGCTTCCTCACCCTTTCTCACCATGCTGTATTATCCAGCCAGGCAGAGAGCTCTCTCATTCTCTCATCTCTCATTCTTCCTTTCATTCATTCATTGAATGCTTACTGTGTGCAGAGCACTGTACTAAGCGCTTGGAAAGTACAATTTGGCAACATATAGAGACAGTCCCTACCCAACAATGGGCTCACAGTCTAGAAGGGGGGAACCCACCGATCAACTCTTTCCCTCTCACCAGGAGGGTACTCAGTTGAAATGAAATAGGCAGGAAGAGACTGTGTCCAACCCAATTAACTTGTATCTGCTGCAGCATTTAGAACAGTGTTTTGTGTAGTAAGTGCTTAACAAATGCTATTTAAAAAAAAATGAAAAAGGAAAAAAATATCTGTGCCTTAAATTATCTGCCTCTCTATGGGCACCCTTCTCCTAAAGGTAACATTTTATCAAGCTTTATCATTTGTAATCATGTTGCTTTCACTTTTTAAAATTAATCTGATCATTGGCTTTTATTGGACACAAATTCTCTTCAGTCTTGTTTTGTAAAATCTATTCCCATTTTGAATTCTGAAGTTGAAAGACACAAACCAGGTAGTCCAAATCTGGTAATCCAGATTTTTTTTTTGAAAAATCAGTGCTCTAGAAACTATCTGTATGACCTTTTCCTCCACTTCATATCTTATTTAGGTCAACCACTTGTATCTGATTGTGTTTGGTGAGAGGAAAATGCCAGGGGAGTATAAAAAGAGGGAAAGGTTACTCCATAGCTTCAGAAGGCATGCCAACAAGCTGTTCTGGTGTCTAGTCAGGAAGGAAATAATTTCCATTGTGGCCAAGTATTTGAAATACAGGCTGGTTGTAATTCTATAGTGGATGACTGTTCTGGTGGAGAATGGATATTTACAACATTTGTGGAACTCAGAGTGGACTTCGTCTCTGCTGTCTTAAAATGCCCTCCTCATGATCAGCCAAATGGGAGAAGCAAAAGCTGCTGCTGACTGTGGGCTTCATCATTTGTGCTACAGCTTCCACCTGTGGAAAGAGACCTGCTACTTTTTTTTGATGGCATTTATTAAGTGCCTACTATGTGCAAAGCACTGTTCTAAGCACTGGGGAGGTTACAAGGTGATCAGGTTGTCCCATGAGGGGCTCACAGTCTTAATCCCCATTTTACAGATGAGGGAACTGAGGCACAGAGAAGTGAAGTGACTTGCCCAAAGTCACACAGCTGACAAGTGGCAGAGTCGGGATTTGAACCCATGACCTCTGACTCCAAAGCCCGGGCTCTTTCCACTGAGCCACGCTGCTTACTTATAAGACATAGTGTTTCTGGAACAATATTGTTTCTGGAACCTGTGCTTCTCAAATTCTTCACCTTTACAAATCCACCTCCACCCGCTCCCCTCCAAACCTTTCAGCATGGAGAAAATCAACAGTCACCAGGAGAATGGTCTTATTTAGCACTGTGGTACCTCTCCCAATGCGGAATGAGCACTGAGTTCCACAAAAACCTATGGCCTCTTACAGAACTTGTCATTTGCATCTAAAGGGAACTATAGCACAATGCAATTATTTTCCTTAAAATTTAGATCAAATTTTAGCTAAAATTTAGACTAGATCACTCTTTAAAAAGCTTATAGTCCCTCTTTTCTCATCCAAAAGAAAGCATTGCACTTCTGGGTTTATGAAAAGAAATCACCTGTCCTGTAAAACTAAAGTGCATTGCTTTATAGTAGTGTAAATAAATTCAGGCAAGATTCAATTACCGCATTCTCCTCCTCTCTGTAACTCTACAAGACTGGTCTTAAATAGGAGAAGAATATGATAATAATATAAGCAGCGTGGCTCAGTGGAAAGAGTATGGGCTTTGGAGTCAGAGGTCATGGGTTTAAAGCTCAGCTCCACCAATTGTCAGCTGTGTGACTTTGAGCAAGTCACTTAACTTCTCTGGGCCTCAGTTACCTCATCTGTAAAATGGGGATTAAGACTGTGAGCCCCCCTTGGGACACCCTGATCACTTTGTAACCTCCCCAGTGCTTAGAACAGTGCTTTGCACATAGTAAGTGCTTAATAAATGCCATCATCATCATCACCATAATGAGTATCTTTGTTTCAGCTAGCAATCTACTTCAGTTCCTTACTGTGTAATGTTTACTTCCTACATTTTAGAAATAAAAAATGCTAATAAACAAGGCCAAAGGAAAATAAATGGATTGCGATCACAGTCCCTTGATCAGAGAATTTTCCATTGGTATGTTTCTCTTTATTATCATTTTTCTTTTCTGTGCTAAACATTTGTCATCTTAAAGCACAAATATGGTGACGTAGCACCCATTGGTTCCTATTTTTCAGATTTTTTTCAGGTCTTTTTGTTGTGAGAGATGCATTTGATTTTACAATCTCTCTAAAGCTTTTATCTCTAGTTATTTCCATTTACCTACTAATTTCCAGAATTAAATCTGTTCTATTCAGTTGGGATGTAGATAACCCTGAAATGCTGCTTCAATAGAAAGCATATACTCTCATGTAATTATGTTTTGCATTTTACTTGAGTTGCACAATTTATGGAAAAAGTGCAAAATGTTGCCAACTTCTGACTCAAAACAAATTGATTCTAACTTATTCCACTGTCTTTTATTTCCTTATTACACCATGGGTGCCCTTCCTATTCACAATCATCATTTCTCCGTCCAAAGCCAATATTATCCAGTATTGTTGTAGAAAGTTCCCACTGTGACCATTATATAATTGCATATTTCAGTGAAGATAATTGATCTATCCCTTTGATGTGACTAGGTCCCTAGTCTCTGTCACGTGGCTAGTAAGGTTCTTGGGAGTCCATGAATATTTTGGCATTTCAGTACAACATTTTTGTGTTGCCACATGTGGATGGATTTGTGTTTAAATTTAATCCCTTCTAAACAAGGACTTGGTAGAATCTAATTTGCACATATTGTAGGTAAAATATGTAGTTATTGAAAGGCATTTTAAGCATTCCCATTAAAGTTTTAACTTGGGAAATGCATCGCTTCTCATAGAAACAACTGAAATGAAATAAAATATTACCTTTGTGGCTTGCATCTTCAAAGCCTATTATAGTGAGAATTTTGCATATCAACCAAGAAGGCAGTGTAGTGATATTGTTTCAAATATATTACTCTTCAAAATTATTTGAGCTATGTTTGCAGTGCTATGAATCACTAAAATGAAATACCAACACCTGCTACCCACACACATGAGAAAGCTTAAGCAAAGAGTTGGCTAGTCTTCTGCAAACTTGACTTCGGCCATTTTCATTTTATGGAGAATGAATGAGTTGGGGAGGAGGGGATTGGGAAAAATCTGTAAAAGAGATTATTTAAAATAAGTCAAGGTCAAAATGGCAGAGTTATTGCTGATATAGGTCTAGCTTTCTACTAGTGCCTGGTGCTTCTAGGAGTGCCATATCGAGCTAGATCGCTTAATGATACTTTGCACCTCACATGAGGACTTGAGTTCTGTCTCCAGGGTCCCTTTGCAGTTTCATACCACACCATTTTGAGTTGCCAGTTCTAGAAAGCAACGTTTTCTTCATTGCTGTAGCAAATGATGAACAGCCTTATGGTAAGGTAAGAATAACAGAATGGCAGAAGATAACTCTGATCCATATACTTTTTCCCAGCGCTTAATATAGTGCTTTTTGTTCACAGTAAATTATTTAGTGCTATTACTAGTACTTAGATCTAAGCCTTCTCCTTTATATCTGTATGTGTGAAATGTCATTGTTCAGTGGTTTTTGCTATAAGTGGAGAGAAATGAGTAATTATTGGAGATTTTTTGAGGAGCAGGGAGAGATGTGCCGAATGATCTTTAGAAAAATAATCAGGGCAGCAGTGTAAAAATATAGAGATGAGAGAGGGGAGAGAGTAGAGATCACTCAATCAATGGTATTTATTGAGTGATTACTGTGTGCAGAGCACTGTACTGAGAACTCGGGAGAGTACAATACAACAAAGTTGGCAGATCCAGACCCTGCCCACAAGGAGCTTACAGTCTAGAGGAAGGAGGCTAAGGAGGCTGAGATAGTCTAACCAGGATACAATGAGCCCCTGGACCAGGGTGGCGGCCTTTTGAATGTATGGGAAGTGGTAGATCCCACCTCCTTGAACAAGCTTTCCCTGGTTAATTTCCCAGTATTCTGAGCCATAACATCACTTCAGCCAACGCTAGCACATACAGACATAAATGTAACTGTCTGAGGTGATCGCCCCTATTTGCAAAATCTTACCTCAGGTTTTCTTTCCTGGCACATCTCTGATCGCTGTTTTCATTTCCAATTTAAAATACTCTTGCCATTACTCCTGTAAACTAGAATACCATGGTATGTTCTAAATTACATTTATTGAATTCCATAAATAAAATATCAAATAATAATGATATTGTTGTTGTTATAAGCAGCATGGCCTAGTGGATAGAGCATGGGCCAGGGAGTCAGAAGGACTTGGGTTCCGATTCTGGCTCCACCACATGTCTTCTGGGTGAAATAGGGCAGGTCACTTAACTTCTCTGGGTCTCAGTTACCTCACCTGTAAAATGGGGATTAAGAGTATGAGCCTCATGTGGGAGGTGGACTGTGTCCAACCTGATTAGCTTGTTTCTACCCCATTACTTAGTACAGTGCTTGGCACATAGTAAGTGCTTAACAAATACTATTAAGAATAACAGTAATGATGGTATTTGTTAAAATCTATGTTCCAAGCTCTAGACTAAGTGCTGGGATAGATACCAGATAATCAGGATGCACACAGTCCCTGTCCCACATGGAGCTCTTTTTCCAGTGAGGGTAGGAATTTGCAGTCCAAACTCTAGCATATGAGAGATATACATGAGAATTCTATGATGTTACACAGGAGATAGAGGTTGAATTATCTCATAGTAAAATGCTTCATACAGCATTGTGTCATGATGTGTATAAAATCTTGCCACTCAAAAAAAAACCAGAAGTAAAAGGAGTAGAGAAATGCACATATATTCTTCTGTGGCAAGGTAAAGGTGTGGTGTCAACCACCTTCCTTAGAACTTGGCATGACTCTTGACCTGCTTTGTGTGAATTAATGGCATTTGATTGTATTGAATGGCAGGCAATGTATATAGAATGCTTAAGTGCTAGAAGAAGTATAGTATATATTTGGAAGAAATGATTTAATCACAAGTAGAGTAACAGTAAAGAGTTTTCCTTTCCAAAAAGGAAGTGGGCTGAAAAAGGCAAGAATGGGAAACCAGTATGTTCCATACTCACTGCTAGAAAATTTCAATCTCCAGGTTGATTCAGGGAGAGGAAGGGTTTGGGAGCAGTAGAGGGAGTGTAGGAAGGTGGGCTCAGAGATTGTCTCTCAAGGAAAAGGCTAGAATATTCCTTTCCCGGCCCATGTAAACTTAGGAAGCTAGTTCTTCAACCCTGACTTATGTTGCTGTTCAAAGACAGCTATTCAAATGGACATTGTACACAGCAGCTGATTGGTTGGGTAGAATTGGACATACTTTCTCAGAAAAAGTGATCAAAATTGATTAGATATTTTTTTCCCAGAATATTATCCAATTGTCCTTGTTGGTTTTCAGTTGGTCAAGGAGATGTATTATTAAGGTACGATTCTGTTAAAATTTCCTCGTTTCGATTGGTTGCATACACGTACCTGGAATGATTAAACAACAGTTATGCCAGATGGACTTTTCTGGAATACAATTGGAAACATCTGAGCTGTGGGAACTGGGGACTCAGTGTGTGTGGTTCTAGAAAATTACAGCCTCTTTGGAGCTTCAGTTTGAGCTTCTGAGTTAACTTTTTCCTTGATAGCATAGGGATTAAACATGATAAAGAAGCTGAAACCTATTTCAAAGGGAAAAGATACTTCCGTTTTAGAATGGTTTAGAAAATTTGAATTAACAGGTTAGTTCTTCTCCTTTGAGAACCTAGGAAGGAGATTATGCAAGATGTTATTGATTTTGACAGGATTATTGGGTGAGTTTTACATGAGAGTAAAAGTTTTTAAACACTGTCTCAATGGAATTAGATTTTTTTTAAAACATCAAGAACATATATATGAATTTAACATCTGTTTATAGAATACACAGTCCTTATATATTACTATACAAAGGACAGTAACCAGCTGTTGTGCCTCTCTACTCAGGAGAAAATGGAAAAAAAAAGGGTTTAAACTGCCACATGAAAGATTTAGGTTAGTAATAAGGAAAATGATACTTTCCTTCTCCTGAGTACAGTTTAGGATAATTCCTGCTTAGTAAGAGAAGGACGGACATCTCAAAGACCCTCCAGCCCCACAGTTCTTCTCTCAACCTCCTGAGTCCATTCAAGGGACCATCAGACCAGAGGAAGTATTTATTAAGCACTTACTGTGTGTAGAGCACTGTACTGAGCACTTGGGAAAGTACAATACAACAATAAAGAGCGACAGTCCCTGCCCACAATGAGCTCATATCATTGCTAAGAAAAAGTCCAAATGAAGGAGTCAGTGATGGAATCCTATCCTTGAGAATGATGAACAAGCCTCAGTCTGAGATTTCATGTCCAACCTGTGTGAAGTCACTGATTATAGCGTGTGGCTTAGTGGAAAGAGCACGGGCTTGGGAGTCAGAGGCCATGGGTTCTAATCCCAGCTCTGTCACTTGTCAGCTGCATGACGTTGGGCAAGTCACTTCATTTCTTGGTGCCTCAGTTGCCTCATCTGTAAAATGGGGAATGAGACTGTGAGCCCCACATGGGACAACCTGATTACCTTGTATGTACCCCAGCGCTTAGAACAGTGCTTGACACATAGTAAGCTCTTAATAAATACCATCATTATTATTTTAGAGAAGCAACGTGGTTTAGTGGAAAGAGCATGGACTTGGGAGTCAGAGGTCATGGATTCTAATCCCAGCTCCATCACTTGTCAGCTGCATGACTTTGGGCAAGTCAATTAAATGCTCTGTGCCTCAGTTACCTCATCTGTAAAATGGGGATGAAGACTGTGAGCCCTCCCCAAAGTCACTTCCCCCCCTTCTCCAACCCCCCGGCTCTCAACACTCTCTGCTACTCTCCCATCCTTCCCAGCAGTATCCTCAGAGGAGCTCTCCTCCCTCCTCTCAAGTGCTACTCCGGCCACCTGTGCTTCTGACCCCATTCCCTCTCATCTCATGAAATCTCTCGCTCCATCCCTTCTCCCCTCCTTAACTTCCATCTTCAACCGCTCACTCTCCACTGGTTCCTTCCCCTCTGCCTTCAAACATGCCCATGTCTCTCCCATCCTAAAAAAACCCTCTCTTGACCCCACCTCACCTTCTAGTTATCGCCCCATATCCCTCCTACCATTCCTTTCCAAACTCCTTGAACGAGTTGTCTACACGCGCTGCCTAGAATTCCTCAACAACAACTCTCTCCTCGACCCCCTCCAGTCTGGCTTCCGTCCCCTACATTCCAGGGAAACTGCCCTCTCAAAGGTCACCAATGACCTCCTGCTTGCCAAATCCAACGGCTCATACTCTGTCCTAATCCTCCTCGACCTCTCAGCTGCCTTCGACACTGTGGACCACCCCCTTCTCCTCAGCACGCTATCTGACCTTGGCTTCACAGACTCCGTCCTCTCCTGGTTCTCCTCTTATCTCTCCAGTCATTCATTCTCAGTCTCCTTGTCTCTTTTGCAGGCTCCTCCTCCCCCACCCATCCCCTTACTGTGGGGGTTCCCCAAGGTTCAGTGCTTGGTCCCCTTCTGTTCTCGATCTACATGCACTCCCTTGGTGACCTCATTCGCTCCCACGGCTTCAACTATCATCTCTACGCTGATGACACCCAGATCTACATCTCTGCCCCTGCTCTCTCCCTCTCTCTCCAGGCTCGCATCTCCTCCTGCCTTCAGGACATCTCCATCTGGATGTCTGCCCGCCACCTAAAACTCAACATGTCCAAGACTGAACTCCTTGTCTTCCCTCCCAAACCCTGCCCTCTCCCTGACTTTCCCATCTCTGTTGACGGCACCACCATCCTTCCCGTCTCACAAGCCCGCAAACTTGGTGTCATCCTCGACTCCGCTCTCTCATTCACCCCTCACATCCAAGCCGTCACCAAAACCTGCCGGTCTCAGCTCCGCAACATTGCCAAGATCTGCCCTTTCCTCTCCATCCATACCGCTACCCTGTTCGTTCAAGCTCTCATCCTATCCCGTCTGGACTACTGCATCAGCCTTCTCTCTGATCTCCCATCCTCGTGTCTCTCCCCACTTCAATCCATACTTCATGCTGCTGCCCGGATTGTCTTTGTCCAGAAACACTCTGGGCATGTTACTCCCCTCCTCAAAAATCTCCAGTGGCTACCAATCAATCTGCGCATCAGGCAGAAACTCCTCACCCTGGGCTTCAAGGCTGTCCATCACCTCTCCCCCTCCCACCTCACCTCCCTCTGCCGCTAATCTCCTCACCGTACCTCGTTCTTGCCTGTCCCGCCATCGACCCCCGGCCCACGTCATCCCCCGGGCCTGGAATGACCTCCCTCTGCCCATCCGCCAAGCTAGCTCTTTTCCTCCTTTCAAGGCCCTACTGAGAGCTCACCTCCTCCAGGAGGCCTTCCCAGACTGAGCCCCTTCCTTCCTCTCCCCCTCGTCCCCCTCTCCATCCCCCCCATCTTACCTCCTTCCCTTCCCCCCAGCACCTGTATATATGTATATACGTTTGCACATATTTATTACTCTATTTATTTACTTTACTTGTACATATCTATTCTATTTATTTTATTTTGTTAATATGTTTGGTTTTGTTCTCTGTCTCCCCCTTTTAGACTGTGAGCCCACTGTTGGGTAGGGACTGTCTCTATATGTTGCCAACTTGTACTTCCCAAGCGCTTAGTACAGTGCTCTGCACACAGTAAGTGCTCAATAAATACGATTGATTGATTGATTGATTGATTGATTGATGTGGGACAACCTGATTTCCTTGTAGGTACCCCAGTGCTTAGAACAGTGCTTGGAGCATAGTATGTGCTTAATACATATCATTATATAGATCTACAGTGTTATACAGACTCTGTCTTCCCTGCCAGTCATGTTGCAGGTGGCACAATGAGCAAATAGGCTGGCAGGGGTGGAGTACATGGTAAGTTGTATACAAGGGTTTTTTAGGTGCAGGACCCATTTAGGACTAAATTGATCACAGCACAGTGCCGATGCTGGGCTGTAGTGCTGTGACCTGGCAGGTGGTTGCCTCGGTAGCCACTGTGGTCTTCACAGCCCAAATTAGCCAGCTATTTTTCAGGAATTCTGCTGGATCTGTCCTCCTCACCGAGCACCTTAAGTGGTTTTTGGTCAGAAACTTTCACCGCTGATACAACAGAGATGGTAGACACATTCCCTGCCTACCAGGAGCTTACATTATAGAAAGAAAAATGGATGAAGATGGTAATAATGATAATTGTGCTGTTTATTCAGTACTTACTATGTGCTAAGCTCTGAGGTTGATACAAGATAATCAGGTCAGACACTAGCCCTGTCCCTCAAGGGGTTTGCAGTCTCTTTTCTAAATGTTTCCCTAACCTTTTTGCCTGAAAGCTGCAAAATGTACTTTTTAATGGTTTTTATGTCTCCCGGCCGCCCTCAATGTAGTAGACAGGTTTAAAATCCAGTGTTTCTTCATTGTGACAAATTGTGAGTAAATGCAGATTCAAATTTATTTCAGTTAATAATGGAAATTTATTTTATGACTTAAAATCACAGATCAATGAAAGTCATTGAAAACACTCCTGGCAACTTTCATTCATCGAAATTAGACAGATGAATTGAAGAGATCTACAAATTCTGTCAGGGGTGAAAAACACAGTTTTATATTATATCCAGCCCCTTTAAGTCCAGGAACTGTAAGCGGAAAAATCAATCAGTAATATGTATTGAGGGCTGATTGGGTCCAGAGTCCTATACTAAGCACGTGGGAAAGTCCAAAGTACAACAGAATTGGTAGACACAATTTCTGCCCTCGGAGATCTATGCTCAAGCAGGAGAAACAGATACTAAAGTGAATCACAGGTAGTAATAAGTTACAGGTATAAATTGCTACAACATGGAATAATCTTTATGTGTACATGATGTTATTGGAACTCTACATTCCACTTTGGCCTTTTCACTACACCTGCAAGCAATCAATCAATCATATTTATTGAGCTCTTACTATGTGCAGAGCACTGTACTAAGCACTTGGGGGAGTACAATATACCTATTGATTGTTAATGTTCACATGCTGATTACCTCCACAGCCCTTCTGTGGTATCCCAGTATTACTACGCACCCCTTAAAGATCCTCCATTCTGAACTATATGGTTTTAAAATTATTCCAGCATTAAATATTTGGATCTCATCTCAACTGTTCACAGTGGATAGGTTTTAGATAAATTGCCCATATCCCATTCTCCAGCCCTTGAGCCAACTCTGGATCTGAAATAAATTATGGCTGACAAGACTCTCCTGAGTGGAAAAGGATTTTTATATCTGACCTAAATCAGGGACTCAAACCTTTCATTTTCCTCTATGTAGCGTTATCATGTTATATGGCTTCTACTGTAATGTAAATCTTAATTAGTTTGAAAACATAGTTGGGATATTAAAAATGAAATTATTGTCCATACATTTAATTAAATGAGCCTATTTTTAGCCAGGAGCATAATATCTAGAAGTAGGAATTTAAAATGTGATTACCACATTCCTTAAGGCCATTTTCCTGTAAAGTAGGCCTAAATGCAATTGTGATAAGATTTTAAGGTCCCTCACCTAAACAAATACGAGCTTCCTAATTCAAAAAGGATGATGATTCCTGTCCAGTATTCCCCTTATGAGTACAGTCATCAATTTCTTCACAGTTATCTTGCCAGCATTTTCCATCAAGACAACCAAGGAATATTTTTCTTATGGGATATTTTATGAAAATGTTTTCAGAACCAAGCTTTTTTTCCTGACCTATCAACAGGGTAAAAATGAAGCCAGAGTCCAAATTAATAGTCCAAATGTGATCCTAGATAGTGGATACTGCAAAATGAATCTGACCATTTGCAATAAGGAACACAATGAAACATCATTTTTCATGCTTGGGAGAGTAAAATCCAGAAGGTTATTTCTTTGTATGATACTGCTAGTCATAGGCTAGTTTCTACCATCTGTCATCCAGGTGTTTTATTTCCTGAGCCTGATTTGCCCCTGTAGAAACTCCCAATGGCATCCCCTCAGTCAGGAAGGGTAGCAGAATTAATTAGGCCTACTGAAGTCACAATCTGACAGACATGGAAGTGATCTTGGGGTGGTTAATTGAGGGTTGAATTGTAAAAACTAACTGGCCTATTTTGCTCTCAGTGCAGAGGGAGGGGGGAAAATTAACCAATTTTTTCTTGTAGAAATGGAGGAGTTACATCACTGTGGCATAAATCTGATGTGGAAGGACAAACTCATTTGGCTTCTGTAGAATAATTGTCTATCTTTGGTAACATTTATTTGCCTAGAAGTACCACTGTGAAGCTAACATATTAGAACAGTAACCTCTTGGTTACTGTCATGTTATAGTTGCTACCATAATGTTAGCTATAAAACGAAATTGCTTTTTCACCATAATTGTATATGACTCCCAAGAAACAAGATCTGGGGCCTTTGGTGTGGGTTATTTGTATAATTAATTTATAGGGGAAAAACGAGTGTGTAATCTAAACCCTTGTTTCAAGAAAATGCATTCAATTTACTTGAGTTATGCCAATTGTTTTAAAGAAATCTGCTCAGTTAGGCAGATAATGATATTAGGACCAGGCCAAACCACTCACTTTGCATTTTTTTCTGTAATTGTAGTCATGATAAGTTTTCTTTCTCCTTTTTTCCTCTCTCCTCCTTATTTCTCCCTTTTCCACTTGCTCTTTCCCCTTTCCCTTATCCTGTCTCCTTTCTTCCCTATTCCCCTTTTCCTTTTCTCCCCACTCTCTCTGTTCGCCACCTTTCTCACCCTTCCCCCTTCACTAGGGCTTTGTTCCATCTTGAACCTCTCCAAATCACCAGTTTGGTGACCTGCACTCTATACTGGGTTTTGAAGGAATGCTATTGTTGATGATGTTATGATCTGGCCTATAGATGGCATTTCTTCAAGCACACCATCACATCATAATATCAAACATCACTGTTCTGCCTTCATTCTTTCTTTGGGCTTACAGTATCTTCTGGAGGTGTATCAGGGCCTTAAAAGTTTTAGAAAGTTTTCTGATACTTCGTGAATCATCTCTATGCCATTATGAATTACTTAGAAGTTTATACTTCTCAAGCCAGGTTTTCTTGCATGTCCTTCCTTGTACTGTTTAAACAAATGCCAAATAGTTTCAACATTTAAAAATGTAACTGTGAAGCATCTGTCTTCAGTTAAATATAGAAATTGTCTCATCAAAGCAGCACTGTTAATCAAAAATGCATTTTGGTATGTCAGCATCTTTGCCAATCTATGTGTGTATATGGTTTAGTAAACTCATACTTAGACAGTGAGCCCCATGGGAGACAGTGACAATGTATAATCGGATTATCTTGTGTCTATGCTAGTGTATAGTACAGTGCTTAGCACGTACAAATACCACTATTATTATCGTTATCATGACTACATGGTATAGGTTAGGTTCATTGATGGTTTACTGTACATCAGCTGGGTGTTTTGGAAGAATATTAATTCTTTAAGTAGCAGGAGGCTCTAGAGGAAACTTTCTGAAATCAGATTTTTAATCAATAAAACTTAAAGAATAGTTTCAGATTTTTGCTGTTATGGAGAGGTAAACCACCATGAGGAGAGCCTACAGAAGAATACAGATGTAATAAATTTTACCTATTGATGATCAACATCCTGTTTAATGTGCCAATAGTTTCATATTAGTTCTGGATTAACAAATAGTCACTAGAATAATCATAATTCTTATCTAATAAACCCCTTGATCACAAGTCTTCTTAGACCATAAGCAAGTCGTTTCCTGGCTCAGACCAGTGGTCCATCCAGATTAGTGTTCTGTTTCCAACAGTAGCAACATGATACTTAAAAGAACAGTGTGGTGGCTGCCCTCCTTGACATCTATCTGAATCATTACAGATGTACCATCTAACATCCTTCGCTTTTCCTTTATGTACCCATCCATAATTTGTTTTAATGGCCATTTCCCTCTCTAGACTATAAGCCCCTTATGGGTAGGGAATACGTCTATCATCGTACTCTCCCAAGTGCTTAATACAGGACTCTGCACACAATCAGTGTTCTGTAAATATCACTGATTGATCCTCTCTTCATCCCTAATTTACCTTGTAAAATCCTTCACGACACTGTACACTTTAATCATATCCTATCTCAGCCATCAGCTGTTTAGTGAAAGTGAAAAGAGCATGGATTTGGAGCTGGGAAATCTGGGGTTCTAGTCCCAGCTCTAGCCTTGGGGAATTCACCCTATGGACCTCAGTTTCCTCATCTGTAAAATATGGGGATGAGCTACTTTTCTCCCTCTTAGATTGTGTGTTTTGTCTGACCCAGTTCTCTTGTACCTACCCTTGCATTTAGCACAGTGGTTGGTTGACAGCTAGTAAGCACTTAGTAAATACCATAATTATTAAGAATCCTCATCTTTCTGTTTATCCTCATACAGAAATTGCTCTATACCTCTTATCATTTGTACCTTGTACATTTGGGAGAAGCAGCGTGGCTCAGTGGTAAGAGCCCGGGCTTGGGAGTCAGAGGTCATGGGTTCCAATCCCGGCTCTGCCACTTGTCTGCTGTGTGACTTTGGGTAAGGCACTTAGCTTCTTTGTGCCTCAGTTTCCTAATCTGTTAAATGGGGATTAAGACTGTGAGCCCCACGTGGGACAACCTGATCACCTTGTATCCCCCCAGTGCTTAGAACAGTGCTTTGCACATAAGTGCTTAACAAATACCATCATTATTTTTATTATTATTACCTTCTTCAGCACTATTTTGTCTTTCCATAGTGAAGTTCATACTGTATTTGAGACACAGACCTACCTTGTTTTCTATACATCTTATTTCATAATCACTTTACTCTTCATCAACACTAATGGGAAGTCCCTCATTTGTATTTTTCATATTGTTAGTCCATCAAATGTTGTCATCATGTCAGTCATTTCTTTTTCTGAATATGAGGGATATGGTACAGTGGCTTGTGGGCAGGGAACGCTTCTGCCAACTCTGTTGTGTTGTACTCTCCCAAGTGCTCAGTACAGTGCCCTGCACATAGTGCTCAATAAATACCACTGATGATGATGATTGACAAGAAGCAATAGATTATTGAATTCTGAACCCATGACCTTTTAATCAGCAGGCTGAAAAAGTCATGGGCTGAAGTGAGAACCAGTAACTGCAATGTTGGTGTCAGAGCATCACTTGCCAGGCCTGCTTTTGTCTCTTTCCTTCACCCACTTCTTCCAGGTTGGGGTGCTCACCAATTTTCCCAACCAACAACTGTTCCCAGGTTCCCTTTAGTCTACTGCAACAGGATTATAATGTTCTCCCTCTGTGAGTCTTTCTGGATTCCTCCAAAAAGCACCCTCTAATCCCCACCTCCCTGATCACATCATCCTAACAGACAACCCTAACATTTATGTGAATATCTCTTCATTCCACTTATTCATTTTTCACTTGCTTTTGTTGTTGCTATTTATGTGTTTTCCTTTAGTTCCCTCTTTATGTACACTATCTGGGTTTGCCTGTCTTCCTCATTCAATTATAAGCCCCTGGAGGTCAAGGACTGTGTCTTCAACTCCTGTGGTATGTTCCCAAACACATAGCACAGTGTTTTGCACTCAGAAGGCACGCAAATGCTGCTGATGATAATGATGATTCACCCTGATTGGGTAGCAAAGACATTGTGAGGGGTACTCTCAACACCAAACTGTTAATGACAAATTCCCACCCTGCAAAAATGTTGTTAAACCCTAATCTAGACTCTAAATCCATGAGAAGGTTTTCCAACAGATTGATTACTGCATCAGCCTTCTCTCTGATCTCCCATCCTCGTGTCTCTCTCCACTTCAATCCATACTTCATGCTGCTGCCTGGATTATCTTTGTTCAGAAACGCTCTGGGCATATTACTCCCCTCCTCAAAAATCTCCAGTGGCTACCAATCAATCTGCGCATCAGGCAGAAACTCCTCACCCTGGGCTTCAAGGCTCTCCATCACCTCGCCCCCTCCTACCTCACCTCCCTTCTCTCCTTCTACAGCCCAGCCTGCACCCTCCGCTCCTCCGCCGCTAATCTCCTCACCGTACCTCGTTCTCGCCTGTCCCGCCATCGACCCCCGGCCCATGTCATCCCCCGGGCCTGGAATGCCCTCCCTCTGCCCATCCGCCAAGCTAGCTTTCTTCCTGCGTTCAAGGCCCTGCTGAGAGCTCACCTCCTCCAGGAGGTCTTCCCAGACTGAGCCCCTTCCTTCCTCTCCCCCTCGTCCCCCTCTCCATCCCCCCCATCTTACCTCCTTCCCTTCCCCACAGCACCTGTATATATGTATATATGTATATATGTTTGTACATATTTATTACTCTATTTATTTATTTATTTATTTTGTACATATCTATTCTATTTATTTTATTTTGTTAGTATGTTTGGTTTTGTTCTCTGTCTCCCCCTTTTAGACTGTGAGCCCAATGTTGGGTAGGGACTGTCTCTATATGTTGCCAATTTGTACTTCCCAAGCGCTTAGTAGAGTGCTCTGCACATAGTAAGCGCTCAATAAATATGATTGATTGATTGATTGATTGACAGTTTACAGGAATCCGGTGCCACTTAAAAGTATTCCACCCATGCCTGCCTAGTTGAGACAAAATGCTTGTCAAACTGGGGATGATAGCAAACTGAGAAGTTTAGCTAGAACCTTGCAGAATAGGATTTGAAGCCAACATGGTCATTACAAATTAGAGAGCCAGTATGGACAGTAAGTGTAAGATGCTTAGGGAGAAACCACAAGCAATAAAAATGAAAGCAAGGACTGAATGATGGTATTGGTTGTTTTACATGTATTCTCTCTCTCTCTCTCTCCCTCTCTCTCTCTCTCTCAAAGAAATGGGTTCTGTGCAGAAGATTTGGAATTGAGCCTTATAATGAGAGTTCAGAGGAAAGCATCCAAGATGATCAAAGGGTTAAAAATAGTACCTATGAGGAAAGAGAATGGAAATTTAGATTATTTAGTTCAAAGGAAAGAAGGCTGATTTAATACTGGCCCTTAATTTTTATGTATAGTTATTTGACAGAGGAGGTTTTCCAGTTGCACTCCATCTCCCTTAAGGGCTGAGCAAAAGAAAATAGGTTTGCATTGGAGCAGAAGTGATTTAGATTAAATATAGGGATGGATTTAGGAGCAGTGTAGATTGGTAATACGGAAGACTATGGAATCTCCAACTCCATAGGAGATGTTTGGTCTGGTTTTATGGCAGGGCTGCTGGGAGACAGTGAATTTGACTAAATCAGCTTGTCAGGATTTCTTCCTATATTCCTATGGCTTGATTTAGCTGCTCATTTTATTTTTTTTTTCAATCCTGGTTTCAAATACTGGTATCACAAGTGGTCCATGTGGAAGCACAACCTCCAAGGATTGAGACTTAAGCTTCATTTCTTTCCTGCATTTTGTGTCTTGAAGTCTGTTTTCTCTAATACCATAACTAGAGGAAGTAAATTTCTCAAATGGATTGACTTCAAATCACTAGGACTTGCTGTACTGTTGGAATTTAGATTGGACTTCATTATAGTGAAAGATCATCCTCAATCCCTTAACCAAACTGTTATTTACAAGGCACTCATGCAAAGTTGCCAATTCACAGCTCTTGTCCCTACAGGCCTAGAATGCTATGTTTAAATGGGTTTAAAAGAAAATAGAAAAATAGCTGCAGAATCAATAACCATGTTCTGCTTGGACAACTAGGAACAGAAGTGCTCTTCATATCTTATTTAAAGGAAGGCTCTAATGAAGTCTTTCACTGGGTTCTCTTTTAAAAAAAAGCAAACCCGAAGTCACTAGAGATAAAATATGTAATTTGACAAAAGACCGTGCACGTAAATGAGAGCGTGAGATCAGTGCTGTCTGAAATTGGCAAGCTAGTTGCACAAATATGAATAGAGAATAAGTAGATAAATTATTATAATCTTAAAACTTAGTCCAGCAAATGATGTAATAAAACTGAACTGATTTAAACCTAGTTTCTCCTCTTTTAAGGACAGTGAGTTTGAACATAAGTAACTAATGGATCAGCGTTGTTCCTGTGCAGGGACCCAAGAAATTAAAGAAATTTATTGCTGTGATAATATTATTCAGAATACATTTCCAGTGTCCTGTACCATCAGTTACTTTTCTGTTGCTGGAAGCCAAGATCTGTCAGCTGGGATAATGATCATATTTAAATCTATGTAACTGTATCAAGTAGCGTGCAATATCCCAGGGAAAAAGTCTAGCTGAATTCCCTAATCTGTTCTCATTTCCCTTGATTTTCATATTCTTGACTTCTACCCTGACTTCTCGAACAAGGAGCGGTCACTTGTCCTGTCTAGCTTTATGAGGAGGTCAATGGTGACGGCTCTGAGTTTCCTACAACTGATGAAGCGGAACCCACAACCATGAAATGTTCCTTTTTCTTGGATCCACTTATGCCTGTGAAACATAGCCTCCAAAACAGAAAAACCAATTAATTTCCTGCTCCACCCTAATTGTGTTTTCCGTATTCTTTCAACAGGTGAATGGAAAAGACTTATCCAAGGCAACCCATGCTCAGGCCGTGGAAGCATTCAAAACAGCAAAAGAGCCCATCGTGGTGCAGGTCTTAAGGAGAACACCACGCACAAAAATATTCACACCTTCTCCTGAGTCTCAGCTGGTAGACATGAGCACCCAAACTGATATCACCTTTGAGCATATCATGGCTCTGACTAAAATGGGATCTCCTACCCCACCAGTCATGGATTCCTATCTGTTGCCAGAAGAGTAAGTAATAGACTCTGGAACATTGAAAAGATGTTACTTGCGTTGTTTATTACTTCATTAAATAAGGATGGCTTTATCCCTTTTCACTGTGTAGAAAAAAAGAGTTGTGCTTGTTATTCTCTTTCAGGTTTCCTATCTTTAGCTTTGTTTATAGCTGCTGCAAACAACTGCTATGCTCTGCTCCAAATTATTAATTACTTTTTATAACCCAACAGCAGAGTTACTCAAATTATATTGTAAAGGACAAAGTTATTTACAAATTATGTCAGCGATGCTCTAGATAAACCTTAATTACTCCACATGGTATTTTGAGGCTTTTGGAGTTGTAAATAGAAGAAATGGTAATTGTCCTTTTAAACAGGCACACACAAATATAATGGAAAAGTTTATGCATTCTGATCCTCTTAGTCCTCATCCTGGGCTTACCTCCAATTCAGGCCTAAACCTGGAAGCAAATGAATATATAACCTACTACGCATCAATAGCAATAGTTAATCAGAGCATTGGACTAAACCTCTGTGGCTATGCCACACACCTTTCCCTATTTTTACCAATCAAAAAGAGTGCTAAAAATGAGTAGGTCTAGGTGAGAATGAAAACGAATATAGAGGTGATGTTCCCTGACTCAAATTTAGATTCTAATATTTGTTCCACCATGACTTTGACTGGGTCTTTCGTTTAATCTTCTGGTGCCTCAGGGGTCTTTATTGAGCACTTAGTGTGTGCAGAGCATCATCAATCATATTTATTGAGCGCTTACTATGTGCAGAGCACTGTACTAACTAAGCCCTTGGGAAACTACAGTACTGTAGAGGTGGTAGATGTGAACCCTGCCCACCAGGAGCTTATAGTCTACAGGGGGAGGCAGATATGAAAATAGATTTGGGGTTGGGGAAATAGTAGAGTTTAAGAATATGTGTATAAGTATTTTAGGGCTGGGCTGAGTATCAAAGTGCATAAGGGCTACACAGCCAAGTGCATAGTCCACACAGAGGGAAGGGAAATAAAGGACTTAGTCTGGGAAGGCCTCATGGAGCAGATGTGATAGTACCCACTCCTTCCTATTCTATAGAGGTAAGATTCAGTATAATCCCAAGTAGTATTTATTAACAAATCCCTGTCCACAAAAAAGAAGTAATTTGAAGAGACTTTCATCTGTTTCATTTTAAGAGGAGTGATAGCTGTCATTTGAAAAGTAGGTCTTTAAATTTGGTCACTGTTGTTGGCAGGATCACAGTGAATTGTTTTGGTAGCCATGACAGGATTATAGTTTGACATGCATTTGGGGCTGGCTCTCGGCTCTCACGGGTCTGATCAAAACTATTGGATTCCCTCATTTTCACTTAAAAAAGTTAGCATCACCTATGTTCTAGGCTCCCCAGGGAATGATATAAAATGTCAAATCAGTCTCAGAGGGGAGGATTACCCAGGTACTCAGTGGCGTGGTCAGGCATTAGTGTACCAGGTATATCACTACTGGAATTTGATAGTAGTGGCCATCCAAATAGCATCCTTACCCCATAAGTAGAAATATCAGATATGGTGATGGGGCCAGGCATCTGAGAAGCAGTGTTTGTTTCAGTAGTCATTCACCACAGGTCCATTGTTCCTAAGCCAAGTGGCTGGGAGGCAAGATGAGACCCTATTGATTATTGCATTAACCTTTTGCCACCAGAGACCTAAGTTCCTAGCTGGCTCAGCAGATACATAAGCATGAATGAAGTAGCCATGTAATGGACACATATTGGCATTGCAAATCTATAATTCCAAATGCTTGGTTAGGATTCAACTCAATTGGCAGATATATTCAACCCTTGAAGTAACAGGAAATAGTACTAACTGGCAGGAAAAGGGTATTCTGATTTTAGACAATAAATCCTACAAGCCCAATGTAATGTGGCTTTAAAAGCCATGGGTCACACACACTGAGGTCTGCCAGATAATGTCATTTTCACTCTGAATTTTAGAGAGCATAAGAAGACAGAATTAGGGACTATTCTTCCCACTTGCCTCTCTGTCTGGATACAGCATGATCCTGCATTGGGAGGATTTGTTTGTGTGCATGCTTGCATCATCTGCTTGCATCATCAAACATGGGGTGAGTGCAGCAGCATTAGTTTTCCTTAATGGGTTTTGCTTAGTGGAAAGAGTACTGACTTGGGAGTCAGAGGACCTGACTTCTAATCCCACCTCCACCACTTACTTGCTGTGTGATCTTTGGCAAATCACTTAACTTCTCTGTGCCTCAGTTACCTCATCTGTAAAATGGGGATTCAGTTCCCTGTTCTTCCTCCTACCTACTCTGTGAGCTCCATGTGGGAACTTATACAGTGCTTGGCATATAGTAAACATTTAACAAGTACCACATTCATTATTTATATTGATTGAACACAACCCCCGTATTGTAGGATACCTGGGTGTGCCTGGCATGACAGTATTGCCCCAAAAGTAAGACAAATTTTTAAGGGTATGTTTTGCACAAGAATTCGTACAAAAGCTTATGTCGAAAGAGCAGAGGTAATTGCATTTAAGCGTTCAGGCAGCTGAGGCCCTTTATTCCTTCTTCCTTCTTTTCCTCCACTTTACACAAAAAGTGCTCTGAAAGGGCAGAACCTGAGACAAAAAGTGCAGGAGTTGAGTGAAATCAAGCCTGCATTCTGCTCTCTCCCATTCTGTGTCTCTCTGAATCAGTCTCCTTTGCTTTGCCTTTCTTCATGTCTGTTTGAAAGGGAAGAGTGACTGACAAGATAACTTAGACACTGGAAGCAAGGTACAGATACACAGAAGTGTGAGGGGAAAGTGAGTTGGGGTGGGATAAATCGTTTTTCCATTATGAAAAATCTGATTTGGGGGAATCATCTTTTCTTCAGGATTGGCTTGGTTTGGGAGCAAAATGGTCATTTTACCTTTAGAAGTGCTCTTAAATCATTGAAGTTCTTTTGCTCTACTATTCTACCCCAGCAATCTTAATTGACTCTGTGAAAATAGAGGAATAAGAGAGTGCTAAACAAAATATAGCTTTCCACAGGAAAAATGTAAAGTCCACCAATCTGTTCCCAGAGTCCAAAAAACTGATGAAAATAATATGAATATATTTTTAAAATGACAAAAAGCATTTATGGCACTTGTGAAGCAGTTCCTATGTGTCAAGCACTGAGGTAGATACAACGTAATCAGATAGAATACAGTCCCTGTCCCACCCAGGATTTAGAGCCAAAGGGAGATGGTGAAGAGGTATTTTCTCCTAATGGTACAGATGGAGATATTGAGGCACAGAGAAGTTAAGTGACTTGCCCAAGGTCATCCTGTGGAAAAGTGGTGCAGCCGGGACTAGAACACAGGTTTTCTGACTACTGGTCCTGTGCTCTTTCGAGTAGGTGGTAGTAATAATAATTGTGGTACTTGTTAAGTGCGTACTATGTCCTAAGCACTGGGGGTAGAGACAGTTAATGCAGATGACACTAATAATAATGATGGTATTTTTTAAGCACTTATCATGTGCCAGGCACTGTACTGAGCTCTGGGGTGGATACAAGTAAATCGAATTGGACACAGTCCCTGTCCCATGTGGGGCTCACAGCCTTCAATCCCCATTTTAAGATGAGGTAACTGAGGCACAGAGAAGTGAAGTCACTTGCCTAAGGTCACACAGCAGACAAATGGTGGAGCTGGAATTAGAACCCATGACCTTCTGACTTCCAGGCCCAGGCTCTATCCACTACTACATGCTGCTTCTCTGAGATACAGTCCCTGTTCCACAGAAGAGACTACAATCTAACTAGGAGGGAGAACAGGTATTGAATCCCTAATTTGCGGATGAGGAAACTGAGCACAGAAATGTTTACTGGCTTGCCCATGCTCACACAGCAGGCAAGTGGCTGAACCAGGATTAGAACCCCAGTCCTCTGATTCCCAAGGCCAAGCTCTATCCACCAGTTTTGTGAGGAAGGGAAGTCTCCCCTTCAGTTCTCTGAGCAGCCTGAGGGAATCCTCCAAGGATATGGTGTAGGTCAGGACTCCAAAGCCACTGTGGTGGCTGCCTGAACCGCAAAAGGACCCTGGTTGTCGAGTGACTTGCCAGCCCAGAACTACGATCTGCTGCCACTGGGGCCATCAGGAGTGTCTCCAGCCAGTCCTGGACCGGACCCATTATTGCTCTCGTGGCAACTCTGGGCAAGGAAGCAGCACAGTATCTGTGTAGTCCCGGGAGGTGTGGCTACTGCCCCAGCAATTCCAGAGCCTTGCCACCCACCTCTTTCCCAGAGGATTGCCCCAGGCTACTTGGGTAAACCGGGGGTGAGGCAGGCTGACAGCTTGTCCTCACAGGATCATGGGTGTAATCAATCTGTCATATCTATTGAGAGTTTACTGTGTGCAGGATTCTGTACTAAGGAATCTCTAGTGCATCCTGGAACCCTGTGTGGGTGAGAGAAACCCCTGGGGCCATAAGAAAGAAGGGTATGCAGTGGGGAGGATGAGGACCTTTATCACTTTTTTATGGTATTTGTTAAGTGCTTACTATTTGCCAGGCACTGTACTAAGTCCCGGGATAGATACAAGCTAATGAGTTTGGACACAGTCCATGTCCCATGTGGGGCACCCTGTCTTAATCTCCATTTTACAGATGATTTCACTGAGGTGCAGGGAAGTTAAGTGACTTTCCCAAGGTCACACAGCAGACAGGTGGTGGAGCTGGGATTAGAATCCAGGTCCTTCTGATTCATAGGCCCGTGCTCTACCCACTGTCTTTCTCTCCCTTCCCCACTTCTCTCTATCAATTAGTTATATTTATTGAGCACTCACTGAGTGCAGAGCACTGTACTTAGTGCTTGGGAGAGTACAGTATAACAGTGTTGGTAGACACATTCCCTGCACACAACAACAAGTCTAGCGGGGGAGACAGACATACTATCAATAAAGGGGAGACCTAGACCCGGGGAGGCCGAGACAGTGGTGGCGGATTGGGGAGAGACTGAGGTAGGGGAGGGCGATGCGGGGCGGGGGGGGGGAGGCTGATGCAGGGAGCTCCAGTGGCTACCAGTCAACCCTCGCATCAGGCAAAAACTCCTCACCCTCGGCTTCAAGGCTCTCCATCACCTCGCCCCCTCCTATCTCACCTCCCTTCTCTCCTTCACCAGCCCAGCCCGCACCCTCTGCTCCTCTGCCGCTAATCTCCTCACCATGCCTTGTTCTCACCTGTCCCGCCGTCGACCCCTGGCCCACGTCCTCCCCCTGGCCCAGAATGCTCTCCCTCCGCACATCCGCCAAGCTAGTTCTCTTCCTCCCTTCAAAACCCTACTGAGAGCTCACCTCCTCCAGGAGGCCTTCTCAGACTGAGCCCCCTCCTTCCTCTCCCCTTCCTCCCCCTCCCCATTCCCCCACCTTACCTCCTTCCCCTCCCCACAGCACCTGTATATATGCATATATGTTTGTACGTATTTCTTAGTCTATTAATTTATTTTATTTGTACATATTTATTCTATTCATTTTATTTTGTTAATATGTTTTGTTGTCTGTCTCCCCCTTCTAGACTGTGAGCCCGCTGTCGGGTAGGGACCGTCTCTATATGTTGCCAACTTGTACTTCCCAAGCGCTTAGTACAGTGCTCTGCACACAGTAAGTGCTCAATAAATACGATTGAATGAATGAATGAAATAAATTACGGATATGTACATAAGTGCTGAGGGGGTGGTGAATAAAGGGAGCAAAACAGCATGACGCAGAAGGGAGTGGGAAAAAAGGAAATGAGGGGTCAGGGAAGGCCTCTTGGAGGAGATGTATCTTCAATAAGGCTTTGAGGGTGGGGAGAGTCATTGTCTGTCAGATATGAAGAGGCCTTCCAGGCCAGAGGCCGGACTTGGGCGAGAGGTTGGTGGCGAGATAGAAAAGATTGAGGTTTGATGAGGAGCTAAGTGTGTGGGCTGGGATGTAGTAGGAGAGCAGTGAGGTGAGGCAGGAGGGGCCAAGGGGATTGAGTGCTTTAAAGCCAATTGTAAGAAGTTTCTGTTTGATGCAGAGGTGGATGGGCAACCACTGGAGGTTCTTGAGGAGTGGGGAAACATGAACTGAACTGTCTTTGCCTTCTTCTCCTCTTTTTCCCTTCCCCACCTCCATGCACTCACCCCAACCCCAATGCCCTGCCCCCTGAACACCCCACACCAAGTTCAGCTCCTGGCCTCATTCGTGAGCCTCCACCTCCCTCAGCCACCCTCGTCTTCAGAGTATATACTTGTACTCTGAAGGCTAAGAGCTCCTTGCACCAGGTGCCTACATATTAAATCTTCCCCCCATTAAAGTATGTGTCATATGAATCCAGGGAAATGTCTCCTGAAGATGCAGAGGCGGGGCGGGGCCTTTGCCTCATCATTACATTTGTTTAAAGTCGGCAAGAGAGAGACATTACAGTTGGTTAAAGTTGGCAAGAGAGAGAGAGAGAGCACTGCTGCACTTTGTCAGATTAAATGTCCGTGAAGAATGTACAAGACCAAAAAAATTTAAATTTTCAGTTATCTGTCATCACTCATGATGCCAGGTGACGATTAATAAAAATGACACTTATACCAGTAAATAGTATCCTAAAACATGCTTCATTTTTTCAGGCATTCATCAACCCATGAATACTTTGATCCAAATGACTACATGGGAAGCATTCATCAAGAAATGGACAGAGATGAGCTTGAATTAGAGGTATGGATAATGTCTATTTCGAGTTCTAGAAATTACTGAAAACGCAAAATGTCTAGTAATCACTCATGTATCAAGAACCTATGTAATGCTGGAGAAAACTCGCACCTCTCCTAAAAGTGACTTCTTTAGGTTGCTGCCTGGAAATGTAAACCTATTTTGTCTTTTAGTGTCTGTTTAAATTAGCTGCATTTCATTGAAAAATATCACTGGAGTTTTCCACTCAGTTTAGTTGAAATGCCTACCTAAAGAGGCAAGTGTCTATCTTCATTAATGTGGCATAATCTTTAACTTATATAGGTTTGTCTGCACTCTCCTATTTGAAGGGTAAGTAGCAGGATACTATTTCTCTTCTGTCTCTTTCCTTATGTACAAGTGTCACCCAGCGAAGACTCAAGGTGACCATTTGCAGAAGCTTCAATTTTTTACTTTTGCTAAAATGTATTTTAAAAGGAAGTACTTAACAAAAAGAATAGTTTTTGAAACTGACTTATCAAAATGATGTTTTTAAGAAAGTTAATGCTGCAGATAAATCTCACCAGAAGGCCACCAGATAAAAAACAGGTATTTGGGGGGTAGTTAATAGGCAATCTTAGGTCAAGACTTCATGGAGGAAAAACAAATGTACTATTTCAAAGACATATATAAAATGTATATATTTCTAATGATAAATAGATTTTCACCAAAGAACTCAAAAACATTAGACTGAGGTCATATAAACAGATGTGTTATTTTTCTGCAAGAGTACATCCTTAGGAATATTAGGGCTTCATGTCCCTTTCAGACCCTCTTGAAAAAGGAATATTTTATTCTTTCTGCATTCAGAACAGAGAGCTATTTTGTTGCACCAAAACTACATGCAAGAAAATCAAGTAGTCTTCAAATACGGTATTACAGTTCAAATAGATAAACAGCGTGGCCTAGTGGATCGAGCACAGGCCTGGGAGTCGGAAGAACCAGGGTTCTAATCCCAGCTCTGCCACTTGTCTACTGTTTGACCTTGGACGTCACAAAACTTCTCTGTGCCTCAGTTACCTCCTCTATTAAATGGGTATTAAGACTGTGAGCCCCATGTGAAATAGTGACTGTGTCCAACCTAATTAACTTGTATCTACCCCAGTGCTTAGAACAGTGACTGGCACATAGTAAGCACTTAGCAAATGCCATTGAAAAAAAAAATTAAGCACTTCAGGCAAGGTCCTTTGGAATCAGAAAAGTGGGCCCAATCTGTCTTTTCAGCTCTTATTTACTAAGGATCTTCAATTTAGCTATCTTTAGATCCTGACACTATGGACCTAGTGTCCATTAGTCCAGATGAGGACAGGAAAAGTCTTTGGTCTTGAGGGAAGTCACACTTTATTTTGTTCCAACTCCTCTTACTTCCCCCTGCCCTTACAGTTTTATCCTTTCTCCCACCCTCACTTTGCAGTCAGCCCACCTGGATTCAGGGGGTTGCCCTGAGGTGACCCAGTGCAGCAGGTAAGAGGTGGATTCCAGAAGGTGGAGAGGAATGAAAAGCAGTCTGTCAGATGGGCATATGCCCTGAGGTTGTAGTAGTATGAGTAGTACATGGATCCAACAACATGACCCTCATCTGTCCGGTGCTAACTTTAGCCTAGCATTGGGTTTACCAAAATTGATTTGGGTCAAAAGAGAGGAATTTTTCACTTGAAAATGTCTTCCAAAAAAATAAGCCTGTCCCCAGGCAGATTCAGCCATTATATGGCCAAAGTTATGGAACTGATACTTTAGACATTGAAGAATTACTGGGTCGCCAGAGGTGATCAGCTCCATAACAGAGGCAACTGAATAGTAAGAAATGGTTGTGTCCTAATAGCATTTCTTAAAACCCACTACAGATTCTTGTTCAAGTCTTAGAAACTAAGATCAATGGAAGGGGTCAAAGTGCTAACAAAGACTTGACTGGCTAGTTGCTTTTTTGTTTTCCTTTTGATAAATGCATTCTAACTCTAAAGGAGCTAATTACATTTACTAGTGGGGTGAATGTGGAAACCTAGAAAAATACCAAGTGAGTTTTCTTTGTCTACAAACTTGTGGTTTGAATTTAAATCAAAAGTCCCTTGCCTAAATTGGAATGGCCTACACCAACAGCAGTAGAACAATTATTAAGTTGTTTGAAGCAAACAAGTCCAAGACCCCACAAAGATATTTTTTGCATTGATCTCTGAAGGCTATAACTTGGAGTGCTCTGCACACAGTAGGTGCTCGAGAAATATGATTGATATAGAGCACCATTCTGTTTGCTTGACATAAAGTAGCTTGACATTACCACCAAATAACTATCCATGACTTTGTTATATGCCCTTTTTCTACCCGATTCTTGAAAATGAAGGCTATGATTAGCATACAGTGCCATTGTAGCCTGCCAGTAATCTTCTTTCTAAAGCCACCTACAGGAAATTCAGATTTTTCTCATTGTCACAAATAAACACCCCTTAAAAATGAAAATATTCCCAAATGCCATTCACCAGCCACAAGGTCTCCTACAGTGGCTGCCTGCATAGCTTTAATCAGCGAGTAGCCTCAGGCAAAATAACAGAACTTGGAGCATATACATCTACAAACTAGTGTTTATTCTTATTTGGCCTTTCAGGAACCTAGCTCAGCCCTATTGGCTTTTTACCCCCTACCCAAAATGTAATTGTCAAATTCTAGTCTTAGGAGTCTAGGAAGGTTTATTCTGCAGATTTTTTCTGCCTAGAGTCTCTGGTTCCTTCAGCTGGTAAAAGACTGACCTTTCTGTCTGCCTTTTTGTTTAGCCCTGTCTCTAGACATGGTCCAAACCCAGTTCCTGACCAGTATTGGTGCAATCCAGATGCAGAAGCCCCCGTGGGTGATCAGAGTGGCTTCCTGCTAGCTCTTTGTTTGAGTCAGTCAGAACATTTGTAGAATTTCACATTGCTTCCCTGGCAGGTTCTAGTTCCCTGAAAAAAACTTCGACAGTCCTGCAAGAAATAAACCCCCAAATCTTACCCTGTGAAAATTCAAGAGAAAATGCTTATGTAGTACAGAATGCTAAAGGAAGAGACTTGGCATATTTGTCAAAAGTCACTCCCCTCATTGGAGGGATGGAGGCTTGATCAAGTGACCTGAAAAGCTCCTTCTCAGCTCTCTTAATTTGATCACTTTTTTCCCATCCATTTTTCTCCTTCTCTGGGTGGAGCTTGGCAGGGGGAAGGAAACACACCCCTAAAGATAGACACTGAGTTTGTACAGAGTGGTGTAGTTTGAATTCTTTGTGGCATTTCTAAAATCATGATACCCAGTATTCACTTTCTGTGCCTATTTTAAGATTGACTATTCAAGGTATTGATTTTCATCTTCAGTTATTGAATCAAGCAGCCACCAAAAATATACCCGCAGAACATATTAACTTACAAAGTTGACACTGTTATGTCTCTACAATATACAAATCTAGGCAGTCTTTTTGTGCCACCTGCTACTTGTGGACTGAAGAAGCCATTCTGAAACCCTTTTCTTCTTCTTCTTTTGTGTTTTATCACTGAGCTAAATGAAAAAAACCTTTCGATGCCCTTTTCATTTTCTACAATTCAGAAACAAAGGAAAAGAGCAAGATTTAAACTACATTTTCAATTAGCTCTCTATATTAATGTATCTTTTGTTCTTAGACAGTTAACACTTGTCAGTCAGCAAATCAATTATAAAGCACACTGGGGTAGAATATAAGATAATCAGGTTGCACACAGTCTTGATAGGAGGGGGTAAGATTTAATCCCCATCTTAAAGATGAGGAAACAGATACAGAGAAGTTTAGTGACTTGCCCAAGACAAGTGGCAGAGCTGGGATTAGAACCCAGGTCCTCTGACTCCCAGGCCTGTGCTGCTCAATAAATACCACTGAATGATTGTTTGATTAAGATGCTTGCAGTCAGATCAAAGAGCAAGAGCAAAACAGACATACTCCTATAAACAGTGGGTTGGACCGGGGCCATAGTTGGGTGGGTGGGTGCAGAGAGCCATGCATCCTCTGCTCTCGCATACCATGCATGCATAATCTGCATGCTACCACCTCCACTGCACCATCCAATCTAGGACACCAACTTTTTGTCAGTAAGGAAGACCTCCCACAGGTGCATGAAGCGACCCCAGCCCATGGAGTCAAAAGGAGACTGGAAATGGAACCTCCTGCTGGCTGGCAGGCTTCAGCTCCCTAGCCCAGCTCCAAAACCTGACCGAGGGGGAGATTCCTTTTGTACTTGCTGGGCTCCAGGGCCAGCCTGAGGTTCCTTTCAAACCCCCAATCCTGGAACCCAGTGTGGACAAACTGGATCCCATCTCGCCCCTGGTCTGCCCCACAGGACTCAGGCAGGTCTGAGTTCACGGACTGCTGCGGCTCTGACATCACCACAGGGCCTGCCAAGGCGCCATGCAGTTCCAGAGACCGGGGCCACTGCCCTCTTCAGTCTCTGCCCCAGTGGCAACAGCCCGAGCTCAGCTGGCCCATCCTGGCCCAGGTGCCCTAGATGCTGCCACCTTTGTCTGGTGCTGGTGGTGATAATGACAGTGATGATGCAGCAGCAGACGGTAAGTACCCTATCCATGTCCTCTCACTTTTCCACACTCTTTCCTCACTTCTCTTCCTTCTTCTGCTCTTTCCCTCCCCTCCATTCACCCATTCCTTTGTTCCCCTCTTTCTCCTCTTCCCACCAGGGACTTCCCAAAGCTTTAATCCAACCTTTGCTTGGACCTTTTTAATGCAAAGCTTCCTAAAATAATGAGGTATGCAAATGACTCTGTAGAGTCTACATTTTCTTTGCATCTGTTAATTTTTTCTTTGATCTCCGTGAAGGCCAAAATAGACTTTTCTTTGTAGAGTCTGAAAAATATTTTGGAGTTTATGATTATTGCCCTATTACTGAAGCAAATACCCATAGGAAACAGATGCTCCTATTTTTAAAGTACACAAAATGATCATATCTAGAGAAGTGTCAAATCCCAGTTATTAAACTGCTCAGAGTTAAAAGAATTATACACCAGGGTAGGCCTTCCAACTAATTGTCCATAAAGATTCAGGTGCAAAACACCTGGTCTAGGTCTTGCTGAAGGCAATTCAAATTGTATAAAGATGGGTTTCCCTATTGTTTGTTTTAATTTCCCAGGATATTCATCAATTTAGGTATCATCCTTATTGTATTCATTACTCTGATTTCAACTGTAATGTGTACTGCTACTTTTACAATTATTAACAATATGAAACTAAATCTAAATCTAGACTGTGACCCCACTGTTGGGTAGGGACCGTCTCTATATGTTGCCAACTTGTACTTCCCAAGCACTTAGTACAGTGCTCTGCACACAGTAAGCACTCAATAAATACAATTGAATGAATGAATGAATGAAGAAAAAGAGACAGTAAATCTGCAGTGTGGATGTGAAAAGAAAATGTTCTGCAAAGTCATTTCAGGAGGAGCCAAAGTAAGTCAAGGTGGATGAATAAGAACAGGATGTGTTATTTAGGAATTATCTCATATTAGAACTAGTTGGAACTTCTTAGCCCTATAGATTTAGCCACAATTTAGGTTGGGGTTGGTTCTTCTAAACACATGCTATTGAATCCATAATCTATGATTGTGTCACTTACCATGAGTGATCAATCTCCAAATTTCCTAAAATTTTCTTAGTTGAAGCCACATTAACTCAGCCTTGTAGACCCCCATTGCTAAAATAGAAACCTAAAAGGAAAAAAAAAACTCCCCCTCTTACAGTTATGGTCAATCAGTGATTAGCAAAAATATTCAACAAATGCCAAAGACACTTACTTATTGCATATTTCTAAATCAAATCGACATTGTTGATCAATCATCAATCAGTCATATTAATTGAGTGCTTACTGTGTGCAGAACACTGTAATAAGCAATTGGGAAAATATAGTATAACAATATAATAGACACATTCTCTGCCCACAATGGCCTTACAGTCTAGAGGGGAAGAAATTGGACAGATTGGCAGCTGTAATCCAGATAACAGAAGACTGGTCTTGAGGGTTTGCTTTTTTTTTCTTAGTTATATCATTAGCCAAAGATTCTTAAACTACTGGGCTCCAAGGAGTATACAGTTATGAACTAAACTCAGAAGCCCTTGTTTTGCAGAAGACACATGAAATCTTAGAAAGATACAATTTCACTAGTAGGTAAATTGTTCCAAAGCAATTCCTGGCATTGAAAGATGTAGGTACCTCTCCATTTTTATTTTTTATTTTTTGCTACCGTATCGAGGCTCTGTACATTTCATTTTCTTTCAGAGCTGACATTAAAGCTCTTCCCATTGCTCTCTTTTCAAGATAAAGGCTGAAACTGATAAGGCCTAAAGGCAGCAGCTTCTCCAATCCTATAGTTCAGCTGTCAGAACCCACTAATACTATCTTTTTGCCTGTACTTTGTTCCCCCTCAACAGCTCTCATGACTCTTGTGTGGTTTCTTCAAGTACCTTTAGGAGCGATGTATTGGAGAATGACTATTTGGATATCATCATCATCATCATCAATCGTATTTATTGAGCGCTTACTATGTGCAGAGCACTGTACTAAGCGCTTGGGAAGTACAAATTGGCAACACATAGATACAGTTCCTACCCAACAGTGGGCTCACAGTCTAAAAGGGGGAGACAGAGAACAAAACCAAACATACCAACAAAATAAAATAAATAGGATAGATATGTACAAGTAAAATAAATAAATAAACAGAGTAATAACTATGTACAACCATATATACATATATACAGGTGCTGTGGGGAAGGGAAGGAGGTAAGATGGGGGGATGGAGAGGGGGACGAGGGGGAGAGGAAGGAAGGGGCTCAGTCTGGGAAGGCCTCCTGGAGGAGGTGAGCTCTCAGCAGGGCCTTGAAGGGAGGAAGAGAGCTAGCTTGGCGGATGGGCAGAGGGAGGGCATTCCAGGCCCGGGGGATGACGTGGGCCGGGGGTCGATGGCGGGACAGGCGAGAACGAGGTACGGTGAGGAGATTAGCGGCGGAGGAGCAGAGGGTGCGGGCTGGGCTGTAGATGGGGAGAAAGGAGGTGAGGTAGGAGGGGGCGAGGTGATGGAGAGCCTTGAAGCCCAGGGTGAGGATATCACTTTGCTCCTTGATGAGGTACTTCTGGCAATGGCTAAACGTTTCTCTAGAGAAATAAATGTAGAAAGCGAGGATCTCTATTTCCCAGCTACCACCTCTAATATTACAAAACATCCAGGACTCCCTTACCCTTATGAATACCCTTTTGGCACTAATTTTTTGAGGGGGGATCTAGCCATTTTTTAAGGTCAGATTTTCAAGGTTTTTATCTATAATAATAATAATGATGGTATTTGTTAAGCACTTACTATGTGCAAAGCACTGTTCTAAGTGCTGGGGAGGTTACAAGGTGATCAGGTTGTCCCACAGGGGGCTCACAGTTTTAATCCCCATTTTACAGATGAGGTAACTGAGGCACAGAGAAGTTAAGTGACTTGCCCAAAGTCACACAGCTGACAGTTGGCAGTCGGGGTTTGAACCCATGACCTCTGACTCCAAAGTCTATGCTCTTTCCACTGAGCCACACTGTTTCTCTAATAACAAAATGCAGTTTACCTTGTGTCATCCAGAGAGAATGAAGATTAGATCCTGCCCTCTGCGTGATGCATAAGGCTCAGGCTCCATATGTGCCCAGACTTGGTTTCAAGTAGGAATTTGGCCTCTGAAACACTGTACCAATTTAAAGTAAAACATGCATAAATTGATACAACATAGCTTATAGTTACCAGATACCTATCACTCCGATAGAAGTAGTTGTAATGAGAGCTCAGGCAATTTTATTGGAAACCAATTTAGAAAGGTGTCACTCCCTTTTTAGCATCAGAATCTATTTTGTACACTAGCCAACCTGGTTTCATGTCACAGTCAATAGTTTTTGTTAATGCCTTATGTCATTTGAAAATGTTTGAAAATATTCAATGTTAAGTAGATACCTTCCTCTCGGCATGGTTTTTTTGCACTCAATTTCCTAAATAACCACTAAAATACATTAAATAGAATCCATGAGGAAAAAAAAATGATGAACAGTTTTCTGTTCCAGCTGTGGCTGCCATATATATATATATAAATACAGATATAGATATATCACTAAACTTTGTGTTTGAAAAGGACACAACTGTGAAAAAAAATAATAATGATATTTGTTAAGTGCTTACTGTGTGGCTGCCACTCTAAGTGGCAGAATGGAGAATGGCTTCTAGAGAAGCAGCATGGCTTAATGGCAAAAGTACAGGCTTGGGAGTCAGAGGTCATGGGTTCGAATTCCGCTCTGCTGCTTATCAGCTATGTGACTTTGGGCAAGTTACTTAACTTCTCTATGCCTCAGTTACCTCGTCTATAAAATGGGGATTAAGACTGTGAGCCCCACGTGGGACAACCTGATGACCTTGTATCTACCTCAGTGCTTAGAACAGTGTGGGGCATATAGTAAGCACTTAACAAATACCATCATCATTAAGTTCCATCCATGCAGTGAAGGCTGAAAAGAACAATGTGTGATTGACAGTCCCTTCCACACTTGTATAGACCTAAAGGAAAAATTTTATTAGGAGGTAACCTAGGATAGCATTCCTAGTCCTCTCCCCATTTGCAACATCACCATCATTACCATCAGTAGTATTTATGGAACACCTCCTGTTTCCAGAGCACTGACTTGGAGTGATTCCCTAATAGAGAAGCAGCATGGCCTAGTGGAAAGAGCATGGGCCTGGGAGGCAGAGGACCTGGGTTCTAATCCTGGCTCTGCCACTTGCCTGCTGTGTGACCTTGGGTAAGTCATTTAAATTTTCTCTGCCTCAGTTTCCTCATCTGTAAAATGGAGGTTCAATACCTGTTCTCCCTTTCCCTTAAACTGGGAGCCCCATGTGGAACAGGGATATTGACCTGATTATCTTGTGTCCACCCCAGTGCTTGGCACATAAGAAATACTTAACACACACTTTTTTATTATCATCATCATCATCATTATTAGTACAAAATAGGGCTGCTCTTTCACGTAGGAAACTGCAAATTGTCTTATTGACTCTTCAGCACCTGCACAACCAGTAATACCTTTTTTTGCTTACTTCTTGGGGGTTTCTGTTTAGGGGAGAGAGGAAAGGGGAAGGTTGCAGGGAGAGCAGGAAAAATTATTCTCCTATCAGTTCTGGGGTTTCAGAGGTGACAGTGAGCTTTACCTATATGTGTGGGTGTGGCTGAAAAGGCATTAGCTGCATGACTGATACATCCTACACCCCCATAAGCCAAGCTCTGTTGTGTTGATGTGTTTGCTGTTTGCAGTACCTAGCCGAGTGTGATAGTAGGTGCTTAGTTTGTTTCTAGTGGTGATGGGTTGCCCTGAGCCATCCATACCCTTTTGCCCCTTGAGATTCGTGGCCTACAGCAAGGTTAAGATTGCAATCTGTGGTCAAGGAATACAGTATTTTGGCGCAGTCTTTTGCTAAACCATTGTTAAGTGTGTCCAAAGTAGAAAGCATCAGCCCTGGGGGATTCAGAATATCAATAGATTAGATGGTATATTATCAGTAAATTAATGGCATTTATTGGGCATTTACTATGTTCAGTGCACTGTACTAAGTGCTTGGGAGAGTACAATACAACAAAATTAGCAGACATATTCCCTGCCCATAACAAATTCACAGTCTATGACTTGTGTGCTTTATGGGATTTAAGAGATCATTTGGTGAGATAGAGAAGTTGGAAAAAATGAGGTTTGTATATATAAGTGTATGTGTTGGATTCTTCCTCTTTAGCCTCAGAGCTTCAACTAGTATTCAGAAAGAGTACACACTCCCCCAGAGCCACAGAAATATCTTCTCTCAGCTTCCCTTATTGACCACAAGGATAACAGTGGTATTTGTTAAGCACTCACTCTGTACAAAGTACTGTGCTAAAGTGTTGGGCTAAATACAAGATAATCAGGTTGGACACATTACCTGTCCCACATGGAGCTCACAGGCTAAGTAGGAAGGAGAACAAGTACTTAAGCCCCATTTTCCAGATGAGAAAACTGAAGCCCAGAGAAATCAAGTCACCTGGGCCACCTACCTGGGGTAGGTAGAAGGTAATCATGTTGGACACAGTCCATGTCCCACATTAGGCTCACAGTCCTAATCCCCATTTTACAGATGTGATAACTGAGGCACGGAGAAGGTAAGTGGCATGCCCGAGGTCATGCAGCAGTCAAGTGGTGGAGCCAGGATTGGAACCCAAACTTTGGTGCTGCAGGCTTTGTTTTTTAAGTTGTAGCCAAACAATCCTTTGTCAGAAGCCTGATGAATCACTTGTTCCATTTCTTTCTTGGAAAATGTTACTTTTAATCTTAATTTCACACTTTTAGCAACTTTCTGATGTTTCCACTTGAGGTCTTTTCAAGTGCTTCCTTGTGTATTGGTATTGTTTCTGATGTTGACTGGTCTGTTTCAGAGTCAGCAGAAGGAGCAAAGCATGTTTTGCAATGCCATGCCATCTTATCCCAGATTCACGTTTAGCATTTAACCCATAGCCCTAGTATCAGCCCAGTTCAACTGATCACTTGAGGGAGCCAAACATACAACTTAGCATCATTTTCTAGATCTGCTGTATTGCTTGCCTTATCATAGGGGCATGGATTGTTTAACCTCAAAAGCTGGCTGAGCAGTCCCTAAAGCATTTCCTATAAACTTCCTGGGGGATACAACCCCATTCAGTGTAAGTACAAAAAATCTTTTCTTCAAATACAGTGTATAAGATTCTAAGCTCCTCAGGGGCAGGGACCTGATCTCACCTCTAGTTTATGTTCCTAAGCCACCCTGCGTATTGTAGGCACTTATTTCATTCATGCAGTTGTATTAATTGAGCACTTACTGTATGCAAAGCATTGTACTAAGCGCTTGGGAGAGTATACTACAACAATCAACAGACACATTCCCTGCCCACAACGAGCTTGTACTCAGTAAGTGCTGTTGTTGATGATGACAATGTGTGGAGATTAGGGACAAAGGATGTAGCTCTGTCCAGCACAACTGATCTATATTGCCTTCACCTCTTTTAAATGACTTCAGTTTCTTTGCTAGCTAGCCCTGATAGGTGAAAAACTTTCAAAGAGCAAAAGTGTGAATTCATTGTTTGAGCTCTGAATTCCAAATTCTATTCAGACACTAGGTACTTGAGACCAAAAGTGCCTTTGGAACAGATGCTTTGCCCTGGGGTGTAAAATGATACTCCCTCCTCCAATGTTGTGAATTTGGGGGGAAGACAGACCACGTGTGAGCCCGGAGGCATTAATGCAAAGGGAAGAAGAGGGTCAGGATGCTGTCCTTGCTAACACTCTCTCTCTGCTAAGTACTTTAGGTCTCCTATAAGGCAGTAACAGAATTAGGGAGGATTCTTCAGATGCGCATGTCTGGAAGTGTGTTATCTTCCACTAGACTGTAAGCTCTCGGAGAAGCAGCATGGCTTAGTGGAGAGATCACAGGCCTGGAAGTCAGAAGGACCTGTGTTCTAATCCTGGGCTCCACCACTTGTCTGCTGTGTGACCTTGGACAAGTCACTTAACTTCTCTCTGCCGCAGTTACCTCATCTGGAAAATGGGAATTAGGATTGTGAACCCCATGTGGGATTAGCTTGTATCTACTCCAGTGCTTAGTACAGTGCCTGACACATAGTAAGTGCTTAACAAGTACCATTTTTTTTTAAAAAAAAGACAGACAGAATTAGAGTCATGCAGCTAGCACAATGGTGCCTGTGAGCAGCCCTACTCAAGAACAGGGGAGTGCAAGTAAGATGGTGATATGTGTGGGCCTAGAGAAAGAGAAGCCTTCTCGAAATGACAATCAGTGGAAGAAAAGCACCATAGTTGACTCCTATCAACATGTGGAGATCCTCCTATTTTCCAGCTGACAATCACATGGTGGTTAACAAACCCAGCTAAATGATTGTTCTAGGGATTATTTTGTCAGGAACACTAATACCATAAGACTGGAAATTTTCTGCAGCATGAATTTTATGTCTACTTGGCTGGTTGGTGGTTTGTCAAGATTTCCACAGACAGTGCCATAACTTTCCTCCTTCACACTCCAGGTTTTTGCTAGTTTTGACCCTCTTCTTTCTGAAACATGATGAACTTTGTAACAAAAATGTGTTACAGCTTAGTTGATGCTGTTTTCTGTTCTCTTGTGTCATCCATAAGGACCTCAATTTGCTTTTTTCTAATTTAGTTTGTTGTAGTAAAGGCTGAAACTAATTTCTAGATGGTAAGTACTGCAGCTGTTTTGTAAAACATTAATTGCATCCTATCATGTTATCTTCTTTCTTGGATCAATTTATGCAGTGATCCCTCTTTGCAAGTTATATTACTGTGAAAATTAAAGGAACACAAAGCTAAATAATCTAAGAAAACAGTTTGGAAACATTTGTTCTGAAAGTGTTGAATGGTCATTGTATGAAAACATCTTTGTGGCAGACCTTAAAATAATACTTTTTAAAGAGTCTTCCAGCTTGACATTGAATGAAAGATAGGCCATTTTTCTTTTTATTAAGATCAATAAAAGAACTATTTTCAAAATGACTTTATATTGATTGAAAGGTCAAAAATGTCCCAGGAATTGATCTTTTGTACATAATCACTTTTAGCAAGTTAACCTGCTGTATGCAGTAAAATGAAAAGTGATCCAGTATATCATTTAAACAAAATATTTTCAAATGATTTGATTTATTACATTGTCATCTGATGGTTTCTCATTTTGCATGTGTTTTTTTTTTTCCCTCTAGGAAGTAGACTTATATAGACTGAATAGCCAAGACAAACTTGGGCTCACTGTGTGTTACAGAACAGATGATGAGGATGACATTGGTATTTACATAAGCGAGGTAAGGTTACATGTAATACAATTTAAATTCTTTCCTACCTCATCTCAGTTCTGGAGACTGATTGCAACAGCTTTTTCCATCCATATAGGTAGAGTGCATATAAACACGGCAACGGCAAGCAAGGTTGTCGGTGTTTCCTTTCTACTTTTTCTTTTTTGCAAACTTTTATCCAGTAATTGTATACATTTTTGCATTAAAAAATGTAGCATATAACTTGTACTTGGTTATACTGAGCACCTGAGCTGTTTGTCATGGTTTTCTATAGGGGGAAGAAAAGGAACTTCTTTTGCTTCCTGCATATGCATAGATAGGTGCATAGATAGATAGGCACATAGATATAGATGCATCTGTATGTATTTATGGTTCCCTAGCTGTCCTCTAGCCTCTCAGGATCATACCTGGAGAGTTTCCAGTACTCTTCCAGTCTCATCTATGGGAGGGAGAGTCAAGCAGAGGCATACCCATTCCATTCCATAGCTTGGGTAGTGGCTAGTGAGTGGAAGGCAATCTGCTACAAGTCAAAACTCACCTGTGCTGGACAGCAGTGGCATTGGAGAGAGTCGAGTGTGGAGACTCAAGTTTATTGTGCAAAAGAAGACAATGGTGAACTATTTCCATATTTTGATCGAGAAAACTCTAGGGATACACTACCAGAACGATTGCAGATGGAGGCAGGGCGTTCTGGGAGAGATGTGTCCATGGAGTCACTATGGGTTGGAGATGACTCGACTGCATAGACAAGAAAAGACAAGCTGCCCTCTGATTTTAAAGATGATGGTGTGGACAGTGAAACCCTACTTGGGTATGTGAGTGTGGCTGAAAAGGCTGATCTGTGACCAGTGCTGCCTTCGACATCAGGTGCACATAAAGATGGTTCCTTGCTGGGCTGCTGTGTTAGTCCCCACCTAGGGTCTGTGTCGATTTTCAGCCCTGCTTCTTAGGAACCCAAAAGTCATGAAGCCTCCACTCAGAGAGATTGCCCCTCTCCCAAATGCTGCCCACAGGGTGATCCATCTGCAATGGTGGTCTCCCAAGCGTCAACTGTCCCACCACATTGGTCAAGGCCCTGCTTTGCTGGGTCTTTAAAACTTCCCTTCAGCCCTTCCTCCTAGTGAGTACCCATTTTGGGTCCTGCAGGAGTCATAGGCCAAATGGAGCAAGGAATGCTTTTTAAAAAAAGGCTGCCCCAAATCCTTCCATAACTATCATATAATTAGAAAAAAAAACCCCTACCTAATCCCCTTTCCTATAGGGAGCAAACTGAAAGCTTCTCAAATAGTCTAAATTACTGGAATGGGTTTGGACTATCAGTCGCACAGTTGTCTTTTCAGCTACACTTGCACATGTGAAATTACCATTACATGCTAGTTTATGACACCTTTGCCTCAAATGACCCCATGTACCTGAATTTATAAGCCCTTCACTATAAGAGAATCAAACTCTACACTAGTATTTGAAAAGGACGATAGGAGAGCTACGCATCATCGCTATTATTCCACTGGACTGTGCATAGAAGTTTGATTATGAAGTCCATGTGTGTCTCTGGTGTCTAGAAGAGGTGGGAATAATAGCTTACTTTCATATAATAATACCCTATTATTTGATTTACAATGCCTTTGCTTGACAGTCACCTTATTTAGGGGACACACTCTAATCTCTAATACCACTTGCCATTATTTCACTTTTGATTTGTAAAGGCCAGATTTAGCAATTGTAGAAATAAAAAGATTTAGTGCAAAGCTGTATTTCAATGGAAACAGTAGTTGATGGATATCTAAATGGCTCATACTACCATGTTTAGTTTTTTCTGGTTATCATCTGAACATTAATTAGGCACTGTGATAAATATCACACAAAGACCAAATTAAATATTCACTGGCAAACATTTCTTCTGCTTCCACTAGCTTCTCAGGCTTTAGGTGCTATCTGTCCACTTGCCTGTAATGGGTTGTGACTAAAGCCTAGGCTCTACTGCTCTCTAAAAAGCAGTAGATGGAGACCATTTGAACTACCTCCCTCTAATGTTCCTCAGGTAGAGCCACTTCTATCAGAGAGCCCTTTTTCACCCGCTGGCTTCTCACATCCTTTCAAGGAAACAAGAAATGCTAACAGCCAGGATCCCATTTACGAGAGACTGGCTTTTGAAAACACTATTATGTGTGATGAAGTGGTTCTGAAAGACATCTGGGTTACCTCTTGAGCTTCTCAATCTTGTGTGTTTCAGATTGATCCCAACAGCATTGCTGCAAAAGACGGTCGCATACGAGAGGGAGACCGCATTATTCAAGTACGTCTACATCGTAGGCCTGATTCTGAACTATATTCAGTCAAGCGGGCATTTATTTACTAAAGTCATTTAAGTACAGATGCTAATTTTTTTTGCTCTATTCACTTCCCTTAGTTAAAAAGATTGTTGTGTTCATAACAAATGCTTCTTTATTGGCATTTAAATTGATGAGTATGTAGAGGACATTTTAGGAAAAACTCTTCCAACTTTTTCCAAAATATTACTTCAGTCCCGGTTTCCCAAATTTCCTATGAGGAATCATTTTCTAGAACTTGAATGAATTCTCTCTCTTATTTAAAAAGCTGCTCTTTCAGAAGCTCAAACACAATGTCCTCTCTTCTGTTGCAGACTTTCTATTAAGTTGATCACATTAATCGCTTTGCTAGTTCTTTTATTTCCTCTTCCTACCAATCTGCCTATGTTCTCTCCCAAACATTTCCTATAAAGATATCCATTCTTTGTGATTAATCTTAATATGTTCTGTTCCATGTGCTGATGGGTGAGGTTATAATGGAATTGATGAGATTAGGGCCTGGAGATATATTATCATTTGCATTGATTTATTGTTTTTTTGGTTATTTGTTCCCTTGTTTTAGATTAATGGCATAGAGGTACAAAACCGAGAAGAAGCAGTAGCACTTCTTACTAGTGAAGAGAGTAAGAATGTCTCCTTACTTGTAGCAAGACCTGAAATCCAGGTAGGGCAACCTCAAACAAATGAAAATATTGTTTTTGTAAATTTTTAGATTTTGATTCTCATAGCTTTTTAAGAAATGAGTCAGCTGAAATGAAGAATCTGCTTTAAAACTATGGGCAGTCTAACTTTCAGGGTCTAAATGTACCATAGGGTCAGAACAATTCCTTGCCATGTAAAACATTTTTGTTCCATAAGCTTTTCCCCAAATGAGGAATATGTAGAGGGTTCATATTTTTGGTGTACCTTGTATGAGTAGCTCCTTGTTGAGCTGCTTCAGTCAACTTTTAGGACATTTCCAGGATTTTTCTCACTTCAGTGGTATCGACAAGGGCTGTGTGGCACTGGACATTTCTCATTGTGGGAAAACTGTCAAAAAAGCAAAGAAGAAGAAACTAAAAAAAGGGATCCTACTGTGTTTTGGTGTCCTGGGCCTAGTAAGAAAATTCCAGAGTTGCCATCTGGACCAGTGGCTTTGTCGCTTCTGTGACCCAAAGTCAATTAAGAGAGCTAGAATCTACAACTTTCAAAGAAATGTGATTTACCAGGTGCTAGTCTAGAAATCAGGGTTGCAAGAGATTAAAGAAATTAGTTGATGTGAACTTTCTCATTTGGAAGGTAGAGCAGTACTGGTATATGGCAGGCACCAGTGTGATAACCAATAGTCAACTAACTGCTTATCCCTTTAATAATAATAATAATAATAATATTTGTTAAGCGCTTACTATGTGCCAGGCACTGTACTACCCACTGGGGTGGATACATCCAAATCAGGTTGGACACAGTCCCTGTCCCAGATGGGGCTCACAGTCTCAATCCCCATTTTCCAGATGAGGTAATTGAAGCACAGAGAAGTGAAGTGACTTACCCAAGGTCACACAGCAGACAAGTGGCAGAGCCAGAATTAAAACCCATGACCTTCTGACTCCCAGCCCTGTGTTCTAACCACTACAGCATGCTGCCTCACTAACGATCCCTTTGGTTCATTCTGTGGCCTAATCTCCCACAGGAAATATCTAGCTCTAAGTGTAACACTTTATTGAGTCTCTTTGCCCTTACAATATGTACGTTTAACTGTCAAATTTAGCAGTTATTGTAACTTAATGAATGAGCCTGCAAAATGGCTTCAGCCTCCTACCCACCCTCCTAGGCCCTGTCTCCTACTCCCACTGTGGGAGACTTTCCTAAAATCGCCCCCCATAGGAACTTGGAGGGGAAGTTGCAGACCTCCTGTTCAAAGCATTCAACTTATTGTTACCAAAGGCCTCTGCAATTGCCAGTGGAACTCCCATCTATAAAAGGGGTCAGAGGTGATCCCAAGAAATGTCAATCAATGAATCTCACTACACAAGTGGCAAATTAAGAGAATCAGCAATTAAGGTTAGCAACATTGAGAATAGCCCAATTTGTCAGGGGAAAGACATGCATGTGGTTAGAGGAGAACCAGTAGACATAATGTATTTAGATTTTAAGAAGGTCTTTCACAAGGTCCCATACCAAAGCCTTTTCAAAAAACAAATAAATATGGGGGTGAGAGAATGTTCTGTCATGTGATAGGAAACAAAAGGTCAATCATGAACAATCACTTTTCAGGGTGGAACATAGTGTAGTTCTCTAGGTATCAGTTCTAGGACCAGGTTTGTTGAATGTCATAATAATTGATCTGGAAAAAGGAGTGCACGGGGAAATCTCCAAGGCTGCAGGTGGGGATAAACTGCAGGAAGACCTCATAAAGCTGAGTGAAAGGGATAAAAACTGGCAAGGAGCTGTGATGGGAGCAAGCACATTATAATGTATGCAGAGGAAAAACAATCCAAATTATAACTACATAATGGTGGGTTCAGAGTGTCCAGTCTGTCATGGCTCAGGAAAGCAATCTGGGAGACAGTGCTGGCTGTTCTTTTAAAGTATTGGACCGCTTTGTGATAGCAACCCAGTGGACCAATGAGCTAATCGGTTTCAAAGGGAAAGGGATAGAAAACAAAAGACATGCTTTTGCCACTGCATAAGGCTAGGATACACCCGCACTTGGAATATTGAATGTGGTTATGGAGGCACAACTTGAAAAGTGTATAATGGAAGGAAAGGAAGGGGGGATTTGGGGAAAAGGAAGTGGCCAAAGAAGGAGGGAAGAGAGGAAGGGAATGGTACCTACTCTTTGTGCCATGCTGTCGTTGCAGCTGCTGGCAGCAGCCAAGCAACAGTGGCAGAGAATGGCAGTTTTCTGGACTTGGAAGCAGGGGGGGGTAGTTGGGCAGACCAGCCCTATGGGGTTCACATAGCCACCGCAGTGGCTGTGGAGCCCCATCCCTGAAACATCCCCCAGGCTGTTGGTGGGGCTGTGGGCTGAAACTGGTGTTCATCCTCACCGGTCTAGTGTGTAGAACAGTGCTTGGCACATAGTAAGCGCTTAACGAATACCATCATTATCATTGTTATTACCGTCAGGGGATTGAAAAGAGTGAAGCTGACACCTTGGGTCCACTTAGAAAGTTGGGGAGGGTGGAGCTGGTGCTCTGTGCCCTTCCCAAGGGCATGATGGCTCCCTTACCTTCATGGAGCTGGTCCCTCTGGGATGGAGCCCTGGCATAACCCTGCGATGGCATTTCTGAGGTTCTTAAAGTGATTACACGATGGACAGCTACACTGTGAAAATATCAAGGAAGGAAAACTGGAAGAATCTAAGAGTCGATCAGTCCGTTATATCTCTTGAGCACTATACTCAGCGCTTTGGGAGACTACAAAATGAGTAAAAGAGACAATCCCTGCCCGAAAGGAGCTTACAATCGAATGTCTTCCCAACTTGCTCTATTCATAACACTGTCTGGAGTATTTCTTTAAAGGGTACATACTTGAAGGTTAACTGAGAATATAACAAAATACTACTTCTATTCGGACAATCATTCCATAGGCAATTCCATATTCCCAAACCTAGGAGCTTTTCTTCAGTGTGCCACTCTGGGAGGAAATTTCAGCCAGTCTTTTTCTCTCTCAATAATATTTCTGAGGACCCATCTTTTTGTTCCCCCTTCATTTAGCTGGATGAAGGCTGGCTGGATGATGATAGAAATGATTTTCTGGATGATTTGCACATGGATATGCTGGAGGAACAACATCACCAGGCAATGCAGTTTACTGCAAACATACTTCAGCAGGTAACAAGCACACTGCTGTGTAGCCCACTCAGATCTTCCTTTGAGATGGGCTATACTGATGGCAAATGCTCTATAGCACCCCCACCCCAGCTCACTTATCTGGAAGCCACTAGATTTTCTGACTCCCCATAGAGAATAGCTACTAAAAGCATCACTAATAGTCAATATCATTTAAGTGCTTACACTGTGCTAAGCACTGGAAGAATACAGTATTCCGGCCCACAAGGAAATCACAGTCTAAATCACCAAATCTCTCTCAAAATCAAAAGCAACACTATCCAGCCATTTATACATTTAGAAACACCATAATGGCTCAGGCACATTTCACCTACCCTTGCCGGCCTAGTTCTAACTCTAACAGGCTTGATATTTGCAAATATCAAGCCTGTCCCGGCCCCATACCCGTTCCCATCATTCTCGGAGTCTGAGGCAGTTCTGGTGACGGTTTCAGCTGCTCCAGATGGGAATAGGTCTGCACCGGTTGGATGGCTGTGGGATCACCTGATGCTTGAGGCAGGGCCCTGGGGCCACTGCATCACACCAGGCTTGGGTATGGTACGCCCCGCACAGCTGGCAAGGCTTGCTCTAGCTGCTCTCTGGCAGGGAGGATCACCAGCAGCCCTTGCCGATCACCAAATGGTATCAGGTGGCGTGTGCCATGGCCAGAAATAGCACTTAGTGTTCCTCCTCACACACGGAATGCGGAGAGGAGGGCCTCCATGAGAAGTAGAGACTAGGCCTCACTCACATCACTCTACCAATTGAAGGTGATGGGAGCCTCCAATGCAAAGTGCATAGTGTTCGTCACCATTACACTTACCAACTGGTTTAGAAGAAGTTGAATGACCCACTTCTAAAGCCGAAATCTTCTCGAATACACTCCACCTTTAACCTCATAACAATCTAAACACGTCACAGGTTTTGAGGTAGGGTCATTTCTTCAGGCAAAACCTTTCACAATCATTAACAAGTTTAATCCTGCTGTAGCGACATGTGGAATGATGATTTTTCAGCCAAAAAACCCCAAAAATGTACGGTAGGAACTCAGGAAGTGCCAGAAATGTCAGATTTCCCACATCAAAAAAGACATGATCTGAGATAACAGATACAACAGTGAAAATCATTCAGAGGGTATTGAGAAAAAAAACTTTTCGCTTTCACCAATAATTTATTATCATTACTTAGAAAAAGCATGAGGAGGATGGAGGAACCACCGACACCGCAACCATATTATCTAACCAACATGAGAAGGACAGTGGCGTGGGACGCACTGATGAGAGTACTCGAAATGACGAAAGCTCGGAGCAAGAGAACAATGCTGATGATCACACCACATCTTCCACCATCTTAGGGAGTCAGCAGAAGCAAATGTACAGCCAGGACACCCTGGGAAGCGGAGATGTGCCATTCAGCAATGAATCCTTTATCTCAGCCGACTGCCCCGACACTGATTTCCTGGGGATCCCAGTGGAAGAGTGTGAGCGGTTCCGGGAGCTCCTGGAATTAAAATGTCAAGTGAAGAGCACCAACCCCTACAGCCTCTACTATCCCAGCGGTGCCCTGGAAATGAATAAAAGTGACCATGAGAGTGTGGACCGCGAGCTGGAGATGCTGAATGAGGAACTGCGCACTATAGAAATGGAGTGTCTGAATATCGTGAGAGCTCACAAAATGCAGCAGCTCAAAGAGCAGTACAGAGAGTCCTGGATGCTCCACAACAGCGGGTTCCGCAACTACAACACCAGCATTGATGCCCGGAGGCACGAGCTCTCAGACATCACCGAACTCCCCGAGAAGTCAGATAAAGACAGCTCGAGCGCGTACAACACAGGCGAGAGCTGTCGGAGCACCCCCCTGACCCTGGAGATCTCCCCCAATAACTCACTGCATCGAATTGCAGAAAGCATGGGCTGCCAAGGTAACGAAGGGGCAATGAGCAGTGGCGCAGCAAGCAAGGCAACCCAGAAGAACCTGCTAGCCATTACCGAGAGTCAGGACACCGACGAAGTCAAGTATGGCCCCTCTCCCAAGGATCTCGACCTTAGCAAGCAGCTGGAAAACAAAGACCGAAAAACCAGTGATGGAGGCAAAAGTCCCACTCAGGCTCCAAAATTTGGGGGCTCCTACCTTTCATCTTACCACAACTCTCCCTATAAACATGCTCACATCCCTGCTCACGCCAAGCATTACCAGAGCTACATGCAACTGATCCAGCAGAAATCCGCAGTAGAGTATGCCCAGAGCCAGATGAGCCTGGTGAGCATGTGCAAAGACTTGAATTCCTCCAACCAATCAGAACCCAGAATGGAATGGAAAGTGAAGATAAGGAGCGATGGAACCCGCTACATCACCAAGAGGCCCGTCAGAGACAGGCTGTTGCGAGAACGAGCCCTCAAGATCAGAGAAGAACGGAGTGGCATGACAACTGACGATGACGCCATCAGTGAATTGAAGATGGGCCGTTACTGGAGCAAAGAAGAACGCAAACAGCATGTAGTGAAGGCCAAGGAGCAAAGGAGAAGGCGTGAGTTCATGATGCAGAGCAGGTTGGATTGTTTGAGAGAGCAGCAAGGGGCAGAAGAAAAGAAGGAAATGAATATCATTGAACTAAGTCACAAAAAAATGATGAAGAAAAGAAACAAGAAAATCTTTGACAATTGGATGACAATTCAAGAACTACTAACCCATGGCACAAAGTCGCCCGACGGCAGTAGGGTGTACAATTCCTTCTTATCAGTGACCACGGTATAATTTCCATTGCTGCATTCTGTACATAAGAACACTACCACTGGAGTAGAGATTCCCTGCCTCGTTCAATGTGGCAAGTTTTTGTATATAAGATACATACCAGGCATTATGTTTATAGTTAAATCACTGCACTTCAAACCATGGGTGTCACGGCTCTCTTTTAACTGGAGAAAATCCACCCTTAATGTCTTTGATGGAATAGTTAACAAGCCAGAGCTTTTGGAAATGCTGACTGTACTTTTTTTACTTGTTGCCTTTTACATAGTGCTTAAATTTCAGAAATCCTATTAACCATTCTTACTCAGATTTCTTTAACCTATATTCATATTTGCAGAGTTATACGTGCTTTCTTCTGCCTAAGACACAAGTGCAACTGCCAGTGTATTTTTAGGAATTCCTCTTTTGTAACGTTACTTTGCTGTGTGTATTTGGTACACGTGGCCACTAGCAATATGTAGAACTAAGTTTTGGCTCAGAATCTTGGAACTCCTTTTGGTCGAGCTGTTGTTCTGTAACTGAATATTAACTCACCTATCCAACCAGCAATGTTTTTAGACGTGTGATTCACATTTAAACGTGTTTCTTTTTAAGGTTTCTAAGGAAGTATCTAGGTTTAACAGAAAGGGCCTGAAGCAAGAGTAGCCTGCAGCTTTAGAAGAGTTAAAAGCATGTTTGCAAATGTTGCAGTCTGTTGAAAGAATTTGCATGTTCAAGGAATTTGTTGATATGACAGATTGTGTAATTTTAAGTGCTCATTGTAGTAACTGTTCGCTTTGTAGATTTGAATGTACTGAATTTAAAAAAAAATCATGAAATCATGATTAGTTACCAACATGGATAAGATGAGGTAAAAGTAAATTATTTTCTATTTGACATGTTTTGAAACGATTCCTCACCAGTCATTTTCTTGGGTACATGTTAAATAAACCACCACATCTAAAATCTTTGGCAGGGTTGTTTTTTTCCTTTCTCACTATTATCATGGTATTTATTAAGCGCTTTCTTTGTGCCAAGCACTGTACTAAGCAGAGGAGTCAATACAAGATAACCAAATCGGACTGGGTCCCTCTCCTTCAAACGGCTCACGGTCCAAGCAGGGAGGCCAGCCATTGAACAAAGAGAGATTGCCAACAAATGAATTGCAACCAACATTAAATGCCAATTGAAGATTAATCCCAAATTAGCACCATTAAAAGGCGCTAAAAAAGTGCTTGGTTCTGTACTGCCGCAACTTTCCCAGCGTTTTGAAGGTTGTGGCATGCTTCACTCCTGCAGTCTCTGGTCAGAGAAGGGAGGCTGTTCCCACTTGCCCTCTCCTCCTATGGGAGGAGGAGTTTCACTCCCAGGATGGCAGGCAGGAGAAAAAAGGCAGCCCTGGCCAGGGGCCAGTTCTCCCCCAGTGCTGTAGCTCCTGCTGTGGAGGAGATTACTTCACTGTGGGTCCCAACTTCTGCTCTACTTCCCCTTCTGTGGATTTCACTCCCATGTGTCAGAGGGGAGGTTGCTCCAGCCATGGGCATCTCCTCAGGGATCTTGGAGATTTCTTCCATATGGATCCCACCTTTTGCAGATTACAGGACTTCACTCCCAAGCTTTGTGAGGTGGGATGGGGCGGGCCTGCCTTGGCCTTTGGGCATCTCCTGAGGGTTCCTAAAGCTCACACCCTTGAAGAGATGCCCGCACACACGTCCCGGCTTCTATGACTTCCGGGATTCGGCTCCTGTGACATCGAGACGGAGGAGGCAGGCTGTCCCAGCCATCGGGTGGCACCCCATGAAGGCCGGCACTCCCAGTGTTGAGGAGACTCCTGCTGTGTTTGGGCTCTGACTTCTCTCCACCCTCCCACTCTAAAGGGGGGCTGACACTTCAATCCCAGTGTCAAATGAGAGGACAGAGGCTGTCCCGGCCAAAGGGTGGCTCCCTGTCCACCCCAGCGCCCCCACTGTAGTGGAGACTTGGCTACTTGGGACCTAGCTTCTGCAGATTATGGGACATCACTCCCATGGTGTAGGGCCAAAGGAAGAAGGCTGCCCCAGCCCATGGGCGCTTCCTTGGGGATGCTAGAGCTCCCTCTGGGTGAGCAGATTCCCACACGTGCGGCCCAACTTCTGCCCACCCTCCGCTTCCATTGCTTATGGGGCTTCACTCTCATGAGGCCGAGCGAGAGGAGGCCGGCTGTCAGGGGCCTCCCCAGGGACCCTAGAGGTCCCACTGTTGAGACTCCTGCCACATGGGTCTCAGCTTCCTTCAGGAGATGGTGCTTCACTCCCATGCCGTCAGGTGGGAGGAAAGAAGTTGTGCCTGCTACTGAATGGTTCCCTGCATACCCCAGAGCTCCTGCTGTTGAGCAGATGCCAGCACATGGAGTCCACCTTCTGCCCACCCTCTGCTTCTGCAGATAATGGGCCCTCCCAAGGTGTCAAGGTTGGGAGAAGAGGGTGACGGCCCTGGACCTTGGGTATCTCTTCATGGAACTTGGAGGCCCCATGGCTGAGGAGCCTCTGCCAAGTGGGTCCTTGCCTGCTGGCCAGCCTTCACTTCTGAGGATTATGAGACTTCATTCCCATGGTGGTTGCCCTGGCCAGCAGGTGGCTCTCTGCAGCCCCCAGCTCCAGCCACATGCATTTCAACTCTTACCCATCCACTGCTACAAAATGACAATCCATTAAAACCTTATGTAACATAGAATGCCCAATCCTCCTATGCCAGCCACGTAAATAAATGAAAAACGTTGACTTACATTCACTCCATTTTCAGCTGCTGTTCTAGTCTAGGAGTGGAGATGGAGCCCATCCCACGTGGTCCTGGATAGAGTCTGTAACCCAACGGCCCCTCCCTTCACCCTATTTGGAACTGAAGTGAGGCATATGGCTGCCTTGAGGACAAAAAAAAAAAAAGGTGACTTGAAGACATAGTCTCCGACAATACAACAAAGCAGCGGACGGCCAGGAAACCAACGGAGCAGACAGACCAACCTGGTAGACGGCAGTTGCCACAGGGGTTGCGCTCCACGAGCAAAGGCTCAGCAAAGATCGGGATACCAAGAGGCAGGCTCATAAACGGAGACAGGCCCTGAATAGGTCAAAGCCATTGGCATCACATGGAATTACCTTATCTCTACATGTGCACAATATGAAAAGGGGTGCCATTTGTGAGCAGCTTTTTCAACCACACTCACATTCATTCATTCAATCATATTTTTTGAGCGCTTACTGTGTGCAAAGTCCTGTACTAAGCACTTGGGAGAGTACACTATAACAATAAACAGATATATTCCCTGCCCACAACCAGCTTATAGTCTAGAGGGGAAGAAAGACATTAATATGAATAAATGAATAAATACAGATATGTACATAAGTGCTGTGGGACTGGCAGGGGTGGGGGGAGGGGAAAAGATGAATAAAGGGAACATGTTACATGGATTTAAGACCTCACCATCAAAAGTGAAGGTCAGCTACACATACACTGTGAACCACTGACACAAAATCTGTGGCAGTTGATAATAATAATGATAATTACGGTATTTGTTCAGCATTTACTGTGTGCACCTTAGTAAGCGCCAGGGTACATACGAGATCATCAGATTCCACATGAGGCTCACAGTCTAAGTAGGAGGGAGAACAGGTACCGAATCCCCATTTTACAGATGAAGAAACTGAGGCCCACATTCTTTATCAACATGAAGGAAAAGTCTCCTGGTCCATTAAACAGAATCTGGCTCATTTTGCAGCTCCTACTGAAGTCATGGGAGCTCTGACCTCTAATTCCCACAAAACCTGATACTTCATTCATGGCAGAAACTACCCTCTTTTCCACACTTTGTCATTATCTCCTGGCTGGGCTAGTTTGTAATGAAGTCTCCTGCTGGGAATAAAGGGCAAACTTTGGACCTGAGATTTCAGGACAAAAGGCTGTGTAAGAAATTGACACTAGTGATAATGGTGCAGTGCCACTCACACTCTTTTGCCCCTGTGAGTCATATTCTCACTTCTGAAGCACAGAGACAACGAGTAAGCCTGTGGGCCACACACAATGCAGACTGTCAATCATTCAATTGTATTTATTGAGTGCTTACTGTGTGCAGAGCACTGTACTAAGCTCTTGGTGTCCACTGATGAGTTTTACGGCCTGGACACATTTATGGCCAATGTAACCAAAACATAGTGCCAAAGTTAGCCCAGTAAGTGGCTGTCTTGGTAGCTGCTGAGGTCTTTGCCCCCTGAATCAGTGAGCAATTTTTCAGGATTCCTACCTTGCAGAATGTCAGTCAGAACTCTTCACCATTGATGACTGAGCGTCAGCAGGTATCCCCTTCCTTGTAGAGCCGGGATGAAAACCTGGATCTTCTGATTCCTAGAACTGTACTCATTCCACTGGACCAACAGCAGGGCTGCAAGCCTGTAATATTTTACCAAGAAGAATATAAGAATTATATATTATATTATTGTTGTTATAACACAATTATATATTGTGTTAGCTTTCCTGTCCTATTACCTTGGCCTGAGTTTTCTTCCTCTTGGTAGGAATTTCTTTTACAGGTGATGCTTTATCTGAGAATATGAGGAGGATGGTGGGGTGGAAGGGAGGGTCATACCTAGGGGATTGTCCCTTAGGAGAAATCACAAGATTCCTTCCCCCCTAAAAATGGCCTTTTCCCCAGAAGGCAAACCCTCTGTCATCAGAGATGTGCCAGGTGCATTTCAAAATCTTCCCAGAGTCCAGGTGCAGCCTTCTGCCTACTTTCTGGATCAACCTGGACATATCAGATACCAAGGGATCTAAAATAAGATCCCACAAAGATTTTAAATACAAACCCAAAGCGTTTCCTTTTTCTTCTTCTTCTTCTTCAATCCAATCTTTTTCACCATCTGACAGCTATTATTTTTGCTTACTTTTTGGACTCACTTTGAGCTCTGAAGATTTGACTGGCCTCGACTGGCAGATTTTCCTGGTGAATAGATGACAGGCTGAGACGTTGATTTGCTACTGAAGGAAAAGTCCTCATGCCAAAAATGGCCAATCACCAGCTCAGTTTGCGATCAAAGTCACTAGGAAAATATTGTTTTTCTAGCATTTATTACATTTTCTAAACCAGATTTCAGTTCTTTCTTTTCTTGTCAAGAGAAATATAAGTATATCTGCTATTCAGATTATACAGCTTGCAGCAATAGTATCAGCAAAAACAGGCACTAGGAAACTTGCATTATGTGGAGCACTCTACTACTTCTTGTAGAGAAATTGGGAGGACATTGATTCAGATGTGATCTCTGATGTACAGAGTTCATAATCTATGGAGACGGGATGGGCAGACACAGAAGAAAAGATCAACAGGGTAATAGTGATTAAACTATTGCAAGAGTTCAGTCTGTCAGGGAAGCAGTGTGGCTCAGTGGAAAGAGCACGGGCTTGGGAGTCAGAGGATGTGAGTTCTAATCCTGGCTCTGCCACTTGTCTGCTGTATGACCCTGGGCAAGCCACTTAATAAATCAATCAATCGTATTTATTGAGCGCTTACTGTGTGCAGAGCACTGTACTAAGCGCTTGGGAAGTACAAGTTGGCAACATATACAGACAGTCCCTACCCAACAGTGGGCTCACAGTCTAGAATGAGACAGAGAACAAAACCAAACATATTAACAAAATAAAATAGAATAGATAAGTACAAGTAAAATAGAGTAATAAATATGTACAAACATATATACATATATACAGGTGCTGTGGGGAAGGGAAGGAGGTAAGATGTGGGGGATGGAGAGGGGGACAAGGGGGAGAGGAAGGAGGGGGCTTAGTCTGGGAAGGCCTCCTGGAGGAGGTGAGCTCTCAGTAGGGCCTTGAAGGGAGGAAGAGAGCTAGCTTGGCGGATGTGCGGAGGGAGGGCATTCCAGGCGAGGGGGATGACATGGGCTGGGGGTCGACGGCGGGACAGGCGAGAACGAGGCACGGTGAGGAGATTAGCGGCAGAGGAGTGGCGGGTGCGGGCTGGGCTGTAGAAGGAGAGAAGGGAGGTGAGGTAGGAGGGGGCGAGGTGATGGATAGCCTTGAAGCCGAGGGTGAGGAGTTTCTGCCTGATGCACAGATTGATTGGTAGCCACTGGAGATTTTTGAGGAGGGGAGTAACATGCCCAGAGCGTTTCTGGACAAAGACAATCTTAACTTTTCTGCGCCTCAGTTACCTCATCTGTAAAATGGGGATTAAGACTGTGAGCCTCACATGGAACAACCTGATTACCTTGTATCTACCCTAGTGCTTAAACAGTGCTCGGCATATAGTAAGCGCTTAACAAATCCCATAATTATTATTATTATGACATGTTTTCACTATATGTTTTGCCTAGAACACCGTTGGGGAATTAAGTAACATTCACCCAACATTGTGAGCCCTTTTGGATACAGCTTGCTGCAGTGTCGGTAGGAATGTGCTCATGTGCTCAGGGTGACGGTGGGTGGATACTACAGCACAGGTTTTCCTTAATGAAGGGTTTTTTCAAAAATGCAACCTCCACTTTATAGAAAAATTGAAAATACATTGCTACCAAGAAAGGATGATCCTCAGCCTTTTCCCCATGCTAGACAGTGCCAATCCTTGGCCCAAACCACCCCCACTTACCTAAAATTCTAAGTTAGAAAAGGAGTTTTCTGTCCAGCTCTGCTCAAATCATCAGTCAGTGGTGCCTAGTTGTAGCCTACTGTGTGCTAAGCAAGGTGCTAGGCAAAGAAGCAAAAGACAATCTCTGGCCTAATTGGAGACACATGGATAAATTATTTACAAATGGCAGAAGAAAGAATAAGGACATAGCAGATGGAGGCACCAGTGTGTCATGATAGAATAGCTGAATAAGTAACTGAATACATGTGCTTCTGATAAGCTTGGTTCTCCCAATAACAGGCAGGGGGTGGGTATGGTGTTTGTGGAGCACTTACTATATGTCAAACACTATTCTATACACCGGGATAGATACAAGTTAATTATATTGAACACAGTACCTGCCCTGCATGGGGCTCACAGGTTTCAGTAACAATAATATCAATGATAATAATTACGGTATTTGTTAAGCACTTACTATGTGCAAAGCATTGTTCTAAGTGCTGGGGAAGATAACAGGTAATCAGGTTCGACACAATCCCTGTCCCACACAGTACTCACAGTCTTAATCCCCATTTTAGAGATGAGGAAACTGAGGCACAGAGAAGTTAAGTGACTTGACCAAGGTCACGCAGCAGACAAGTGGCAGAGCGGGGATTAAAACCCACATCCCCTGACTCCGTGCTCTTGCCACTAGGCCATGCTGATGGAGAACCGAGGCAGAGAGAAGTTAAGCAATTTGCCCAAAGTCACACACAAAGATTGGTAGAGCCGGGATTACAACCCAGGTCCTCTGGTGCTCAGACTCATGCTCTTTCCATTAGGCCATGCTACTTACCTCCATTTGTTGAGTTCCCAAACCCCACAAGGGCTGAGGATAGAGGTTGCTGTCACCCTCTGCTCCTGCAGAATTGGCAAGACAGTAGATCATATGCCACCTACCCCTGTCATCAAGACTGGCCCACTGCCTACACTTTACCCAACTGAATCAGTGTTCACATTTTAAATCATTTTGATGCCCAGATATTAGTCAGATATCAGCAAAAAGTATGTTCGGTATGTTCAGACTTGTGCTTGCTTTTAACTATTCATTCTAAATTTAAGAGTAAGATCAAGATCTTAGATAATTGCCAAGTTTCAACACATAGATGATGATGGAATCTCCCATCAGGAATGACAGATGAGCCTCAGTCCTGAAGGCCCAGGTCTGGGAACCTGCGCATCATTCATTCATTCATTCAATCATATTCATTGAGCGCTTACTGTGTGCAGAGCACTGTACTAAGCGCTTGGGAAGTACAAGTTGGCAACATATAGAGACAGTCCCTACCCAACAGTGGGCTCACAGTCTAGAAGGGGGAGACAGAGAACAAAACCAAACATAATAACAAAATAAAATAAATAGAATAAATACACAAAAATTAGAGTAATAAATACATACAAACATATATACATATATATATAGGTGTTTTGGGGAGGGGAAGGAGATAAGGCAGGGGGAATAGAGAGGGGGAGGAGGGGGAGAGGAAGGAGGGGGCTCAATATGGGAAGGCCTCCTGGAGGAGGTGAGCTCTCAGTAGGGCCTTGAAGGGAGGAAGAGAGCTAGCTTGGCAGATGTGCAGAGGGAGGGCATTCCAGGCCAGGGGGATGACGTGGACCGGGGGTCGATGGCAGGACAGGCGAGAACAAGGCACAGTGAGGAGATTAGCGGCAGAGGAGCGGAGGGTGCGGGCTGGGCTGTAGAAGGAGAGAAGGGAGGTGAGGTAGGAAGGGGCAAGGTGATGGAGAACCTTGAAGCTGTGGGTGAGGAGTTTCTGCCTGATGTGTAGGTTGATTGGTAGCCACTGGAGATTTTTGAGGAGGGGAGTAACATGCCCAGAACGTTTCTGGACAAAGACAATCCGGGCAGCGGCGTGAAGTATGGCTTGAAGTGGGGAGAGACAGGAAGATGGGAGATCGGAGAGGAGGCTGATACAGTAATCCAGATGGGCTAGGATGAGAGCTTGAATGAGCAGGGTAGCGGTTTGGATGGAGAGGAAAGGGCGGATCTTGGCGATGTTGCGGAGATGTGAGGGGTGAACAAGAGAGCGGAGTCGAGGATGACACCAAGGTTGCGGGCTTGTGAGACGGGAAGGATGGTAGTACCATCAACAGTGATGGGAAAGTCAGGGAGAGGGCAGGGTTTGGGAGGGAAGACAAGGAGTTCAGTCTTGGACATGAGTTCTAGGTGGCGGGCAGACATCCAGATGGAGATGTCCTGAAGGAAGGAGGAAATGTGAGCCTGGAGGGAGGGAGAGAGAGCAGGGGCACAGATGTAGATTTGTAGATGTAGATTTGTAGATGACAGTTGAAGCCGTGGGAGCGAATGAGGTCACCAAGGGAGTGAGTGTAGATCGAGAACAGAAGGGGACCAAGAAATGAACCTTGAGGAACCCCTACAGTAAGGGGATGGGAGGGGGAGGAGGAGCCTGCAAAAGAGACTGAGAATGAACGACTGGAGAGATAAGAGGAGAACCAGGAGAGGACGGAGTCTGTGAAGCCGAGGTTGGATAGCATGTTGAGGAGAAGGGGGTGGTCCACAGTGTCGAAGGCAGCTGAGAGGTCGAGGAGGATTAGGATAGAGTATGAGCCATTGGATTTGGCAAGAAGGAGGTCATTGGTGACCTTTGAGAGGGCAGTTTCTGTGGAATGTAGGGGACGGAAGCCAAATTGGAGGGGGTCGAGGAGTGAGTTGGTGTTGAGGAATTCGAGGCAGCGCGTGTAGACGACGCGTTCAAGGAGTTTGGAAAGGAATGGTAGGAGGGAGTTGGGGCAATAACTAGAAGGTGAGGTGGGGTCAAGAGAGGGGTTTTTTAGGATGGGAGAGACATGGGCATGTTTGAAGGCAGAGGGGAAGGAACCAGTGGAGAGTGAGTGGTTGAAAATGGAAGTTAAGGAGGGGAGAAGGGATGGAGCGAGAGATTTCATGAGATGAGGGGGAATGGGGTCAGAAGCACAGGTGACTGGAGTAGCACTTGAGAGGAGGGAGGAGAGCTCCTCTGAGGATACTGCTGGGAAGGATGGGAGAGTAGCGGAGAGCGTTGAGAGCCAGGGGGTTGCAGAAGGGTGGGGAGTGACTTTGGGGAGCTCAGACCTGATGGATTTAATTTTATTAATGAAGTAGGAGGCCAGATCGTTGGGGGTGAGGGAAGGAGGAGGGGGAGGAACCGGGGGCCTGAGAAGGGAGTTGAATGTACAGAAGAGCTGACAGGGATGATGGGCATGGGTGTCAATAAGGGAGGAGAAATTGTTTTGTCTGGCAGAGGAGAGGGCTGAGTTAAGGCAGGAAAGGATAAACTTGAAGTGAATGAGGTTGGCATGGTGTTTAGACTTTCGCCAGCAGCATTCAGCAGCTTGAGCATAAGAGCGAAGGAGGCGGACAGTGGCAGTGATCCAGGGCTGTGGGTTAGTGGTCCGAGAGCGGCGAAGGGAAAGGGGAGCGAGTGAGTCTAGCTGAGTAGAAAGGGTAGAGTTGAGAGCAGTAATCTGATCATCAAGATTGGGTAGAGAGGAAAGGGAGGCGAGGTGGGGTGTGAGGCGCTCAGAAAGATGGATGGGGTCAAGAGAGTGGAGATCTCTATGAGGGAGTAATATGGATTTACAGGGGAAAGGAGTGTGAGTGAGGAGGCAGGTGAGAAGATTATGACCAGAGAGAGGGATTTCAGAGTTGGTGAGGGTGGACACAGTGCAGCGGTAGGAGATGATGAGGTCGAGGGTGTGACCAAGTTGGTGAGTGGGCGAGGTGGGGTGGAGCAAGAGGTTGGGAGCGTCAAGGAGAGATAGAAGGCAGGCGGCAGAGGAGTCACCAGGGATCTCCATGTAGATGTTGAAGTCTCCGAAGATCAGAGTGGGCATGGAAAAGGAGAGAAGGAAGGTGAGGAAGGGGTCAAAATCGTTAAAGAAGTTGGAGGTGGGGCCAGGGTGGGGGGGGTGGTAGATGACGGCTACAATCTGGAGGGGGTGGTAGAGGGGAATAATGTGGGCTTTAAAGGAAGGGAAGGAAAGGGAAGGGGGAGGAGGGATTGATGATAGAGCTGAGGGCTCTTGTGGTGCCACTCATGTTCTCGTCCCTGCCAGGTGTGTCCCCACTGGGGCACGGAGTGGGATGAGCAAGTCGGTGGACAGGGGCACACCACACTATGAAGTGCACGTGTGGTCCCTGCCCACGTTAGCCAGCTACAAGCAGGACTGAGTCTTAAATCCCAAGTCTCAATCAACCAATCATTCATATTTATTGAGTGCTTACCGGGTACAGAGCACTGTATGATATAACTGAGTTGATAGGCATATTCCTTGCCCATAAGGAGTTGCAGTCTAAGTGAGGAGAGAGACATTAAATTAAATTACAGGTACGTGCATAAGTGGAGAGGGGCTGAGGGCGGGGTGAGTAAAGGGTAAAAATCCAAGTGCGAGAATGACAAAGAAGGGAGAGGGAGTAGAGGAAATGAGGGCTTAGGCGGGGAAGGCTTCTTGGAGATGTGATTTTAATGAAGCTTCGAAAGGGGAGAGAATGACTGTCTGTCAGATATGAAAGAGGAGGGACTCCAAGGCAGAGTGAGGATGTGTGTGAGGGGTCAGTGGTGACATAGATGAGTTTGAAGGACAGGGAGGAGGTTGGCATTAAAGGAGTGAAGTGTGAGGGCTGAGTTGTAGTAGGGGAGCAGCAAGATGAGGTAAGAGGGGGCAAGGTGGTTGAGTGCTTTAAAGGCTGTGGTAAGGAGTTTCTTTTTGATGTGGAGGTGGGTGGGCAACCACCAGAGGTTCTTGAGAAGTGGGGAAACATGGACTATACATTTTTGTAGAAAAATGATCCAGGCAGCAGAAAGAAGTACGGACTGGAGTAGGGAGAGACAGGAGGCAGGGAGGTCAGGAAGGAGGCTGATGCAATAGTCAAGATAGTATAGGATAAGAGCTTGGATCAACATGGTAGCAGTTTGGAAGGAGAGGAGAGGGAGGATTTTAGCAATGTTGTGAAGGTAGGAAACACCAAGTTTTGGTGACAGATTGAATTATCTGCATACTGATTGTAGTTGAAGCTGTGGGTGTAGATGAGACCCAAAACTGAGCCTCGATGGACCCCCCTCCCCCCATTATCAGAGGGTGGGAGGCAAAGGACGAACCTGTGAAAGAGACTGAGAATGGGCTACAAGAGAAATAGGATAACCAGGAAAAAACAGTGTCAGTGAAGCCAAGATTGGATAAGGAGAAGGTATAGGCCCTTTTTGGGCAGGGAACATGTCTACCAGCTGTCATACTGTACTCTCCCAAGTGCTTAGTTCAGTGCTCTGCACTCAGGAAGCACTCAATATGTATGATTAATTGACTGGGGGTGTTCCACAGAATCAAAGGCAGTTGAGAAGTCAAGGAGAATTAGAATGGAGAACATTGGATTTGGCAGGAAGGAGATCATTGGTGACCTTTGAGAGGTCAGGTTCAACGGTGAGAAGCCAGATTGGAGGGGGTTAAGGAGAGAACTGGAGGAGAGGAAGTAGAGGCAGTGGGTGAAAACTCAAGATGTTTGGAGAGGAACAGTATGAGGGGGATGATAGAGCTGGGGGATCGTTTGGCACAACTCACACTCTTGTCCATGCCAGGTGTGTTCCTGCTGGGGCATGGAGTTTGATGAGCGAGTATTTGGGCAGGGGTGCAGTACTCTATGAAATGCATGTGTGGTCCTTACCCAGTTAGCCAGCCACAGGCAGAACTAAGTCTTAAATCCAAGTCTCCTGATGTCCAGAGCAGTGCTCATTCCACTGGCCCAACAGCAAGGCCAGTTTCAGCACAATGCAAAAGGGAATGTGTAGTTGGTATACAGTAAGGGAAAGCCGCCTGCTTCAACTTCAAAACCATTTTGCACAAATCCCTTAAACTTTAAGTTACTGAACGCTGGCTAACACAACTTTCCATAACAGTGAAAGAGGATTTACTGAAAGTTCAAAATAAGATATTGCAAACCCAGTTCAAATTATCCTGGAACAGAAAACTCAACTTAAACTGAATTGGTAAAAGCCTTTTAACCAAGCTGAACAATTCATTGTTAGAAATGGTATTTGACATATTAAAACAAGAAGTTGAGTATATCAGGAATCAGAAATAAGAGGAGTAGAATCTCATATTGCCTAGGAACTACTGGTTGGAGGACTAATTAGGATTATACACTGAAAGTGTGTAAATTAACCAAATTTAATTATCTGCTTTTAGCCTTTGGAAATAGGCTACAAGATTTTTTTTAGCAAACTTTTTTCAAACGTTATAGACACCCCTCCTTATGCAAGTTACCTCTATTTTTGATTTTGCTTCCAATTAGTTTAATCTTGTCTTAAGGATTTATGTGGAACATCAACTAATTAGGAAGACTCTACCAAAGATAAAATACAAAAATTTTCATGACCAATGCAGTAGCCTTCATATTTGATTAAACCTGACTTACATGCTGTGGTTACAACAAACAAAATATTTTGCATGAGATTCCACTGTGATCCATTTTCCTCTTTCAATTGACCACTTTTTATTTCCCATCCTAACAAAGGGCAGAATCTTTATGGAAATGCAATTTGCTAGTAACGCTGTTTTTAACTTGCACTAGCAAACCATATTACCTTAGTGCACTTGCTTTTTTCTATGAATTGATAACAACTCCCAGGAGGAGTCTATGCTAAGGTACTCCATAAATCTAAAACAGCATAGCCAATTTCGCAAGATTTACCAAAATAACAAACATGTCCCAATTGGCAACTCAGTGAACCAAACTTGAGTCTCTTGAAAAATTGTTATGACTGACCTGCACAAGGGTATTGTCAGAATAATCTCTTGCAGGCTGGTAAGATCTTTCACTACTACATGAATGTTAAGCAAACACACAATACATCACTGAAAATGCCATTCTTTGGCAGTTGGTCTCTGATGTAGTCTATTTCATCTTTCATTCTAGACATTAATCTTTGAAATAAAGAATTGGGCAGGAAAGAATTTGGTCTTTTACCAGCTCTCTCAGGTAATTTCCTCCCTGGGAAGTCAATCTACACACTTTGCACCCCTGTATCCCGCACTTGTGGTGAACCCATAAAAACTACCCAGGATGCCGTGTTTAGCTGACCTTAATGATGTGGGCTTTTAAGAAGAGCTCCGCTCTTATCCAAGAGTAAATGGTTAATTGGGAATTGGCCATGCTTTCTTGGTAGAGCTCTATCCTATGAAACTTTCACATGTCGCTGCAGAAATCCACAACTAGAAAGTTGTGGGGTTTACTTTAGACTATCTCAACTACAGGGCAAAATCCACTTACTGTCCATAGTGCTTCCCAATTCAAAGTGATTATTGATTTCCATCTTTGTATGCTTCATCAGCTCAATTCAGTGAAGTGGAGCAGAATTTGGTTAAACAATTTCTCTCCAATCTTTTACTCTTCCCATCCCCCATGACAGAAATAGCTCTGCAAGATATTTTTTTTCTCTCCATCTAAGGCATCCATAGGATTACTTCTCTAAAGACTGCATCATTCTGTCAATTTGTGGAAAAAACAAAACCCAACGAGTGAACAGTAAAAAATAAAACCGTAAATGCACTAGAATGCCTCTCTGCTATATCAGCAGAAGGGCTATTTCTGAGCCCTTTCCATCTCTACCTCTCAAAAGCGAGTAGTGGAATTAAAGAAGTGAGGTCCAAGAGCCTCATTATGAACCATCAAATGAGATCCCAGCTTATTTAAGTCCTAATGAAGAAGCACTCGTTCAGGACACAGAGGCAATTTGAGTAGCTTACATCCACCCAACTTCTTTGATCATTTTGCCTCCCTGTTGGAGGGGCACCTATTAGCTCCCAGTGAACCTTGCCAGGTGAACTAATGTAGATGATCCCATCTGTAACGTCTCAGCTGGAAGGCTGAGCACTTCCATCAGCAAGTAGCTCCCCAGGTACCTTCCAATCAGCCCTACCCCGGTAAACAATTCATTTGTGTCCATACTTAGGTTCCACATGGAGAGCACCTGAACAGCAAAAAGCCAGCAAGGCACTAAATACCTGAAAGTCATTGTCGAGATAAAGGTGGAAAATCCTTTGATCAGAAAACACTGTTTTGCAGACACTCTGAGGGCACTGAACAGCCAGCTATATTTCAGTGAATCGAACTAGAATTCAAGCTGCAACTGTCTTGGGAAGCCATGAGCTTGTCAAGGTACCAGGATCCAGCCCTCAAAATGTCTGTCAGTACAAAACAGGCAATGTTTAGTTATAGAACTGTAGGTTTTCCATAAAGGGTAATGAGCTGTGTTGGGGGAATGAGTCGGTTCCTGAGAATTCTTCTTTGAACTAGCCATATTTAGGAAGCTGTTAGTTTCAATAATGGCTACTCTACCATTTTGGGGGGGGCGGGCAGACTTGCTACTTTACTAAGGAATATCTCTCATCCCGATGCATGGAAGCCCAAGTGGCAAGTTGGGCTTTTGTTGTTGTTTCTTGTCACGTTTTTAATGCCATAAAATTTTCTGGCTTTTTTTTTGACACGGCTCAATAGAAATGAGATCTGGCACCATTTTTCACTCTTGCAGTTCTGCTACTCCCCCTCTTGCTTCCCAAATGCATTCATTTTCCACAGCATACACACACCTGGCCCCCTTTCTCCCCAGCTATCCAAAACCTTTTTCCTTCCAAAGAAAGAGCTAGACACAGACACAGTTTATAAGCCAAGAACTGAAAACACATCCAGCCCAAGAGAGTTCCAGGGACTACTGAAAGGCATCTCAAATCAATCAGAAAGGCCATTTACAAGCCCAATCAATCAATCGTATTTATTGAGCACTTACTGTGTGCAGAGCACTGTACTAAGCGCTTGGGAAGTACAAGTTGTCAACATATAGAGACAGTCCCTACCCAACAGTGGGCTCACAGTCTAGAAGCCTAGCCATAAGCACCTACTTTTCATTTTGCATGTGGGGTATAAAAAAAGACCAGGGATTTAAGTGGGAGTGGGGAAAGGTATGGGACAGGTTTCAGAGAATTAACAAGCTAGAGAATCACCATTTGGGTTTTTTTCATCCCTGACTAGAAACTGTTGGTTTTGGTCAGAGACCTGGGTAGAGCAAGATTGGAAGTCCAGGTCAAACATCTGTGAAGTGGGCCCTTGAGTCTGTAGTGCAGTTATTCCAAATGGATTTTCCTGGGCTTCCTCTGGAAAAATGTTGCAACTCTCTGGGTGAATAAGCATCTCCCTGGATATAGGTTAGATACTTTGGGAGTTGCATTCATTCTTTCAGGCCACTAGGTTTCAATTTAGCAAATTACCATTCCAGTGTACTAACTAGTGTCCTAGTGACCCAAAATAACAGTTTTCAGAGAATCTTAACTAGTTTTAAACTTTGAAAATGCATGGGTTTCTTGGACACCTCAAAGCTCTACAAGTGGCCACACAACATGTTGTCTCAAGCTCAGTGGCCACAGGAAAAAATATAAACTTTGTCAGCTAAGCAGACACATCATTAAAATGGGAACCCTGACTGAAAACCTCCAATTTCTGAGAGAGAGATAGAGAATGAGCAAAAGTCTGGGTGAACTGGATCTGTCTGTGTGTGTGTGTGTTTGTGTGTGTGTGTGGGGGGAGAATGAGAAAAAGTCGGTGAATTGTGTGTGTGTGTGTGTGTGTGTGTGTGTGTGTGTGAGAGAGAGAGAGAGAGAGAGAGAGAGAGAGAGAGAGAGAGAGAGAGAGAGAGAGAGAGAGAGAGCATGTGCAAGAATGTGGGTATGAATCAATGTCTGGAAATGTGCTAGGCTTCCCACTCTTTTGTGTACTTCCTTTCCTACTAGAGAGCTGCCTGTTCCTAGTCTTCTCTTCCACCCTCCTTTGCTCCTCTTCTTCCTAGCCCTGTCCTGTCTGTCCCCTGATTATTTCCACTCAAGGCTCTACCCATTAATCACCATGTTCTTCTTTCCTACTATTCTCATTCCAAACCTCATCCTGGTCAAGAGTACCATCTGTCTGTACACACACATTCCTCACCATCCATTCTCCCAATACTGCTCTGGCCTATGTAAGCCCCACTCCACTGTAGGCCTCTCTTTCATCTCGGACTTTTCCTACATGTTCACTCCACCTCCTTACCATCAAGACCTGGCTTTTTACCTTCTCTCACTCCCTCCTCCTGACTGACAGGGAAGGGAGTGGGAGGTAAGGTCTATGACTCACTTCCTAATAACCCTTCTGGACCATCTCCCCACTTGCATCACCCACTTTCCTAACATTTGAAGTGCAAGCTATCCTTCTCTACCACCTGCTACAAATCCTAGTTACTTTAGTCTACCATCATTCTAAATCCACCTTTTTTTGGGGGGGGGGGGGGGAATGAGTTTGATGCCTGCCTTGTCTTTCTCATTGTCCTCCTCCCTAGTCCATCACCTTCACTGATTCTTGGAGACTTCAGTCTCAACACTGATGACTGTACAGACACCCCCTACCTCTTCAGCAATTTATTTGATTCTTCTGACTGCCAATGCCACCCTACACTGCCTACTCAGCAACGTGGATCCTCAGTGGATCTCGTATTTACCAAATGCTGCTCTGTCCCTTCATATCACAAACTCTAGTGTCTGCATCTGCAACTCTGAACTTCTGATTTCAGAGCACAACCTCCTAACCCATCATCTCACCCACATCATTTCACCTTCCAAATCTGCCCTCTGACACCTTAGATTGTCAGTACCTCAAAGGCAAGGACTAGGACTTAAATTCTCTATATATTCCCTATGAGCCTACTACAGTGCTTTGAACATAGTAGGTGCTCCCTGAATGATAATCCTGATATCAAACTAAGTGAAAACTGTAAATCCTAGGATTTACGATAGGTCTTTACCTTTGGTTATGTTTAAAGAATAAATTTGATACTGAATCAGGACATGGTCTTCTCTAATGAGATGTTCACAGTGTCATCAGCTGTACATTCAGAAAATACCTTAACAACACTAAGAGAAAGTCATTATCTTTCAAAACAGAGTCCTTTGGTAGTGTTTCACTTGGGGAGATTAATGAATCAGTGGTTAATTGACCATTAGCAAGGCCATCCAAGGGGATGGTAGATGAAGTGGTTGCCACAGGCTATGAGTCCATGAGGGGCTGGGAAAAAGAGGCTTTTAAAGAAATGCAGAAGCAGACAGAGAGGCCAACTTTTCATTTGGCATGCAGGAGCGAAAAACAGGATTGGGCTTTTACAGGAAAACAAATGGGATTTTGAAGAAAGCTAGTGGGCCAACAAGACCAATTTGAGACCTTTGGGGACTACTTGGAAACTCTCAGCTCTAATCAGCCTTACTCATCAGCTTTCCTGTCTTGTCAAAGACCTGGGGTGAGTGAAACCAGAAAGCCAGTTCAAAAAGCATCTTGGGCCAAATAAATAGCTTTGTCCCCACAGCTGAAAACCCATAGGGGGCAATGCTGCCCTCTCTTACCTATGAATTGGTACCTATACATGCAGATAGGGGAAGGAATGCAAGAGAAGGGGGGTTGGGATGCAAGGGAACCTAAGAAACAGGGCCCTGATGTGGGCTCAAGAGTCCCCGAGCATCATTCTACACATTGCACATTGTGTTCTATGAAGTCTAGTTTGGAGCACTAACCTCAGATGGGGAACCCGACATTCACTTTTCTCTACTTTCTCTTAGCCAGACTTTATTACATAGTTTCCTTTGAAAATCACCTTTCCACCAGTTCAGTTTTGGTTTCTCCCCTTTCTAGACTGTGAGCCCACTGTTGGGTAGGGACTGTCTCTATATGTTGCCAACTTGTACTTCCCAAGTTCTTAGTACAGTGCTCTGCACACAGTAAGCGCTCAATACATATGATTGATTGATTATAGAGAGAGCTCTCATCTTCTATTGGCTGACTGCACAGAGCCTCTGTTGCTATTTGGAGTTTCCAGGGATGGGAGTTAGCACAAATAAATCCTTAAAATTGGGCATGAAAAATCTAAAGCCTGTTGGAAAGGCTGTCAAATTTAATTCAGACTTGGGCCCTGGACCTTATATAAAATCACATATGTGTGTGTGTGTATATTATATATATATTATAATCCCAAATAAATCCTTAAATTTGAAGATGACACTTCTAACAGTGAAGTTTATCTATGGCTGAAAATGCCATGTGGGATCCATGGTCCCAGCCATGCTGTGTTTTTGTTTTTGTTTGTTGTTTTTTTATGGTATTTGTTATGAGCAGCAGCATGGCATAGTGGATAGAGCACGGGCCTGGGAATCAGAAGGTCATGGGTTCCAATCCGGGCTCTGCCACTTGTCTGCTGTGCGACCTTGGGCAAGTCACTTCACTTCTCTGGGCCTCAGTAACCTCACCTGTAAAATGGGGATTGAGACTGTGAGCCCAACGTGGGACAGGGACTGTGTCCAACATAATTTGCTTGTACCCACCCCAGCGCTTAGTACAGTGCTTGGCACATAGAAAGCGCTTAACAAATACCATTATTATTATTAATAAGCACTTCCTATGTGTCAAACAAGGCTCTAAGTGCTGGGGGGCAGCTCTGCCACTTGTCTGCTGTGTGACCTTGGGCAAGTCACTTAACTTCTCTGTGCCTCAGTTACCTCATCTGTAAAATGGGGATCGAGACTGTGAGCCTCACGTGGGACAGGGACTGTGTCCAACCCAATTTGCTTGTAACCACCCCAGCACTTAGTACAGTACCTGGCACATAGTGAGTGCTTAACAAATACCATAATTATTATTAATTATTATCATTATTATTATTACAAGTTAATTAGGTCAGACACAAACCCTGCTTTGCCTGGGCCTCACAGTCTAAGTAGGAGGGAGAACGGGTATTCCCATTTTATAGTTGAAGAAATGGAGGCCCAGAGAAGTTAAGTAATTTGCCCAAGGTCACACAGAAAGCAATTGGTAGAGCCAGGATAACAACCCAGGTCCTTCTGACTCCCAGGCCCATGCTCTCTTCACTAGGCCACACTGCTTCTTGTGTTCACACAGACCTATCCTTGATTTTGCCATTGGATCTGTTGTTTGCAGTACCTGATGCTGCTTTTGCTTTGGTCCTATTTGACTCATGGCCCACTCTGACCCCGCTGACCTCCGACCACTCTGATGTTGGAGGACTGTGAGCCCGTTGTTGGGTAGGGACTGTCTCTATATGTTGCCAACTTGTACTTCCCAAGCGCTTAGTACAGTGCTCTGCACACAGTAAGCACTCAATAAATGAATGAATGAGGAGGCCCAGGGGCCAGATTGACCTGATAGCTCAGGGCATTTTACCAGAGAAGTTTTCTGGAAGGACAGCAGGCTTTCAGCTGTGATACCTAATTGTCTGAGGCCTCACTTTACTATGCCTTTAAAATGCTTCCTCTGTCCCAGTTGTTGCTACTTTTCAGTTCACCACACAGCAGTCAGGGCCGGCTCCGGGACACCGACCGCCCCCCCCCATCCCTCGGGTCTAGGGGTGTGGGCACCTGCTGGGAGCCGGGACAGAGAGAAGCAGCGTGGCTCAGTGGAAAGAGCCTGGGCTTTGGAGTCAGTGGTCTTGGGTTCAATTGTCAGCTGTGTGACTTTGGGCAAGTCACTTCAATCAATCAATCATATTTATTGAGCACTTACTGTGTGCAGAGCACTGTACTAAGCGCTTGGGAAGTACAAGTTGGCAACATATAGAGACAGTCCCTACCCAACAGTGGGCTCACAGTCTAAAAGGGCTCACTTCACTTCTCTGTGCCTCAGTTACCTCATCTGGAAAATGGGGATTGACTGTGAGCCTTCTGTGGGACAACCTGATCACTCTGTAGCCTCCCCAGTGCTTAGAACAGTGCTTTGCACGTAGTAAGCGCTTAATAAATACCATCATTATTATTATTATCTAACCCCACCCTGCCACTCGCCTGCTGGATCACAGTTGGGCAAGTTGCCTGACTCCTCCATGGCTCAGTTTTCTCATCTGCAAAATGGGGATAAAATGCCCACTCTTTTAGGTTGTGAGGCCCATCTGGAATGGGGGCTGTGTCTGACTGGACTATTATGCTTTGGCTCAGTGGAAAGCACCTGGGCTTTGGAGTCAGAGGTCATGGGTTCATATCCCAGCTCTGCCAACTGTCAGCTGTGTGACTTTGGGCAAGTCACTGAATTTCTCTGTGCCTCAGTTGCCTCATCTGTAAAATGGGGATTAAAATTGTGAGCCCCCCCGTGGGACAACCTGATCACCTTGTAACCTCCCCAGCACTTAGAACAGTGCTTTGCACATAGTAAGCGCTTAACAAATGCCAACATTATTATCATTATTATTATTTGAGGGGCCTGCCGTCATCTATTCTCCACATTCATTCATTCAATCATATTTATTGAGCGCTTACTGTGTGCAGAGCACTGTACTGAGCACTTGGGAAGTACAAGTCAGCAACATATCGAGACAGCCCCTACCCAAAAACGGGTTCAGGCAGTACAGTTGTGTTGAAGTGAACATAGTTGCTATGCAAAGGAAAGTGAGATTGTTCTAGAACTTTATTGTTGGTGATCCTGTTTTGTTCCAGGACACTGTTGTCTGAGATCCTGTTTTACCCCCTGGATGTTGAGAATTATCCAAAAAGGATGCTGATGGAAAAACCAATTCAGCTAGAAGACTTGATTATTTGTGATCCTGTCTTAACACTGGATGGTGAGTTTGGCCTGTCAGTGACCTGGGTTCCAATCCTGGCTCCTCCACTTGTCTGCTGTGTGAAGTTGGACAAGTCATTTCACTTCTTTGTGGCACAGTTACCTCATCTGGAAAATGGGGATTAAGAGTGTGAGCCCCATGTGGGACCGGGATTGTGTCCAACCTGATTACCTTGTATCTACCCCCGCATTTAGAACAGTACTTGCCACATAGTAAGTGCTTAACAAATATCATTATTATTATTATTAAGTGGCAGAGTCAAAATTGGAACCCAGGTCCTCTGACTCCCAGGCCCCTGCGCTATCCACTAAGCCACACTGCTTCTCAGAGTTGAGTTGTTCCTGGAGAAGCAGCTCAACTAGAAAAAAGCTGACCTTTTCCAGAATCTAAATGGGTTCCTCCCCACTGCCATGCCCAAGCAGTTTGGAAAGCATCTTCCCAACCCAGGCTTTCTGGGCTCCATGCTACAGAAATGAATGAACTCCAGGAAGTCTTAGTGAGTCTCATCTTAGATAAGTGCTGGTGAGAGGGGGAGGGGATCACTCAAAATAATTCCTTTGGGCTGATGGTTATTTTACAAAAAGAACCCAATCTCAAAGCCCTGAAACGGGGTATATCATTAACAGAGAATAGCTTGTTCTCCCAAAAAGCTGAACTCTCTGTGACCTACTCTGAAAGTAACTACTTTATCACATTGTAACCAAAGGCCCCCAGGTGCCCCAGCAAGAGCTTGGCTAGAGAACTGGTGTGGTCTGCAGTGGCTCCATTCGAAATGCAAATTTTGATTTTTCAATCATCCATCCTCCAACTGAACTGGTTCTTATTATTTCCAGGTGATAAATAGGGACCTCTCAAAAGACAAATCCCCAAAGAATTAGAAAACATATAAATCAAGGTTCCAGATAACAGGAAACTGGGGTTTATCAAATTCCTTGGGCTCCCTTCAGGCAACAACTGTAACTTATTCAAACACCAAACAAGTCCTTGTAATTTGGGAAGGCAGTCTAAAATAACCTGACTGGATCCAAGTAACAGTCACTGTAAACCCAGCACTCTTGGGTGAATTGCAAAATGTGAACAGATCCCTGAGCTGAAGGTAGAAAATGTAGCCAAGTGGATTGCAGAATGTAAGGAGAGCCTACTCTGCTCTCTTCCACTTACTCTCTAATTAAGGAAGAGAAATATAGATGCTTCTCTCTGCTGATATCAATCAGGAAATTAAAGCAAGAAGGCTGAGCCTTGAGGGTGTATCATAATACCATGTATCTCAATTTTGCCAGGAAAGTCCTGATTTGGGGAACTATCTAGCTCTCTTACCTGGGAGCTGAAAGTCTGAGCAATATCCTGATGAGAGCTACATGACTCCTTGTAGGGGGAGGCTCATTCCGACTAGTCGAACCAGCCATCTGCTCCAAATGCAACATGCTGGCAAGACAGGGATGTCTAAATTTCAACTGTGAGCCCCGTGTGGGACCTGATTATCATCTATCTATCCCACTGCTTTGTACAGTGCTTGGCACATAGTAAGTACTTAACAAATATCACAATCCTTATTATTACTTTTAGGTCTGGGGGCCTGGAGCATCGCCCCAGCTCAGAAAAACAATCCAGCAGCCCCCTGCCTCACCAGCATCTATTAGAACATTAGATAAAAATAACTCATCCTTCACCCCATTCTAAACTTGAAAAAATGTTGGCAAAACAGGGATTGCTCAAGTCCCATTTCTGAACCCTACTGTTGGGTAGGGACTGTCTCTATAAGTTGCCAACTTGTACTTCCCAAGTGCTTAGTACAGTGCTCTGCACACAGTAAGCGCTCAATAAATACAATTGAATGAATGAATGAATGAATGAATGAACCAGATCTTCAAAAAGAACTAAACGTTTACCCTAAGATTCAGGGCCACAACAAGAGGAGCTATTCAGTCTGCATCAGAAGCTGTAGGGTAGATAAGTATTGCCAGTCACATTTTGCAGATAGGGAAACTGAGGCACAAAGTTGCTCCCAAATCTCCCTGAATTAGGCTTCTGTCCTGGACTTCTCATTCTCTTCCAGTTCACTTTGAATTTCAAAAGAGAAGTTTGTTAGGCGATCACCAATCCCCTTTTCCTTCCAATGCCAATCTTCAGAAGGTATTTTTGAATTTTGATATCAAAAGAAACTGGATTGTTTCTATGAATTTAAAAATCATTTGAGCAATGTGGTTTGAGTAAAAACACTACAAACTTGAATATGTGCTAATCTAATCCAACCATGGAACTTGACGACAGAAGCTAAAATTATGGTATAATCTTGGTCAAAGTATAGTTTTGGCACACTCAAAGGGTGTTCTTGACCTTTTTTATGCTATAACATGCCTTATTTAACATTCCTGGGAGTCACAAGACCAAATCTTCTGTTTTGGGAGTTCTGTCAATCCATATAACATGAGGACTTAAGGAAAGAAAACCATAAACACAGTCCATAGGTAACAGGCCTGGAGAGTCAGTCTGTCAATAGTATTTATTGAGTGCTGTACAGCGTACTGTACCAAGGTCTTGGGAGAGTACAATATAACAGACACATTGCCTGCCCACTATTAGACTTTACCCAGAGTGAGAAGTGATTGATCCAGTTGTTCAATCCTGTTTAATGACATTTGTAGCTCTTCACAGGGTCAAAGAGGCTGCAAGCTTTTCCAGAGATGCTGCTTATTTTTGTGTTGATTGTCTTCTCAAGGGTCACCAACAAAAATTAAATGTTAAATTTTTGTTGACCCAACTGTTGGTGCAGCAGTCAAACCAATTCACCATTTTGACATGCAGATTATTGCCCTAATTCCAAAATAAGGCAGCTGATAAATACTGGCGAGATATTTGCTACACATAGTAGATCTAGTAAAAGCAGTAGAGCTGAGGGAAAAAAAAAACACCAAACTGGGAGTCAGGAGACCTGGGTTATAATCCCAGTTCTGCCACTTCCCTGCTGTGTGACCTTGGGCAAGTTGCTCTGGGCCTTAGTTTCCTCCCTTGTAAAATGGGAGTCAAATATCTGTTCTCCCTCTTACTCAAATTGTGACCACCATAAGTGATTGGGCCTGTGTCTAATCTTATTATACTGCATCTATTGTGCTTGGCACATTGTAAGCCCTTAACAAATACCGTGATTAAACAATAAGGATAACAATAGTAATAATAGAAACCTGCATCAGCAGGTTACTGCATCAGCATCCTTTCCTACCGCCCAGTATCCTATCTCTCCCCATTTCAGTCTATACTTCACTCTGCTGCCCGGATTATCTTTCTACAGAAACGTTCTGGGCATGTGACTCCAGTGGTTGCCTATCAACCTCTGTATCAAGCAAAAACTTCTCACTATTAGCTTCAAAGCTCTCCATCACCTTGCCCCCTCCTACTTTACCTCCCTTACCTCCCTTCTCACCTACATCCCAGCCCGCACACTCTGCTCCCCATCGCCCCAACTTGCTCCCTTTTCCCCTTTTCTCTATCTGCCTCCCCACCCCACAGCACTTATATATATATATATACATATTATCTCTCCGGTTGTTCATTCTCAGTCTCTTTTGCAGGCTCCTCCTCCCCCTCCCATCCCCTTACTGTGGGGGTTCCCCAAGGTTCAGTGCTTGGTCCCCTTCTGTTCTCGATCTACACTCACTCCCTTGGTGACCTCATTCGCTCCCACAGCTTCAGCTATCACCTCTACGCTGATGACACCCAGATCTACATCTCTGCCCCTGCTCTCTGCCCCTCTCTCCAGGCTCGCATCTCCTCCTGCCTTCAGGACATCTCCATCTGGATATCTGCCTGCCACCTAAAACTCAACATGTCCAAGACTGAACTCCTTGTCTTCCCTCCCAAACCCTGCCCTCTCCCTGACTTTCCCATCTCTGTTGACGGCACTACCATCCTTCCCATCTCACAAACCCACAACCTTGGTGTCATCCTCGACTCCGCTCTCTCGTTCACCCCTCACATCCAAGCCATCACCAAAACCTGCCGGTCTCAGCTCTGCAACATTGCCAAGATCCGCCCTTTCCTCTCCATCCAAACCGCTACCCTGCTCATTCAAGCTCTCATCCTATCCCGTCTGGACTACTGTATCAGCCTTCTCTCTGATCTCCCATCCTCATGTCTCTCCCCACTTCAATCCACACTTCATGCTGCTGCCCGGATTGTCTTTGTCCAGAAACGCTCTGGGCATGTTACCCCCTTCCTCAAAAATCTCCAGTGGCTACCAATCAATCTGCGCATCAGGCAGAAACTCCTCACCCTCGGCTATAAGGCTCTCCATCACCTTGCCCCCTCCTACCTCACCTCCCTTCTCTCCTTCTACAGCCCAGCCCGCACCCTCCGCTCCTCCGCCGCTAATCTCCTCACCATGCCTCGTTCTCGCCTGTCCCGCCGTCGACCCCTGGCCCACGTCATGCCCCGGGCCTGGAATGCCCTCCCTCTGCCCATCTGCCAAGCTAGCTCTCTTCCTCCCTTCAAGACCCTACTGAGAGCTCACCTCCTCCAGGAGGCCTTCCCAGACTGAGCCCCTTCCTTCCTCTCCCCCTCGTCCCCCTCTCCATCCCCCCATCTTACCTCCTTCCCTTCCCCACAGCACCTGTATATATGTATATGTGTTTGTCCATATTTATTACTCTATTTATTTATTTATTTATTTTACTTGTACATATCTATTCTATTTATTTTATTTTGTTAGTATGTTTGGTTTTGTTCTCTGTCTCCCCTTTTAGACTGTGAGCCCACTGTTGGGTAGGGACTGTCTCTATATGTTGCCAATTTGTACTTCCCAAGCGCTTAGTACAGTGCTCTGCACATAGTAAGCACTCAATAAATACGATTGATGATGATGATGATGACGATATTAATGCCTATTTACTTGCTTTAATGTGTATATATCTATAATTCTATTTATTTATATTGATGCTACTGATGCATATTTAATTGTTTTGATGTCTGTCTTCCCCCTTCTAGATTGTAAACTCATTGTAGGCCTAGACTGTAAGCCCATTGTGGGCCAGGATTGTCTCTCTTTATTGCTGAATTGTACTTTCAAGTGCTTAGTACAATGCTCTGCACACAGGAAGTGCTCAATAAATATGATTGAATGAATGAAACCTAGGATTCAAATGGGTGTGACAGACCGAAACTGCCCAAGAAAAATATACCCAAAGAACACAGGCACATCGGTTCAACCTCCACAACATTGCCTTTCCTCACTATCCAAAGTGGTACTACATTAATCCAATCACTTTTCCTATCCCACCTTGATTACCGCATCGGCCTTTTTGCTGACCTCCCTGCCTCCTGTCTCTCCCCACTCCAGTCCATACTTCACTCTGTTGCACCGATCATTTTTCTACAAAATCATTCAGTTCACATTTCCCCACGCCTCAAAAGCCACCAGAGGTTCCCCATTCACTGTCACAACAAACAGAAACTCCTTACCATTAGCTTTAAAGCACTCAATCATCTTGTCCCCACTCAATCAGGTTGCCCGCTCCTACCTTACCACTCCGATTTCCTACCCAGTCCACATACTTCACTCCTCTAATGCCAACCTACTCACTGTACCTCTATCTTGTCTATTTTGCTACTGACCCATTGCCCATATCCTGCCTCTGGCCTAGAACTCCCTCCCCCTTCATATATGACAGGCGATCACTCTCCCCTCCTTCAAAGCCTTATTAAAATCACATCTCCTCCAAGAGGCCTTCCCCAACTAAGGATTTCCTCTCCTCCCACTCCCTTCTGCATCACCTTTACACTTGGATTTGCATCCTTTATAATAATAATAATGATTATTATTATGGCATTTATTAATTGCTTACTATGTGCCAGGCACTGTGCTAAGTGCTGGGGTGGATACAAGCATATTGGGTTGGACACAATCCCTGTCCCGTGTGGGGCTCACAGTCTCAATCCCCATTTTCCAGATGAGGGAACTGAGACCCAGAGAAGTGAAGTGACTTGCCCAAGGTCACACAGCAGACAAGTGGTGGAGCAGGGATTACAACCCATGACCTTCTGACTCCCAGGCCCGTGTTCTAGCCACTATGCCAGGCCGCTCCCAGACCCCACCTCCCCATCCTCCTCTCCCTCCTCGTCAGCTGCAAGAGCCGGAGCCGAGCCAGTGTAGGGCCTGAGACAACCCCCTGCCCACCCTCCATCCTCGATCCCCATCGCGAGGGGCAGCCCAGAGAGGGTCGATGGCTGCTGGCCCCTCTCCCCACTCCCTGCCACCATCCAGGCCGCAGTGCCTATCCCATCCCCTGGCTGCTCTGGCCTGGCCAATTCTGCATGCTGCTTCCTTCCCTCAGCCCGGGAACTTGGGACAGGAGGTGCAAGGAGCCAGAGGGTGGCCACCGAGCTCAAATGGAGGCCGAATGGGGCTGGGTATTCACCCCACTCTCAGCCCCACAGCGCTTATGTACATATCCCTAATTTACTTATAGCAATGTCAGTCTCCCCCTCTAGACTATAAGCTCCTTATGGGGAGGGAACGTGCCTACCAACTTTGCTATATTGTACTCCTCCAAGTGCTTAGTACAGTACTCCGCACACAAAAAGTGCTCAGTAAACACAACTGATTGATTGATTGCAGAGCAGGGTACTAAGCACTTGGGATAGTACAAGTACATAAGTTTTGTGAGGGTCAGGGTGAATATTAAGTGCTTAAGCGGTACAGACCCAAGTGCCCAGGTGATGCAGAAGGGAGGGAAAATAGGAGAGAGAGGCTGAATAGAGGAAATGAAGGCTTAGTCAGAGAAGGCATCCTCGAGGCAATATGATTTTAGTAGGGCTTTGAAGGTGGAGAGTGTGGTTGACTTGGGTATGTGAAAGGGGAGGGAGTGCCAGGCCAGAGGGAGGACACAGACAAGGGGTCTGTGGCGGGATAGAGACAACTGAGGCATAGTGAGTAGGTTGGTGGAAGAGGAGTGAAGTGGGAGGAAGGTCTCAACCACACATGTCCATGCATGCATGCAAATGCATACCCTATTCTGAAGAATGGACTAGTTAACCCTTGCAGCTAAGTCTTTTATAGGCCGCATACCATTATTTTAATTGTTAAAAAATATGTTTTCTAAAATGGAAGTTCATATGAATATGAATATTTGGAATTTGTTATGGAGATAGAAGAGTCATTTAATCACTTTACTGAGTGTCTCATAGACTCAGAGCTGAAGAGTCTACCTGCAACAAAACACACACCAACAACAAAATCTTGCAGCACCTCATGACCAGACAACAGTAAGGTTTATGGAAATCTGTATGGCCACATACAAACTATGGAACATGAGTAACAGGTGGTAGAAGGCCAAAGAGGAGATGGTACCCAACTATGCAGACTGCCACTAAACCAAGAACTTCTAATGTCCTTGGTTAATGTCCCTGTAAATGCCATCCTGGAATCCCTGAAGAGTGAAGTTGGCACCAGCCTGTTCACTGAATCACTGGAATCCTGAAGAATTTCAACATACCTTCTACTACTGAAGTTGAAGCCCTTCAAAGCATAGAAAAGCTTTCAAAATGCACACACCTGGCACCTGTCCTAACTATTGAAGAAATCACAATAATAAGAGCCCTGAAAGATGACAAAGCACCATGACTTGATGGCATGCCTGCAGAGCCCTACAAGCATGGAGGTGACACTCTGCCTAAGCACTTCGGCAAACTCTTCCTCCAAAAATGGAACACTGAGGATATTCCAGAGGATCTTAAAGGTGCCACCATCAGTCAGTCAATCGAATTTATTGAGGGCTATGTGCAGAGCACAGTACTAATCACTTAGGAGAGTACAATATAACAATATAACAGACACATTCCCTGTCCACAATGAGTTTACAGTCTAGAGGGGAAGGCAGACATTAATATGAATAAATTACAGATATGTACATAGATATGTATGCCATCACCATCATCGTATAAATGAAAGGTGAAAGGGTATCTTGGGGAAATTACTGAGGCAATTCCTTAAGCCTCTGCCAACAAGATCCTAACCAGAGAACTCTTGGATCAGCAACTGAAGACTGTCATCAATGGAAAACACCTAGAAGGATTATGTGGCTTCAGATCCCAGTGTGGCATAGCAGACATGCTCTTCCCAGCGTAGTGGGTTCAGGAAAAATGCAGGGAGCATCACTGGAATTCTTTAGTTTTCATAGCATTTGACATTGTGGCTGGCTCATAAAAAGCTATAAGAGTTTCCAATTTTTTGGGTTACATTCCAGAACCAGCCCTGACGTGATAACCAGGCCCTACGGGTAAGTAAAAATTACACTGTAAATCCCTCCCCATCACCCTCCTCCCTTTGAGCCTTCCCTTCCCCTGTCCTTGTGAGCTTTCCTGCATCCCTGTACCCAGAGCTCAGCCCCACCCCTTCCCCCATCTCCCCAGCCTCCGCCCCCTCCTCCAATATTTTTTTAAACTTTGTTTACAGCAAAAGCTCTTCTTGCTGGGGTGTTAGCTCTGTCACATCATCCACACCTCCCTTCTGCCCCTCCTCATCCCAGTCCCAACCCCCAATAATATGCTGAGAAGGAAAAGGGAAGGGGCCCCCAATAATATGCTGAGAAGGAAAAGGGAAGGGGTGGGATGGTCAACTGTTGCCCCTATTCTCTCCCATCTGTCATTTTCCCCCTTCAAAGCCTTATGGAAGGCACATCTCCTCCAAGAGGCCTTCCCTGACTAAGTCCTCCTTTCCTCTTCTCCCATTCCTTTCTGTGCTGCACTGACTTGCTCCCTTTATTCATTCCCCTCCATTCCAAGCCCCACAGCACTAATGTACATTTCTATAATTTATTTATATTAATGTCTGTCTCCCCCTCTAGACTGTAAGCTCATTGGGAACAGCTTGTTTATTGTTATATTGTACTCTCCCAGGCACTTAGTACAGTGCTGTGCACACAGTAAGCACTCAATAAATATGACTGACTGTGTGACCTTCAGCAAGTCACCTCACTGCCTCAGTTACCTAATCTGTAAAATTTGAGGCCCATATGGGACATGGACCGTGTCTAACCTGATTAGCTTGTATCTACTCCAGTGCTTAGTATGGTGTCTGGTACAGAGTAAGTGCTTAAAAAATGCCATTAAAAAAAAAGAAGGCGGCAGGCAGGCAAGCAGCCATGAGGGCAGGTGGGAGGATAGTAGGGAGTTGTGGTTTCTAGTTGCAATATCTAGTTGCCCCCAACACCTGTCCTTCTTTTCCTCCCTCCTCCCCATGCCTGGATTTGCCCATTCTGCAGAGCTCTACCCATGTTCTGGGCACTTAGCATTGCTGTGGTCCTAAATAGATGCCACAACCGATACCCAATCACCATTTAATACCAGGACGTGGATTCTAATTCCAGCTCTGCCACATGTCTTCTGTGTGACCCTGGACAAGGCACTTAACTTCTCTGGTCCTGTTACCTTATCTGTAAAATGGAGATTAAGAGTGTGAGCCCCATGTGGTACAGGGACTCTGTCCAACCTGCTTAACTTGTATCTACCCAGCGCTTAGAACAGTGCTTGGCATTATTATTATTATAAGTAAAATTATGTCTGTTTTAAAGCCAGTAAATTATTTTCATACTGTTTGTCAAAATCACTCCCAGCAAGTGAAACCTGTACACAAGTGTTATAATATTGCTTCCCCACCTCTGGGAAACTCTTCCAACTCAGACTTCAAAGTATCCAAGTCCTAGAGGTGGTCACTCAAGAATCACTGTGCCCTGATTCATTCATTCATTCATTCATTCAATTGTATTTATTGAGCACTTAGCATGTGCAGAGCACTATACTAAGCTCTTGGGAGAGTACAAGAGTAAACAGACACAATGACTGTACCCTAGAGGCACAGTTCCAACTAGACTTGCAAATGATTGTGAACCACTTCAGAGAATCAGTCAGATACTATAGCCTGATGGTAAATCTAAATAAAACTGAAATATCAGTTTATACAAGCAAAAATTTCTATTTTCAATACAGTGCTAAATGCTTCCAATGAATATTACCTAAAAAGCATGCTGATCAACAATGTAATGATAGACAGTGAAATAGAAAATTGAATTAAGTGCTGACTGTGTGATATGTACTGGACTGAGCGCTGGGGTAGACACAAGATAGTAGGATTGGAAACAGTCCCTGTCCCACCTAAGGCTCCCAGTCTTACAGATGAGGTAACTGAGGCACAGAGTAGGTAGGTTACTTGCCCAAGGTCACACAGTAGGCAGGTAGCAGAGCTGGGATTAGAAGCAATGTGTCCTAATGGATAGAGTACAGGCCTGGGAGTCAGAAGGACCTCATCATCATCATCATCATCAATCGTATTTATTGAGCGCTTACTATGTGCAGAGCACTGTACTAAGCGCTTGGGAAGTACAAATTGGCAACATATAGAGACAGTCCCTACCCAACAATGGGCTCACAGTCTAAAAGGGGGAGACAGAGAACAAAACCAAACATACTAACAAAATAAAATAGAATAGATATGTACAAATAAAATAGAGAAATATGTACAAACATATATACATATATACAGGTGCTGCGGGGAAGGGAATGAGGTAAGATGGGGGGGATGGAGAGGGGGACGAGGGGGAGAAGAAGGAAGGGGCTCAGTCTGGGAAGGCCTCCTGGAGGAGGTGAGCTCTCAGCAGGGCCTTGAAGGGAGGAAGAGAGCTAGCTTGGCGGAGGGGCAGAGGGAGGGCATTCCAGGCCCGGGGGATGACGTGGGCCAGGGGTCGATGGCGGGACAGGCGAGAACGAGGTACAGTGAGGAGATTAGCGGTGGAGGAGTGGAGGGTGCGGGTTGGGCTGTAGAAGGAGAGAAGGGAGGTGAGGTAGGAGGGGGCGAAGTGATGGAGAGCCTTGAAGCCCAGGGTGAGGAGTTTCTGCCTGATGCGCAGATTGATTGGTAGCCACTGGAGATATTTGAGGAGGGGAGTGATATGCCCAGAGCGTTTCTGGACAAAGATAATCCGGGCAGCAGCATGAAGTATGGATTGAAGTGGAGAGAGACACGAGGATGGGAGATAAGAGGGAAGGCTGATGCAGTAGTCCAGACGGGATAGAATGAGAGCTTGAATGAGCAGGGTAGCGGTTGGGATGGAGAGGAAAGGGCGGATCTTGGCAATGTTGTGGAGCTGAGACCGGCAGGTTTTGGTGACGGCTTGGATGTGAGGGGTGAATGAGAAAGACCTCAGTTCTAATCCTGGTTCTGCCACTTGTCTGCTGTATGACCTTGGGCAAGTCAATTAATTTATCTGTGCCTCAGTTGCCTCATCTATAAAATGGGGATTAAGACTGTGAGCCCCATGTGGGACATGAACTGTGCCCAACCTGATTGCCTTGTATCTACCCAGTGCTTAGAATAGTGCTGGGCACATAGTAAACACTTACCAAATGCCATAAAAAAACCCAACCCAGGTCCTCTGACTCCCAGGCCCACGCTCTTTCCACTTGGCCAAGATGCATCTCCTTTGGGAGAATGTCACCTTGAAGGTAGCTGCAGTGTGACACTGGTTCTGGACCAAACTAAAGTTCTAAAGTATTATAGCGCTGTCCAACTTTCTCTATGTCTTGACATCTGGACTCCCCACAGATGCCACACTGTCACTTAGAGACCAGAGACCCACTTTGGAACTAGACACAGATCCAGGCAATGGGAGGGCAGGAAGCAAGGTAAGTTTTGTCTGTCCTTATATTTCATTTCATCTACTTCTTTGTCCCTCCACCAGTTTAGTTCGGGAAAGAGGGTTTTGGGTTTGGTTTTTTTTTTTAGGACTTAAGTGCTTACTGTGCACCAGGCACTGTACTAAGTGCTAGATAAAAGGCCATCAGGTCAGACACAATCCCGGTCCACCTGAAGCTCCTAGTCTAAGTCAGAGGGAGGAGGATTTAAATTTTCATTTTTATAGATGAGGTAACTTCTTCCCAACATGCAACTGACATTTCCACATTCACTCCCCTTCAGTCTCCAGTACTTTGTACAGTCCCCTTAGGACTCTACTGGGGTCTGCAGCTGAGAAGACACCCAGATGCATTTTGGTTTGGGGTTTTTTATGGCATTTAAGTGCCAGGAACTGTACTAAGTGCTGAGATAGACACAAGATAATCAGGGTAGACACAATCCCCGTCCCACATAGCATTCATAATCTTAATCCCCTTGTTACCGATGAGGTAACCGAGGCACAGAGAAGTTAAGTGGCTTGCCCAAGGTCACACAGCAAACAAGGGGCAGAGCTGGAATTAGAACCCAGGTCCTCGGACTCCTAGGCCCACGCTCTTTCCATTTGGCCAGGCTGCTTCCCTGGTCACAGATTATACCTGGTTTCCCAAAGAAGACCCTAACAATTACTCCAGCAGAGATGCACATGTCACTCAACACTGATGTACAAACTAGATGAGGCCATAGCAGGGTCTGCCATTGACATGGCAGAGTTATTCTGTTCCACAGCCATAGATTGCACCTATACCCTAACCAACCATGGTGCAAAGTGTACTGTTGGCTACAAGGATATTGGGAAAGAAAATATAGGTGGCTCAGCCTTAGATAGCGACCACTAATAATAAACAACTCCAGGGCAAATCTGCACAACAACACTGCATTGCACACTGGGGAAAAATACATGGATGAGAATAAAATATGGTCCCTAGTCCCCAAGGGGTTTATTCTCTAATAAAAAGGAGGGAGGGAGAGGGCTTGTGGTGGCTACATAAAGATGAAACAATTAAAACACAAAAACATTGGCAATATATACAAAAAGAACAATGGAGTAGCACAGCTCAAGGATCAGAGTTTCAAGTGGCTTGCAGGTCAGGTACAGCCATTCAAGAGAGCCTCAGAAGTAGTTGGTTGTTCTGCTGACTGTGGGGTGGTTTTTCAACTTTATTGAAGAATTTGTGCAATTTAGGTAGAAAAACAGCCTTGTTTTTTTCTTCATAAAGTATCATATGCCAGGCTAACTCCTTCTGAACACATCTGCACACCTTGGAACTTCTTTAACTGTCAGGGCTTCCATCTCCATCTTTCTAACTTCATCTACTTTATTGAAAATTCACCCAAGACTTAGTCCCAGAATCTTAGCTAGTGGTGAAGAGACTGTTTTGGCACCTTGCAATGAATGATGTACCGGGCAGTCAAAGTCTGGCAATGGACAGCAATTCCTCTGCATGAGACGCAGGTAACTCACTGACATCTGCATCATTCATGTCTAGCTGAAGTTGTCACCACAGGCCAACAACTTATTCAATTATAATAATAATAATAATAATAATAATGGTATTTGTTAAGCATTTACTATGTGCCAAGCACTGTTCTAAGGACTGGGTTAGCTACAAGGTAATCAGCTTGTCCCACATGGGGCTCACAATCTTAATTCCCCATTTTACAGATGAGATAACTGAGGCACAGAGACGTGAAGTGACTTACCCAAGGTCACACAGCAGACAAGTGGTGGAGCTGGGATGATCTGTTCCAGGGTCTCTTCTGTAATTTATTTTAATGTCTTGTGCCATAAAAACCTGAGATATATGTGGGTGAAGCATCTTCCAAGATCCATTCATTTTTGATTGTTTAATTTCAGTATATGTGAGGAGGCGGTTTGGCCAGAACTTCAAGGTCAGTGGGCTTTTGCATGGGACAAGGCTGCAAATGACATGGGTTGTGTCCCTAAGTTAATTGTATCATGAGGAGGTTAAAACCAAGGGTAAAGTATCAAATAATACCAGTTATATCCCTAGGTTGTAGATATAGGATGTAAGCAATCAAGAATTAATGGATCCTTGGAGAAAACTCTGCTTACATTTTGGGTCAGGTTTTTATGGCACAGAATCAGTCCATGGTATTTAACTGGGCACTTACTGTGTGCGGACCACTGTACAATACACTTGGGAAAGTACAATATGACAGAGTGGGGAAACACAATCCCTGTCCACATGGAGCTTACAGTCAGGACACTGCACTGCACTGACACTGCACTACAGACAATGACACTACAAACACTGCAGTCTCCCAAACAATGCTCTAAACACAGGAGGAGACAGGAGGAGACCCAAGGTATGCCCATGACAGAAAACAACCCTCATGCCAAGGAATATCAAGATGCTAAAAACAGTCATCAGCCTATAAGAGCAGTTCTAATAGCATATGACTTGGGCTCCTATAGAGTCGACATTCGAGCCCTAAACAAGAGTTCACTACCAAGTGAAGGGCAGCTCACAGAGATAGTACCTGGATATGCTTCCTCTGGGAGAAGCCTTTCTCCTTCAGAAAGAACTTTTCTCATCAGGGGTTGGATTTACATTCAGATTTTCACTAATATCAGGCCTTCCAAATCTGCCCAGAGCTCTAAGTGACCATCTAATGGTGCTACACTTATCTCTGAAACAAAAAAAATTTGCTACCATCATAAGTACATATGCTCTCCCAAGGAAGAACTGCAATGAAGAAAAATAACTTTGCTGCAAAAATGGAGACAAAATAATTGCAGGAGTCCCAACATTGGATGAGCTCATTATAATGGGCAATTTAAATGCTAGAGTTGGGAGTGATGTCTACATATGAAAGAAAGTCATTAAGTTGCTTGGGATTAGCAAACAATAACTGCCTACTTCTCTACTGCATAAGCACACCAAACACCAACTTATCATCAATATCATCTTCCTCTTGCAAAACAAAAACATCCTGGATGCCTCCTCCAACTAAACAATGGAATCTCCTTGACTCTATCAGAATGCTGCAGAGGGGCTTCAAGGATGCACAGATCATAGCAGCATGTGTGGAACTGAGGACCGAGGAAATCACACTGTCTGATATGCTCCAAGTTCACACTGTCTGTTCAACCCTAGCATCTAATAATGGCCTCCAAACTACCAAGACAGCTGAACAGTAAACTCCTTGAAGTTACTCAAATACAGGGATCTTGTCTAGCAACTCTACTGGACTCTCTCAAGTGTTTAGTACAGTACTCTTCACACAGTAAGTGCTCATTAAATACCATTGATTGATTGGCAAAGAGATCTGCAGCAATATTACAGGAGCCCTCTTGGAACAATAAACTTCAGTCCTAATCCCCTCCACGCAGCTGGCAAGACATTGGACACAACCAAGGGAAGTCACCAAGATTGATTTGACACAAATGACTCAAAATTAAAGCACCTGCTTACCGCAAAACAATTACCGCCATCAATAACACCTTGCAGCACTGCATGACTCAGACCAAGATGAGGCTCACAAATCTGCAGTGTGATATGCAAATCAAGTTAAGGATCACGCATGACAAGTGGTGTGATGCTAAAGAGGAAGAAATTCAAGATCTCTGTCATGAGCATCTTCCCTCTCCAGTCCATACTTCGCTCTGCTGCTCAGATCACTTTTCTAAAACATCATTTTGTCAGGTCTTCCCACTCCTCAAAATTCTTCAATGATGACCCATTCCTCTCCACATCAAGCAGAAACTCCTGACCATTGGCAGCTTTTCTCCTCCTCCCTAACCACACTCCTCTCCCACTATAACCCAGCCTGCACTAACACCAACCTACTCATTCTATCTCGACTCTCTCTGCTGTCAACTCCCTTGTTCCACCCTCCTTTTTTCCTGGAAATTTCTCCACCTTCACATCTGGGAGAGCACCCTCAAAGTAATACTAAAATTGCATCTCCTCCGGAAAGCCTTCCCTGACTAATGTCTCATCTCCCCATTCTATTTTCCTCCCTGCTGCATCACGAATGCGCTTGAGTTCTCACCCACTAAGCACTTAGGTACCAACCCCTCTCCCAACAGTATTTAGGTATGTAGCTGCAAAGTAAGTCGATTCCCTCTACCTGTAACTGATTTTAGTGTCTGTCTCTCCCTGTTAAATCGTAAGCTCTTTAAGAGCAGGTATTGGGTCTACTTACTCTATTGAACTCTCATAAGTGCTTAATACAGTGCAGTTCAGAATAAATGGTCAATAAATATGGTATGGATTGATCCAAAGTTATGCATCCTGCCTCAAAACCAAGAACATCTACACATCATTAGAGGCATTGTATGGCCTTGTATATGCCATCATAACGTCTTGAAAAGTGAAGATGGCTCCAGCTTCATCACAGACAAGGAGGAAATCCTGAAGAGATGACAACAGCATTTCACGCTTCTCAACGTATCTTCTACTACTAAAGATGAGGTTTTTCCAAACCCAGGAAACCTTTCATCTTGCATAGGAAAGTCTCGGCACCTGTTGAAGTCACTGTGGCAATCAGAGCTATGAAAAATGCCAAATCACCAGGGTCCGATGGCACACGTGCTGAGATCTACAAGCACTGGAGAGGATACCCTGCCCTCATACTTATACAAACCCTTCCTCGAAATATGGAACACTGAGGAGATTCATTCATTCATTCAATCGTATTTACTGAGCACTTACTGTGTGCAGAGCACTGTACTAAGTGTTTGGGAAGTACAAGTTGGCAACATATAGAGACGGTCTCTACCCAACAATGGGCTCACAGTCTAGAAGGGAGAGACAGACAACAAAACAAAACATGTAGACAGGTGTCAAAATCATCAGAATAAATAGAATTAAAGCTATATGCACATCATTAACAAAATAGAGTAGTAAATATGTACAAGTAAAATAGAGTAATAAATCTCTACAAATATATATACAAGTGCTGTGGGGAGGGGAAGGAGGTAGGGCGGGGGGGATGGGGAGGAGGAGAGGAAAAAGGGGGCTGTCTGGGAAGGCTTCCTGGAGGAGGTGAGCTCTCAGTAGGGCTTTGAAGGGAGGAAGAGAGCTAGCTTGAGAAGCAGCATGGCTCAGTGGAAAGAGCCCGGGCTTTGGAGTCAGAGGTCATGGGTTCAAAGCCCAGCTCCGCCAATTGTCTGCTGTGTGACTTTGGGCAGCTCACTTAACTTCTCTGGGCCTCAGTTCCCTCATCTGTAAAATGGGGATTGAGACTGTGAGCCCCATGTGGGACAACCTGATCACCTTGTAATCTCCCCAGCGCTTAGAACAGTGCTTTGCACATAGTAAGCGCTTAATAAATGCCATTATTATTATTATTATTATGTGTGGAGGGAGGGCATTCCACGCCAGGGGAAGGACATGGGTCGGGGGTCAACGGCAGGACAGGCAAGAATTGAGGCACAGTGAGGAGGTGAGCGGCAGAGGATTGGAGGGTGCGGGCTGGGCTGTAGAAAGAGAGAAGGGAGGTGAGGTAGGAGGGGGCGAGGGGATGGAGAGCCTTGAAGCCAAGAGTGAGGAGTTTTTGCTTGATTCCTAGGTTGACAGGCAGCCACTGGAGATTTTTGAGGTGGGGAGTAACATGCCCAGAGTATTTCTGCACAAAAATGACCCAGGCAGCAGAGTGAAGTATAGACCGAAGTGGGGAGAGACAGGAGGATGGGAGATCAGAGAGGAGGCTGATGCAGTCATCCAGTTGGGATAGGATGAGAGATTGAACCAGCAAGGTAGTGGTTTGGATGGAGAGGAAAGGGCGGATCTTGGAGATGTTATGGAGGTGAGACCCAGCAGATTTTAGTGACAGATTGGATGTGTGGGGTGAACGTGAGAGTGGAGTCGAGGATGACACCAAGGTTGCGGGCTTGTGAGACAGGAAGGATGGTAGTGCCGTCTAAAGTGATGGGAAAGTCAGGGAGAGGGCAGGGTTTGGGAGGGAAGATGAGTTCAGTCTTGGACATATTGAGTTTTAGGTGGCGGGCAGACATCCAGATGGAGATGTCCTGAAGGCCGAAGGAGATGCCACAAGAGTTCAGTCAGTGGCATTTACTGAGCACTTACTGCGTGCAGAGCACTGTACTAAGACTTTGGGAGAGTACAACATAACAAAGTTGGTAGACACGTTCCCTGTCTACGACAAGTTCATAGTCTAGAGGGCTGCCATCTCCCTTATCATAAAAAAGAAAGGGGTAAGATTATGTTGTGGCAATTACGGAGGCATCTTGTCACTCTCCATTCTCTGCACAATCCTAACTGGAGTACTCCTACATAAGCTATTGAAAAATAAAGTAAGTAATCCTGAAATCCCAATGTGTCTTCAGATTACAGAACAGCTGAGCAGACACAATCTTTACATCCTGTCAGATGTAGGAAAAATACAGCATAAAGACCTTATTCAGTTTTCTTTGACCTTACGAAAGTAGTTGATACAAGCAATAGTTCTGGACCGTGTGAACAATTTGGCTGTCCTGAAAAGTGTATTAAAATTCCAAGATGACTTCCTTATGGCATGTTTGGCTATGTGAGAGCTGGTGGTGTCCTGTCCTTAGGCAGCAAACTGACCAACAATACAATAGACCACAAAGTAGAATAACAAATCAAGAAAGCCAGTACATTGTATCAGGTGTCTATAGAACTGTGCTCTTCAACTTTCTCCTTGGCTGCATGACCTCAACTCCCCAATGGCTCCACATCTAACTGACACTCACGGACTATATTTCACATCAAATGGTAAGACGGGATCGCAAATAAAGTCGGTCTCTTAGCATGGATGCTCTACTCTCCTCAATGCAGACGGTGGGGCATGTGTGGCGAGGTGACGACAGAAAGATACCCACCCAAACAGCCTCTATATGTTGAGATGAAATGGGGAAATCAAAAGCCAAGAAAGAGGCAGAGGAAATGTTTTAAGGCTGCAGGAAAACAAGCCTCAGACAAAGTTGCATCTCAGCTAAAAACTGGGAATCAGTTGCTGCAGATAGACTAGTGGGGCACATGGCAATCAAGTAGTTCTTTTGGGGCAGAAACTTTGGGAGAATCATGAGACTAAGAGGCAAAAGGAGAAACAGCGCCAGATGCTGCAGACAGCAAACATTACGTCACAACAAGGGGCAGCCTTGGCATGTGTACAGTGTGGTTGGGATTGTGGGTCCCACAATGGCATTTTCAGTCACACACACATATAGGGTAACTTTACTATCAATGGCTTCTTGTTTCAGTATGAGGCATGCACATAAACATGCATATGTGTTTATATAAATGTGTGAATATCAATTAATTTTACTTATTGAGTACTTACTGTGTGTAGAGCCCGGTACTAAACGCTTGGGAAAGTACAGTACAACAGAGTTGGTAGACATGTTCCCTATCCACAACGAGATTACAATCGAGAGTGGGAGACAGACATTAAAATAATATGTACAGAAGTGCTGTGGGATGAGGATGGAGTGAAAAATGGATACAGATCCAAGTGCAATACACATATATATTAGTAGTAATATTTATTAATAGCCTAATGTGTGTAAATCATGGTACTAAGTTCTGAGAAAATATATTTGGGTGAGAAATATTCCTGACCCTCCAAAGGACACAATCTAAGAATAAGGTGGGAAAGAGTTTGATGACAGACACATAAGAGAAGCAGAATGGCCTAGTGGATAGGATTGTCTATCTTTATTGCTGTATGGTACTTTCCCAAGCTCTTAGTACAGTGCTCTGCATACAGTAAGTGCTTGATAAGTGTGGTTGAATGAATGAACATGGGCCTGGGAGTCAGAAGGACCTGGGTTCTAATCCCTGCTCTGTCACTTGTCTGCTGTGTGACCTTGGGCAAGTCGTTTAAACTCTCTGGGACTCAGTTACCTTATCTGGAAAATGTGGTTTAAGACTGTGAGCACTTAGTGGGACAGGAACTGTGTCCAACCCAATTACCTTCTATCTACCCCAGTGCTTAGTATGGTGCCTGGAACATGGTAAGTATTTAACAAATGCCACAATTTTTATTATTATCATTATTATAAGAGAAAACTATAGAAACAGAAAAACAACCTAAAAGACAAAGTTCAGAGGCCAATAAGTCTGGGATAAAGGGGACGGATAAGGAGGGGTCCCCACAGTGCTGCCGCCCAGGATCCCCAGAGTCCAGTCATAACCAAAACTTCCTAACATCCTGAAAGTTTTCACAGCAGCGTCATTGCAGGTCAAGTCCTCCCCGGCCCCACAGGTGCAGGACATGTCAGGAATGAATATCTTTATATAGATATATCTATATAGCTGTAGCTATACCTTTACCATTATATAGATATTATATATCTTTATCATTATATAGATATATATATATATCTATTTATATATATATACATATATATATGTGTGTATATATATATATGTCCGACTCATCTGGACAGGCACAGTAATAGTTTCATTTGATACCCAGGCAAGGTTGTAAAGGCCCACGAACATGAAAGGAGCACAAATCTCTCTTCTGATAAAATAAAAAAACCTGAACCTAGTTCTCACTTGGGCACAAGGTTGGTGGTGAGAAGCACAACAAGGTTATCCTAGGTAATTGAAAATTGGCCTCTAACCGAATGATGGTCAATTTTTAAATGATGCCATCACTCCACATTTACCTGCAAGTGTCCTCCAAAGCACAACAGTGGTGAGATGGATTGCTTTGTCACCGGCTGAATCTCTGGAATCCGATCTGTGTTGATCTTCTTGGCAGCTTTCTAAGCTAAAACGACAAAGAAATGTGATTGTTACAAACCCAGTGTTTGAACAGGCCGGGCAGTAGTTTGTACGGTTTATGAAACAAACATACAATTTAAATGTGTCGCGTAACACAATAACTTCTCTGCCTTCAAGAAAGGTCAACCCACCGTCTGTGCTTAATACCAATCAGCTGCAATATAGAGCAAATTGAGCCTAACAAATTTTGGCTCTTGGGAAAGGTGAATGCTATTTTACTTTAAACTTTAAAAGAGGGGTTTAATAGTGAAAAATGGAAGTAGGTAAACGATCACCTACATACATATAGGGCACAATAATAACCGGGACTAGTTAATCGCATCTGAGCCCCAGAGATGTGAGCTTTTATGACTTTGCTGATGCCAGTGTGAACCACAAACCCATAATAGCTTTCTCCAAAGAGTCATGATACTATCAACTGCTGTCTGCGCTGAGCAAATAACAGTGGAAATGGATGAAAAGTATATGTTTATGCCCATGCTATTAAATCCAAGGCTATAAACACTGAGGCCACTAAAGTTGATAGTGTCACTGACTAATGCCTCACTTTGAGAAGCAGAAAGAAGGTTAAAACAACCCAGAGAAAAGGACAGCAACAGTTTTCCTTATCGTTTTCTTCCTAGCCTAGTTTCTGGTTTTTAGGCAAACCTTTCCGGGGCCATAAAATGGAACTGATGGGTTCTGTTCCTATTTCTACGGTAGGTCTACTGGGTGATTGTGAGGAGCCTCTTGACTTCTAGGGCTTTGCACCCCTTGATCATGAGGAAGATGCACATGCCATCAAGGGGTATAAAGTTTGTTTGGTTAATGCCTGCAAAATTCCTAAATGAATAAGGGGTATTGCCCACAGCCGGTTTTCTAAGCCCCTTTATTTTAAAATGGGGATTGTTTGGGAGGGGTTTGGCTCCCTCTTCCTGTTTGACTACTAAATTCCCTTCTCCTGCCCTCTCCACTTTCCCAGGTTCGATCTATTCCGTTAATTATGTTCACACCACCTTTCTCCCAATAAACCATTTGCACTGACCTAGACAGGTGCCTTGGCTAAGAATGCAATAAAACTTATTTTTCCAACTAGATTGTTTTATGTAGTGATACATTTTGCACCAAAAATAACTCCCAGCCCAAGACTGTATGAAAGAATCCCTTCCCCCTACTTTTTCCCTTATTGCCAGAACTTGTTTATTGAAAACCCAGGATTGCACCATCCCCTGGAAACCTGGGAAAGTTTATTTTTCTACTCTTAATAAGCAATATTGTTATAGCTGTTGATTCATACTTCAGGCACCGGAGGAGAACAATTCTCTTCCCATGCAGAATGCCAGACACCAGTGAGGCAAGCTCAATCTCTCCTTACTCCCCGATGCTGGTTCTGAGGAAGGGGAGACCAATCTTCCCCGCATTCAAGAAGGAGGCGGCAGTTAACACAAAGTTTAATAACTTCAAGAGGAAGATAGAAGTCATGCTATGACCTCTGGATTCCATTATGAGATCTGATTCTTTGCTGACTGCAACTGAAAATGCTCATCTGTATAACGGGTGTAAAAGTCATTTTCAATTTTCCATGAATGAAGTCACTGAACAGTACCTGGTAATATAGGGATCAAAGGCACTGATGCAAAACTGGATCAAATTCCATTTGCCCCAATTCAAGACTGACCCCAGCTGAGAAGGAAAACTAGAGAATGGAATGAAAGTGAACCAAAGGAAAAAAACATTTTCTTCAATGTCTTTTCTGACAAAACAGATGGATCAGCAGCCTCATTTAAATCCCTCGGAAACCTTAGCAAAGCAATGGAGACTTAATGGAATTAGCTTGATTAGAAATGAATGAAGATGCATGCAAGGAATCAACTGAAGAACTAAGGCATTTTAGAGCTGGACTCAAATCATGCCAAATTTTGAGAAGTAAACAGTCTTGAGAGATTTGGAAGTGATCCTCAATTTATTAAGCTAAATATAGGACAGCCTTATAAAAGTAAAAAGGACAACAGATGGCTTTTATCTTGCTAAAAATACATTTTATTAGGAAAAAAATCAGCAGGCTCATTATGAAAGATTATTCTAATCATGCTGTTATCCTAACCGTGTAGGCAGAAGCCCCCCAGTTCAAAAAAAAAATTCAATCATTTCAAGTTGGCTAAGTGCTAACCTACTGACATGGTATCTTTTTCATTCATTCATTCAATAGTATTTATTGAGTGCTTACTGTGTGCAGAGCACTGTACTAAGCGCTTCCTCTTTTCTGAGGAACTCCAAGAGCTTTCAGACAGGTTAGTACTAATTCTCACATCTTTACCTATAGGTAGATAGTCAGCGTTATAATTGCCATTTTTCAGTTTGGGGAAATTGAAGGACCAAAATGATGACATCCTCAAATAAAATTTATGGTACACCCACATCTGTATCAGAGCTTCTATGGGTGTATGTGTGCATACATATACACTCCATACAGACGTAGATATCCTTTGTCTTTGGGGTTCAAAGATGATGCTACTGATGGTGAGATTTGATCAGTGGGTGTGAGTGGGCTAATAATGTGAGACTGACAATGTATTCCAAAGAGGAAAACCCTCTATCCTGCCAGTTCAAAGGCATACCGAAGCAGAACAATAGGTTTAAATCCAAGACTTTGAGTACATGCTGTCTTCACTTGGCCCATTCCCTTTTTGGAAATAATATCTTGAGACATTTTATATTTTCCAGTCACTGGCAGATTAGTGATTGAGTCACAGTTACCAGAATTGGTGAGATACATTATGTAGCTTCCTCCAATTGAACCCCACCAACTGGCAGGGGGATGCCCATTCAGGGACTCATTTGAATTTTGCCCAGAGGTAAGTGTTGAAGAGGCAACAATGAGGAAAGGACAAGTTGGCCCCTAAACGTAGATTCCCATATGGTGTACTCCACAAACAGTGAAGACTCAGTGAATTCACAGCTAGTTCAAGTTAATATACATGAAATCATGTGTTCAGGAGCCGATTTAAGCATTTATTTATTTCCCACTCCCACCCCTGGAGGGGAGGGTTGGGGCCAGGGGAAGGGGTTTCGCAAGTGTTATAAAGGCTCGCTTCATTCCTCTGAGTTTAAGTCTATCTCTTCCTGATCCCAGCCCACTTATCCTATGGGAAGCCTGTACTCCTCCTCTGGCTTGTTACCTGGCAGGGCCATCTGTGCTGGCTACCTTCATCCTAGTCCCACCCGAGTTCAATTTCACCAGACACAGCCTCTCCCCTCAAGGTAAATGAATGAGACAGGCAACTGCCAAAGTATCAAATGACTGTGGTCTTCCAGGGGCCCCAACCTCAACGGGAACCTCTCCGGAGACCACCCCCCTGAGACCTCCAGCAGCTCACTCCTGCTTCCCGGACTAAAGGAGACTAGTTTTCAGCTCCTTGCTTGTGGGAGTGAGAGGGAAAGTCAGGAGTGGTGGGAGATACAGGTGGGAAAAAGAGGATCAAAGTCTGGCCAGGACCTAGGGGGAGATCAGGACCTAGTCACCCACTGGTAGAGTCCCTGCTCAGACCCTCGTAACACATATCTCCCCCACTCTACCTCTAACCACTCTTTTCGCCCACGCACACCCACGTCCAACCCCAGCAGCCCTGATCTCTTTCTCAGTTTTATAGCACTCATGAACACCTGGGGTGAGAGCACCAGGTGGAATATGCTTATTTTGCTTATGTCTATTTCCCAGTGCTTATTAATCTACACAGTAGAACCAAGGAGAACCTCATTGTTTGTGATCACAAGCAATACCTACTCAAATCACAAAGGGTCATTCAGCATGGGGGACCCAGACTGCAAGGTCGGACACCATAAATAGAAGTAAAAAGAACATTTCTACAATGACAGAAAATGATTTGCTCCCAAAGGTCCCCAAAGCTTTCATAAAGGCTGGTAAATTGTGTTCAGACTGCTACTTATGTAGGTCCAGAACACTTTGAACATCATCAACAGGTAGCAAGGGAGACCTTTATTTTCACTGAAAGGACCAGTCAGTTGAATATGGGACTAAATCATTTTCTGAGGGCCTACTCTGTGCAGAGTTGTGAGACTACAATAGCACTGAGACAAGATCTTAATCAATCTGGTATTTATTGAGAGCCTACTGTGTGCAGAGCACTGTATTGAGCACTTGCAGAGTACAACAGAATTAACAGACATGTTCCCTGCCCATAACAACCTTACAGCCTAGCAGGGGAGACAGACATTAATATAAATACGCAATTTATAATATGTAATTTAAAGATATGTACCTAAGTGCTGTGGGGTTGGGGATGAGGCAAATATCAACTGTCCAAAGGTCAGAGATCCAAGTGCATAGACTTGTACTTCCCAAGCACTTAGTACAGTTGCTCTGCACATACTAAGCACTCAACAAATATGATTGAATGAATGAACAGACGACACAGAAGGCAGTATTCCGTCTCATTACAAGTGTTTACAATAAAACTAAATGTAGGATAGCCACCATTATAAAGATATTAAGATCAATTCAGAAAGTCTGAATACACATTTAGCTAGAAAGCAGCATGGCCTATTGGAAAGAGCATGGGGCTGGGAGTCAGAGGACCTAGGGTTTTAATCCCGGCTCTGCCACTTACTTGCTATGTGACCTAGGCAAGTCACTTAAGTTCTCTGGGCCTCAGATCCTTCATCTGCAAAATGGGGATTCAGTATCTGTTCTCCTTGATTACTGCATCAGCCTCCTTGCTGACCTCCCTGCCTCCTGTCTCTCCACATTCCAGTCCAAACTTCTTTCTGCTGCCCAGATCATTTTTCTACAAAATATTCAGTCCATGTTTCCACAGTCCTCAAGAACTTCCAGTGGTTGCCCATCCACTTCCGCCTGAAACAGAAATTCCTTACCATTGGCTTTAAAGCACTCAATCTCCTTGTTCCCTCCTACCTTACCCTCACTGTTTTTTTCTACTACAACTCAACCCACACACTTCACCCTTTAATGCCAACCTATTCCTTGAGTTCGTCTATCTCACTGCCGACCTCTTGTTCATGTCCTGGAATGCCCTCCCCCTTCATGCCCGACAGACGACCACTCTCCCCACCTTCAAAGCCTTACTGAAGGCACATCTCCTCCAAGAGGCCTTCCCCCAACTAGGCCCTTATTTCATCTTCTCCCATTCCCTTCTGTGTTGCCTTTGCACTTGGATTTGCACCCTTTATTCGACGGTCCCTCAGCCCCACAGCACTTGTGTGCATATTCATAATTTCTTTATTTATATGTCTGTCTTCCCCTCTAGACTGTAAACTCATTATGTAAACTTCTAGACTGTGAGCCCACTGTTGGGTAGGGACTGTCTCTAAGTTGCCAACTTGTACTTCCCAAGCACTTAGTACAGTGCTCTGCACACAGTAAGCGCCCAATAAATAGAATTGATTGATTGATCATGGGCCAGGAAAGTGTCTACCAATATCACTTTATTGTACTCTCCCAAGCGCTTATTACAGTGCTCTGCAGGCAGTAAGGACTCAGTAAATACAACTGAATGATTGATTGTGTCTCATACTTAGACTGTGAGCCCCATGTGGGACTTGATCATCTGGTATCTACCCCAGCTCTCAGTACAGTACTTGGCACATAGTAAGTGCTTACCAAATACCACAGTTATTATTATCAATATTATTAGTAGTGTCAGGACAACTTCATCATCCACCTTCTGTTCTTACTGCCAAACTCTGAAAGACACATCCAAGTCTTATTTCCTTTTGGACTAGATTCTCCTCCCAGGATCCCATGCCTCCCTCCCCACCCCACTCAAAGGCCCTGAATGACTATTAGATGTGCCAGGGCAGTGATTGATCTAGTTGGAGAAGGGGGAGCAAGGGTGTGCTAAAAACACAAAGCCATATTGGTATACACAAGAATAAGCGTATTAAGAAGAAGCCTTTTTTCCCACATAACAAAGGCAATGAGATGTACTATTTAAGCATATCCAAGCATATACAATGGGTGATTAAGCCTGTCAGGAGGGTCAGGCAGTAGCATCCCCCCCCCCCCCAAAAAAAAACCTTCCCAACACCAAAGGCTGAACCTAATTTGGTACAGTGTGCTACAGAGGAACAATTTAGGATATTTTCCAAAATACTGTGTAGAAATGACACCTGGGAGCCTGGAGCCCAATCCCATAGGATTTGTTCATGTGCTGGTGTGAAATGTTTCAATACCCTACACACAGCATGGGGATTGTCAATATCTCATACAGTTGCTTGGGTGTAAATTCTGTCTTTATGGCCTCTTGCTGTATTTTGGGTGCCCTTGTAGTAGACCTCTAATTCTTCAGTTGGAGGACGAAAACAAGAGATCTGTCATTGATCAGGAAAGATTAATACATCCAACCAGATGCCAGAATTTGATTTTGTGGCAGGAAGATTTTTGGCGATTCACATTTTCCAGCAGCATGAGCAAGTCAAGCTGACATATTTGTTGCTGTTTACAGCAGGAAGCTGGGGGCAGAAATGCTATCTACATTTATCCACACTTTCTACAAATTGTGCTTTTATTTAAGACTTCTTAGGAGGGAGTTTTGATTGGCTAATGAGAATTCTAAAGCTCTAAATTAATCAATGTGAATCACTGCCTCAGCTGTGACTGCTGCTCAATATTCTTTACAGCAACACCAAAAATATAGGCTCTCTCTTCAATAAACACTTTTTATAATACCAATAAGACCACTCCAGGGAATGTTAGCATGAAATAATCATGCCCTTGTGGGAATTGAGCACTTGGCTAGGTTTCATGCCTAATAATATTGTGGTAGGGGGAGGAGAGCTATGATTATACCAGAATAACTACACCTCCTGTTGTGCCTTTTTGCTTAAAGGTTTCTCTGAAGGTTTAGACACCTCATCTGAGAACATGTGCATGAGAATTGTACAGGCATAAGCAGCTGGGACTTTCTTCCATACAGCCATCTGTATTCATGTATTTTTAATGGACCATTTGAGCTATCAACATGCAAACCAAACTTGAGTTGGTTAGGATTTTGAACCATGCTCAGGGATATTTTATTCTTTTCACTTCCTCCACTGAAAAAAAATAATTCTTTGAAGACATTTAAAATAAACAATATCCACTGGGAACTTTAGAAACACTTGTATCTGCCATTGTGCATCCATACAATCCTTTCTGACAATTGCATCTTGGAGTCAGATGGATAAATTAAATACTCTAGGGTTCATAAATCAAACTTACTGTACATGATTCAGGCAGTTCTGATTACAAGTGAAGTCAAGAGAATTTAACACCCTGATTGCCTTTGAGTATTGTTTGATTCCATCCCACCTTAATCAATCTTTTATGTGATGTTTGGCGATATATTTTGCATAATATTGTCCAGAGCAATGTTTGCTGCAGGAAAGACTAACAGAGACATCATGAAAAAATCTGAACATACAGACATCTGTATCTAGTTGACTTGAGGTGTTCAGACTAGACTAGACTGATTGATTCAAAGATGTCACTACCTGTGATTAGATTTAACTGTGGCATATAAATCCAACCCTTGACTGACAGTCCCTTTCAACCATGTGTGGGTGAAAAGCGTCCCTTGCTGTTCTGTCACATTTGCTAACTGCAGTGTTTGGCGATTATTTTTAAATTCTTCCCCTTGATGTTGAAATCTTTTAGAAACCCCCATTCTAAAACAATCACCTCAATTCCTAATTGCTTCCCACAGGCTCAGCTCTCTTCTGCTACTGTTTCCCAGCTGTCTACAACTATACCATGGTGTCTTGAGGCTTTGCTTCATCAGGCCTTTGAAATGTTTTTTTGGCCTTCTTGCTTATGATTCCCTCCTACACTTCCTCTCACCATAGGGCAGACATTTGGCTATCCTGCTGCCATCCATTTTCAGCCTTATGCTCGTTGTGGGCAGGGAATGTGTCTGTTCATTGCTATATTGTACTCTCTCAAACGCTTATTACAGTGCTTTGCACACAGTAAGCGCTCAATAAATATGATTGAATGAACAAGGAATTTTTAATTTGGTGATAAATTAACAACATCTCCAGGCCTCATCCTCAATTATTCTATCTTGCCATTTGATATTAAGCATACTGGATATATACAGAAGAAGGTCAGCAAGAATGGCAAGCCATTTCTGCCTTTATGTTTTTGTTTGCTTTTCAATTTCCAGTTCCCTTCTTAACTCATCAAAGAGGAATTTGTGAGGAAGCATGTCTTCATGTTCACACCAGATTTGTCAGTGGGTTCTTACTGAGGAAGGGGAAATATGAGGGGTGGGGCTGGATACACAAGGGACAAGAAGTCCACGTTCAACCCCATATATTCTGTTCCACTCCTTCACAGTATACACCGGGCACTTCCACACTCAGTCTCCTTTGGTCTCCAATACAGGCTTTAAGGGCAGAGCAGGGTTTGCAACTGAGGGGGCTGTCATCAGTCGCTAGGACCCGGGTTTGGGGATCTGACTTTCACACTCACTATGAGCCAGGGTTGAACAGATAAGTCACACCCAGCCGATAAGAATGCAAGAGTCATGATTCAGCCATCTGTGTTCACAATACCAGAGGAGGAAGAACATGCATAGAAATAATAGAATTGCCAACACGCAACACAGTGGTTCACTGAAGCCACTCGCATTCATCCTGTTTGTTGGGAGGGCACTGGGTTTCACAGCCATGAGCCCAACGCTAATGCAAAGAACACAGGTTCCCGAAAAGGGAGAGAAAGAGAGAGACACACAAAGATAAGGCGAGAGACAAAGCAGAGAGAGAGGCCAGGGTAAACCCAATATAATCCCTTCCCAAAGGTAAATAAGGGTAAACACCAAGTATCAGGTCCTTATGAAGCAGCATGGCTTAGTAGATAGAGCACTGGACTGGGAGTCAGAAGGACCTGGGTTCTAATTCTGGCTCCGACACATGCCTGCTGTGTGACCTTGGGCAAGTCACTTCACTTCTCTGTGCCTTAGTTACCTCATCTGTAAAATGGGGATTAAAAGTGTGAGCCCCAGGGGGGACAGGGGCTGTGTCCAACCTGATTAACTTGTATCTACCCCAGCACTTAGAACAGTACTTGGCACATAGTAAATGCTTAAAAGGTACCATAATTATTATTAAGGGACACAACTACAGGTCAGTCATGCAGGCTCAGCCCAAGGGGTACACCTAGCCCTATTCTAGGTCAACAGCAGATGATATTCACATTCCCAGTGGGTCCTTCATGGTGTTACCGGGACTGTCCACCACAGAGCAGGCATCCCATACTCTGGGTATGGGTCTCATACCGCTACAAAGAGCTGTTCCCTAGGCATTGATTTTATAGGCTGTCTGGCCCATCCAGGGTCCTCAGCGAGGGTGGTGTGCTGACAACCTGTTTTCAGCCTAACACGGCAGGCGTGGGTGAATTGGTATGACCCCCTTCTCTGGGGGTCATTAATAACGGCTGAGGATTGCTCCACCAATCCACTAACAGCACTTCCTGTTCTCTGGGGCCCTTCATTTGCTGTCCACAAACCCGACCAAGGATTACCCCACCAATCTGCTGACCGAGCAGCTCGTTCCGAGCTAATGGCGGCTCTGGCCAATGAAATGGAACCAATCTGGTAATAATAATAATAATCATGGTATTAAGTGCTTACTATGTGCCAGGCACTGTACTAAGCACTGGGGTGGACACAAGCAAACGCTGTTGGATACAGTCCCTGTCCCTGTCCCTTCTCCCCTCCTTAACTTCCATCTTCAACCACTCACTCTCCACTGGTTCCTTCCCCTCTGCCTTCAAACATGCCCATGTCTCTCCCATCCTAAAAAAACCCTTTCTTGACCCCACCTCACCTTCTAGTTATTGCCCCATATCCCTCCTACCATTCCTTTCCAAACTCCTTGAACGAGTTGTCTACACGCGCTGCCTCGAATTCCTCAACACCAACTCTCTCCTCGACCCCCTCCAGTCTGGCTTCTGTCCCCTACATTCCACGGAAACTGCCCTCTCAAAGGTCACCAATGACCTCCTGCTTGCCAAATCCAACGGCTCATACTCTATCCTAATCCTCCTCGACCTTTCAGCTGCCTTCGACACGGTGGACCACTCCCTTCTCCTCAACACGCTATCCAACCTTGGCTTCACAGACTCCATCCTCTCCTGGTTCTCCTCTTATCTCTCCGGTCGTTCATTCTCAGTCTCTTTTGCAGGCTCCTCCTCCCCCTCCCATCCCCTTACTGTGGGGGTTCCCCAAGGTTCAGTTCTTGGTCCCCTTCTGTTCTTGATCTACACTCTCTCCCTTGGTGACCTCATTCGCTCCCACGGCTTCAACTATCATCTCTATGCTGATGACACCCAAATCTACATCTCTGCCCCTGCTCTCTCCCCCTCCTTCCAGGCTCGCATCTCCTCCTGCCTTCAGGACATCTCCATCTGGATGTCTGCCCGCCACCTAAAACTCAACATGTCCAAGACTGAACTCCTTGTCTTCCCTCCCAAACCCTGCCCTCTCCCTGACTTTCCCATCACTGTTGACGGCACTACCATCCTTCCCGTCTCACAGGCCCGCAACCTCGGAGTCATCCTCGACTCCGCTCTCTCATTCACCCCTCACATCCAAGCCGTCACCAAAACCTGCCAGTCTCAGCTCCACAACATTGCCAAGATCCGCCCTTTCCTCTCCATCCAAACCGCTACCCTGCTCGTTCAAGCTCTCATCCTATCCCGTCTGGACTACTGCATCAGCCTTCTCTCTGATCTCCCATTCTCGTGTCTCTCCCCACTTCAATCCATATTTCATGCTGCTGTCCGGATTGTCTTTGCCCAGAAACGCTCTGGGCATGTTACTCCCCTCCTCAAAAATCTCCAGTGGCTACCAATCAATCTGCGCATCAGGCAGAAACTCCTCACCCTCGGCTTCAAGGCTATCCATCACCTCGCCCCCTCCTACCACACCTCCCTTCTCTCCTTCTACAGCCCAGCCCATACCCTCCGCTCCTCTGCTGCTAATCTCCTCACCGTGCCTCATTCTCACCTGTCCCGCCCCCGGCCCACGTCATCCCCCTGGCCTGGAATGCCCTCCCTCTGCCCATCCACCAAGCTAGCTCTCTTCCTCCCTTCAAGGCCCTACTGAGAGCTCACCTCCTCCAGGAGGCCTTCCCAGACTGAGCCCCCTCCTTCCTCTCCCCCTCGTCCCCCTCTCCATCCCCCCCGTCTTACCTCCTTCCCTTCCCCACAGCACCTGTATATATGTATATATGTTTGTACATATTTATTACTCTATTTATTTTACTTGTACATATCTATTCTATTTATTTTATTTTGTTAATATGTTTGGTTTTGTTCTCTGTCTCCCCATTCTAGACTGTGGGTAGACACTGTTGGGTAGGGACTGTCTCTATATGTTGCCAACTTGTACTTCCCAAGCGCTTAGTACAGTGCTCTGCACACAGTAAGCGCTCAATAAATACGATTGATTGATTGATTGATTCTGTGTAGGGCTCACAGTCTTTCACAGGGGGTGGGGGGTGGGGCCTCAAAACCATTCCATTCTGCAGCTATAGACTACACCTAGTTTCTCACTGAAGACATCAATGATTCGTACAGTGGATGTGAGTGTCTCATTCCACAGTATACAAACTGAATTCTATAATTCTATTTATTCTGAATATATTGATACCTATCTACTTGCTTTGGGGATTTTTTGTCTGTCTCCCCCCTTCTAAACTGTGAGCCCATTGTTAGGTAGGGACTGTCTCTATATGTTGCTGATTTGTACTTCCCAAGTGCTTAGTACAGTGCTCTGCACACAGTAAGCGCGCTCCTCCCCCTCCTCCATCCCTCACCCCCAACAATCTGGCCTCCTACTTAATTAGTAAAATTAACTCCATCAGGTCTGCGCTCCACAAACTCACCCCTCCCCCTTCTCCATCCCCCCCACCCTCAACCCTTTCCACTACTCTCCCATCCTTCCCAGCAGTATATTCAGATGAGATCTCCTCCCTCCTCTCAAGTGCTACTCCATCCACCTGTGCTTTGGACCCCATTCCCTCTCATCTTATGAAAACTCTCACCCCATCCCTCCTCCCCTCCTTAATTTCCATCTTCAACCGCTCACTCTCCACTGTTTCCTTCCCCTCTGCCTTAAACATGCCCAAATCTCCCCCATCCTAAAAAAAACCCTCTCTTGAACCCACTGCCCCTTCTAGTTATCGTCCTATCTCCCTCCTACCCTTCCTAGAACGAGTGTGAGCCTGCTGTTGGGTAGGGACCATCTCTATATGTTGCCAACTTGTACTTCCGAAACGCTTAGTACAATGCTCTGCACACAGTAAGTGCTCAATAAATACCATTGAATGAATGAATAAGTAGTAAGTGCTTAACAAATACCATCATTATTATTATTCTCTGGGCCTCAGTTCCCTCATCTGTAAAATGGGGATGAAGACTGTGAGCCCCACATGGGACAGCCTCATCTCCTTGTATCCCCCCAGCGCTTAGAACAGTGCTTTGCACATAGTAAGCACTTAACAAATACCATTATTATTATTATTGTTATTATTATCATTATTCTCAGTACTTCAGTTACCTCATCTGTGGGGATTGAGACTATAAGCCCCATATGGGACAGGGACTATGTCCTATCTGATTTGCTTGTATCCACCTCAGCACTTAGTACAGTGCTTGGCACATACTAAGTGTTTGACAAATGCCGTTATCATCATTATTATTATTATTACAATACAATATTACAATATTATACATTATATTATTACAGTATGGCAATAAACAGACACATTCCCTGCCCACAGTGAGCTCACAGTCTAGAGGGGTAGCACTAGAGAGCTCGTGCAGGATTCTCAGAGACGCAGCATGGCTCAGTGGAAAGAGCCCGGGCTTGGGAGTCAGAGGTCGTGGGTTCTAATTCCGGCTTCACCACTTGTTGGCTGTGTGACCTTGGGCAAGTCACGTAACTTCTCTGTGCCTTGGTTACCTCATCTGTAAAATGGGGATTGAGAGTATGAGCCCCACGTGGAGCAACCTGATTACCTTGTATCCACCTGATTATGTGAGTGAGTTCCTGCCCTTTACCTCCTGTTCTATTATAATTGTAATTGTGTCATGTTTTATTCTTAAGCCTGTCCACTTGCTTTGTTCTGTTTTGTCGTCTGTCTCCCCCCTCCTAGACTGTGAGCCCGTTGGGGTAGGGATTGTCTCTATCTGTTGCCGAAATGTACTTCCCAAGCGCTTAGTACAGTGCTCTGCACACAGTAAGTGCTCAATAAATATGATTGAATGAATGAATGAATCAAGGTACCTGTTACCTTGTACCCCAGCGCTTAGATCAGTGAGTGGCACATAGTAAGCACTTAACAAATACCATAATTATTATTATTATTTTGACAACTGCCCATTCAAAACAATTGCTGGTCGGTCCTCACATCCGATTCCCCCTCCCTGAGATATGCACCCCTAGGCCAGAGACTGGGGAACCTAATTTTAGGAGATTTTTGACTTTAAGCCTTTTAAAAGATTTAGCCATATTAGACTGATACCCTTTAGCTTCTACTCTTTCACTCCTGAATGCTGAATAACAGCATTAAATGTGCTTAAAAAAATAATAAAACCCAAAAAACCTCCTGGTACTTGAGCTGTTACTCCATCTCACCCAGTTAGCTTTCAGAGAAGCAGCGTGGCTCAGTGGAAAGAGCCCAGGCTTTGGAGTCAGAGGTCATGGGTTCTAATCCCGGCTCCACCGGTTGTCAGCTGTGTGACCTTGGGCAAGTCACTTGACTTCTCTGGGCCTCAGTTACCTCATCTGTAAAATGGGGATTGGGACTGTGAGCCCCCCTTGGGACAACCTGATCAGCTTGTAACCTCCCCAGCACTTGGAACACTGCTTTGCACATTGTAAGCGCTTAATAAATGCCATTATTATTATATTATCTTGTGTCTACCCCAGCACTTAGAACAGTGCTTTGCACATAGTAAGCGCTTAATAAATGCCATTATTATTATTATCTTGTATCTACCCCAGCGCTTAGAACAGTGCTTTGCACATAGTAAGTGCTTAATAAATGCCATTATTATTATTATCTTGTATCTACCCCAGCGCTTAGAACAGTGCTTTGCACATAGTAAGCGCTTAATAAATGCCATTATTATTATTATTATTATTGTTTATAAAGCACTTACTGTGTGCAGAACACTGTACTAAGCGCTTGGGAAGTACAAATCAGCAACATATAAAGACAGTCCCTACCCAACAATGGGCTCACAGTCTATTGGACATAGTCCATGCCCATGTGGGACTCACAGTCTTAATCCCCATTTTACAGATGAGGGAACTGAGGCATAGAGAAGTTAGATGACTTGCCCAAGGACAATCACCAGACAAGTGGCGGAGCTGGGAGTAGAACCCAGGCCCTTCCGACTCCCAGGCCCAGGCTCTATCCACCAGGCTGACTATATGTTGAACGTTGTGCCAAACCCTGGGGTATATACATATAAATAGTTCAGACAATCTCTGTCCATAAGAGGCTGGCAATGTAAGTGTGAGATATACCTTCTATTGGGAAGGTTTTCTTCTTCATAATAACGGCTATCAGAGGTTGGATTTGCAATCAGACTCTCGCAAATATCGGGCCTGCCAAATTGTTCATATTATTGTCACTATGTCTGATGCCAGCTTGATAAGATCTAAACTTCCAATAGTGATAATGTGTTACAAAATGACATCTAATCCATCTACCTCTCATTTAGAGGTATAAGTGACCATATAATGATGCTTTGCCTGACCCTGAAACTAAAGCACTTTGCCTCCATCATAAACCCATGTGCCCCACAATAATGATCTGCATTGAAGAAAAAGAAAGTTTCTATAAGGATTTAGACAAATCCACCACAGGAGTGCCAACACAGTTCAAACTCATCATGATGGGGGATTTTAATGCTAGAATTGGTAGTGACATCCATATATGAGAGAAAGTCATTTGGGCCACATGGGATCAGCAAATTCATAGCAATGGTCTATACATGCTGAGTGAATATAATAATAATTATGGCATTTAAGCACTTACTATGTGTCAGGTACTGTACTAAACGCTGGGGTGGATACAAGCAAATCAGGTTGGACACAGACCCTGCACCACATGGGGCTCACAGTCCCAATTCCCATTTTATAGATGAGGTAGCCTAAGGTCACACAGCAGACACGTGGTGGAGCCAGGATTAGAACCCATGACCTTCTGACTCCCAGGCCCATGTTCTACCCACTACACCATGCTGTTTCTCCACCTTGAGGCCACTAACAAGGTCTTGGATGCATCCACAACATAAACAGGTAACATCTCACAGTGACTATATCAGTGCTTAGTACAGTGCTCTGCACACAGTAAGTGCTCAATAAATATGATTGAATGAATGAGTGAAAGAATGAAGTGAGTCAGGGAGAACTCTGAGATGTATGGATCACAGCAGTCATGCTGGACAGACCATTGTCTGATAGGTTCCAAGATCACACTGACCATCTAACCATCCTATTGAAAAATTGCTTCCAAACCACTAAGGCAACTAAATCACAAGTTGCTGGGGAACAAAGGCACTCCCTGAGGAGCTCTGAAGCCACATTACAACAGTCCCATTGGAAAAGGAAATTCAAACACCATCTCCAACATGAACAATGAATGGGCAATTTTCTGAGATATCCATCTGCCGAGCAGTCATCAAGAAATAGGGCATGGCTAGTCAACCTCATGAAGACTGGTTCAACGCAAATGCAATTAAAACTCTACTTGCAATGACACAGAGAAGCAGTGTGGCTTAGCAGAAAGGGCATGGGCTTGGGAGTCAGAGGATGTGGGTTCTAATCCCAGCTCCGCCACTTGTCTGCTCTGTGACCTTGGGCAAGCCACTTAACTTCTCTGTGCCTCGGTTGTCTCATCTGTAAAATGGGGATTAAGACTGTGAGCCCCATGTGGGACAACCTAATTACCTCATATCTACCTCAGCACTTAGAACAGTGCTTGGCACATAGTAAGCACTTAAATACCTAAATTATTATTATTATTAGACTGCAAGCTCATTATGGGCAGAGAATGTATATCCTAGTTCTGTTGTATTGTACTCTCCCAAGGGCTCAATACACTGCTCTGCACACAGTAAGCATTCAATAAATACCATTAATTGATTGAAACATCTAAGGCATCAACACCACCATGCAGCAGCTTATGACTCTGACAGGAGTGAGGCTTAAAGAAATTGGCATCATGACACACATATCAAGTTGAGGAATATTAGTGACAGGTGGTGGATGCCAAATTGGAAGAGATCTAAGGCGATGAAGACTGCCAAGAAACCAAGAACTTCTACACTGAATTAAAGACTTTATATGGTCCTATACATGCCATCACAGCATCTCTGAAGAGTGAAGAAGGCTCCAGCCTCAACACAGACAAGGAGGGAATCCTGAAACAGTCAATTATATGTACTGAGCACTTACTGTGTGCAGAGCACTGTACTAAGCACTTGGTATTTGTCGTCTATCGTACTCTCCCAATCATTTAGTACAATGCTCTGCATTCAGTTAGTGATCATTAAGTACTATTGATTGACTGCTTGACTTCAGCAATTAATCAAGGCATCTCATTACTTTCCATTGCCAGCAAGATTCTAGCCAGAGTAATCCTGGACCAACTATTGAAAAATGGCATCAGCCAAATAATAATAATAATAATAATAATAGCATTTGTTAAGGGCTTACTATGTTCCAAGCACTGTATTAAGTGCTGGGGTGGATACAAACAAATCAGGTTGGACACAGTCCCTGTACCATGTGGGACTCATGGTCTCAATCCGTTTTACTGATGAGGTAACTGAGGCAAAGAGAAGTGAAATGACTTGCCCAAGGTCATACAGCAGACAAGTGGTGGAGCTGGGATTAGAACCAATTACCTTCTGACTCCCAGGCCCATGCTCTATCCTTTACGCCATTTTGCTGCTTCATGCCAAGTGCTTTCAGAATCACAATATGGCTTCAGATAACAGCATGACATAGTGAACATGATCTTTGCTGGCCAGTCTCAAAAGAAAAGTTAATGGGAATCTATCCATAGAGCTGCCAGTCAGATCCTCTCCTCATGGATGATTTTACAGAAGACTATGCCAATGTCAGTTCAGATATTGAGTTTGAAGCCAGGAATAGTAAAAGTATTAAAAAGAAGATAGGCAGGAAGTTCAAGGTCTTGGTGCCTGGACAGGGCTTAATGATCCCCATTAGAGTAGCCCAGAGAAAACCCCTGGGGTCGTTCTTTCTCAGTCTCTTTTGCAGGCTCCTCCTCCCCCTCCCATCCCCTTACTGTGGGGGTTCCCCAAGGTTCAGTGCTTGGTCCCCTTCTGTTCTCAATCTACACGCACTCCCTTGGTGACCTCATTCGCTCCCACGGCTTCAATTATCATCTCTATGCTGATGACACCCAGATCTACATCTCTGCCCCTGCTCTCTCCCCCTCTCTCCAGGCTCGCATCTCCTCCTGCCTTCAGGACATCTCCATCTGGATGTCTTCCCGCCACCTAAAGCTCAACATGTCGAAGACTGAACTCCTTGTCTTCCCTCACAAACCTTGTCCTCTCCCTGACTTTCCCATCTCTGTTGACGGCACTACCATCCTTCCCATCTCACAAGCCCGCAACCTTGGTGTCATCCTCGACTCCGCTCTCTCATTCACCCCTCACATCCAAGCCGTCACCAAAACCTGCCGGTCTCAGCTCCGCAACATTGCCAAGATCCGCCCTTTCCTCTCCATCCATACCGCTACCCTGCTCATTCAAGCTCTCATCCTATCCCATCTGGACTACTGCATCAGCCTTCTCTCTGATCTCCCATCCTCGTATATCTCTCCACTTCAATCCATACTTCATGCTGCTGCCCGGATTATCTTTGTCCAGAAACACTCTGGGCATATTACTCCCCTCCTCAAAAATCTCCAGTGGCTACCAATCAATCTGCGCATCAGGCAGAAACTCCTCACCCTGGGCTTCAAGGCTCTCCATCACCTCGCCCCCTCCTACCTCACCTCCCTTCTCTCCTTCTACAGCCCAGCCCGCACCCTCCGCTCCTCCTCCGCTAATCTCCTCACCGTACCTCGTTCTCGCCTGTCCCGCCATCGACCCCCGGCCCACGTCATCCCCCAGGCCTGGAATGCCCTCCCTCTGCCCATCCGCCAAGCTAGCTCTCTTCCTCCCTTCAAGGCCCTACTGAGAGCTCACCTCCTCCAGGAGGCCTTCCCAGACTGAGCCCCTTCCTTCCTCTCCCCCTCGTCCCCCTCTCCATCCCCCCATCTTACCTCCTTCCCTTCCCCACAGCACCTGTATATATGTATATATGGTTGTACATATTTATTACTCTATTTATTTATTTATTTATTTATTTATTTTACTTGTACATTTCTATCCTACTTATTTTATTTTGTTGGTATGTTTGGTTCTGTTCTCTGTCTCCCCCTTTTAGACTGTGAGCCCACTGTTGGGTAGGGACTGTCTCTATGTGATGCCAATTTGTACTTCTCAAGCGCTTAGTACAGTGCTCTGCACATAGTAAGCGCTCAATAAATACGATTGATTGATTGATGTTTAGCAAATTAACTAGTCGACAATAAATGTTAACTTACCATTGCTGTGTAGTCCACTAGTCTTTCTTTCCTCTACATTTTAGCATGACTACCCACTCGTGCACTGAAATTTCTCATAACAAATTTCTCATAACAATCAGCTTAACAGATATTGGCACCGCCACAGTGAATATGTAGCTCCTTCTAGAATCTTTTTGTCTCATCAGTGTCATATGTGCTAACGTGAACAGCATCACTTTTCAGAATAGGCCCTGAAATTTTGTATACTTGCAAACTTTGGACACTTTTACTCTGAAACCCATAACTCAAACACCTTCCAAAAAACAATATTACATTTAATATTTACAGAAGAAAGGTAAACTAATAAACCAGTTACTTTAGACTATGGACATCATCATCATCATAGTGGTATTTCTTTAGCCCTATGTGCCAAGCACTGTACTGAGCCCTGGGTAGATTTATGATAACCAAGTCAGATACCGTCTCTGTCCACATGGGATATACAGTCTAAGTTGGAGGGAGAACAGGTATTGAATCCCCATTTTCCTGATGTGGAAACTGAGGCACAGAGAAATTAAGTGATTTGCCCAGGATCACACAATAGGCAAGAGGCATAGCCAGGATTAGAATCCACGACTTCCGACACCCATGCTCTTTCCATTAGGCCACGTGGCTTCCATTTGCATTTGTTGTTGTTTTTTCTCTCCAACACCAAAATTCTCCTCTTAGCAAGTAAACATACTGAACAACACCAGGCATATATTGTTGAAAAATGGTTTTCATCAGATAAGAATAGCAGATTCAAAGCCCTGAGTTGGATGTGTTTTACTTTGAGTGAGTTTAAGGAGATTACTATACTTGCCCTGGTGCAAACTCACAAAAATTCCATGGACATAAAAGGAACCACTCTGGTTTCTGTGTGTACATGTAGTCCATTTTCTCTGCCCTTTTTATGATGACAGGTGTCAAAACAGATCTGCTATGGTTAATCAAAGCTAATATTTTAGCTGCTTTTATCTAATTGCCTTAAATATTACTGGACCTTCTTCACAGATGGAAAAATTGGGCCTACAGATGTGACGACATTATACGTAAAACTCAGAGGGGAAACTGGGAACCTAATCCCAGAATCTTGTTTCTTCACTTCAACACTGACCCCAACTATATCTTTCATATACCTTATTTCCTCATTTTTGAAATAAGTACTGAAAATAGCCCATGAATATGGAAGATAGAAAGGAGATGATTTTGAATGGCTCAGTAGCATCCATTTCAGCACATTGAGCATTTATGAAAGACCAAGTGTTTGCTTTTTAATTTTATTAGGCAAATTGTGCTACATAATATATTCCTAGAAGAAAATTCCATTTTAATCATGACTTCTCCTAAGAAAAAGAAATGAGAAACACGTCAACTTGACATGCTGGTGTCAAAATGTGTCTCACTAATATAATAATAGCAAAAGGTTTATGAACCATTGGATAAAACAGCCAAAGGAGAAATTAGATCATTTTGGCTCCGGCTGCTGAAACGTAAGGATAGCTGAGCACAGACTGAAATGATTAATGTGAAAGCTTGATGGTGTAAAAACTGTTTAATGTAGGAGAGCAATATGGCATACAAACCAAACTAAAACAACCATAAATATTTTAGGCACCTTATAAAGATTTAAGAATATTTATTCCACATATAAATCCTTTGTGTAACATCAGCAAAAGCACGTAAGCCAGGACTGGCATTCTGGAACACAATACATTAGATGAGAAAAGTACGCCTTCTCTCCTTCTTGCTTTTCCTATGATGATTAAACCAAATTAGTTGGCTAGCTGCTTCCAAAATGAAGAAGCATACATGAGCTGGTCCACATAGAGCTTGGTCAGCATTTCATCATTTGAAGTCTAACTGTAATGCTTTCTAAAAAGGGTGTTATTGGGACTTTAGTTGTTTCAACTGAATCCTGAACTCTCAGAAGAGGAATCCTGTGTCCTCACTTGCTGAAGCTGTTTTTTCATTACTACAGTCATCTGCCATATGAGATAGATATATATATATATATATATATATATATATATATATGTAAGTACATATACATACACAAACACACACACACACACACACACAGAGAGAGAGAGAGAGAGAGAGAGAGAGAGAGAGAGAGAGAGAGAAAGAAAGAACTCACCTTCGTGACCAAAGATGATGCAACTAAGAGTGAAAATCCTCCCATGGGATCTAATGTGACAGAAAAGACATGATCTGCATGAACGCCACACTGTTCTCAAATAAGAACAGATCCAATAGCTTCCTGATGTCCCATGACACAATGGTTAAATAGTGGAGCAATAACGCAGCACTGGGATTCAGATAAAATCAGGATCAATGTTCAATTGCACTACTCACCCCTGGCGTGGCCCTAGGCAAATCATCCAATGTCACTCGGTCTCATTTTTTGCCATGGATAAAATGGGGTTCAGCACTGACACACAGATAGTTCATAGGGATGCAGAAGGCACAACAAGAATGGACCTATTGAAAGGGTAGGTGGGTTAACAGCAGAGATTAATTTTCATTCTCCCTTGCCTTGATTTGGAGCAGGGATGAGTGGCTGAGTTGGAGAGGAATGGAAGACACATCAGTGGCCCACACTATGGCCCGGATCTTACCCCACAGGGCAATGAGTATGAAGTGGGAAAGAAAAGCAGCAGCCCTAAAACACACAGACATCCACCTAGAAAACATCGCAGGAGACTGTGTACTACAGGGGAGCAGCTTGTTCTGCAGTAAATTCTGTAAGTTCAGAGGGGCTAGATAGGCTAGTCTGAAGCTCTACGCTTGGAAGTATGACCTCACCGCAGGAATGTCTACCCATGGAAGCCCCATCCGAGGGACTGACTATAGCCCTTCTCTGGCATTATCTGGGCAGGGAGCCAAATCTTGATGGGCAAAAAGAGAAAAAGTTGGAGAAGCAGCATGTCCTAATGGAAGGACGTGGGTCTTGATCCTGGCTCCACCATGTGTCTGCTGTGTGACTTTGGGCAAGTCCCTTCACTTCTCTGTGCCTCAGTTATCTCATCTGTAAAATGGGGATTAAGACTGTGAGCCCCATGTGGAACATGGCGGTGTCCAACCTGACTAGCTTGTATCTAACCCAGTGCTTACAACCGTCCCTGGCACATACTAGTTGCTTAAAAAATACCATGAAAAAAATGTGAAAGAAGCCCTTCATTGCCGACTGGCACAGGGAGGAATAATCCTGAACACAGCTATTGAGGAGTTCATTGCATGAGACAGGAAAAAAAGGAAAAAATGGAAAGTAACAATTGCAGAGAGGCTATGGACTCTGGATATGGGTGGGAACATTAATCCAAAAAAACCAAAAGTTACCATACCGAAGGGGAGAGAGACCAGCAACTACATCAGGTGAATATGGGCCCACTCACCCAGAGCCTCATCAAGAAATCAATCAATCATATTTACTGAGCACTAACTGTGTGCAGAGCACGGTACTAAGTGCTTGAGAGCAATGTCCAAACCCCAAGAGCGTCAGGCTAAGATAAGAATTTTACCAACCCCACTGAACACTTTTGTGCTTCTAATAATAATAATGATAATTGTGGTATTGTTAAGTGCTTACTATGTGCCAAGCAATCTGCTAAGAGCTGAAGTAGATACAAGCTAATTGGGTCCCAAATGGGGCTCGCAGGCTAAGTAGGAGGGAGAACAGGTATTGAATACCCATTTTACAGATGAGAATAGCTGAGGCACAGTAAAGTGACTTGCCCAAGGTCACCCAGCAGGTTTGAATTATCTGTGGTACGGGGGCCACTGCTAGAATCAAGATAAATAAAATCCAGACTATCCAATAATTTCCATTCAATAGTTTCAGCCATCTGCTGCTCCAAGCTCTTTCTGGAAAGTATTAAAGAGTAGAAAATAGACAGATTTAAGTTTCACATTCTTTCCTTCCCCTTTCTCAGATGTACTGAGAAATGGCTAACGTCAGGCAATAAAGAAGCCAAAACCTGGATAATCAGAAGCTAGAGCTGCTGTCACATGGCCCTGGGGGCTTCTCCTCCATTGGAGCCATATAGTCTAAGGAAGAATGATGCTCTCCTCTGCCGCCACCACCTGCCATCATCAGGGTGAGCTCCCTCCACCTCCAATGGGATGGGCAGCCATAGCGTATCTCAACTGCTGGAATGTTGGGAAGGCTGTGACTGTTGGACTATGGATGTTCCGGCTGGAGTGGTGAAAGTCCAGTCACACTTACTGCTTTTGTTGATGTATAGCTTTAATATCAGTCAAGGCTATTTACTGAGTGCTTATTGCAAGCACATCACTCTGCTAAGAGCTTGGCGAAGTACAGTAAGAGTTGAAAGAGTCAATCCCTGCTCTCAAGGAGTTTACAGTCTCCAGGGGGAGACAGATATTAAAATAAATGACAGAGGAAATGGCAGAGTGCAAGGATATAGATATAAGTGCTGTGGGACTGGGGTGCATAGCGAGTACTTAAGGGGTACATATCTGACTATAAACGTGATGCAGAGAGGAGGATGGGTAGTATGTTCATTTATTCTTGTGTGACTGTTGCCAGTTCCCTCCTTTTTTAGATTGTGAGGCCGCTGCGGGCCAGGAACAGTGTCTGAATTAATAATATTCTCATGCCTTTCCTCAGGGCTTAGTGCAGTGCCATTCACAAAGTAAACATTCAACCAGTGCATTAAATAATAACAAATACAGAAAAAAACACTCAAGTGTCAGCTGTTGACACCGATAAGAATTGGCTTTGGCCTGTTGAAGATATTGGTAGAATGGAGCTTCACTCTCTTGGGAAAAGAGGTAGGCAGACTAGAGGTTGCACGGTACCAAAAAGTGATCATAAAGCACTGAGACCGAGGAACTCTTTGCTCTACACACTCCAGGTCAGCTTTAAAAGCTGCTGCCATGCCTCCTCAGCCCATCTCTTCCAATTCAGCTGAGTATAATGGGCACCTTGCGCACCCTTGGCCCTCCCACCATGGCTGAGGAACTCTCTCTGCCCACCCCCGGCCTGCTTTGTGTGCACCGGGCCAGGAATAAAAGCCGCTGCTGTGCTTCCTTGGTTCTTTTCACCTCCAGAGCCAAACTACACATTCGGCATCTGAAGCCCTCTTCCCTGTGTGCTCTCAGCCCACTTCACCACAGCTGAGTGAACTGCCTTCCCACCCCACCAGCCAGGGTTGGCACCAACTCCCATCCGCACCCTCAGGGAGACCCCCATCCTGACATGTTTTCCACCGTCCCGGTGGGCATGAGAACAGTACCTGCAGCAAAGGCCTCATATAAGCTTGGGAAGGCTGGGGTCTGTCAGCTCGTTATGGGCAGGGAATGTGTCTGCTTATTCTCTTTTATTGTTCTCTCCCAAGTGCTTAAAACAGTGCTCTGCACATAGCTCACAGTAAATGCCACTGATTGAATCATGAGGAGAAGTTCTATTTCTCTAGTCATAGCTCCCTACTACCTTAGGACTGGGTTTTATTTGGGTTTTACCCTTGGGTTTTATTTTGTGTACTATTTGTCTTTGTCCCTCATGCTGTTTTGATGTTTCATTGCTTCTGATATGTCCGTCTCCAGTCATCTCCTCCCCACCTCCCCTGCACCCTATATTCATAGAGTGGTCCCCGGAGGGACAGAGTCCATGTTAAATTCCAACCTATATACTCTTTCCCAGTGCTTAATATAGTGCTCTGCACACAGTAAGCACTTAATAAAAACTATTTCCACTACAACTACTGCTTTTAAAAATTGAATAAGAAACTTTAATGAAAAATGAGGGAACTTTCATCTATAGGAATATTTTTTCCTGTCCCAAACATACAAATCTAGTTTCTGATATGTCCAAGCATTAGTGGGAAGAGATGGGGCTGGAGGTGGGGGTGGAGTTGGGGGTGGGAAAAGGACCAAACATGGAGGAGGGGAGCCTGAGTTCGTGAGGGGAAAAGAAGTAAGTAGAAAGGGTGAGAAAGTATGATGATGTGTTCAGAATTAACTAGAGAACATAAATTTTTAAAAAAGGGAGCATGATGATCCAGAAAATGAATCCCATAAACTGTGAGTCTACCAGGGAGATGTACCATCACTAGAGATTCAGCCTGGAATATTTGTTGTGAGAGTAAGAGAGTGAAATACTGCCCTATTTACAGCTTCCTGTGTTTCCATTGATGAAAGAAACTAGCCTATGTAAAAGGAATGATCTCATGAGAGATTCATTCATTCAGCGTGGCTCAATGGAAAGAGCCCGGGCTTTGGAGTCAGAGGTCATGGGTTCAAATCCAGGCTCCACCAACTGTCAGCTGTGTGACTTTGGGCAAGTCACTTCACTTCTCTGGGCCTCAGTTACCTCATCTGTAAAATGGGGATTGAGACTGTGAGCCCCCCGTGGGACAACCTGATCACCTTGTAACCTCCCCAGCACTTAGAACAATGCTTTGCACGTAGTAAGCACTTAATAAATGTCGTTATTATTATTATGATTATTCAATCGTATTTATTGAGCACTGTGTGCAGGGCACTGTACTAAGCGCTTGGGAAGTACAAATCGGCAACATATAGATGCTTAAATGTTAGTGAACATTTAGAGTTCAGTCATAGATCTCTTTAGCTCAGAAGCAACATGGCCTAGAGGAAAGAGCACAGGCCTAGTAGTCAGAGGACCTGGGTTCTAATTCCAGCTCTGCCACTTGTCTGCTGTGTGACCTTGGGAAAGTCACTTAACTTCTCTGTGCCTTAGTTTCCTCATCTGTAAAATGGGGATTCAATACCTGTTCTCCTCATGCTTAAACTGTGGGTCCCATGCAGGACAGGGACTGTAACTGGCCTGAGTCTCTTGTATCAACCCTAGTTATTATCATTATTGTTATTATTTGTTAATTATTTACTATGTACCAAGCACTGTGCTAAGCACTGAGGTAGATACAAGGTAATCCAGTCCCACATGGGGCTCACAGCCTAAGTAGGAGGGAGAGCAAGTATTGAATCCCTATTTTGCAGAAGAGGGAATTGGGGCACAGATAAGTGACTTGTCCAGGGTCACACAGCAGGTATGTGGCAGAGCTTAGTATAGTGCTTTGCACACAGTGAGCACTTAACAAATGTCATAACTATCATTATTATTAGGATAGTAGGGCACAGTCAGGAGGTAGGCCTGAGAGGAGTGAAGAGTGTGAGCAGAGAAGTAGGGGAGAGGTAGACCTGATCCGTAAGGCGAAGAGTGCTAGTGGAAAGTACTGAAGCCAGTGATAAGAAATCTTTACTTGAGATGGAGGGAAATGGCTAACCACAGAAGGGTTTTAAGGAGAGAGGAGATGGTGTCTGAACATTGTTTAAGGATGATGATCCAGGTAGCAGCATGGAGTAGGAACTAGAGTGGGGAGAGGATGGAAGCAGGGAGAGCCGCAAAGCGATCAATAAATAGTCCAGTTGTGATATGATGAGCTTTGAACCAGAGTGGCTGTAAGGGTAGAGAGGAAGGGGGTGGATCTGTTAGATATTTTACAGGAAAAATTGGCAGGTTTTAGCAGTAGACTGGATATAAGATCAGAATGACAACGAGGAATAGAGGATGGGACCAAGGTTGAGGGTCTGAATCACAGGAAGGATGGTGGTGGTGTCAACTGAGGTGGGGAGGTTGGAGGAGGAGAGGGTTTAAGATGGAAGATAAGATGTTTAGTATTGGAAATGTTAATTTTGAAGTGCCAGTAGGTCATCATTCATTCGAATTTATTGAGCGCTGTGTGCAGAGCACTGCACACTTGTAGGAGAGTGTAGCTTGTAGGAGAGTACAATACAACAATTAACAGACACATTCCCTGCCCACAGCGAGTCTAAAGGGGGAGACAGCCAATACATATATGACAGAATGAAGGGAACAAGTCATGGTGAAGCAGACGGGAGAGGGAAAAGAGGAAAGCAGGGCTTAGTCAGGGAAGGCCTCTTGAAAGAGATGTGCCTTCAGTAAGGCCTTGATGGAGGAGAGAGTAATTGTCCGATACAAGGAGGGAGGCCATTCCAGGTCAGAAGTAGGACGTGAGCAAGAGGTCAGCGGTGAGATAGAGGAGAGCAAGGCACAATGAGAAAGTTAGCATTAGAGGAGCGAAATGTGTGGGCTGGGTTGTAGTAGGAGAGTAGCGAGGTCAAGTAGGAGGGGGCAAGGTGATTGAAAGATTGCTTTAAAGCCAACAGTGAGGAGTTTTTGTTTGATGTAGAGGCCAATGGGCAACCACTGGAGTTTCTTGAGGAGTGGGGAAACATGGTCTGAACTTTTTTGTAGAAAAATGATCCAGGCAGCAGAGTGAAGTATGGACTGGGGTGGGGAGAGACAGGAGGCAGGGAGGTTGGCAAGGAGGTTGATGTAGTAATCAAAGTGGGGTAGGGTAAGTGATTGGATTAATGTGGTAGCAGTTTGGATTGAGAGGAAAGGGTGGATTTTAGCAATGTTGTGAAAGTGGGACCAACAGGATTTAGTGATGGATTGAATATGTAGGTTGAATGAGAAAGAGGAGTCAAGAATAATGCCAAGGTTACTGGCTTGTGAGAAAGGAAGGATGGTGGTGCCATCTACAGGGATGGAAAAGTTAGGGGAGGCCAGGATTTAGGTGGGAAGATGAGTTCAGTTTTAGACATATTAAGTTTGAGGTGATAAGAGGGCATCCAAGTAGAGATGCCTTGAAGACAGAAGGAAATGTGAGACTGTAGAGAGGGAGAGAGATCAGGGCTGGAGAAGAATTGTTGTCTTCCAATTGTCTATGTTTCCCATGGGTTGAAACAGTAAAGGAAAGTTTGACGATTCCCATGAATCAAATGAATATGGACATGAAGCAGATCTCTTTGGTACTTCTGAAGGAGAAGCTACTTTACAATTTCATTTTTAAAGAAAGGATTAATAAAAAGTCTTGTCCCAAATTACAGCCATATCCCCAAAGTCCGACCTCATCCTGAAGACTTCCCTGACTGATAGGAAGAGAAGTGACATCCTTGTCCCCTATCTGCATCTAGACTTGCAAGTTCATCCTTCCACAAAACCACACTCTTTTGTGTGTAAAACACTCTGCATTTCTTCCAGGTCTGCTTGGTTATCTGAATGCCACTTTTTTGCCCATCCGTATCATCGCTGTAGAGATTGAGTGTTTCACCTGCTTTCTCAGGTGTTTTGTATGGCATTTTACTTAGTGCCACAAACAGATATTTATAAGTGCTTTTAATGGTGATGATTCTAACAATACAGTTTTCTGTTAAAACTACTATAATTAAAAATTTAATAGAATACATAAATTCATGTACATATTCAAAGTTTCCTTGGCTGGACTTAAAAGTATGACTGCGGTGATCACGATAAAGATATCACAGGCTGCTCTATCTGGCTAGGATCCACATCAAGAGAAACCGAGAAACGAGGCACCTCTGAGTAGATTCACAGAACAAATTAATTTACAGTCCACTGAGAATTTGCTTTTCATGTAACCCAAATGTGTTGTGTCAAAATAATCAATAAAGATTGATGGTTTTAAAATGCTTATCCTAACATAATCCATTAAAGTACACCAGAGGCCCCATTCCACTAAAAAAATGAAAAATAAAATAAAAATCTGAGTGAACAACTTGTCATTCAGGAGAGAGATGGGAGCATATATCTGGGCAAAGTCACCCATACACGTGCATCACAGAGAGTACTTCACTGGACTCCAGCTATTCTGTCCCATGTAATTCCAGAAGTGGTTGGCTCTTGCCACAGACCAGCTAGCTTGGAATTTAAGATCCCCCTGCTTTAATCTGAAGCAGATGCTACCAGCGACACCAAGTAAGAAAATGTGACCATAGGGAGAAGCTTCTACTGCCATGGAAAACCTGCTCATCTCAGGAGAAAGTTCAAGTACTTAGAATAGTGCTTTGCATACAGTTATGCATTCAATATGATTGGATGAAAGTTTGTATATAACCATTTCCTGAGATCCACTTTACCCATTTCTCCTTTCCCTGACAACTATATAAGTGGAAGAAAATGACTGAGTTGTTTTTTCCTTAATAATAATTTCTTGTATTTATACTACTACTTTCTCAACAGCCACTCACTTTTATAGGAGGCAAGCAGTACACAATACAGATTTTACTATATCACATGAGTGAAGCTAAAAACATCTGACAGGCTGATAAATTTTTTTCTTATTTTCAAGGCTACATTTTAGCACTTTTTCCTTTTATATATGTATATATAAAACATATATGTGTGTATGTGTATACATATATATGTGTGTGTATACATATATATATATACACATATATATATATTTATATAGCCCATTTCTAGACTCAAATGCACAAAGTAGAACTCACCAAATTGCATATTCGCCATTTTCTGTGACTACTGATACGCAGGAGCAGATTTACCAACAGGTCATCACCTGGAGCAGCAAATTTTAGGGGTCGGAAATTTTTTCAGTCTGGGTTCAGTAGACAGTGTTTACTAGCAGAGAGAGTCTGCACTTCCTGCTCACAGAAGGTCAGGGGACTAATGCATCCGGCACTCCGTTTTATTTGGGACACCCCTGAACTTCAGCCCCCATCCTGCCACTCAAAAAGTAGCCAGGGATGCCCCTAAAGTGCAACTCTCAAAAGAGGTATTGAAAACAAAAGCAGTGGCGGCATCGGCAGGAAAGCAGAAAGGGAAGGAAGCTGTACACTCTTTCTTACCACTGCCAAGGCTGTTGTTTCCGCCTAGGCTGAACAACTGTATTAGAAACCCCCCTAGTTGATGAATCTCAGAGCTATGGCATGTAGGGCTACCCATAATGGAAAAGGTCTAAGCCAAAGCATCAGAGTTGAATCATCTGAGCTGGGCAGCAGCAGCATGGGAAAGAGTCAAAGGCAGATGATCAAGTGATCAAAACATTGAATTAAGACAATGGCAGAGACTCAAGTTTTTACTGCGTGGAAGAAGGCAATAATAAAGCACTTCCTTATCTTTGCCAAGAAAACTCTATGGATACACATGCCAGAATGACTTTGTGACAGAAGATGGGATGTTCTGAAGAGGGTGTGCCCATGGAGTCGCTGTATATCTCTATAATTCTATTTATTTATATTGATGCCTGTTTACTTGTTTTGATGTCTTTCCCCCCCACTTCCAGACTGTAAGCCTGGTGTGGGCAGGGATTGTCTCTCTTTTTTTGCTGAATTGAACTTTCCAAGCACTTAGTACAGTGTTCTGCACACAGTAAGTGCTCAATAAATACGATTAAATGAACAAATGAAACGACTCGATGGCATTTGAAGAAGAAAACAAAGGCCACCCACACATGGCTCTCCCCATCTTAAAGTCTCTTCTGAAATTCCACCTCCTCCAGGAAGACTTTCTGATTAATTTCCACTGCTCCAGCTCACATCAAGCCAACAGCCACACTCAGCACTAGTGCATAAAGCCTTTTGCCAGTTAACCCTTGCCACTGGTTCTGGGAAAACAGAGTGTTAAGATGAAAGAGTTGTATATTTGTTCTTCCTCCCACTTTCACTATGTGTAAATAATTTGAGTCTGCCATTAGATTGAAAACTCCTTGAGGGCAGGGATCATATCTACTAATTCTTTCAAATAGTCTCAAGTGCTTAGTACAATGCTCTGCCCAGAGTAGATGTTCAAAAAATTACAACTGATGGAATAGAAAAATATATCTATAGACAGGGTCAAGGTCAATTTTCCAATAACTAAATGCACAAAATTATCCGAAAACCATCAGCCCCAAGTAAGACCCTAAAGGAAAGGTCTAAGTAAGCATGTAAATGACCAAAATGGAATCCAGAATGTCACCTGAATGGCGAGGACCTTAATACAGATGTACATCCTTTGAAATGGGAGGAGGTGGGATAGTTCTTTTAGCAAATCTCATCTGATGCAGTTTAAAAAAGCAACAACAGTGCATCACAATTTCAATGGAACAGTTTTTTCCCCATTTTTATTGCCCCAAGTTCCAGGAAACTTTACAATTAATAGCAAATAATGTAAAAGGAGAAAAGAGAAAAGAAATGTTTATTGCCTCAGAAATAGTCCCAATTCCCTTCCCATCTCCTTAATTACTCAGTTTTTCCCCTGTGCCACGACGGTAAAGAGTAGTAGCATAAAACATTTTCTCACAAGAAAATATCATAAATTTAAGCTCAGATGTGAAGCTGGTACGAGGAAGAATGCACAAAACCACCAAATGCAGAGTAATGATGACTCCACATATAGCAATTACTTCTGCTGACAGCAGAAATAAATTGTACTGACAAAGGAAAGTGTAAAAAATCGGGAGGAGAAAAAAAGTTTGCATCAAGCCCAAGTGAAACTAAAAATCTATAAACCTGTTTTTTTGAGTCAGAGAGGTTGATGAGCTTTTTAAGCTTCTTTAATACCCAAATATCCTAGTGTTCTTCAAAAACTAATTACTAGTTATGCAACCACTGAGCCAGTTCTCATCTTCTCCAGGAAGCCTTCCTCTACAAAGCCCTCATTTTCCCTACTCCCTTCTGCATCACCTATGCACTTGGACTTGTACCTTTTAAGCACTCGATACTCACCCCATGCTCAGCCCCACAACACGTCTGCACATTTCCATCATTTATTTTAATAACAGTCTTCCCCTCTAGACTACAAGCTCCTTGTAGGCAGGGAACATCACTTCCAACTCAGTTGTATTGCACTCTCCCAAGTGCTTAGTACAGTGCTCTACACACAGTGAGTGCTCAATAAGAGAGAAGCAGCATGGCTTAGTGGAAACAGCATGGGCTTGGGAGTCAGAGGTCATGGGTTCTAATCCCCGCTCTGCCACTTGTCAGCTGTGTAACCTTGGGCAAGTCACTTAACTTCTCTGTGCCTCAGTTACCTCATCTGTAAAATGAGGATGAAGACTGTGAGCCCCACATGGGACAACCTGATTACCTTGTATCTATTCCAGTGCTTAGAACAGTGCTTGGCACATAGTAAGTGCTTAACAAATACCAATATTATTATTTAATAAGTTCCATTTGTTGATTGAAAAATATCAACTCGAGCATCTTATGACAGCCTGCAGCATTATAAATAGTTTAATTGTTTTAGTAATATTTTTATGCATGTCCATTTGGACAACAGAAAACAAGAGAATGAGTGCAATTGTACCTGCCTGCCTTACTATAGGAGTTGGTGACAGAATTAGGTTAAAGAGCCCAAGATTATTACCTTTTATCTGTTTTCATGTGACTTCCAGTAGTACTACATGGCAACATAGATTGGAAAAGACTTAGTCAAGAATCTTTGTGAGGTGTGATTAAAAATCAAAATGAAACTTATCACAAGTTCTAAAACCAGTGATCACAAATGTTTTCTGGCAAAACCCAGGTAATGTTGTAATCTCTCCCAGCTTCCTGACTAGGACTCACAGATTTATCAGAGAGGCTTGGACCACCAGAGCCAAGAAAGATGTTCACAAGTAAGGATTCAAAATGGAATTTCATCAATCAGTGGTATTTACTGAGTGCTTACTGCATGCAGAGCACTATACTAAGCACTTGGGAAGGTACAATCCCTGCTCCGCCAATTGTCAGCTGTGGGACTTTGGGCAAGTCACTTAACTTCTCTGTGCCTCAGTTACCTCATCTGTAAAATGAGGATTAAGACTGTGAGCGCCCCCCGGGACAACCTGATCACCTTGTAACCTCCCCAGCGCTTAGAACAGGGCTTTGCACATAGTAAGTGCTTAATAAATGTTATCATTATTATTATTATTACAATACAATAGAGTTGGTAGACATGTCCCCTACCCACAATGAGCTTATAGTCTAAAGTGGGACACTGACATCAATACAGAAATTTCCATCTATTTTAGAATTTTGTGATGCTGAATTTCTACCCAACTGCTGACTGCTAAGAAACAGTCTTGTAAAGGGGCTCCTACAGTTTCTTGGGCACCAAATTTTTTTTACATAACTCTTTTGATGTTTTATGTATAACTGAATTTAAAACATATGGATTAGGTTTGCCCTTTAGGTTGCACATGGCTTTAAAAATTAATGGGGAATGTGCTTGGCAGGATGAGGTTTGGGAATTGCCAAATCCAGGGCATTTCCAAAACAGTTTCCAAACCCAAAAGTTGGCCAAGATTTGCCCAGTTTGATGGAAGAAGCATCATTTACATTTCCTTTGCTGAAGGACAAAAGGTTTTGCCTGCTGGGGGATCTCAGAGGCCGAGATGAGATTGGGAATCGACCAAATAGCACTAACAGACTGGAGCTGATAGAGATGACTGTATCCCTAAAAGTAACCTGTAAATTTCAAGAGCACATGAGAAAGACAGTGAAAATTGTTTTGTTTTCTAACACCACTTATCAAAAGCCTTTCATATGTGTTAGCAACTTGACTGTGCATCCCTGAAGTGAAAAGAAAAATTTCCTTTTTAGAAAAAAAAAAAGAGCCAAAAAAACTAGAACATGCAAGGGAAAGAATGAACTAGATGGATTCCTGTTTTTCTTTTCAATGAAAGGCATTTTTTAAATTAGCAGAGCCATCCAAACAGCCCCCTAAACTAGTTCAACAGGAGAAAATATAACTCATGGAAATTAAAATCCAGAATTGCCCCAATCTACCATTCTTACTCTTCTTGCCTGCGCATTGCTCTGTTACAAAAAAATGTCATGCTGAACATTTTGTTTTGGTCTGTATTGTGCAGCCTCAGGAATTTGAATCTAGATCAGCAACTGCTCTGAGGCACTGTCTCTAGAATAGTAATGATATTTAATTTAAACTGAAAGGAAAAACAAGATGAAGCTCAAGATGACAATGCAAAGCAACCCGCCTGCCTCCTGGCAATCTGACCACTTTACCCCTCTGCAGGCCTCCCAAGAGGACTCGGCAAAATGGATAGGGAAAGGCAAAGAGCCCTCCAGCTGCCAATACTCAAACACAAGCTGCTGCAGCTTGGCTTGCCTCAACCTGGGTTGGCCACACATGTGCCTGATCTGAGCTGCTCACCCTCCTCCATCCCCCCACCCCTACTCGAAGAAAGAGGTAACCTCACAGTGCAATTGGAGACCCCTGAATGACCAACATCCCTTCCAAGGACAAGCCCACCTTGACAAGGATTTTGTTCCTCGAGACAAGGAGGCTAGGTGGCCTCACCAAGAAAAAGAAAGCAGATCTGCTTGCAAAATAATGTTTGGTTTTCAAATTCCCTTAAAATGGCGGTGTTAAAAAGATGATGAGCTTGTCTGTGGTTATTTGTTAAGTGCTTACTATGTGCCATACACTGTACTAAGCACTGGGACAGGTACAAGATATTCAGGCCCAGCACAGTACCTGTCCCTCATGGGGCTCACAATCTTAATCCCCATTTTACAGATGAGGTAACTGAGGCAGAGAAGTTAAGTGACTTGCCCATGGTCACGCAGCAGACAAGTACCAGAGTCAGGATTTGAACCCAGGTCCTTCTGACTCTTAGGCCGGTGCTCTATCCACTAGGCCTCACTGCTCTTCACCCTCCCAATCGTACTTAGAATACACTCACACCCTGCTGTCCCTCGGCACTCCCACTGCAGCTGAGGAACTCTCTGCCTAGCCCGGGCATTCTCTGTGCATCAGCCACCTTTCCTCCCAGGGAACCGGCATCGGCTCCCCTCTGCACCACCGAGGAGACCCCATCTCAGCCTGCTTTCCTCCACCCTGGTGGGAAATGTAACAGCACCTGCAGCATGAAGCCTCATATAACTTCAGGAAAGCTACCAGCTGCAGTATGCTGGGAACTCTGAATCACAAGGAGTCTGAAATTCGGCTCCTCCAGCCACAGTTCCCTACTGACTTTTGTCTTTATTGTGTGTATCGTGCCTTTGTCCCTGTGTCTGATTCCGTTTTCATATTTTATTGCTTCATTGCTCTTCATGTGTCTGTCTCAAGTCCTCTACCCTACCCTTACTCATTGGTTGTGAGTCCCTTGAGGGACAGAGTCTGTGTCTAATTCCCACCTGTGGATTCTTTCTCAGTGCTTAGGACACTATTCTGCACACAGTTAACACTTAGTAATTAAAAAAAACTGTGGTACTTTTTAGGCACTTACTATATGCCAGGCACTGTACTAAGCACTGGGGTGTATACAGCAAATTGGGTTGGACACAGTCCCTGTCCCACGTGGGGTTCACAGTCTCAACCCCCATTTTACAGATGAGGTAACAGGCACAGAGAAGTGACTTACCCAAAGTCACATAGCAGACAAGTGGAAAAGCAGGGATTAGAACCCATGACCTTCTGACTCCCAGGCCCATGCTCTATCCAATACACTGTTACCACTACTACTACTCCATGGAGCAGGATAGAAAAATGTTTGTAATGTCAGGCCTTGGGGCAACGCTTAAAGGGGCAGAGGGGAGGAGGAGGAGAAGGAGGCTTTTATGGGTGGGGTGGTAAAGGGGCAGGACCTGCTTCTCCCCCTGGAGAGGGTGACCCATGCACTTTCTCTTAACCTAGCCCCAATCACTGATGCTAAAACCCACCAGATGCTATAACCAGACTTAAGTTTCCGGGGTAGGACTGTGAAGGAATTGTTTACTGTTTCTGTCTCTGGGAGTTGGTCAGGCAGGGAGGTGGACCAATGGGAGGGAGATAAGGAAGGCACATGAATGAGGAGGTGGTATGGTGGTGGGTCTATCACTACAGACAACACCACCATCCTCCCTGTCTCACAAGCCCATAACCTTGGCTTTATCCTCGACTCATCTCTTTCATTCAAAGCGCATATTCAATGTCACCAAATCCTGTCGGTTCTACCATCATGACATCTCCAGAATACGCCCATTCTTCTCCATCCAAACTGCTATCACACTGATCCAAGCACTTGTCTTATCCTGCCTAAGCTACTGCATCAGCCAACCTTAGTTACTGCTGGCCTCCCTGCCCCGCCCGCCACCACACAACTCCAGTCCGGACTCTTCACTCGGCTGCTGGATCATTTTTCTACAAAAACCTTCAGTCCGTGTTTCCCCCCTCCTCAAAAACCTCTAACAGTTGCCTGTCCACCTCTGCATAAAATACAAACTTCTTACCATAGACTTTAAGGCAATCAGCTGTCCCCCTCCTACCTTACCTCAATGATCTCCAACTACAACCCAGCCTGCATGCTTCGCTCCTCGAATGCCAACCTACTCACTGTACCTCAATCTCCTCTCTCCCACCAACAACTTTTTGCCTTTGGCTTGGAACTCCCTTCCCCATCTATTCATTCATTCATTCAATCGTATTTATTGAGTGCTTACTGTGTGCAGAGCACTGTACTAAGCACTTGGGAAGTACAAGTTGGCAACATATAGAGACGGTCCCTACCCAACAGTGGGCTCACATCATATCAGACCACAATGCTCCCCTTCTTCATAGACCACTAAAATAACATGATAATGATGGATTTTTTAAGCACTTACTCTGTGCCAAGCACTGTACTAAGCACTAGGAAAGTGTGGTGAGTCCACAACAAGCTGCCTTTTTAGTGACTGTTTGTGATCCCGTGCACAACAACAAGGGAGAGACTTTGTGAAGGCACAAATGGTCTCTGAGACAGGTGATTGCTGGCCTGTGGATCATGGAGGGATGCGTGGCTTTCTCTCCCTGTTCTACCTAGTAAGGGGCCTGGACCAATCAATGACGGTCAAGTAGACCCCCACCAGCTGCCACACCTAAGGCAGATAACAGGGGATGCTTTGGAGCATGTACCACAGGGCACAGAGGGAAGCACCTGCAGCACCTGAAGCAGGAGAGCAGCACTTGGAAGCAGAAAGAAGCAGCATTGGCAGAAAGGGCTCCTTTGACCACAGACTAGTATTAGACCCTTGGGTGGTGGAGTAAGTGTGTGTATGTGTCACTCCCTTGCACGTTGGTAAAACTAAGTAAAAAAACTTTCTACAGTAACCTTGGTGATCAGAGATGTGGTTTGACTTCCACTACGTGTCACTGAGGCTCCCCTGGTCCAGGAAGGTCCTGGTTGGTACGAACCGGGGGGCTCATGACAGCTAGATACAAGATCATCAGGTCAGACACAGTCCCTGTCTCTCACTGGGCTTGCACTCAATAGGGAGAATAGGTAATGAACCCCTACTTTACAGATGAGGAAACAGGCACAGAGAAGTTAAGTGCCTTGCACAAGGGAAGGGGCGGGGTCAGGATTAGAACCCAAGTCCCCTGCCTCCCTCACCCGTGTTCTTTTCTCCTGGCCCCTTTAAGCTTTACCTTAAGGCCTGACATTACAAACGTTTGTCCAACATGCTCCATGGAGGAACGGGAGTGGTAGTAATAGTGCTAGCCCATGCTGCCTCCCATTGAATTTTCAATAACTTCCTCTCAGCAAGTTTGGTCCATTATGCTTCCTTACACAACAATGGAGTTCTTGAAACGTTTGTCTGTACTGGCTGCCTTCACTTTCTCTCCACCAACTCTCTCCTTAACACATTACAGTTGAATTTTTGCACCCCTCACTCCACTGCGACCACTTTTTCCAAAGGCACCAAAGACCTCGTAGTCAAGTCCAACCGTCTCTACACTGACGTAATCTGCCTCATCCTCTCAACCACCTTTTTTTTTATGGTATTTAAGTGTTTACTATGTGCCAAGTGCTGGACTGAACACTAAGGAAGATACAAGATAGGTTGGACACAGTCCATGGCCCAGAGGGGGCTCACAGTTTTAATCCCCATTTAACAGATGAGGTAACTGAGGCACAGAGAAGTTTAAGTGACTTTCTCAAGATCATACAGCAGACAAGTAGCAGATCTGGGATTAGAACCAAGGTCCTCTGATTCCCAGGCCCAGGCTTTTTCCACTAGAGTGCACTGCTTAACATTTTACCACCTCCCTCTCCTTGGAATGCTATCAGATCTTGGCTTTGCCTACATGGTACTGCCCTGGTTCTCCTCCCACCTCTGCTCCTTCTTGGGTTCTTTCACTGACTCCAACTCTGCCTTTCAACTCCTAACTATGGACATCTCAAAAGGCTTTGTTCTGCATCCCCTACTCTTCTCACTCTATATTCACTCTCTTGAGCAGTGCCACTTGCATGACCTCAGTTACCCCTCTCTGTCAACGACTACCAAATCTACCACTCTAGCCCTTCCCCCTCTTGCTATTGAATCTCACGTCTCCTCTTGCCTCCAGGATATCTCCCACCCATCCCTCACACTCAGCAAATCCACAGCTGAACTTCTCATCTTCCCTCCTCAACTCTCCCCTCATCCCAATTTTCCCTTTTCCATCAATAACACTATCATCCTCCCTGTACCTGTAGCTCACTACCTTGGGATCATCCTCGATTCCTTGCTGTCGTTCTGCTAGCACATCCAATCGACCATTAAATCCTGCTAATTCTTCCTCCAAAACATTTCCTAATCTGCCCTTTGCTCTCTAGTCAATCAATCGATCACATTTGAGTACTTATTGAGTGCAGGGCACTATACTGAGTACTTGAAAGAGTACAACACAATAAAACAAAGAGCCATCGCCACCCTGGTTGAAGCACTTGTCATGGTTAGACTCTTCTATCGGCCTCCTAACTAGTCTCCCTCTCTCCAGCCTCTCCATACTCCACACTGCTACCTGGATCATCATCATCATCATCATCATAATAATAGTGGTATTTGTTAAGCGCTATGTGTGAAGCACTGTTCTAAGTGCTGGGGGGGGATACAAGGTGATCAGGTTGTCCCACGTAGGGCTCACAGTCTTAATCCCCATTTGACAGATGAGGCAACTAAGGCACAGAGAAGTGAAGTGACTTGCCCAAAGTCACACAGCTGACAAGTGGCAGAGCCAGGATTAGAACCCATGACCTCTGACTCCCAAGCCCGTGCTCTTTCCACTGAGCCAAGCTATATCTTTCCCAAACCATCACTCAGCATATGTCTCTCTCCCCACTCAGAAACCTCCCACATCCCTCTGAAAACAAAAATCCCTTACCATTAGCTTCTAGGCTCCCCACCAGCTCTCCATTTTACAAATCCGCTCTCTTCTGCTACTTCCCAGCTCACAGTCTTCGCTCCTTCCAAGGTCGCCATTCATTCATTCAATCATATTTATTGGGCACTTACTGTGTGCAGAGCACTGTACTAAGCACTTGGGAAGTATAAATCAGCAACATATAGAGACAGTCCCTACCCAACAATGGGCTCACAGTCTAGAAGGGGGAGACAGACAACAAAACAAGTAGAGTAATAAATATGTACAATCAATCAATCAATCGTATTTATTGAGCGCTTACTATGTGCAGAGCACTGTACTAAGCACTTGGGAAGTACAAATTGGCAACATATAGAGACAGTCCCTACCCAACAGTGGGCTCACAGTCTAAAAGATATAATATATATACAAATATATACAAGTGCCGTGGGGAGGGGAAGAGGGTAGGGCAGAGCAAGGGAAGGGAGGTGATGGGGAAGGGAGGAGGAGAGGAAAGGGGGAGGCTCAGTCTGGGAAAGCCTCCTGGAGGAGGTGAGCTCTCAGTAGGGCTTTGAAGGGAGGAAGAGAGCTAGTTTGGTAGATGTGTGGAGGGAGGGCATTCCAGGCCAGAGGTAGGATGTGGGCCAGGGGTCGACAGCGGGACAGGCAAGAAGGAGGCACAGTGGGGAGATTAGCGGCAGAGGAGTGGAGGGTGCGGGCTGGGCCGCGGAGGGTGCAGACTGGGTTGTAGAAGGGGAGAAGGGAGGTGAGGTAGGAGGGGGCAAGGTGATGGAGAGCTTTGAAGCCGAGAGCGAGGAGTTTTTGCTTGATTCGTAGGTTGACAGGCAACCACTGGAGATTTTTGAGGAGGGGAGCGACATGTCCAGAGCGTTTCTGTACAAAGATAATCCGGGCAGCAGAGTGAAGTATAGACTGAAGGGGAAAGAGATAGAAGGATGGGAGATCAGAACGGATCTGGTGGGAGAATCGATCACCCTGCAGAAGGCCACCAGGTCATGGTGCTGACTTGCCAAGGAGGCACTTCCTCCACTCCTGCATTAAAACAGCTGAGCCATCTTGGCGGAAATCTGAAAACCATCCTTACCCCTGACCCTTCAGGTAAAAATCGGCCCATTCACCTGTGCAGCACTACTATACTTCCCTGACTCTCTCTCCTTCAGATCTCTGATTCCCTTCTGACACCTCCCTAACTTCTTACTGCTACTTTCAATATCTCCCTCTTCTGTTTTCTTCCCCTATACCTTCAAACAAGCCCGTGTCTCCAATATTTAGAATGGTTTTGCCACTATCTCGCTAATGCTTTTCATAGTTGTTCCTTCGACCTTTGACGTTCACCCTACTAATCAGTCAATCAATAGTATTTATGGAGTGCTTACTATGTGCATAGAGCACTGTACTAAGCAGGAGAATACTATACAATAGAATTATCAGATACGTTCCCTACCTAACGGTGTAGAGGGGATACTGCTTATTTAACCTCGTTCTTCCCCAGTGGATTATATTTTTGCTTCCCTTCTATTAGAGTTTACTCTTTCCTCCACAGATTTCATTTCTGGTAGGCTCAGACTCCCCTTATACCTGCACCATCACTCCACTGCTGTCTCCCTCACTAAGGCTCTGAGACTGAAATAAAGCCGTCTGCCGGTTATCATAATGGAAAAACGCCAGCAACTGTTCCACCTAATACAGAATGATCAATCATAAAACGTGAAACCAGAGACACTGCTTTTTCATGCTTTATGTGGGGCACATAAGAGGCTAACCTAGTTCTTTGATATATATGCACATATATATCTATTTAGATGCCCTTTCGATTCCTAAGTGCCAATGATTATATAACTCAGTGTGTGCATGCTGCAATTGCCCTAGTAGGCATGCTACATTTCTTTATGGATGAATTTTCATATACACCAGCTGAACTGCCTGTCTATTGCAAGCGGAGGGGCATTGTTTATTTGAAAACAGTGTCTGGTGGCTTAATAAGCAATAAAAGACCTGCATAAAGCACCTTAGAAAGAACTCATTGATTGAACAAGGTAAACCAGTTGTTTTTTAACAATGTGCACTGAGGTACTTTCTGGAGTGAAAGGGGCTTTTGAATTTTTTTTTTCTTTAGTCCCCCGGACAGAGCTAAGAGAGAGAAACCCTTGCAAACCAAAATGTAACATATAATCCATCCACTGCCCAAAGCCTCCCAGTTCCCAGCAGGTACACCAACTGCTTGGCTTTCACACACAGTTTGGGCGCAGCAGGAAATAGTCCATCTTGCAGCTGAGATTTCAACACAATCACAGGAGGAAAAAGCTACAACTCAATTGTAAACTGAATAGGAAGAAATCATCACAAAAACACCACTAATACGAGGGTAATCTGCGTTTTCTGCATTGCGTATGTCAGAGGGCTGAAAGACGTGGGGGAGGAGCAACCGTGGACGATAAACTGAAAGAAAAACATCAAGGACAGCTGTGTTTCTGACCCAGTTTATCCTGATGTAATAAATACTGGATAAAAGATATCAGCACACCCAACATAACCAAATAGGAAGTTGAAGGGCCATTTTAAATGAGTACCCAATTATCCAAAAGTTATTTTCTACAGGATCCTCTTCCTTAAAGTGACCATATTTTCTGGAGCTCAAAGAGGGCCATCCAGGCATCGGGACCAAAAGTTCTAGCTTTGCGGAGAGAGGGGGGTAAAAAAGGCATGAAAGTGAGGCAGAAGAGAGAGTCCGAGTCACAGGCAAGGTCAACAAAAGTGTTTGCCCTGAAGTTGAGTTCAGCCCAGTACTCGGTGCTTAGTACTGTACTTGGCACATAGTAATCACTTAAATACCATCATTATTATATTAATGAGATTTGTGGGGTCCTATCACCAGTGGTGGGACAGGGGAAGATATACTGTAACTAACCTGATCCCACATCTGTAAAATGGGGATTAAGACTGTGAGCCCCACGTGGGGCAACCTGATCACCTTGTATCCACCCCAGCACTTAGTACAGTGCTTCACAAATAGTCAGTGCTTAACAAATGCCATTATCATTATTATTATTATTATTATTATTATTATTATTATTATTAATGAGAGGGTAAGAAGAGAGAGAGGAGGGGGTTAGAAAGACAGACCAATGAAGAGTTAAGGATCATAATAGGCAAGGAGGAGAAAGACAGCAAATTACGGGAAAAGGGGCAGAAAAAAATGATAATTTTGTTCTACCCTCCTGGTACAGCACAAGTATTTGGGCTACCAAGACTACATGGGCTGTTGAAGGGCATAAACTAGTTCAATTCAGTAATGGAACTAATAAGGGGTATCAACGCTATTGCACTGTACTTTCCCAAGTGGTTAGTATGGTGCTCTGCACACAGTAAGTGCTCAATACATTTATTGATTCACAAGACACTTGTCTAAAGGGATGGGCTCTAAAATAAATCACAGATCCTCACTGGGACCCAGAAGTAGGCAACCAGTTCATTTCCCTCCCACTAGAAGGGAAGAGAGTCAAAGCTAACCAAACCTCAACTGGGGTCTGGACTGGTTTAGAAACACCCCAGATCTGAGGCCCACCGGGGAAAGTGGGGTGGCTCTCTAATACCCTTCCCTCTTCTTGGGGGTGAGAAAATGGTTGCAATTTCAGATCTTGTTTTGACAGGCCCAGGTGACTTGGGGGGATTGGAGGATCAATCAAAATTTCAGACCCATGAAGCCTCAACTAGCCATACACCTGCTCCCCACAAGATATTCGGTTCCTGGGGTCGCCCAGACACATCTGCAATTCTTGGATGCAGTGCCCGTGAGTGTGAACTTCCCAAGGGAGACTTTGCTGCTTAGATTCTGTCCTGGTTGTAAGTGCTTGACCCAGAAGCACGTCAAGCCCCAAATCATAAATAAATGGGACCAAGAAATCAGTCAGTTGGTCCACACTCAGCTGAAAAAAACAGCAAGTTCAGAAATACATTTGGAAGTCCGGCTTAAACGTCTTCATTTAAGGTAGGTAATTTCCTTCTTTGGGGGTCTTGCAGAATTCCAGATATATTTCCATAGCAATAACTCTTCTTTACCATTGTTAAATAGGTTGGAGAAATACATCCAACACAGCTCTGAGATGTCTGGTCTCACCAATATGCAAATCATTTAACAGCATGCAAATTAAATACATGAAAGAAGCTGAGGCCTCCCCGCCACCACACTCCAACTCTTGTAGTGCTCTATTCCCCCTTTGCCCCTGTGAGCCTTGGTACTATTTAGTTTTCCAGGATCACACCTAATGTCCCGTGCAATGTAATATTTTCACTGAGCCACACTACTCCTCCCTCTTCACCCCAAAACCAAGCCCAGAGTCTATTTACAATCCCCACCCCCACAGGGAGGGATTAGCTCTCTTTGGTCACTGCTTGATTCACACTCGCTCCAGGAAAAGGGAGGGGGGCAACCAGGACTCTGCACCAGTGAATGGGCCAGGTACCAGAAGGTCTCTTGCCCCAGCAACCCAATCTAATCTCCCCTTCCTGTCTCTCCTCTCCACCTGGTCAGCAGAGAGACCCTTCCCCTCCTCCAGATGGAGAGCTCCCTCCTTCAACTCTGCCCCAACAGCCCTTGGGGTAAACTGAGTCTTGTTCGCTCAAACCTCACACACACCTGGGCAGCTGGAGCCCAGTGGCCTTTCGCCTCTAAACAGCAAGTTCATTGTGGGGAGAGAATGTGTCTGTTATATTGTTATGCTGTACTCTCCCAAGTGCTTAGTACAGAACTCTGCACACAGTAAGTGCTTAACAAATACGATTGACTGACTGACTCTCCCATTGCAATGAGGGGAAAGGAGAAAGTCCGGGCACTGGAATTTTCTGGTAGAGAGCCAAACCCAGCTCTCTTTAGCTCACTAGCTCTCTGACGCATGCTCACTTTCTCCCACTCACTTTGACTCTGGACATGAGAATGGAGCAGGAGAAAGAGCATGTGAGCATGTGGGAGGCAGCTGGTCATCACCCCTGCATCAGGACTGTAAGCTCCTGGTGGGCAGGGAATGTATCTACCAACCCTATTGTATTGTACTCTCCCAAGCGCTTTGTTTAGGGCTCTGCACACAGTAAGTACTCAATAAATACCATTGATTGATTAAGGGATAACCTCTTAGGCTGGGGCTGCAGCTCCTGAAGCATCTGTGTTAATCCATCCCTGACCCTCAAAGGCTTGAGAAGCAGAAGAGCTGAGAAGCAGAAGGGCTGAAAGTGGCCTTTCTGCTCATCTCAGATATTGGGGCTGCAGTCAACCGGTTCTGGGGTTGGGGGGGGGGAGGGGACACAGTGGAGGGTGTATCAATCAGGGGTCAATTGGGATCGCAGATCTAACTCTAGGAGGAAGCTTGGAGGGGAATCAACAACTCATATTGATCCAGCCTGGCTACAGCCCCAGTATCTTACAAACTTCTGCGGTACGAACTCTAGAGCCTTCAGCAGTAGAGGGACATAAATTTGTCATGCTGCCATTTATGTGAACAAAAGAACTGATTATAGCATGGCAGTGATCAACAAAAGACAATCCTATGATCCTGACATGGCTTAGTGATTTAGCACCTGTAGGTAATACTTTTATACTGAATTTTAATTTACTACCCTCTAGTGACCCTTTTGAATAAGTTAAAACAGAATAGATTAGATCTTGCATGTAAATTTTATGTTTTGTCAGCTAAAAGATTTATGATTGTGGATGCACCCAATGCATTCATTGAGGTAAAGCCATGTAATGGTCATACACGCTGTTTTATAGAACATTAAACTGCCCAACATTATACAATATCCCAACATCTGAAAGCATGGGCATAAAAGATAACTCTTTCAAAGCAGTACAATTTGGGTTGATTTATGCCTCATGCTCCCTTAGTCAGTTATAAAGTATCTCAAAATATTTATTTCTAAGGAGAACCAGATCCTGTGTCAAAATCTGTTCTTTTGTGGGTTGAAATACCAAGAAGCACCCCCTCATAGTAAATATTCCACTTTAAAATACCAATTCCAAAATGGATACACAATCCGAAGGTGACTGTACTTGTAGCTCTCTAATAATAATAATCATCATAATCATAACTGTGGTATTTGCTAAGTGCTTACTAGGTGCCAAGCACTGTACTAAGTACTGGTATAGATACCAGATAATCAGTTTGGACAGAGTCCCTAACCCACATGAAGCATACAGAATAAAGGGGAAGGAGAACAGGCATTGAATCCCCATTTTTGGGGTGAGGAAACTGAGGCACAGGAAAGTTAAGTGACTTACTCAAGGTCTGACAGCAAGCCAGGTAGCAGAGCTGGGATTACAACTCGGGTCCACTGACTCCCAGGCCCATGTTTTTTCCATTAGGCCATGCTGTTTTCCCAAAAAGTTATGAAAAATTTCAGAGACTCAGAGAGAAGATGTGAAGTGAAGCTTCTGCTTGTGTCTGAGGATTTAGGGAAGGCAGAGAAGGAAGTGTTTTCCACAGTTGCTGAAATGTGTTCTCTAACTTAGGTCAGCTATTTCTTGGTTGAGGCAAGAGCCATACTTGCACAATCTGAGGTGGAGTTACTTAATGGAAATTTTACCGGACAAAATTCTACCTTTGTCTCAAATCTCTCCTAACATTCGGGGCCACGTTACCTTTTGTTGGGATTGGAGTATGATACTAAAGTGAACGTTTCTGTGCCATCTGCCACGCTATATAGTCCCCTTCATACTCAAATACACCATTCATTCGTTCATTCAATCATATTTATTGAGCACTTACTGCATGCAGAGCACTGTACGAAGCGCTTTGATGGCAAGGTTTACCTTTGGGGCCCACTTGCTGCATAAGTCCCATTACTGAATGCCCTGCAACTGTGTCCCCACTGCTTCAAAGCCTTATTGAAGGCATTTCTCCTCTGAGAGGCCTTCCCTGACTAAGACTTCCTTTCCCCTTCTCCCACTTGCTTCTGCGTCACCCTTGATTCATCCCTCCTCCCAGCCCCACAGTACTTATGTACATATCTGTAATTTATTTATTTATATTCATGTCTTTCTCCCCTTCTAGACCGTAAGCTTGCTGTGGGCGAGGAATGTGTCTGTTAAACTGTTATAAGGTACTCTCCCAAGCACTTAGTACAGTGCTCTGCACACAGTAAGTGCTCAATAAGCACAACTGACTGCCTGTCAGCACATCCACCTGATTGACAGCTGTACTTCTGGGTTGTTCAATTTCTTCAGCCCTGTCCCCACCCCATTTCCCTATCTCTACCGATCTGCATTGGCTTGGATCGGCCCTTAGCATGCTAGCAGGCCAGAGCAACTTGGGGAGGAAAGGCCCAAGCTACCAGCCAGGACACATCTCACACACAAAAACCCTGTCCCTACAACCTCAGCATAACACTTTTCAGACCTTAGTGCACTGAGAGAAAAAATACTCGTAGCAAATCCCTCAAGCATTATCTGGCTATTGGCATGGCTAGTGATGGAGCCATTAAGAAACAAAGACATAAAAATAATAACAGTATTTTGTTAAGCACTTGCTATGTTACAAGCACTGATCTATGTGCTGGGATAGATACAAGTTAATCAAGTGGGACATAGTCCCTGTTTCACACAGGGCTCCCAGTCTAAAAGGGAGGACAGGTATTGAATCCCCATTTTATGGAGGAGGAACCTCAAGCACAGAGACCCAATCAATCAATCTTAAGCGCTTACTATGTGCAGAGCATGGTACTAAGTACTTGGGAGACTACAATATAACAGAATTGGTAGGCACATTCTAAGGCCCACAAGGAGAAGTTAATTGTCTAACCCAAGGTCACAAAGCCAGCAACTGGCAGAGCGGGGATTAGAACCCAGGTCCTCTGACTCCCAGACCCATGCTTTTTCCACTAGGCCACACTAAAACATTCTTATCCTAGTAGTAGGTTTGCTCTAGCCCAATGCAGTCCATTAAAATGGCAACTTCATTGAAATATACAGACTGAAATTTTACCAAATATTTGTCATCATCAACCACTGAGTTAATGCACTAGGCATCTTTCCAGTGGTTATTTTTTCAGACATCTAATTATGAAGTTCCACCTTCCCCTCCTAATTTTACCTGCCCTAACTTTTCCAACACCATGCAATGTTAAAACAACCTTGAGATGGGAGAGGCTCTATCAAGCCAGAGTGTAGAATTTGAGGTTGACATTTAATTTGAAAAATTCATTTCCAGAATCTCTGAACACAGACTTTATAAGCAGTTCTTTAAAAGCAACATTTAAAATCAACATTGTGCGTTCTCAGGCAACACAAAAAAATGCCTCCCCTTAAACGTACGTCAAGAAAATTAGATTAGCAATAATGCCTAAAATCTGATGACTTCTTTAGAATTCAGAATTAAATAAAACAGTATTTACTTTTCAAACATAGCTCATACAAACTAATGGGGACTCGCTCATCCACATCTCCCAGAGATTAAAATGGTAATGCTAAGAATGGCAGGGACCATTTAATCTGATATTTTGTTTTGATGTGCTTTTTTCCCCTATTAACTTTAATCAGAGAGGAGTAAAAATAAATGTTGGAATGAAGCTTCTTCCTGCCCCCCACTCTCAATTTTTGAAATACTCTAGAGCTTCTAACCAGTCTCAAGGTTTCATTCTTCTGTGTTATGGGCAAGAAAACTGGGAAAATATAATTAGGCTAAAACAGTGGTAAAACAGACACAAATCTCAACAAGGAGACCAACAGAGAAATAAGTCAGCTCTAAGGACTTTCAGCAGTACTGATTGCCAAAAATATAGTTCTGTAGAGATCAATTCCTGAGAATAGTGCATTGCTGTCTTGGAAAAGACCTTCAAAGGTCATGTGGCCTGGTACCCTGCCTCTAGTGCTGTGAGATCATCCACAGCCCCCAGGGTTCCTGTGTCTACCCAAATTTGAATCCCCTGGTCTCAGGGAGAAAAAGAATTACAAATACAGTGCTGAGTGTGCAGGTCAAATGGATAGAACTGAAATGTGACTTTGCCCTTCATCATTAGGGAAGCCATGTGAAAAGAGTACAGGCCTGGGAGTCAGAGGACCTGGGTTCTAATCCCAGCTCTGTTGGGTGACCTAGGGCAAGTCACTTAACTTCTCTAGGCCTTAGTTACCTCATCTGCAAAATGGATATTAAGACTGTGAACCCCATGTGGGACAAGGACCGTGTCCAACCTGATTATCTTGAATCCACCGCTGCACTTAGTATAGTGCCTGGCAAACAGTTAACAAATATCATTTATAAACAAAACAAAACAAAACAAAAAAGCCCAGCCCAATGAGGGACAGCGACTGTGCTGGACCTGATTATCTTATATATTGTGCTCTGCACACAGTAAGTGCTCAAATATGATTGAATGAATATCTACCCCAGCACTTAGTACAATGCTTGGCATGTTAGTAAGTGCTTAATACCATAATAATAATTATTATCATTAGAAGCAGAATCTTTCTCCTCATGACCAATAGTGACTTAGTTCGTTAGCAAAACGTTTTTTCTTCAAGTGACTATTTTACTTCAGGCAATCTGGAGAGGTGGGGGTAGAGTCAAGAAGGATCCAGCTCTAAAACAAAAGGCGAGTTTTTGCCTTTCTAAAAGTATTGTCAAGTGCTAAAGCTATGTGTGAAAGTTGGAGTATCGATATCATTAAGTGCCACTATCTTGATGAAAACTAACCACACAATATCCAGCCTAAATTAAAATGCTGAAGAATGGATGAGGATCCTGAACCTCTCAGGGCATAGAGCTCTGATAAGGCTGAGGCTCACTTTTGATTAGTACCAGAGTGCTTATTCCTTTAAGGAATTCCCAGCACTTGGAGAGATGTTGTGCGTGGCTTAGTGGAAAGAGTATGGACTTGGGAGTCAGAGGATGTGGGTTCTAATACTAGCTCCACCACTTGTCTGCTGTGTGACCTTGGGCTAGTCACTTCACTTCTCTGGGCCTCAGTTCCCTCATTTATAAAATGGGGATTAAGACTGTGAGCCTCACGTGAGACAACCTGATTAACTTATATCTACCCAAGGGCTTAGAACAGTGCTTGTCACATAGTAAGCGCTTAACAGATATCATTATTATTATTATTATTATTATTATTATTATTATTATTATTACTATGAGGCACGGATAACCAGTCCCTCTCTCCCATTGCTTTCACCTTAAATCAATGCTCTCCTGGCTGGGATAGTCTACCAGAGGTGGAGAAAGAACAGAAGAAAGGCAGCAAAAAGGACATTGAGCAATGATAGCTCCTCTACATTTGAGGCTGTAGATTCTAGGCAGGGCCAAAAGAGGTATTGCCATGGCACTGCTACAGCACTTAGTTCCAGAAGTAACATTCATGGTAAACTTTGAGGGTGAGAATCTTCACTTTCTTGAAGGTGCCAGAGCTTGACCCCAAAATGCTAGAGCTCCAGCACATATCCTGGGCTTTTGACAACTGATTGATTGAATCCAGGCAGAGTCCCAGAAAGCTCTAACACAAAGAAGTAGTGTGGCCTAGTGGAAAGAACACGGGGCTGGGAATCAGAGGACCTGGGTCCTGACTCCAGCTCTGCCACTTGCCTGCTGTGTGACCTTGGGCAAATCACTTCTCTTTGCCTCAGTTACCTCCTCTGTCAAATGGGGATTAAAACTGTTAGCCCCATGGGGGACAGGGACTGTGTCCAACTTGATTAGCTTGTACCATGCCTGGGGCAGAGGAAGCACTTAAAAAGCACCATGAAAAAAGAAAGAAAGCCCTGGGAATTCCTCAAAACCATCCTGAACAAAGATCCAGTCATAGTATTATTGGCACAATCAACTCTCCCACATTAAGCAGGATGGTAACCAATTTTAGCTCCTTGTCACACCACTCCAAAAATGGGTAGTTGGCTTCCCTAAATCCCTAGTTTGAGCTGAAAAGTTGAGAGGAGCAACGGCAAAGCAGAGTTGTCCTTCCACTGTGGTGATGTCCCTGCTGCTAGCTCAGCCACCATGGCTACCAAAGCTGCTTTCACAGTTTGCCCTCTAAGGTCCGGGGGCCAGTATCCCAGAATGACTGGGGTGGTGTTCAGGGGCAAGCACACTGGAAACGCTGAAGGAATGGTCCCTTTCAGGCTGAACAGACTGGCCCACAGTGGGGAATGAAGAGCTCAGCTGTTTCTGCCTCTCCACTTACCTGTCACAAAGCGGAAGATAATCAGGGTGCATTTGTGTGCACTTATGGCACTGTGCTGGTCACCTTTGCCTCCTCCTTTCCCACTCTTACTCTCCCTCTGTGTTTGTATGAGAAATGGTGAAAGCCAAAGCTGAAAAGATGCGGGGCTTTGCAGACCCGATGAAACCAAAAACTTCCACACATGTTAAAAATGTTATATAGTTCTGTACCTGCCAGCCCAGTACCTCTGAAAAGTAAAGATGACTTTGGCCTCATCACAGACAAGGAGGGAATCCCAAAGAGATGGCAACAGCATTCTCCTAAATAATCAATCAATCCTAATTATTGAGTACATATTGCAGGCAGAACACTGTACTAAGTGCTTGGGAAAGTACGATATAACAGTTGGCATTCCTATTATTAAAAATGAGGGATGAAGCCCTTCAAGGTAGTGAGAACCTTCCAACAAGCAAAAACATTGCACTTGTCACATGTATCCAGAGAGGCGCTGTGGCAGTCAGTCATGAAAAATGGCCAAACAACCAGTCTGAATAGCATATGCACTGACGTCTATCAGGATGGAGAGAAGCACTCTGCTTAAACACACAAGTTCTTTCTCAACATATGGAGCACTGAGAAAATGCCATAGGATTGAAAAGAAACCATCATCATCTTCAAGAAAAATGAGGTAAGATCAGATTTCAACAATTATTAAGTGTCTCATTACTCTCCATTGCCAGCAAGATTCAAGTTAGAATACTCCCAGATCAACTACCAAAGATATCATTGACAGAACACTTTTGGAATCACAACATGACTTCAGAACACAGTGTGGCAAAGCAGAGATTATCTCTTCAGCACATCAGCTAACAGGAAATGTACAAGGAGCAGAACCAAGATCTCTATATGGTATTCACAGGCCTCATAAAAACACTAGCCCTCATCAGATCTGGACTCCTAGAAATCACACAGTAAATTTGGCCAGAAAGATTCTAAATTCTCAGACTACTTGACAAGGGCATGCTCCCCCGTGTCAGAGTTGGGGTTACCCTGACCCCATCACTAAGGGGGTAAAAGCTACAATGCATAGTTGGTCCTGTCCTGTTCAATTTATTCCAGACAGGCACACTAGAAGATACAACACGCTACCTGGATGCAGGTGTTAGAATACAATTCTAACCCCCTGGGAAACCTCTTCCAATTCAATTGACACCAAGCTTCATCCAAGGTCTCAGATGTAGTCATTCGAGAATGGCTATGCTCAGATGACTACTTACATCAGACAACAAGCAATTCATTGTAAACTGCTTCACTGAAGCAGCCAGGAACTAGCATGGCTTAGTGGAGAGAGTATGGACTTTTGAGTCAGAGGATGTGGGTTCTAATCCCGGCTCCGCCACTTGTCTGCTGTTACCTTAGGCAAGTCACTTAACTTATCTGTGCCTCAGTTACCTCATCTGGAAAATGGGAATAAAGACTGTGAGCCCCATGTGGGACAAGTTAATTACCTTGTATCTACCCCAGTGCCTAGCACATACTAAGCACTTAACAAATACCATAAAAAAATGAAAACCAAGAGAGAGTTTTGAATCAGCCTGCACCAGGGAAGCCACAGACAAGATCAAAAATCTATAATTGGTACCACCGAGCTAAATGCTGCCATGGAATTCTGGTACCTGAGCAGCACACTGAATAAGGATGCAGCACAGAAAAAAGAGGTACAAAACAGGAAACAAGGCAGCCAGCATACCTGCTGGGAAAACTGAATACTGAGTGTAGTAGTAGTCCGCTCTTTTTAAGCTCCGGACAAACTAAAGGTCTATGGAGTGGTTGTGCTGGATTTCCACAAAGACATCACATCACATTAGAGAAGCAGCATGGCTCAATGGAAAGAGCATAGGCTTGGGAGTCAGAGGTCATGGGTTCTAATCCCGGCTCTGCCACTTGTCTGCTGTGTGACTTTGGGCAAATCACTTCACTTCTCTGGGCCTCAGTACCTCATCTGTAAAATGGGGATGAAGACTGTGAGCCCCACGTGGGACAACCTGATCACTTTGTATCCCCCCCAGCGCTTAGAATAGTGCTTTGCACATAGTAAGCACTTAACAAATACCATTATTATTATTATTCTCTAACTCCTTGAGCAGTTCTATCAGCATTACTTATGGGCTTATATTCCACATCAAATGGCTGGATAGGGTCACGAACAACCAAGTCATAGAATTAAATCAGCCTTCTGGCATTGAAACTATGCTCACCACAGCACAATTTAGCCGGACAGGACATAGGAGGAGAATGGATGACAGCAGGATTACTAAACAACTACTGTTGGCTGGGTTGAAATTGAGAAAACAAAAGCAAGGAGAACCAAGGACATCTTTTAAAGATACAGTAAAATAAAATACCATGCAATGCCAAATTCCGGCTGAAAACCAGGAGCTAAATATTACAGATAGACCTGCATGGGGTATAGCAATCAAGAACAGAGCAGAAGTTTGGTAAGGATTTTAAAACAAGTATGCATAAATGACAATAGGCCTAGGCACACAAACAACAAACACAACAGCATAGCAAGGTTCAGTTTGGGGGGGCACCTGTATCCATGGGTGGATTTCACCAGCAGTGGCATCTTCCTTAAGTACAAAAGACAGCTTCTTATTATGCCTGTGTTTTTGTCCCTCTATGTGAGTCCTTTTGACTGAGTGTGGAAATCTCTATATCTTCCGCAATCTCTCCTTTCTGCCACTCACCCAGGAAAAGACTGCGTATTGCCATAAATTTACTGGAAAATCAAATTAGCTCCATTCCAGTATCTACATGTATCACCCAAGATTACATTTCCTTGCTGTCTTGAGGGGTCTTAATTAAGGGAGGTTTGAAAAGGAGAAATGGAGAAGAAAAAGTCCAAATTCACAAAAGAAAGATCAGGTTAATGTCATCACTGCTGCCCTATTTTCCAAAATAAAAAAGGTCATTCTACTAAGATTTACTTATTGAATGTTTTACGATGTGCAGGCTAATTACTACTCATCTACAATAAATCTACTTTTCTCAATCCTGCATCTCCTTTTGCCTCCTGGACATCTCCATGTGGATGCCCCCCTGCCTCAGACACCTCAAACTCATCATGTCCAGAACTGAATTTCTTATCTTCCTTCAGTTTCCTCATCTTTAACCCCATGTGTGGGAAAGGAATTGTGTCTTGCACCTACTCCAGTACCTAATACAGTAATCAATGAATCAATGGTATTTATTGAGAGCTTAATGTGGGCAGAGCACTGTACGAAGCACTTGGGAATGTACAATACAACAGAGTTGGCAGGCACATCCCCTGCCCACAGCAAGCTCCTCTACTTCTGTACTTGCACTCTTGGATACTCACCCCTGGCTGAACCCCAATTCTCACCTTGTCCATCTCTGACCCCTTGCTCATGTTCTCCACTAGACCTGGAACTGAGTTGTTGGGCAGGGATTGTCTCTATTTCTTGCCAAATTTTACTTTCCAAGCGCTTAGTACAGTGCTCTGTACACAGTAAGTGCTCGAGAAATACGATTGAATGAATGAATGAATGAAACAACGTGGTCTAGTGGCTAGAGCACGGACCTGGGTGTCAGAAGGACCTGGGTTCTAATCAGGCTCCCCGACTTGTCTGCTGTGTGACCTTGGGCAAGTCACTTCACTTCTCTGGGCCTCAGTTACCTCATCTACTGTAAAATGAGGATTAAGACTGTGAGCCCTGTAGGGGACATGGACTGTGTCCAACCCAAACAGCTTGAATCTATCCCAGCGCTCCGTACAGTGCCTGCCAGGTAGTCAGGGCTTTAACAAAATACATTATAAAAACCTCCCTTTCCCTCTACATTTGCTAGACCTCATCCCTCACCACCTTCAAAGCCCTCCTAAAATTCTGCCTTCCCTGACTAATAATCAGTATCTTGATTCTTATCAATGCTTCAGCCCCCTCTTGCACATATGTATTTATGTTCATCCTCAGCACTTGTGTATAGATGTATATTTGGTATTTTTATGTCAGCCTCCCCAGGTAGAGTATAAGCTCTATATGAGCAGGAAACATGTCTTGTGCTTCTGTTGTACTTTCCCAAGCACTTAATCGAGCACACTGCACTTAGTAAGCACTCAATGAATACTATTATTACTATTACTATAAGGGTGAGAGAGTCCGGACTCCAGGGAACCAATTTTGCAATCTTTAATCTAAATATTTATTAACATAAATGAGAATGTTGCCTTAAGGCTGCAGAATCACACCTTATTCGTTTATTAATAAACCCTGCCTGCATAATCAATCTCTTGTGCTTCTGACATCAAAGCGGCTATGTATACCCACAATGGCTTCTGCTGTTGACAGTTGTTCTGTTCTCTTTTGCATATAGAAATACCAAAAGGAGCCTGCAGGAATGAATTGCTTTTATCCAAAGCCATTGCTGGGTTTGTAGTTGTGAGCAGGTTGAATTACAAAGGAGATGTTGGGAATCTTTTTTTTTCCCCAGCACTCCTGCACACTAGATAAATGGTTCAAAGTCAGCTTTGTGTACTTTGGCATAATGGTGCCAGCCCTTTTCCATATAAGGCAGGACCCATGTGAAAACCAGCAGTTGTAATGGGATGGACAAGTGTCTGATTACAGATCATATTGTCATTATTTACAAAGGCACATCTGAGCTTTCTGTAAAATATGAGGCCAGAAAAACAAATAGGATCCAAAACAAATTATAATTCATTGAAACAGAGCTTTGTTTGATGATAAATCTTGACTTAATACATTGTTAAACTTGCATCCTGATCAGCTAAATATACCGAAATAATCATAACAATGGCAATCACTGATCATTTTGGCAATCACTGATCATTTTCTGTTTAAACTGAACTATCATAATCAATCAATCAATCAATCAATCGTATTTATTGAGCGCTTACTATGTGCAGAGCACTGTACTAAGCGCTTGGGAAGTACAAATTGGCAACACATAGAGACAGTCCCTACCCAACAGTGGGCTCACAGTCTAAAACGGGGAGACAGAGAACAAAACCAAACATACTAACAAAATAAAATAAATAGGATAGAGATGTACAAGTAAAATAAATAAATAAATAAATAAATAGAGTAATGAATATGTACAACCATATATACATATATACAGGTGCTGTGGGGAAGGGAAGGAGGTAAGATGGGGGGATGGAGAGGGGGACGAGGGGGAGAGGAAGGAAGGGGCTCAGTCTGGGAAGGCCTCCTGGAGGAGGTGAGCTCTCAGCAGGGCCTTGAAGGGAGGAAGAGAGCTAGCTTGGCGGAGGGGCAGAGGGAGGGCATTCCAGGCCCGGGGGATGATGTGGGCCGGGGGTCGACGGCGGGACAGGCGAGAACGAGGTACGGTGAGGAGATTAGCGGTGGAGGAGCGGAGGGTGCGGGCTGGGCTGTAGAAGGAGAGAAGGGAGGTGAGGTAGGAGGGGGCGAGGTGATGGACAGCCTTGAAGCCCAGGGTGAGGAGTTTCTGCCTGATGCGCAGATTGATTGGTAGCCATTGGAGGTTTTTGAGGAGGGGAGTAATATGCCCAGAGCGTTTCTGGACAAAGATAATCCGGGCAGCAGCATGAAGTATGGATTGAAGTGGAGAGAGACACGAGGATGGGAGATCAGAGAGAAGGCTGATACAGTAGTCAAGACGGGATAGGATGAGAGCTTGAATGAGCAGGGTAGCGGTTTAGATGGAGAGGAAAGGGCGGATCTTGGCAATGTTGCAGAGCTGAGACCGGCAGGTTTTGGTGACGGCTTGGATGTGAGGGGTGAATGAGAGAGCGGAGTCGAGGATGACACCAAGGTTGCGGGCCTGTGAGACGGGAAGGATGGTAGTGCCGTCAACAGAGATGGGAAAGTCAGGGAGAGGACAAGGTTTGTGAGGGAAGACAAGGAGCTCAGTCTTCGACATGTTGAGCTTTAGGTGGCGGGCAGACATACAGATGGAGATGTCCTGAAGGCAGGAGGAGATGCGAGCCTGGAGGGAGGGGGAGAGAGCAGGGGCAGAGATGTAGATCTGGGTGTCATCAGCATAGAGATGATAGTTGAAGCCGGGGGAGCGAATGAGGTCACCAAGGGAGTGAGTGTAGATTGAGAACAGAAGGGGACCAAGCACTGAACCTTGGGGAACCCCCGCAGTAAGAGGATGGGAGGGGGAGGAGGAGCCTGCAAAAGAGACTGAGAAAGAACGACCGGAGAGATAAGAGGAGAACCAGGAGAGGACGGAGTCTGTGAAGCCAAGGTCAGATAGCGTGTTGAGGAGAAGGGGGTGGTCCACAGTGTCAAAGGCAGCTGAGAGGTCGAGGAGGATTAGGACAGAGTATGAGCCGTTGGATTTGGCAAGCAGGAGGTCATTGGTGACCTTTGAGAGGGCAGTTTCCATGGAATGAAGGGGACGGAAGCCAGACTGGAGGGGGTCGAGGAGAGAGTTGTTGTTGAGGAATTCTAGGCAGCGCGTGTAGACAACTCGTTCAAGGAGTTTGGAAAGGAATGGTAGGAGGGATATGGGACGATAACTAGAAGGTGAGGTGGGGTCAAGAGAGGGTTTTTTTAGGATGGGAGAAACATGGGCATGTTTGAAGGCAGAGGGGAAGGAACCAGTGGAGAGTGAGTGGTTGAAGATGGAAGTTAAGGAGGGGAGAAGGGATGGAGCGAGAGATTTCATAAGATGAGAGGGAATGGGGTCAGAAGCACAGGTGGCCGGAGTAGCACTTGAGAGGAGGGAGGAGAGTTCCTCTGAGGATACCGCTGGGAAGGATGGGAGAGTAGCAGAGAGTGTTGAGAGCCGGGGGGTTGGAGAAAGGGGGGAAGAGACTTTGGGGAGGTCGGACCTGATGGATTTAATTTTGTTAATGAAGTAGGAGGCCAGATCGTTGGGGGTGAGGGAAGGAGGAGGGGGAGGAACCGGGGGCCTGAGAAGGGAGTTTAATGTACGGAAGAGCTGGCGGGGGTGATGGGCATGGGTGTCAATAAGGGAGACATAATCAGTAAAAGAGATTTTCTACCAAAAAGTGGGAAAGAATTCTTTGGTCTGGCTAAATGAATAACTGGGAAAAAATGGACAAGTTTCACTTTCAAAAAACAGGTTTCAGGCTGGATATTGTTTTTCCCAATTTGAATATAAAATGGTCAAAAATGTGCCTTTAAGGAACAAGCAGACATATGCAAGTTTGTTTCTCTATTATGGAATAAAGAATAAGTAGGGAAAATGAAGTCTTTCCAAAGGAAATCCAAGAATTTTCTGTGAAAATGCAACCCTCTTGAAAGAACATTTCAAGATGATACCAGATCTCAGTGATTTTATTTGCAGCAAGGCTTGAGTTCTGGCTTTTTAAAACTATTCTCCCACTGAGAGGAGGAAAGAATGTAGGGGGTAAGTTTTCTCCCATGATTTGGTGCAGAGAGAATTGATGATGAGGGGGATGGCTAAGAGCTAGTTGCCACTGGATTCGGGGGAGCACTGGAGGGAATATTTGCTTCTCTCTGCTTTGCTGCTACCAGAGCTGTCTGCCTTTAAAAGGTAATAATAAATAAAGGTACATATTAAGTCCTGCTATATGCTAAATGCTGGGGTAGACAATCAGATTAGGTACAGTCCCTGTCTCAGTCTAAAAGGGAGGGAAGGACAGGTATTTTAATCCCATTTTACAATTGGGGAAACAGACACAGAGCAGAAAAGGTCACATAATAGACATCTGAAAGGGATTAATAATAATAATAATGGACTCTGTTAAGTGTTTCTTTGCCAAGCTTATGTGCCAAACACTGGAATAAGTGCTGGGGCAGATACCAGGTAATCAGGTCAGACCCACTCCCTCTCTCACATGGGGCTCACAGGTAGGAGGGATAACAGGTATTGATGCCCCATTGTACAGATGAGGAAACTGAGGCACAGAGAAGTTATGTCACTTGCCCAAAATCACACAGCAGGCAAGTGGCAGATCTGGGATTAGAACCCAGCTCCTCTGGCTTTCAGACCCATGCACTATCAACTAGGCAACATTCCCTTGAACCAAAACAGCTGGGGCAACTCTCCCAGACTCCTGCCAGCAAATCAGAAACCTTCCGTAATGCAAGATGCACTGAATACTTCTGATACTGGGGAAATTTTCTTTATTGCAGAAGGAAGACAGAAAATCACTGCTGCTATAGCACAGAACTTTTTCTATTATTTCTTCTGCTAAGGAGTATTGTGAGGCATGCGAACTCCTTGAGGCTAGGCCCCATGTCTTCTCCTTTTATTTTGTTCCCAAGGTCCTCATACAATATTCTGCAAACAGTAGACATTCAATACATATGCTACTAGAGAACAAGAAGGAAGTGAGGAGCACAAGGAAGAGGATAAAAGAAGAGGAGGAGGAGGCAGAAGGCATATACAAAGGAGCTAAGATACTCAATGTCTGTTTTCCCCCTTACTTAGACTGTGAGTCCCATGAGGGACAGGGAATGTGTCCAACCTGATTAACCCTGGTTTTTAGACCGGTGTTTGACACTTAGTGAACACTCAATAAATTGATGATGAAAGAAAGAAAAGAAAAGCCACCTGAGAGTTTCTGGCCATCCAACACTGTTTGCAAACAAAATCCTCTTGAAGGGGGTTTGGAATGTACTTAGTCATTCTGCAATTGCCTTCCACTCCTTTTCCACTTTTGAACCACTACGTCTGTTCTATTTCCATCTACAATGAATGTGTTCCTCCCTCCCCGCCCAGCCCATATCACCCAGCCTGTATAAAATTGCCTATCGATAGATAACCTTGTACAAGGGGTCTGAATTTATTATGACTGAGGTGGCCAAATGAATTTGAGTATTTATTGATTTGCTAATGAAAACTCCCTCCTATTCCAAGAGAACACCCAGAGATTAGAAAATCATACATTAATAGAACCCAAAAGGGAACCCACAATACTTTGATGTTCTCCTCCCAAACAGGAGACTCTACAGGGTGCAGGAGGATGGGAGTTACAAACTAAAGACACAGCACCAATGCCTAGAGAAACTGATATCTTTCTGACAATCACACTTTGCTGATCTCCATTTTCTTTCCGAGAGTAGATCCCGGAGTGAGAAAACAGGGCCTGCTTGCCCACTCAATTGGCCTTGTGATTAATGCTTAGAATTAAAGTGCTCATTCATGTGAATACCTCAGTAAAGTGGAGAAAGGGTGCAATAATCTTTGCCAGGCAGCCCCTCACTCAACACAATGGAGCCCCTAACCCACTGCTTCAGTTTTTCTGGCTCTTAGCCACTGCTGCCCAGTTGAGTGGCAGGTGGCAAACTGCCCAAACTAGAAGGGAGCTCATGTATTCTCCCCCTCTTGTGACTCGGCTGCCTACCACTCATCAATCAATCAATCAGAGGTATTTATTGAGCATTCACTGTGGGCAGAGCATTGTACTTCACATCTGGGAGAGTACGATAGAGTTGGTAGGCACGATCTCTGTCCGCAAGAAGCTTTCAAACTAGTGGGGGAGACAGATATCAAAATTAATCACAAACAGGGGAAGCAACACGGGTATTGTCCCAAGGCGAACCCAGGGTACTCACCATCTCAAGGTCAAATGCTATCTCGTGATCATCTGAGCCAGCACATGGTACTCGGAAGCGTGGGTGGGATACTACCCCCACAACCAAAACTGGTAGACTGACAGCCCAAGCCAGAAATACAGGTGTCCCTCTCCCCTGTGCCAATTAAATTAGGTATGGAGGAGTGGGGAGGGAGGAGATTGGATAAACTGGAGCCAGAAGTTGGAATGGCCTAGCAGCACAGGCAGCACAGGCCACAGCAGCACATTGCAGGCTCTGACCTTCTGTGCAGTGGATCGAGACTTGCAGCAGCTGACTGCGGGTCACCTATGCCCAGAGTGTGAGATGCTCACTCTGCCTGCACCAAGTAAGGAGCCGTGGGATGGGTGAGTGTCCTGCTGAACACTTGTGGGACTGGAAGTTAGGCACTTTACCACAGATGAGTAACGCATAAATGGATTCCTCCCAAGTGGGAAGTGCTCATGGGTGGGAACTAGCCACCTCATCACATGCAAACAAATCATAAGTGAATTCCTCCTGGGTGGGACCTGGGTGTTTTGTCACAAGCGAGTAATACATAAGTATATTCCTCCCGATAAGGAAGCTCTAATAACATTAAATAATCATATTCCTCTCTAAAGGGAGGCTCAATTTGCCATGTGCAAAATAATAAAAAAATTCAATTTGCCTCACAGAATAAACTTTGTATTAAACTCTCTCTCTCTCTTCCCCTGACCCACCCGCCACCGATTCCCAAACGAACCCATCCCCAGGCGATAGGTGACAGGTATGAACTGTCTAAGCTATGTCTAATTGGACTATGGTCATCCCTGTGCACCCCTAGCTGATTTTCTATCACTCGGTTGAAGCGGTTAATTTTATGGCAGTTGTGAGCCATGTCCTGTGATTGGTTCCTGTCAAACTGAGCTGTGGTCACCTATGGCTACCCCAGCTCTTAAAAATGCACAGGGGGGCCCTGGAAGGGGTAGAAGCCAGGCTCACCCCCACTGGGGGATTCATTTTTTAAACACATGTGTGTCCCCGGTGGACAGTCTGCTTCCCACTCACACAGCTCCCAAGACATGAAGCATCCCCCCAAGTCTGCTCCAGTGGAACCACATGGGCACATTACTATCAATCACTGGTTGGTATTCAGGGCTTACTGAGTGCAGAGCACTGTACTAAGCACTTGGGAGAGAACAATACTGGATTGTCCACCAGGGCTGGTGTGTGTGGTTTTTCTAGAGTGGGCTGGGGGACACAGAGTTTCACAGAAAGTCCCACCTTCCTCTTCCCCGGCACCTCCCCCTAGTCGGAACGTCAGCCCCCCAGTAATTTAAGCTAAGAAGACAATCCCTCAGGAGCCTCTATAAACTGCTAATTTATCAGATCAACTTGAAGGGTTTCACCTGATTAACATGTCACAGAACAAAATGTACCAATCCATCATGAAACCGCTATATGCGTAAGTGCTTTGGTGGTAGGGGTGGCATGAGTATCAAAGTAGGAGGGCATACAGACTTGAGTGCATAGGTGATGCAGAAGGGAAAGAGAATTGGATGGGGAGATTAGAGGTCAGGGAAGGCTTCCTGGAGGAGATATGATTTTAGTAGGACTTGGAAGATGGGGGAGAGTGCTGGTCTATCGAATATGAAGGGGGAGGGAGGTCCAGGCCAAAAGGGGAACGTGGGTAAGCAGTCGATTGTGAGAGAGATGAGACAGAGGCACATTAAGTAGGCCGGTGATAGAGAAACAAAGTGTGAGGGTTGGTTCTTAGGAGGAGAGGAGTGATAATAGGTAGGAAGGAGAGAGCTGATGGAGTGCCTTAAAACATACTGAAGAATTTTTCTAGGTGTGGAGATGCACGGGCAACCACTGGAGGTTTTTGAGGAGTGGAGGGATGTGCATGGAACAATATTTTAGCAAAATGAATCGAGCAGCAGAGTAAGTATGGACTGGTGAGGGGAGAGGCTGGAGGTGGGGATGTCAGTGAGGAGGCTGATGCAGTAGTCAAGGTGGGATACGGTAAGTGCTTGAATCAGCATGGTAGTAGTTTGGATTGAGGGGAAAGGGAAGATTTTAGTGATGCTGTGAAAGTTGAACAGACAGGATTTGCTGACTGATTGAATATGCCGACTGTATGAGAGACATGAGTCTGGATAATACCAATGTTGCTGGCCTGCGAGACAGAGAGAATGAATCATCTTAATGGTGGATCATCAGCAACAACCATAATTGTTGAATGTCTTCTTTATGCAGATTGCCAGTGAGGGGCCAGGAGCTAGACACATGGAGGAAAAAGGAATAGCAATATCTGATTCTATATCATGTCCCATTCTGGATGAGATATGGATGGCCTGGAACTAATAGCAAAAAAGCTGTTCTTCATGTATGCACCTTTTTGGAAAGTGTGCACCACTGTCAATCTGAAATTTGACTCAGAGCACAAACACACACACACACACACACACACACAAAGATTTTTACAAATGCCTCCACTTGAAAGTTCATTTCCAGAAAATTTTAATAATAATAACGCGCACAGTTCTGCCACATGCTTGTTTTCACTATGTAGTTTGGCTAAGGGGCTGTTATGGAAAATTCTTCCAATAATATTTGTTTACAGAGTGTTAGTGTCAGAATAATAATAATAATAATATTTGTTAAGCGCTTACTATGTGCCAGGCGCTCTATTAAGTACTGGGGTGAATACAAGCAAATCAAGTTGGATACAGTCCCCTGTCCCATGTGGGGCTCACAGTCTCAATCCCCATTTTACTGATGAGGTAGTTGAGGCACAGAGAAGTAAAGTGAATTGCCCAAGTCACACAGCTGACAAGTGGCAGAGCCGGGATTAGAACCCATGATCTTCTGACTCCCAGGCCTGTGCTCTATCCACTATGCCATGCTGCTTCTCACAAGAAGAAATGGTTTGGCAGTTTGTGAACAGTAGTAAACTCCTCCGTGAGTACTACAGCTCAAGTTTTCCTTAATGTGAAGGTTTACAATCAAATCAATCATTAGAATTTATTATTGAGTACAGAGCACTGCGCTAAACCCTTGGGAGAATGCAATGCAACCAAGTTGGTAGACTTGTTTCCTGCCCACAGCGAGATTACACAAACACAACGCTCACATTATAGGAGAACTGGGTGTCCTTTAAATTCAAGGAGTGGTTTCACTAATGAGCTTTTGAGGCCTTTCTTGGCCTATACTGCAAACAAGATAGACTGGGTTTTTCTCCCACTACATAGAATTCTGAGCTTTTTTGTAGTAATACTGCAAATACTGCATACATAATTGTATAAACTGACCAGAGTAGTGATGTCAAAGGTTGTCACAGAGCACAGAGGAGATGACTGAAAATTGGAATTTAGCCAATCAATACCAGACTGATTTGAATTTTAGTACAGAAGGAGTGTGACCTTACTTATGGAGAGAGCAAGGCCTGGGGGCCAGAAGGACCTGGATGCTAATCCCCACTCCACCACTTGTCTGCTGTGTGACCTTGTGCAAGTCATTTCACTTCACTGTGCCTGTTACCTCATCTGTAAAATGGGACCCACAAGGGACATGAACTGTGTCTAACCTGATTTTCTTTTAACCACTCCAGCACTTAGTACAGTGTCTGGCATATAATAAGCGCTTAACAGATGCCATAAAAAACCAACTGGAACTCAAACACTCTATATTGATTCATTTTTTAAAAACGCATAGATGTCCATTTAATTTGTTGAAGCCCTCAAAGCAGAATAGTCCTATTTGATGTCAGAGATGGGCCAGAAACAAATCCAAACCATTGTTTAAAGTCCCTTGTTTATTCACTTTATTGCAGAAGGAAGACAGAAAATCACTGCTGCTATAGCACAGAACTTTTTCTATTATTTCTTCTGCTAAGGAGTATTGTGAGGCATGCGAACTCCTTGAGGAAAGAAGTAATAGGTTTCAAATGTAGCAAGAGATACTAAGATTAAGAGTGATTAAATCCCAGAGCGATTTTGTTGAATCTGCTTTTCTTAACAATCTTTTAAAATAGGAGATAATCATTAGTACTGGATGGTTTAAGTGTCACCCACTCTGATGTGGATTTCTGTGAGCTGAACAACAATCATCAATATGAAAACCCTTTTCCATAAATTTTGTCCAGTTTTCTTGACTGTTTGTTTTGGTGGGGGGGGGGGGGGCATGGGGGGACTCACCTTAGAGCTTGAAAGTGTCAGTCAAGAAAACTGGACAAAACTTACGGAAAGGGGTTTTCATATGTCTTACTGTTCGACTCAAAGAAATCCACACCAGAGTAGGTGACAATGTTTTCCTCCTTAAAAGGAAAAGAGCCCTACTGAGCTTCCTCAAACTATAAGTTATTCCACTGTTTATATCAATTACTTCAGTCAGACATAGAAACCAAGCATTAATGCAGAAAGAAAAACATTCAAGAGAGCATTGACTCAAAGTGAAAATGAGACAATGAAGGTCCCTCCTTTTGACTCTGTTTTATCGGTTTATCAAAATGACCTTGACTTTGTTAGGGACTCTTGGCGTTCGAATTCAGAGTGGTGATGGGCCCAGATAAGAGTCCTAAAGGCTGAATTTACCTCATTCACATAAAACATAAAGAAAAGACAAGGCAGTGGTGGTATGAACTTATTTGATCAAATGCACTGAGCTGAAACTCTAGTTTTCATATCCCTAGAGACAATTTTCCTAAAGAGAATCCTGGAAATCTTCCATGGCTCACCAGAGGTCATTGGGGCTACTAAATGCTGCTTCACTTCCTCCCCCTGGTGTGGGTGAAGAAAGGCGGGAAGGGGAAACTACTTTCTGGTGAAGTGTTCTTGTTCCTTGAACCATCTCTTCTTCCTTGCTTCCCACACTTTCTCTCCACCCCAGGATCACACATGGAATCTCATGTCCAGGATTCCCACACCAACTAGCAGCCCCTTAAAACTGGTGATCCTGGGCCTGTTTCCTCCACATCTAAAACTGACTCTAGAAAGGCCAGGTTCGTACAGAACTAGAGAGATAAAGCTAAATTCCGTCTTGTCATACTCCAAGCCACCTATCACCCCCCCCCCCCTTCCATGAGGCACTTTTGTTATTCTCAGCTTTGAGTGAAAATATCCCTTAGCATGCTCCAGATATTAGGAAGCTAAGCAAGTAATCTCTAAGAGTAAAAAGGAGATATTGAACTAGATTCCCTGAAGCAGTAGTCTCCAGCATGGAAGTAATTTTAGGAGGATAGAATTGATTTCTGACTTTATGTCTCAATGTACAAGGCATTTATAAGAATTTGTATTTGATGAAAACCAGTCAAAATAAAAGACAGTCGGATTTTTCAAGAGACGAAAAGTATAGAGAAGGATACTAAGAGATAAGTTGCACATTATCTAGTGAATGGAAGATTGAAGGAAACTGCTGGTTGTTGTTGGCATGCAAAAACCTTCTGGTTTCGGCTCAACCCAGGTTTCATGAACCTACCAGGAAAGTGCTGATTTTATTAGATGTCTGTAGCTCTTCAGCCAGTTTAGATTCACCTGTACACAAACCATTTCGACAAACCCAATATTTCTGTGCTCAGAAGAAACACTTCCTAAATTTCTTTGCAAATCCAGGTTCACTAAACAACCAATGGTAAAAAAAAAAACACCCCAAAACAACCAAAGTTGATGCTCAGCTTATCCCTATTAAGGACGGACACCCATAGACACAAAGAAACACCCTCCCAAATATCAAGCAGCATCTGTTTTTGTTCTCTCATTCAGTTAGAGCAGCTAGGCTAATCATTTTACAAAGAAAATCAAAAAGACACAGCCAGGTCCTCCATGATCTTCCACACCAAAGGAGGATAAATCAAAGATTTGCAAGATGCAGGTAACAGAGAATCAGAAGCATACATGTACATGCACATAGTTATCTTTAGGTCAAATATATTTTCTGGAGGAGTTTTACCAGCTTCTATCTTGGTGACCCTTAATGAGATTTAGTACAAATCTCTTTGCCAAAGAGAAATCAAATTCTAAACAAGTATACTATGCCAAGACTAAGTGTCTAATAAAGTTTGGTTTCCATTTCAAAGGTCCATCTCAATGTTTCATAATTAGGGAGTGAAGCTACACTCAGATGATCAAGTCTGATAAACACAGGGAAAGTCAGACATAAACAAAAATTGGGAATTCCGAGCTCCATCTACAATAAATGCATTCATAATAAACTCATAAAAGGACAACAAGCATGTCTAATAGGCCTGGGGAGGTGCCATCTTTGGTCCTCAAACACACGAGAAATCCCTTTAGAACTGTTTGTCCACATGAAAGATTAGCCTCTCCTGCTGCCAGCCTGGGTGAGAGTCAGGTTTATCAAATAAGGGCCAATCATGCAACTCAGTTTAAACTGCTTAGGGGAAGCTTTAGTTTGCACACCTGAGGTCGGGGGAATTTTTAAAACATTTGCTGCTGCCAATGCAAACAACTTTCTCGTCACTGAAAGAACCTCCCTTTGTTCTGGTTCTTTGCTCCCTGGGAGGTTTGTCCGTTGCCCTCTCCTACCAATGCACCCTGCCCTCCCCATCCTCTCTCCACACCCCAGGTACCTGATGGAGTAGCCTGAAGCAAGGCCAAAAATGCAGGTGGCTAGATCCTGAGCCTGCATAAATTACTGGGGACAGATAAGCTTTCCAGCATTTTCTCTTGACAATAATGGTAACAGGAATAATGAAAATGTTTTAATAGACCCTGGATGCTTTACCTCTGAAAGGCAATTGTTTTCCTTCCAATGGACACCAGGGACCCCCAAAATATTGGCATTTGGTTTATTCATATTCACACAGCAAATGAGTGCTAAATTGATAGATTGCTTGACATTTATTGAGTCTCTACATTGTGTCAGTAGAGGCTTCAGGACACAAAAGAAAGGAAATTATGCCATAAAACTAAAGTAGTAGTATAACCTAGGTGAAAGATCACAAGTCTGGAAGTCAGGAGGCCCAGATTCCAATCCCAGTTCTGCCCTGACTTGTTGTGTGACCCTGGGCAAGTCACTTCACATCTCTGGGCCTCAGTTCCCTCATCTGAAAAATGGAGATAATAAAACCTGTTCTCCCTCCCTCTTAGCCTGTGAGCCCAATGGGACAGAGACTGCCTGATCTGATTATCTTGTATCAACCCAAGTGTTTAAAAACACCATAATAATTGTTATTAAAACTATCATGTATAATAATAATCTGAACACATGCATTAACTCTTCAAACTCTTCTTCCCCTCTAGACTGTAAGCTTGTTGTGGGCAGGGAATGCGTCGGTTTTTTGTTGTATTGTACTCTTCCAAGTGCTCAGTAGAGTGCTCTGCACACAGTAAGCACTCAATAAGTACAATTGAATGAAACACCAAAGCTCTTCATTCAGTTGTATTTATTGAGCGCTTACTGTGTGCAGAGCACTGTACTAAGCTTTTCTACACATTTTGTCCGTTGACTGGGGAAATTGATGTTCAGCCCTCTCTGTTGGCCAGTTCTTTTGACCGAGCTCAGGTTTATGAGGCAAAGCATAGTTAGGCAAAAAGCACAGCCTGATGTAATTGCCTAGACATACAGTACCAGTCCAAAAGGAATCAGGTAGTGAAGGTTCACTGCATAACAGTGATCCCTCCTCTTTTTAAATAACTGATCACAGGAATTTTTAGGAAAGAGCATTCAACACGCATTCAACAAAATATCATTTTCCACTAACTTGAGATGGGTTTTATATAGTTGTTCAAAAATCAAACAGCAGGTTCCTGTGTCAGCTTGGAAGTGAGAACACAAGGTCAGTCCTACCTATTACCCTAAACAGAGGTTGTTCAGAATTTGATAACCACGACTGAGCAGTAGCTTGAAAACACTGGGTATTTAATAGTAATCACAACAGGACAAATCAGAAAAATACTCACTCACTGATACATTTCGTGTCATAGTGAACAAATGCAAAAAAATTAGCTTCAGAACTAATTTTCTACTTTCTATGTATCTTCTACTTTGACATGAATACATTTGGTCTTCAGTGGCCAAAATGCAACTGTTATTCCTAGTACAGCAACAGCAATATGGGTTTCCAATGACACCAGTTCATTAACTTATTTTTCGATTACTAAAAATTTTTGCTACCTATATTCACTTTTGAAGCCAAAAGAGAGCATCTGTATGGTACCTCCAAGGAATACATAATAACATTGCCAGGTTCTGTCAGATTAAAATATGAGACAAATTAACCCTCATTAAGAAAATGCACCTGCAACACAGTCTACCAACTGTGAAAAAGCAACTGTCCACAAGTCTGAGTCCATATTTTCTTCACCCTTCATTAAACAAACCCCTTGGATTTTGCTGAGAAGTCACTGGTCGTTAGGTGCTCTGCCTTGACCACAATGCAATAGGCTTTTTGAAGAGTTAGGAGCATCAAGAGATTAATAATATATTTAGCAAGAGAAAAAGGGAGAAATAAGATTTCACTGAGAAGACCTATTTGTCCGTCTCTCAAGAAAATCTTAAAACAGAGTTTTCTACTCTCACTCTACTCAGCATCACAAAATAAAAGGGAAATGGGGAAATCTTTTTATGAAGGATAATTTCTTTTTAGATTTCTCGTACAGCTCTGGATAAGCATATAACCGCTGTATTGCTTATCAGGTTTTTTTTTTTAAAGGCTTAAATCTACAGCCTCAAAACACAGATTTTTTTTCCTGGAGAAATATTTCTACATTCAAGAAAATAAAAATTTACAAAATATGCTTGCTTAAAAAGTAAGGTGGGCATCTGAGCTGGGTCTGTGACCTTTGGGATTTTGGTATTTGCCCCACCCTCAACCCCACAGCACCTATTAACATATCTATAAATTATTTATAATAATGTCTGTCCCCACCTCTAATAATAATAGTAATAATAACTGTGGTATTTGTTAAGCACTTACTATGTGCCAAGCACTGTTCTAAGCTCCGGTGTAGATACAGGGTAATCAGGTTGTCCCATGTGGGGCTCATTCATTCATTCATTCAATCATATTTATTGAGTGCTTACTGTGTGCAGAGCACTGTACTAAGCACTTGGGAAGTACAAGTTGGCAACATATAGAGATGGTCCCTACCCAACAGCGGGCTCACAGGCTAGAAGGGGGAGACAGACAACAAAACAAAACATACTAACAAAATAAAATAAATAGAATAGTAAATATGTACAAGTAAAATAGAGTAATAAATCTGTACAAACATATATACAGGCTCACACTTTTAATCCCCATTTCACAGATGAGGTAACAGGCACAGAGAAGTTAAGTGACTTGCCCAGGGTCATGCAGCAGACAAGTGGCAGAGCTGGGATTAGAACCCATGTCTTCTGACTCCCAAGCCCATGCTCTTTCCACTAAGCCACACTGCTTCAAGACTCTAAGCTCATTGTGGGCAGGAAATACCTCTACCAACTGTTGTATTGAACTCTCCAAAGCACTAAGTACAGTGCTCTGCACACAGAAAATGCTCAATAAATACCACTGATTGATCAATTGAAAAGGTCTTCAAATATTAACTTTTTAAAATGTAAAAGAGTTTTGCTACTAGAAAAAAAAATCACTCCTCTGTATGGCAATATGGAACCTATTTAGGCCTGGGAGTCTGGGGACCTGGGTTCTAATCCTGCTCTGCCACTTGCCTAATGTGTGACCTTGAGCAAGTCATTTTCTTCTCAGTGTATCACTTTCCTCACCTGTACAATGAGGGTTCAAAACCTGTTCCCCTTATTTAGACAGTGAGCCTGATAAGGGACAAGGACTGTGTCTGACCTGATTATCTTGCATCTATCCCAAAGTTTAGTGCAGTGATTGGCACATAGCATGCACTTAAGAAATGCCATCTTTATTATTATTATTATTATTACATGTTTTCAATATCTGAATGATTTAGCACTGCTTAGGCACTTAAACTATCGAAAATGATCAATCAGTGGTATTGAGTGCTTACTCTGTGCAAAGCACTGCATTAAGCACTTGGGAGACTATTATTATCATCATTATTATTATAATAATAGTGTAATATTGTAAATATTACAGTACAGAAGATTTGGTAGACACATTCCCTGCCTACAAGGAGCTTTCAGTCTAGAGGGGGGAAGCAGACAAATAAATTATGGATGTGTATGTAAGTGATTAGGGGCTGAGGGTGGGGTGAAAATCAAGCGCTTGAGGGTACAGATCCAAGTGCACAGGTGATGCAGAAGGGAGAGCAAGTAGGGGAAATGAGGGTTTCATCGGGGAAGACTTTTTGGAGTTAGTGTGATTTTAGGAAGACTTTGAAGCTGGGGAGAGTGGTGATCTGTCCCATAAGAAGTGGGAGGGAGTTTCAGACTGGGTTTCCTACTACAACCCAGCCTGCACATTCTTTCCTCTAAAGTCAACTTATTTATTCACTGTACCTTGATCTCGTCTATCTTTGCCCACATCTTCCCTCCAGCCTGGAACTCCCTCCTCCTTCATTTACAACAGGCTACCACTCTCCCCACCTTCAAAACCTTATTAAAATCACACCTCCTCTGAAGAGGCCTTCCCTGACAAAGCCCTCATTACTCCTACTCCCTTTCCCTTCTGCATCATCTATGCACTTGGATCTGTACCCTTCAAGGACTAGATGTGAACCCCACCGCCGGTCCCACAGCACTTACATGCAAATCCATAATTTACTTGAATGTCTGTCTCAACCTCTAGACTGCATGCTCCTTGTAGGCAGGGAATGTGTCTACCAACTCTGCTGTACTGTACTCTCCCAAGTACTCAGTAGTGTGCTCTGAACACAGTAAGCACTCAGTAAATATGACTGATTGATTTACTGCAAAGAAAGAAAGAAAAGTCAGGGCTGGAGAGGTAGATTTGGGAATCATCAGTGCAGAGACGACAGTTGAAGCCATGGAAGAGAATGACTTCTCCAAAAGAGTGGGTGTGGGTGAAGAACAGAAGGGGATCCAGACTCAATCAATCATATTTATTGAGCATTTACTGTGTGCAGAGCACTGTACTAAGCACTTGGGAGGGTATAATTTAACATATGGTAGACACATTCTCCGCCCACAATGAGCTTACAGGATAGAGTAGAGGCCATTGGATTTGGCAAGATGGAGGTCACTGGAGACCTCTGAGTGGGCAGTTTCTGTGGAGTGAAGAAGGCAGATGCCAGATTGGAGGGACTCAAGGAGAGAATTTGTGGAGTGGAAGTGGAGGGCTTTTTTTTTAGGATAGGGGATACATGAATGTATTTGAAAACAGTGGGGAAGAAGTTATTGGAAAGTGAACGGTTGAAGATAGAGGTCAGGGAGGGACAAGGGGGAGGGGTCAAATTTTTTGATAAGTTATGAAGGGATGGGATCGGAGACATTGTGTGAAACACCTTAGCTCTCAGAACCTAGTGTGAGAGAAACCCCTACACACATAGAAAAAAATGTAGAAGTCAAGTCTATCCAACACTTACCCCAGTGCACTCTACAGCAAAAACTGGCAGGTACGGAGGTCATTCTCTGCAGATAGTAGCATAGACCTTCTCTCAGGCATCAGAACTGGTTCTCAGGTTTTCCACATGGTCTATAATTCATGAATTATATGAATTATAATTCATTCATTATATGAATGAATTCTCTCATTCAATTAATGGTATTTATTGAGCACTTATTGAGTGTAGAGCACTGTTCTAAGCACTTGGAAGAATAAAACATAACAGAGTTGGCAGACATGTTCCCTGCTCACAGCAAGCTTACAGTCTAGAGGACGAGCTTACAGCTTTCCAACTAGAAGCCAGATCCGCAGAGGCAAGGCGCAGAATAGTTACAGACCAAGGACAAAAAAGAGAGAAGCCTGAAGCCATATTTATGTCAAGTGGCATGCAAATCCCAGTCTTCCCCTATAGACATCCACCTCTCCATTGTCTAAATCCCATAACTCAGTCATTTTCCTGAGGCCTCTGGATTTGGGGCTCTGAAATCAGCAGAAAAGCTTGGGAGCAAATTGAGGGCAAAATTGTGACTGACCGTTCCTCAGGTTTCACTGCTGATTGTTCAAATGACATTTCCACATGCCACAGGCTCATTTCCCACCCATTTTCCAGTGGTTTTAAAAGTTTAATTTAATGTCACATGTAAGAGCTGAATGCCGAGAAGCAGCATGATCGAATGCATAGAGCACGGGCCTGGGAGTCAGTAGGACCTGGGTTCTGATCCTGGCTCTGCCACTTGTCTGCTACATGACCTTGTGCAAGTCATTCAACTTCTCCGTACCTCCGTTTCCTCATATGTAAAATGTCAAACGTAATGAACTTGTATCTACCCCAGTGTTTAATACAGTGCCTGGCACATAGTAAGTGCTTAACAAATACCATCAAAAAAGACTGTGAGCCCCATGTGGGACATGCACTGTGTCCAGCCTGCTTAGCTTGTATCTACCCCAGTGCGTAGTTCAGTGCCTGACACAAAGTAAGCACTTAAATACCATTAAAAAATGCTGTTTGATGTGCCACAAAGTATCTTTTTGGGGGTCTACTGTGAAAGAGCACTAACCCATGAAAATTCCTTCCCTACTGCTTTGGAAGAGCAAGAAAATGCTTACTGTGCTAAGAACTGGGAAAATAGAAGAGACATACTTAAAACCAGGCCCCTGAACATGCTGTACCCCTGCCTAACTACTCACTCATTGCATTCAGTGCCCCAGTGGAAGCCAGACTGACAGGTCTGTCAGGTCTATTCATGTCTTATTCATTGACATGAATAAGAACAGGTTTTTCAGTGATCTTGAGAGGAAGTAATCCAAATACTTAAAAAGAACTTCAAGAAGAAGAGAATGGCAGAACACTAAGAAAGAGAATTTTTGGTTTCCAGTTTGACTTGCATGATGGTAAAAACTGCATGAAATCATCTTGCCCTCCCCGTTTTATCCATCTCTGAATATGGCAATATCATCTCTGCCCATCATTTAAGATGGGAATGGTGATTGTTCTATTTAATTTCTTTCATTCAATTGTATCTATTGAGCTCTCACTATGTGCAAAGCACTGTACTATATTTTTAAACCAAACTATCTTCCTTGATAAATGTAATGCTTATTTAAAAAAGGTATCTGGTGCAAAAAAAAGAAGAAAATAAAAATACAAAGCTAAGATATCCCACACATTAAATTGTAGAAATGTGCACTACAACTTAAAGGCAGGACTATGTTAAAGAATGGATTAAATATTTATTCTCGAAGGGTTAGGAATTAGCAGTACCCTCAAGACAGTAAGCTCATTGCGGACAGGGAATGTGTCTGCCAACTCTGTTATACTGTACTCTCCCAAGCGCATAGTACAGTGCTCTGCACATAGTAAGTGCTCCATAAACACCATTGATTGATTGGAATAATAAATAATTGTGGTATGTGTTAAATGCTTACTAGATGCCAGACACTGTACTATGGGCTGGGGTAGGAATAAGATAATCAGGTCAGACACAGTTCCTCTCCCATATGGGGCTCACACTTTAAAGGGGAGAGTGAACAGGTATTGAATCCCCATTTAACAGATGAGGAAACTGGGGCACAGAGAAGTTAAATGCCTGCTGGGTGACCTTGGGCAAATCAAATGGCATAACCAGGATTAGAACCCAGGTCCCCTGACTCTCCAGCCCATGCTCTTTCCACTAGTAGAGCCGCCAAAACCACTAGCACTATAATCCATTATTCATACAGGTTCTTAATCCTGAAGTTTTAGGACTGGGGCTCATCGTCATCATCATCCTCTTTTTCAACACTTTGCAAAATGATTCAGGCACTTATAAAATTAAACTACCCGGCTATCAAATTCTCCCAAAAGCTAGAGACTAAAGAAAGCAGTTGTAACAGCAGTGACGATTATCCTTACAGTGGACTGATAATCATTACGATTCATTGGATAAAGTTGAACTCAAGAGTAGGAGAGGTTTTGCAGAGCTTATTGAACAACGAACCCTGCCCTCTGCCCCCCAGTCCTTCTTTCTAATGACTTACTTTTCTGGGGTAATGGTATTCTGAAGGGCTTACAGTACAGTGCTTTCCTTGATTACAATCAATCAATCATATTTATTGAGCGCTTACTGTGTGCAGAGCACTGTACTAAGCGCTTGGGAAGTACAAGTTAGCAACATATAGAGACAGTCCCTACCCAACAGTGGGCTCACAGTCTAGAAGGGGGAGACAAAGAACAAAACAAAACATATTAACAAAATAAAATAAATAGAATAGCTATGTACAAGTAAAATAGAGTAATAAATACACACAAACATATATACATAAATACAGGTGCTGTGGGGAAGGGAAGGAGGTAAGGCAGGGGGATAGAGAGGGGGAGGAGGGGGAGAGGAAGGAGGGGGCTCAGTCTGGGAAGGCCTGAGCTCTCAGTAGGGCCTTGAAGGGAGGAAGAGAGCTAGCTTGGCAGATGTGGGGAGGGAGGACGTTCCAGTCCAGGGGGATGACGTGGGCCAGGGGTCGACAGCGGGACAGGCGAGAATGAGGCACGGTGAGGAGATTAGTGGCAGAGGAGCAGAGGGTGCGGGCTGGGCTGTAGAAGGAGAGAAGGGAGGTGAGGTAGGAGGGGGCGAGGTGATAGAGAGCCTTGAAGCCGAGGGTGAGGAGTTTCTGCCTGATGCGTAGGTTGATTGGTAGCCACTGGAGATTTTTGAGGAGGGGAGTAACATGCCCAGAGCATTTCTGGACAAAGACAATCCGGGCAGCGGCGTGAAGTATGGCTTGAAGTGGGGAGAGACAGGAGGATGGGAGATCAGAGAGGAGGCTGATACAGTAGTCCAGACAGGATAGGATGAGAGCTTGAATGAGCAGGATAGCAGTTTGGATGGAGAGGAAAGGGCAGATCTTGGCAATGTTGTGGAGCTGAGACCGGCAGGTTTTGGTGACAGCTTGGATGTGAGGGGTGAACAAGAGAGCGGAGTCGAGGATGACACCAAGTTTGTGGGCTTGTGAGATGGGAAGGATGGTAGTGCCATCAACAGTGATGGGAAAGTCAGGGAGAGGGCAGGGTTTAGGAGGGAAGACAAGGAGTTCAGTCTTGGACATGTTGAGTTTTAGGTGGCGGGCAGACATCCAGATGGAGATGTCCTGAAGGCAGGAGGAGATGCGAGCCTGGAGGGCAGGAGAGAGAGCAGGGGCAGAGATGTAGATTTGGGTGTCATCAGCATAGAGATGATAGTTGAAGCCGTGGGAGCGAATGAGGTCACCAAGGGAGTGAGTGTAAATCGAGAACAGAAGAGGACCAAGAATTGAACCTTGAGGAACCCCCACAGTAAGGGGATGGGAGGAGGAGGCGGAGCCTGCAAAAGAGACTGAGAAGGAACGACTGGAGAGATAAGAGGAGAACCAGGAGAGGACGGAGTCAGTGAAGCCAAGGTTGGATAGCTGTTGAGGAGAAGGGGGTGGTCCACAGTGTCGAAGGCAGCTGAGAGGTCGAGGAGGACTAGGATAGAGTACGAGCCGTTGGATTTGGCAAGCAGGAGGTCTTTGGTGACCTTTGAGAGGGCAGTTTCCGTGGAACGTAGGGGACGGAAGCCAGACTGGAGGGGGTCGAGGAGAGAGTTGGTGTTGAGGAATTCGAGGCAGCGCGTGTAGACGACGCGTTCAAGGAGTTTGGAAAGGAATGGTAGGAGGGAGAAGGGGTGATAACTAGAAGGGGAGGTGGGGTCGAGAGGGTTTTTTTAGGATGGGAGAGACATGGGCATGTTTGAAGGCAGAGGGGAAGGAACCAGTGGAGAGTGAGTGGTTGAAGATGGAAGTTAAGGAGGGGAGAAGGGACGGAGCGAGAGATTTCATGAGATGAGGGGGACTGGGGTCAGAAGCACAGGTAGCCAGAGTAGCACTTGAGAGGAGGGAGGAGAGATCCTCTGAGGATACTGCTGGGAAGGATGGGAGAGTAGCGGAGAGTGTTGAGAGCCGGGGGGTTGGAGAAGTGGGGGGAGTGACTTTGGGGAGGTCAGACCTGATGGATTTAATTTTATTAATGAAGTAGGAGGCCAGATCGTTGGGGGTGAGGGAAGGAGGAGGGGGAGGAACCAGGGGCCTGAGAAGGGAATTGAATGTACGGAAGGGCTGAGGGGGATGATGGCATGGGTGTCAATAAGGGAGGAGAAATAGTTTTGTCTGGCAGAGGAGAGGGCTGAGTTAAGGCAGGAAAGGATACACTTGAAGTGAACGAGGTTGGCATGGTGTTTAGACTTTCGCCAGCAGTGTTCAGCAGCTCGAGCATAAGAGCGAAGGAGGCGGACAGTGGCAGTGATCCAGGACTGTGGGTTAGTGGTACGAAAGCGGCGAAGGGAAAGGGGAGCGAGTGAGTCTAGCTGAGTAGAAAGGGTAGAGTTGAGAGCAGTAATCTGATCATCAAGATTGGGTAAAGAGGAGAGGGAGGCGAGGTGGGGTGTGAGGCGCTCAGATGGATGGGGTCAAGAGAGCGGAGATCTCTGTGAGGGAGTAATATGGATTTACAGGGGAAAGGAGTGTGAGTGAGGAGGCAAGTGAGAATATTATGATCAGAGAGAGGGATTACAAGTTCATGCTCAGTTTAAAATCTTCTCAAGAGTTGGCAATACGCTCCACCTCTCTCTATTTGTTGTTATTTCAACACAAGAGCTACCCAAAGATGTTTGACTTTCTTCTGCTTTAAAGTGCCTGATGTGAGAAAAACTTTCCATTTCATTCATCCCCTCAGAAACCTTGGATTTTCAAAGCAAAATATTTTTTAAATGAATACATTTCAGTTTACTATTTTCTAATAGTGCTCTTCCATTACTTTCAATCCCCAGTTACAAAACCCTTTCCTTCCTAGGCTTGTCCAAACACAATATTCTTTCAAAGTCCCTCAACTATTCACATTTGTTTTTATTATTTTAAGGTCAATACCTTTCTAAACATTATTTTGGCTGTGGATGGCTTTTTTTTTAAGATCACTTGAGGGCACTTCCTCTTAAAGGCAATAAAAATATCCTAGGCAGGCATGTCATCAAGAGGAAAGTAATTAGAAATGAAACCTAATGCAGTCCTGAGCAATGAAGCCTCTGTGAAAGACTTAAAACCTGTTTCTTGATTTTCTTGCTGGGTCACAGAAAGTCAACATCCTCAAACTATTGTTTTGTTTGGATTTTTTTTTCACTTTCCTTGCAAACAAAGGGCCATAGTTTATTTTACCATAAATCACAAGCTGAGCTCATTTCAAAGATGCGCCATTCTTAACCTCTAGAAAATAAGAAATTATTGTTTTGCCAGCAATTTTTTATCATTGTTAATATATCTCCATGGACACACTTGGGATGTTCGGCTCCATTAAAACAGTCTGAGTCTACCTGAGAATCCCTGTCAATTCAATTTCACACATATTGTCTTTTTTCCCCAATGAAATCTCAATGCCTAGTTCCCTGCTAAAGGCTATTTCGGTGTCACAAATGTCAGTGCCAACAATGTCAACCGTAATGAAAAAGAGAAAACACGAGAGATAAAATTGGCCAAATTCTTTCCTCTGACATATATTCTGACAGGGCTTCATGAGTTATGGGGTGAGTGAGAGAAAGAAGCAACCACACTGTGGGTGGTAAACATATGGAACTCGTTACCACAGAAAGTCACACAGACTGAAAAGAGCATTAGGTTCAAGGGCAGGGGGTGTTGGAGAAATTCATGGACGAGAGATTTATATTGGAGTATTAGAGGGAAACAGAGATGTAGAGGAGATCATTAGGGATTTCTAATCCCTGATGAACATGCCGACTCCTGGTAAACTAGACACGACCAGGCATAAATTTCCATCCTTGCCACCCCACACAGCTGCATTCTCCTCTTTCCCCACTGTTTATCAAGAGGAGCTCTCTGGCCTGCTCTCAAAATCTACACCCTCTACATTGGCCCTGGACTCCATCTCCTCTCACCTCTTAAAAACACTTGTTTCCACACTTTTCCCCCTGTTTTGCTGCTATTTTCAACCTCTTCCTCTCTGTTGGCTCTTCCCTTCTGCCTCCAAACAGGCACAAGTTATTTCTACATTAAAAAAAAGCCTTCTCTAGATCAGGAATGGCTTCAGACATTTAGCTACCCTGAGGTGGGTAAAACTTTGCCACCTCATCCTGTTCCATAGGGCATCATTATGACAGGCTGCCCACATATTCAGGTACACAGCATAATGTAATTCATTCAATCATATTTCTTGAGCACTTATTGTGTGCAAAGCGCTTGGGAGAGTATAACAATAAACAGACACATTCCCTGACCCCAGTGAGCATACAGTCTAGAGGGGGAGACAGACATTAATATAAATAAATTACAAATGTAATGATATCATGTGGAAGTCTGTCTGAACCCTGGAACCCAGAGCATTTTTCAAGGGGGACGCCTGGCCTCCTCCCCCTCAAGCCATCATCATCCCCTCCCAGGTTCTTTTGAACACAGGTGTTGCTTTCAACTGAAGATGAGGGAGGCTAGGAGCTTTAAAATATTTAGCCACAACCACCCTCTCTGACGGTGCAGCCCGAGGAAGCTTACCTCGGTCACTCACTATCTGAAGCTTAGCCCTACTCTGTATCTCACTGCACCCTCCAACTATCAGCCCATCTTCCTGCTCCCATTCCTGCCCAATCTCCTCAAATGATCTGTAAACACCCTCTCCATTTGCTTCCTCTCCACCCCCTCTTTTCTAGACTCACTACAAACCTCAGCACTTAGGTATTTATAACCACCTATGGCACTGAGGTACATATCAATTTGCATAATCCCTCACTTTTTACTCATCCATCTTTCTCTACTTGGGTTATTACCAGTTGTATCTACCTTTCCTCCTAACGTGTGCTTCTGCCTGGTTTTCTCAGTACACTGCAGCATCTTTTTTTTTATGCATCATTAAGCACTTACTATGTGCCAGGCACTGTACTAAGTGCTGGAATAGATAACAAGTTAATCAGGTTGGTCACAGTCCCTGCCCTACAGAGGGCTCACAGTCTTAATCCCCATTTTACAGGTGTGATAATTGAGGCACTGAGAAGATAAATGTCTTGCCCAAGGTCACACAGCAATCAAATGTGAGAGCCTGGCTTAGAGGCCAGGTCCTCTGACTCCTAGACTCATACTCTTTCCACTGGGCCATGCTACTTCTCTATTGAGAGCAGGGATCGTAACTCCTCTACATTGGACTCTCCCAAGTGCTTAGTTCGGTGGAACAAAATGATTGGGTTCTCCTTTGGTTCAGACGAAACTGCAGACAGTGAGATTCCATCTGGGAATGTGTCACTGAGAGAGAATCAATTCCATGCTGTGCCCAGGAAACTATAGTTAGGCACTATTTCTGGCCCCTTCCCATTTTGGGGTGAACATTGCTCGGGCACCAATGGTTAACAGGGGAAAGATATATCCTATGGCCAGCAGGACGTGTGCTGGTGAAGTTGAGTGTGTCAGAGAGTGACTTGGGTGTTTTTTTTCAATTTTGTGCAAAAACCAGGGTTAAAGCAAAGAAATGAGAAACAACAACAAATACAAACACCACGAAAAGTATGCAGTTGCCCTTTGCACAGCTATCATAAGACTGGAACTGGAAAAAAGGGAAGGAGCTGGAGAACCCACTTTCCCCGAAGCCCTATTTTTTGAGTCATGCAAGAGGCAGAACATATCAGAAAGAGAAATGGCTTGTCCAGCTTACTGCCTGCCTGTTGCCTGGATCCAGTTTGTACATGTTTGTAGGAGGCTCTCACTTCCAATATTCTTTACAGAAGTGTTAGTTGTAGATAGTGAAAAAATGGGAAAGAAAATGGTAAGATACATGATGCCTGTACATTTGGAACTTTATTATATATTTTACAGGGGGCACGGGGCAAATGATCCAAACTTTTTGCTTTTAAATGGTATTTCTTGAGTGTTTACTATGTTCCAGGCACTGTACTAAGACTGTCCCAGAAGTCCCCTTTTAATAATAATAATAATAATAACAATGGTTATTATAATTGTATTTGTTAATCACTTACTATGTGCCAGGCACTCTACTAAGTGCTAGGGTGGGTACAAGCAAATTGGGTTGGACATAGTCCCTGTCCCACATGGGGCTCACTGTCTCAATCCCCATTTTACATTGAAGTAACTGAGGCCCAGAGAAGTGAAGTGACTTGCCCAAGGTCACAGAGCAGATGAGTGGCAGAGCAAGGATTAGAACCCATGACCTTCTGACTCCCAGGCCTGTGCTCTATCCACAGAACTGTGCTTCTTCTATTCCTGGGCTAAGCCCAGTGGAAGGACATGGAAGTCAGACAAACAAAACATAACCATAAAAAGAGAAGTGCTTACCCTGATTGTTGTCCAGTCTTGGGGCTGAGGCTGAGCACAGAAAGCACTTAACACGGACAACCATTACTTAATTCCTCTAAAAGCCACTGACCACTGTTGGAGACAGAATACCGAGCAGGGTGGACCATTTCTCTGACTCAGGAATGGCTTTGCTTTTGCTCTTAAGGGGAAAGTAGTGTCGGTAAGATTTGCTCCCATTTTTCACCATTCCTTCGGCCCCACAGAACTTATGTACATATCCATAATTTATTTATTTCTATTAATGTCTGTCTCCTTCTCTAGACTGTAGGCTCATGGTGAGCAGGGAACATCTCTACCATCTCTGTTCTAGTGCACGCTTCCAAGCGCTTAGTACAGTGCTCTGCACACAGTAAGCATGGGTCATGGATTTAAATCCTGGTTCTGCCAATTGTCAGCTGTGTGACTTTGGGAAAGTCACTTAACTTCTCTGTGCCTCAGTTCCCTCATCTGTAAAATGGGGATGAAGACTGTGAGCCCCACGTGGGACAACCTGATCACCCTGCATCCTCCCCAGCATTTAGAACAGTGCTTTGTACATAGTAAGCACTTAACAAATGCCATCATCACCAGTAAGCACTCAATAAATATGATTGACCGATTGATTCCTCAGTAAGAAACAGTGCAGGATAACCCTGCATGGGCCAGAAATTTGGGGCCTGGCTCACTTCATGGTGGGCTATGGGACTCCTGGCTAGCCAAACGCTAACAGCTCCTGAACGAAGCCAACCTCATTTCCAGAGAGGTGTGTTTGCTCACAATGTAATCCCTGAAATGTCCCTAAGGGCAACTGCCACAGAGGCAAAGGGTGTTTTAAGGTGGTGGTCCCAGTTCCTAAACATTGTAGGAGAGGGATGGCTGCTGCAGTATGGATAAACTCCAGTTTCACTTCTCCTCAAGCAGGGTTGAGTGTCCCTACATCAAGACCAGCTTTGGCAAAACCTGGAACTGACAGTTTTTGAGTGCTCAGCATGGCCTAAAGGATAGAGCAGAGGCCTGGGAGTCAGAAGGACCTGAGTTCTAATCCCGGCTCTGCCACTTGTCTGCTGTATGACCTTGGACAAGTCATTTCACTTCTCTTTGCCTCAGTTACCTCATCTGTAAAATAGGGATTAAGACTGCGAGCTCAATGTGGGACAGGGACTGTGGCCAACCCAATTACCTTGTATCTACCCCAGGGCTTCATACAGTGCCTGGCACATAGTAAGCACTTAACAAATACCACGGTTATCATTATTATTATATGAAGCCAGAAGTCCGAATAGGTGAGTGCAGAATCACTTGCCTTTCCCTTTCCTTCAGCAGAATGGAAATCTACAGTTCCTCCATGTAGTCTCCTTTTGCAGCTAACTTTTTGGTAGTAGGGATAGTTCAAAGAGAACAGAAATAAAGGGGTTTCTGATCTGAGTAGAAACCTCTCAATTAAATTCTCAAATCGTTTTCATGAAAGAATCTAAGGCCTTTCCCTTTTTCTCTGACTCAGAAAGAAGGCACTTCATCCTTTACTATCAATATCATCATCATCAATCGTATTTATTGAACACTTACTGTGTGCAGAGTGCTGTACTGAGCGCTTGGGAAGTACAAGTTGGCAACATATAGAGACAGTCCCTACCCAACAGTGGGCTCACAGTCTAAAAAGGGGAGACAGAGAACAAAACCAAACATACTAATAAAATAAATAGAATAGATATGTACAAGTAAAATAAATAAATAGAGTAATAAATATGTACAAACATATATACATATATGCAGGTGCTGTGGGGAAGGGAAGGAGATAAGATGGGGGGGATGGAGGGGGGACGAGGAGGAGAGGAAGGAAGGGGCTCAGTCTGGGAAGGCCTCCTGGAGTAGTAGGTGAGCTCTCAGTAGGGCCTTGAAGGGAGGAAGAGAGCTAGTTTGGCAGATGGGCAGAGGGAGGGCATTCCAGGCCCGGGGGATGACGTGGGCCGGGGGTCGATGGCGGGACAGGTGAGAACGAGGTACGGTGAGGAGATTAGCGGCAGAGGAGCGGAGGGTGCGGGGTGGGCTGGAGAAGGAGAGAAGGGAGGTGAGGTAGGAGGGGGCGAGGTGATGGAGAGCCTTGAAGCCCAGGGTGAGGAGTTTCTGACTTTATGCGCAGATTGATTGGTAGCCACTGAAGATTTCTGAGGAGGGGAGTAACATGCCCAGAGCGTTTCTGGACAAAGACAATCCGGGCAGCAGCATGAAGTATGGATTGAAGTGGGGAGAGACACGAGGATGGGAGATCAGAGAGAAGGCTGATGCAGTAGTCCAGACGGGATAGGATGAGAGCTTGAACGAGCAGGGTAGTGGTATGGATGGAGAGGAAAGGGCGGATCTTGGCAACGTTGCGGAGCTGAGACCGGCAGGTTTTGGTGACGGCTTGGATGTGAGGGGTGAATGAGAGAGCGGAGTCGAGGATGACACCAAGGTTGCGGGCTTGTGAGACGGGAAGGATGGTAGTGCCGTCAACAGAGATGGGAAAGTCAGGGAGAGGGCAGAGTTTGGGAGGGAAGACAAGGAGTTCAGTCTTGGATTCAATATGAGAATCATGCCTTACAAATTTATTCATTCATTTATTCAACAGTATTTATTGAGCGCTTACTGTGTGCAGAGCACTGTACTAAGCGCTTGAGAAGTACAAGTTGGCAACATATAGAGACGGTCCCTACCCAACCTCTCATCCTATCCCGTCTGGACTACTGCATCAGCCTTCTCTCTGATCTCCCATCCTCGTGTCTCTCCCCACTTCAATCCATACTTCATGCTGCTGCCCGGATTGTCTTTGTCCAGAAACGCTCTGGGCATGTTACTCCCCTCCTCAAAAATCTCCAGTGGCTACCAATCAATCTGCGCATTAGGCAGAAACTCCTCACCCTCGGCTTCAAGGCTCTCCATCACCTCGCCCCCTCCTACCTCACCTCCCTTCTCTCCTTCTACAGCCCACCCCACACCCTCTGCTCCTCTGCCGCTAATCTCCTCACCATGTCTCGTTCTCACCTGTCCCGCCATCGACCCCCGGCCCACGTCATCCCCCAGGCCTGGAATGCCCTTCCTCTGCCCATCCGCCAAGCTAGCTCTCTTCCTCCCTTCAAGGCCCTACTGAGAGCTCACCTCCTCCAGGAGGCCTTCCCAGACTGAGCCCCTTCCTTCCTCTCCCCCTCGTCCCCCTCTCCATCCCCCCATCTTACCTCCTTCCCTTCCCCACAGCACCTGTAAATATGTATATATGTTTGTACATATTTATTACTCTATTTATTTATTTATTTATTTTACTTGTACATATCTATTCTATTTATTTTATTTTGTTAGTATGTTTGGCTTTGTTCTCTGTCTCCCCCTTTTAGACTGTGAGCCCACTGCTGTGTAGGGACTGTCTCTATATGTTGCCAACTTGTACTTCCCAAGCGCTTAGTACAGTGCTCTGCACACAGTAAGCACTCAATAAATACAATTGATTGATTGATTGATAGAAGGGGGAGACAGACAACAAAACAAAACATATTAACAAAATAAAATAAATAGAATAGTAAATATGTACAAGTAAAATCAATAGAGTAATAAATCTGTACAAACATATAGACAGGTGCTGTGGGGAGGGGAAGGAGGTAGGGTGGGGGGATGGGGAGGAGGAGAGGAAGGAGGGGGCTCAGTCTGGGAAGGCCTCCTGGAGGAGGTGAGCTCTCAGTAGGGCTTTGAAGGGAGGAAGAGAGCTAGCTTGGTGGATGTGCGGAGGGAGGGCATTCCAGGCCAGGGGGAGGACATCTCATTAGATTTGTGGTTATTTCAATTCTCACTGTAATTACACTTAAAGATTTAGCACATTTGGATTACTTTGGCAGACTGCTTCTCTCTTTGATTTTCAGCTTATTTAACATATCCTATGCCCTTCAAGTTCATATGTCAAACTAAAGAGTGTTATAGTCGGTAAATCATATTAGTACATTATTCAAGGTAGAGGCATACAGTTAAGGCATGCAAGTCATGTAACGCATTAATCTAAAAATCTGGCCACAACACATTAAATGTGTACTGCAATATGCAAAATTAAAGTATACATTGCTAATTGCTGCCACAGTACAGAACCCATAAACCCATCTAAATATTATACTGAGTCATTACCAGAGCCAATTCCCTTCTCTAACCCAGATCTGAAACCCAGGTTTTCTATTTCAGCCAAGGTCTTAGGAGAGAGACAGCACAGATGGGGCAAAACGAAGATAGTTTAGCAAGGCTCTTCCAACTCACCCCAATTCTGTGGTGCCTAGGGCTGAAGCAACAAATGCCCCACACAGCCACTCCCAGACCTTCCTGCCACTTTCTAATCTGCCAATGGCAGCCCCACAAGTGGATCATTTCTCCTCTACCACCATCTTTAAGAAGAGCCATATTTGGAAAGGACGGCAGCATCACTGTCTTGGAGAGAAGCCACACCGCTGCCATTACTGGAAGGTCCTACATGGCTGCTCCAACACCATGTGGCTCCCTAAGGTGACAGCTTACATTGCTTACCACCCAAAGCCAGCCCTGTATATAATCGCACTACCTGCTCCTGTCCAGAAGGTTGTGGTAAGAACTATGGGATAACATTAAGGCCAGCGTCACTCTTTTAAACGGTATTTGTTAAATGCTTACTTTGTGCCAGGCACTGTATTCATTCATTCATTCATTTAATCACATTTATTCATTCATTCATTCGTATTTATTGAGCGCTTACTGTGTGCAGAGCATTGTACTAAGCACTTGGGAAGTACAAATCGGCAACGTATAGAGACGGTCCCTACCCAACAATGGGTTCACAGTCTAGAAGGGGGAGACAGACAAAAAACAAAACAAGCACTAGAGTAGATACAAGCTAATCAAGTTAGACCCAGTCCATGTCCCACATGGGACACTGGTCTTTAATCTCCATTTTACAGATTAGGTAACAGGCACAGGGAAGTTAATTAATTTGCCTACGGTCACACAGCAGACAAGTGGTGGAGCTGAGATTAGCATCCAGGTTCTCTGACTCCCAGGCCTGTTCTTTTTCCACTAGGCCATGCTCCTTCCTACTTGAGCAATTTGGTTCTTTTAGGGTGTCTTGCATCATCCATTTTGCTCTTAGAGGCAGTGCAGGGAAAATTTGGCCTTCATTGTGCTATAATGTGTCAAGTTGGGTTTTTTTATGGTATGTGCTAAGCGTTTACTCTGTGCCAAGCACTGTTGTAAGAGCTGGGGTAGATACAAGATAATCGGGTTGGACATAGTCCCTACTCCATATGGGGCTTACGGTCTAAGTAAGTCCAGTTGCAGGATTTGGACAAGGTATATGCAAATACATTAGAACCCAAGGATATCTAAAATGAGAAACTGAAAACCTTTATTCTGAGGTCTGTCATCATTAACTTTTAGGAAGAGCAGAAGGAAACATAGATACTCATCACATTCAGTACAATTATGAAAGCCAGATGGTAAAGCAGCAAAGTAGCCTGTTTTTTCAGTACTACTACATCACCCTGGAAATAGGATTAAGATGTCACAGAGTCAAAGCTGTAGCCATTCTGAGATGCAAATGAGCAGGTATTAGATGTACAATCCATATTCTAAACCAGTAAATTTGCACTCTCTCAAAATTCATCCCACAAGATTTCACAGTGGTATTCCAGGAGGAAGATAAGAGGGTTCCTCTTTCATTCCTGGAAGTTGCAGTGTCTGCTTGGCTTGTGAATTGCAATGATAGATGAGGAACTAGACAACTAAATCAAGAAGGCCAGCACATCCTTTGAGTGACTGTCAGAGTGTGGCAGCAGACCAAAATAAAGGTCTACAGAGCTGTAGAGTTGTCCAGCCTTCTGGACCCTACAGAGGTGCCATATCTGGTTCCATGAGAGGTTCCACCAATGTCGCTTATAGGCCAGACTCAATATCAAATGGCCAGACAAGATCATGAACAATGAATGAATGGAATGGAATCCATTTCCTGGCATCAAATCTATGCTCACTTTAACACAGCTACCCTGGGTGGGACACCTGAGGAGAATGAGCTACAACAGAATACCCAAACAGCTGCTGTATAGAGTATAGAAATTGAAAAACTGAAACGAGGAGGGCAGAGGAATTAATTTAAGGACATGGTCAAGCCAAGTGTCAGGCAATGCTGCATCCCAGCAGAAAACTGGGAGTCAATTGCTGAGGATGGTCTTGCTTGGTACACTGCCTTGAGGAAAGGAGTAGCTCTCTGAGCAAAAGCTTCGTGTGAAACAGAGACAAGGGGGCAGAAGAGAAAAAAGCACCAGGTGCAAGAAATATTAAGTACATTGATGATAATAATAATAATGGCATTTGTTAAGCACTTACTTTGTGCCAAGCACTGTGCTAAGTGCTGGAGAGGATTCAAGGTAATCAGGTTGTCCCACATGGGGCTCGCAGTCTTAATCCCCATTTTACAGATGAGGTAACTGAGGCACAGAGAAGTTAAGTGACTTGCCCAAAGTCACAAAGCTGACAGGTGGCAGAGCTGGGATTAGAACCCATGACCTCTGACTTCCAAGCCTGTGCTCTTTCCACTAAGCTACCCTGGTTCTCAACAAGGGACTACTTTTCTTTGTGTACATTGTGGCTGGGACTGTTGATCCTGCATTGGCCTTTTCAGCCACACACCCACTCTTAGGTGAACTTCATCATAAGTGGTGTGTTCATCAGATACGAAATACATATGTATATATATAATTCAAGAAAGCAACAACATTTCATTCATTCATTCAATCGTATTTATTGAGCACTTACTGTGTGCAGAGCACTGTACTAAGCATTTGGGAAATACAAGTTGGAAACATATAGAGATGGTCCCTACCCAACAACGGGCTCACAGTCTAGAAGGGGGAGACAGACAACAAAACAAAACATATTAACAAAATAAAATAGAATAGTAAATATGTACAAGTAAAACAGAGTAATAAATCTGTACAAACATATATACAGGTGCTGTGGGGAGAGGAAGGAGGGGGCTCAATCTGGGAAGGCCTCCTGGAGGAGGTGAGCTCTCAGTAGGGCTTTGAAGGGAGGAAGAGAGCTAGCTTGGCAGATGTGTGGAGGGAGGGCATTCCAGGCCAGGGGGAGGACCTGGGCTGGGGGTCGATGGCAGGACAGCCGAGAACAAGGCACGGTGAGGAGGTGAGTGGCAGAGGAGCAGAGGGTGCGGCCTGGGCTGTAGAAGGAAAGAAGGGAGATGAGGTAGGAGGGGGTGAGGGGGTGGAGAGCCTTGAAGCCAAGAGTGAGGAGTTTTTGCCTGATGCATAGGTTGATTGGTAGCCACTGGAGGTTTTTGAGGAGGGGAGTAACATGCCCAGAGCATTTCTGCACAAAGATGATCCGGGCAGCAGCATGAAGTATAGATTGAAGTGGGGAGAGACAGGAGGATGGGAGATCAGAGAGGAGGCTGATGCAGTAATCCAGTCAGGATAGGATGAGAGATTGAACCAGCAGGGTAGCGGTTTGGATGGAGAGGAAAGGGTGGATCCTGGTGATGTTGCAGAGGTGAGACTGGCAGGTTTTGGTGACGGATTGGATGTGAGGGGTGAACGAAAGAGCGGAGTCAAGGATGACACCAAGGTTGTGGGCTTGTGAGACGGGAAGGATGGTAGTGCTGTCAACAGTGATGGGAAAGACAGGGAGAGGGCAGGGTTTGGGAGGGAAGATAAGGAGTTCAGTCTTGGACATGTTGAGTTTTAGATGGCGGGCAGACATCCAGATGGAGATGTCCTGAAGGCAGGAGAAGATACGAGCCTGGAGGGAGGGAGAGAGAGCAGGGGCAGAGATGTAGATCTGGGTGTCATCAGTGTAGAGATGATTGTTGAAGCCGTGGGAGCAAATGAGTTGACCAAGGGAGTGAGTGTAGATAGAGAACAGAAGGGGACCAAGAACTGACCCTTGAGGAACCCCTACAGTAAGGGGATGGTAGGGGGAGGAGGAGCCCACAAAAGAGACTGAGAACGAATGGCCAGAGAGATAAGAGGAGAACCAGGAGAGGACAGAGTCTGTGAAGCCAAGGTTGGATAGCAATGAAGAACAAACCCCAAATGTTACCTAAATTTTCAACAAACTAAATATTCTAATGATGCTCTTGGAAATTTGAAATTCTGGGAGCAATCGGATTCAGACCCAAAGTCCTTAGCTGCCCTGTATTCCTTTCAACTATCACTGATTCTACCAATTAATTTGTTTTCCAATACTCAAAGATTGTATTTGTAACATAGCATTTGGAATTATATATGTTGATAGGCCAATTTATGCAAATGTGTGCTTCTAAAATACTGGTGGAAATATGACAGCCCTATATTATGAGCTACAGGGAACTATTTGTGAGAAGTGGGCTTACTGTGAATTTCAGGTCAGTCAATCAGTTTTTGATATCTTCAGACAGAAAAGAAAGCAAGCTGGCTGGGGAGATATTGAAAACATAATTCAACACCTTCCTATCCCACAAGAAAAGCTGTACCTCATGGTTTCCCCCATGGGATGGCTTAATTGCATGATGGCCTAAATCACCTCTCAAAATCCCTTCCATGGGACTGATAGGATTCAGTGGTCTGTGTCCAACAACGTGAAATTTTCTTTTCAAAGAAAACCAAGTTCATTTCCCAGCCAAATACAATTTTCCAATGCACAGTTCGTCACACTTTAGAAGAGGAAGGTGTATAAATGTAACACTCTGTACCTAACTGAGAAAATTCAATGAATGGGCCTAGGTGCTTTACCCTGGAAAATACCCCCACTTTCAGAATGAACCTGACCCCTGGGAGTCGGGAACAATAAAAAAAAATGAATTGTTGAAGGGTCAATGCAGCTGGGGCTACTGAAAAGTAGAGCTGTTCCATGATCCATTAAACATTCTGCCATAAATCTACACTATTGGTTTATTATTGGGGCCTCAACCTCACAATCAGTTTACTGAGAAAAAAATTACACTTAGTTGGTGTCCTTCAAAGTGGCCCATTCATAATCCTAAAATCAAAGGATCAGAATGCAAACAAAGGCCCCTGGGTCTAGAATGGTCCAGTTGCTCTGATTTTGTTTTCCTGTAATCAATCAATTAACCAAACAACATTAAGAGGGGTGTTAGGGGAGGCCCCATGCGTTCTGCTGTCATGACCAGAAGGAAAAGTACTGCTATGTTGCCCAATATCAAGGGGATAAGGTAGCGTACAAAGATGACAGAACTGCGTGTCAATGAGGGAAGACCTCAATCTCAGCATCCTCAGGCTGAAAGTCACAACGAGCTGGCCATGTCTAAGCAGTGTAGGTTTCAACAAAATAGCTGACACCCACCAAACCTCAACAAAAGGGAGATAAAGTCTTCAGGCACAGGTCTGAATGAGCATTCGTGCTTCAAACAAGTGTGGTCTTGGTCCGCAATACTGAGGGCTCAAAAAGTCGTAGTAAATTCTCCCCTGTCACCAAGTACCGACCAGAAGACAAAATTAGACATGTTCCACAAGATTCATTTCATGTGTTGTCTTCATAAACACTGCATCTACTGCCTTAATACTATTTTGTGCAACATTTTCTTTGGCAAAAATTTTCCATAACAAATGGGAAATGACTTGGCAAAATTTTGATAAAACATTAAAATGGTGCTATAGAAAAAGCTTACTTCATCTTCCTTATTTCCACTGTAATACCAGTGTATATAAGAATTATGCAGCCTGAATGTTTTTTTTTTCCTATTATGGGAAAATTCTGACAATTATTCATTTCTTCAGCCTTCGAGGGACTCTGGGAATTAGGTTTATTTTTTGTTTTGTTTATTTTGGTATTAAGCTCTGATTTTCTCAATAATTCCCTTCTTTCCTCAAATCCCATGTAACCGTTTGCAAACACCATGGGGTATCACATCGGGTTGCCATAAAACCAGTGCTTTTCACACAGTATGTCTGACAATTTGGTACTAAAATAAAGTCACATGAATCACTGCATGCCTAAACAAAAATCAATATTCCAGAAGAGGCAATGTATACCATTGAATTTTATCACTGCAGTGCCCTAGCAAGTCAAATTTCAACTCATAGAACATGTGACTATGACAGTCAAACCTTTGAGAGTGATTTCCCAGCAATCATTTAAAGATGAGGCTATGCAAAACATTCAGTTTATGTCCCTGGTTAAATGCTTGGCCATGATTCCCCTCATTCACCACCACTTCATTTCTTTTTACCTTCCCTTCTTTTCTAGTCTAGAAATGTTTCATCTTTTGCCATCTCTTTCCCTGTGGATAGCTGATGCAAGGGGGGAGTGAGCAATGAGATCTAATGGAGAAAGCAATGGTTCCACGGGTCTCTGAGTTGCAGTATGTCCACCACCAATCTCTCCTCCTCCTAATTCTTACACTGGGAATCCTCATGTGAGCTAGAGACCATGGGTGAGTATTCCCAGTGCTTAGTACAGTTCTCAACACATATAGACTGTAAGCTTCTTGTGGGCAGGGAACGTCTGCCAACTCTGTTGTACTGTATGCTCCCAACAACTTAGTATGGTTCTCTCCACCTAGTAAGCGCTCAATAACTACCACTAATCGATAGTCAGTGCTCAATAAGTATTACTGAATCAAATAATAGAAAATTCAGGTATTTAATTGCTCTGTGCCTTATCTCCTCTGAAAACTGGGGATATCAGCAGTGGATTGAAAGTACAAAAAGCTGTGTTTTCTTGTCTAAGTGTCGAACTCAGCCCAAACTCAGACATCTGGACCCAGTTAAAAACTGAAAAAATATTCTAAACTAATAGCACTGGGACCTTGTGGAACCACCTAAGGCCATGGCTATAATGACCTAAAACATGCAAGATTCAGGAAAATCTGCTGTGTTTTCATTGCAGTGGCAACAACAATACAAAAAAACACTACTGTTATATTGCAAATTCACTACTTGGAAAAGTTAAGATACATCATGCCCCGGGCGAATTGTCCACCCTCCTCTTACTCCTGACCCCCGGAGCTCAGCCACAGAGAGGGATGCTCCCACCAGCCCCTGCTTCAACCTGGAAAACGTCAACGTGAGGGCCCTCAACTTTTAGTATGCTCAGAAGATCACCGCTATAACCGCCCATGTGGCTTCTGAGACCATGGGTCTAGGCTACGAGGAGACAAAGGCTGCTGCTCCTTTCCACTTGGTTGTCTTTTTTGTATTTTTCTTCACCTTTCTTTACGTGTCTGTTGCCCACAACCTCCCCTCTATCATTTTTGAATTGTGAGCCTCCTAAGGGTCTGGGACTGTGTCCATATCTCATCTATGGATTTCTCTCCCAGCACTCAGTACTGTGCTTTGCACTTAATAAGCACATAACAAATACTACTATGACTAGTATCATGCACTCCTCTTCAGACACTGTTGGAAGAGCCACAGAATCCCAGAGGACTTAGAAAATTGTAAATATTGCTTTTTTCAGGGGGCCCAAACATTTCTGAATACTAAAAACATTTCCAGCCAGTTTTTCCCTTATGACGTTTTGGTGTTGTGTAGTTGGATTTTCTCTTTGTTCACATTTCAAGCTTCATTCCCAAACTGCAATATATGAACTAGCTAAAATAAAAAGGGCATCAGCTCTGAAAAAGAAGAGGCATCTGGCATTCACTACCTAACCTCTGAAGCCATTGCACCTCTCCAGGCATCTAAAAGTAAGGGGGAAGCATTCAAATTGCAGTCAGTGAATCATTCTCTGCTATTGATTTCCAGTAAGCGTGCAGCAAATTGTATCTTCCTGAATTCAACAGCAGCATTAGTTCTCTTTGGAAAGACCCAAATAATGCTTCTACTGCATCACCCTGGGCCAACGATCAACACATTGCTAGAAAAACACCAAAATAAAAGGGAGGGGTGCCCGCACGGTTTCTCCATGACAAATCTGATCACAATTCCCCACTCCCAAATCCTTTTCTCCACTTCTAAACACCGCTGTCTCTTTTTTCATTCTTTGAAATATAATTTTCTACCAAGGAAAGCGAATCTTTGCATTAAAGAATTTTCAGTTCCTCAAGGGGATGGAGACCCCAAAGGCCAAGACTATAAAAACAGATCCTTTATTAATTTTCCTTTTGGATTCATTTCCTAGTGAACCTGTCCAGGAATGGCGAGTCTTTGAATTATGAATCTAGGTGTACACATTAACTCATGTGAAGAGCAAATCAACCTCAGGTTGAGGGGACAAGGAATGTGTCTGTTTATTGTTATAGTGTACTCTCCCAAGTGCTTAGTACAGTGCTCTGAGCACAGTAGATGCTCACTAAATACAATTGCCTGATGTGAGGTGATGATCAGAGAAGTGGATCCTGGAGTGATGCAAATAACCTAAAAGGGGGCTAGAAGTAAAATGAGCAGATTTTCTTGTGCTCCCAGGGAAACTTTTCCCCTTCTCTCTCCTCTCCAGATCAAGGCAGAGAGGAGGGGGCGAATAGTCCAAGCACGTGGGGAGAAGGGAGAAAATTCCAGAGGCTGAGCGAGACAGAGAAATGCAAGAGGAGAGCTTGTATACTCCCATCTGTACAAGCAGCGTGGCCTTATGGGAAGAGCATAGACCTGGGAAAATTAAGCCTAGTTCTGCCTGGAAATGTAGAAGGGTCAACAAGGGCAAAGTTGCGAGGCAACACCCTCCAACCACAAAATGCTTCCCTTATTCCAAATCTATCATTCCCAATCAATTGTATTTATTGAGTACCTAAAGTATGTGGAAGAGTACAGTAGAATTAGTAGACATGAACCCAACCTTACATCATGCTGGCTGATGCAAGAATCTTGCTATCTAGCAGGGGAAATAGACACTAAAGTACATTACAGATTCTAGGAAGTAATAGAATATAGAAGATGAGTACAAATGCCCATCATCAGCACTTGTGTATACACACACACACACATATATATATATATTCTACTGAATATTCAATTCTACTTATTCTGATTCCACTGCTTATGAATATTCCTAACCGCTTAGTATTGCACTTTGCATACAGTAAGCACTCAGTAAATATGATTGAATGAACATTTCCATGTCTGTTTCCCTCTTTAGAGTGTAAACCCCTCACGGGCATGGAACAGGTCTTTTGTATCTGTTTTGCTTCCTAAATGAGGAATATAATGCATTACGTTCCATAGGCAACAGTTACTAGTGTCTCTGCTTGCTAAATACTATAAGTTGCTTAGTAAATATCAACACTCACTAAAAAGGAAGGGGTAAAATAGCAATCTGAGGAAGAGGACACGAATGGAGGAAGTGGGTTTTTTGGTTGGGGAAAGGGGTACAGCACCAAACAGCTTTTCAGAACCCCACAACTTTAGTCTCTGGGACCAACAAAAATTACCCCTAATTCTAAGTTCACAGCCAACCTTGCAACCAAACATTAAAGTTAGAGAACCTTTATGTTAGGAAATAATGCAGAGTATTTCTATTTGTCACAGCCACATTGCCATCCAGTATGTATAATAATAATAATAGCATTTATTAAGCTCTTACTGTGTGCAAAGCACTGTTCTAAGCGCTGGGAAAGTTACAAGGTGTTCAGGTTGTCCCATGGGGGGTTCACAGTCTTAATCCCCATTTTACAGATGAGGTAACTGAGGCACAGAGAAGTGACTTGCCCAAAGTCACACAGCTGACAACTGGCAGAGCCGGCATTTGAACCCATGACCTCTGACTCCAAAGCCTGGGCTGTTTCCACTAAGCCATGCTGCTGCTTCTTTCTAGAATCAGATATGATTCTATAAAGAATCATACCTGATTAATCCCTCTCAATTGGAGTGGACTGCTTGATGAAGAAATCCTGAGATTCATTCCCCAGCTCTGCTTAAACAAGCCATCTTTTCCTCAGTCATTTCCACTTATCTACAGAAAAAACCCCAAAAACAAAAATTAATGTCAGTAATCTTGTTGCTGTGCTCAGAGGATGAAAATGGCTTCAGTCAGTTAATGGATCCAAAGTACCAATTTCCATTGCCCTTTAGTCTTGTACATTTGTGTTCATGAACAAAGCCACACATGTTGGATATACTGTAACAGGTAAATAGACATCAAAAACGGGCAATTTGCTAGACTCCTGAACAAATTTCAAACTAATCTAAGGTCCTATGCCAGCCTAAACTCTAAACTGCCCCCTTACCCATATGAGTGTAAATTGGAGTGGTTAAGCACAGGGAGAATACTGCTCCTGAGTGAGCCTCCTTCACCAATCTGAGAGTACAAGTAGGCACTCTGTAAAGGTAGAAATCATCCTGCTTTGTGGATTGTGAGCTGAAACTATTGAATGGCTTGCTTGTGGGGAACCCAGAGAGGAAAGTGAAAGTTACTACAAAAAGAAGCCCCCCTCCCACCCTTTTTTTTTAAATGGTACTTGCTAAGTGCTTGCAATGTGCCAGGCACTGTACTAAGCACTGGGGCAGAAACAAGACAATTGAGCTGGACACTATCTCTGTCCCACACAGGGCAAGTCAGAGGAGGAGGATTTAATCTCCATTTTTAGATGAGGAACCTGAAGCACAGAGAAATTAAGTGACTTGCCCAAGGTCACACAGCACCTATGTGGTGGAGCTGGGATTAGAACCCAGGTCCTTCTTATTCCCAGTCCCATGCTCTATCCACTAGGCCACACTGCTTCATTATTAGGTCCATTCATTCCTGAGGCCCATTAGCACTGACCTTTTCCATAAAGTAACCAATTATTTCAGAAACAGGGAAGATCCCACTCAGATCAACGGGTGTACTATTTGAGATTGATCTGCATCCCACTTTCTGATTTTATAACCAGAACTCAGTCCTGCAGGGCCTTCTCCATGGGAAAGCACAAATCTACCTGTCATTTGAGCTCTGCTTTTTCCACTTGCCTAATGACTCATTCCATATGTTTAGAATCAGTCACATAAAGTGGCTCTGACCTCAGCATCAGGAATACTGTTCCTACACTCCCACCTATTGCGAGCCATCATCTCACATGGTTCCCTTTCATTTTCTTTTCACTACCATTTCTAAATAATTAATTGGGATTAGCCTATAAACTGGCCATATAAAATGTGTAATTATTGATTACTGTCACTTCAACTACTTCTTTTCTCTGAAGGGGAATTGTGCTGTAAGAGACTTCATATCATTTTAATTATTCATGTGATTTCACTCCTCCCAAGTGAAATCTGGTGTTAGTCTTCCTTGGTTCCCTGCAGAATCCTCACAAATCATTTTAACAATCTGACCCAAAAGGACCAGCCTGGATTCCAGAGCTGCCAGGGATTTAACTTAGTACCCTTAGTTAACACATTGGTCACATTCCCAAGTGGTACAGTTAGGTTTTGGAAATCCAATTGGGCCCAACTCTACTCAAGTTAGGCTGAGAGGACAGGATATACAGGAAACTAAAGGACAGGACTTCCAGATTCCACTCTCAGTTCCAACACTTTCTTGCATTGCCTGACTCACATAATAAGTCCAATTCACAGACAGGAAATCTGTGGCCCCCAAAATGAGTCAGTAGGTGTGACAACCAAGGAGAGGGTACATAGCCACAGTTTCCAGTCCCTGGCCTTAAACATGGTCTTTGATGGTGAGTGAGAAATGGTGTAGGGGAGTGCCATTTGCATGCTGCCAAGTTTAATAAAGGCAATAACAGCACACACACACACACACCCAAACTGCAAAGTTGGCTAAATGCATGGGATCACCTTTCATCTCATTTACACTAATCTCAATTAGGTTTATTGCAGAAAGAATCACAAGGCATTTAAGAGTACTACATCTTATTAAGGGCATGCATGTGTGAGATTTTGACTTGCCCCACAGAGAGATTGCATATGCAATTATACAGATGAATTCAACCTTGAAGTGATCAACTGGACAGTAGGAAGATGGGAAGATAAAAAATGTGCAATGACTAGATATTTGGAGGCTGGAAAAATGGAAAGATTTGGAAGTGGGAGGAGGGGACAGATAGGCCCTTGTTTTTCTCATTCCTCTCTCCCCCCGTAAAAAAAAATTTTGGTTGCAAAAACTGTAAAATTACTAAAATTTTTTGTGGGTTGACAAATGAACTGCTTTTCAGAATAGTTTCAAATATTGTTGACTACATTTTAAAATAGAAGCTTCTTCCTATGCTCAGATTATGCAGTGGATACTTTCTATTTTCAGATGACACCTTGTCAATCAACAGCATTTACTGAGTGCTTACTTTGTGCAGAACATGGAACTAAGTGCTTGGGACAGTACAATACAATACAGTTAGGAGACGAAACCCCTTTCCTCAAAGAGTTTACACTCTCACGTATTGCAAATGGTTCCTATTTCCACTTTTTTCCTGGTTTCTTGTGAACAGTGACAAACTGAAAAGATGTTTAGGCATCTTGGAGAGCAGATGGCAGATGTTAACTCCTTCTGTAACAATAATTACAGATGCTAGTATGGGCAGTGGAAATTGTAAATAAGAAATGAGTGTCTTCAGTGAGGGAGGATACTATCAATAGCATTTTTAATGGCATTTGTTAAGCACTTAATATGTGTCATGCACAGTTCTAAGTGTTGAGGTAGATACAAGTTAATTAGGTCAGATGTTAAGAAAGGGTCATCTTCAAATGCCATCAAGTCATTTCCGACCCATAGCAACTCCATGGACAGAACAGCCTATCTTCTATCATAAAGTTGTATTGATATGTGTATCCATAGAGTTTTCTTGGTAAAGATACAGAAGTGGTTTACCATTGCCTTCTTCTGCACAGTAAAAACTTGAGTCTCTGCCATTGTCTTTGATCAACATTTGCCGTTGATCAACATTTTGATCACTTTATCATCTGCTTTTGACTCTTTCCCATGCTGCTGCTGCTGCCCAGCACAGATGAATCAATTTTTTCTATCGCTATCTTAGACCTTTCCATTATGGGTAGCCCTATATCGCATAGTTCTAAGTTCCATCAGCATACACAAACTCTCCTGCCATGATAAGGTGTCGATTCATAGGTGAGTAGGAGAGCATAGATATAAGTTAATTAGGACTGTCCCACATGGGGCTCACAGGCTAGAGGAGGAGGGAAAACAGGTATTGAATTCCCACTTTACAGTTGCAAAAACAGACACACAGAAGGTAAGTGACTTGCCCAAGGTCTTACAGCAGGTGAATGGCAGAGTCAGGATTAGAACTCGGGTCCTCTTACTCACAGACCCAAGCTTTCTTCACTAGGCCATGCTGTTTTATTGAGCACCTGCTGTGTACAAAGTACTATAATAAGCTCTTAATCTCATCTACCTCTCACCCACATCCTCCCTCTGGCCTGGAACACCCTCCCTTTTCATATCTGACAATCACTCTCCCCACCTTCAAAGCATTACTGAAGGCACATCTCCTCCAAGAGGCCTTCCCTGACTAAGCTCTCATTTCTTTTTCTCTGGCTCCCTTCTACATTTCCCTAATTTGCACCTCTAGACCTGTTAACTCGTTGTGGGGAGGGAATGTGCCTGTTATATTGTTCTCTCTCAAGCACTTAGTACAATACTGTGCACACAGTAAATGCTCAATAAATGTGATTGACTGACTCCCTTTATTCACCATCCTCTCAGCCCCACAGCACTTATTCACATATCCATAATTTATTAATATTAATGTCTCTCTCCCCATCTAGACTGTAAGCTTGTTGTGGGTAGGGAATGTGTCTACTATATTGTACTCTCCCAAGTGCTTAGTATAGTGCTCTGCAAACAGTAAGCACAATAAATATGACTGATTGGGAGAAAATCATTCACATTATTGTGTGCAGAGCACTGTACTAAGCACTTGGGAGAGTACAGTACAGCAGAGTTGGTATACATGTCCCGTGCCCAGAAGGAGCTTACAGTCTAGAAGGTGATAAAATTTATAATATATATATTTATATATACACACTAATACACACATCATATTCATTCACATAATTGCCTCCAATGTATAATCCCCACCCAGTCTGTGCAAAAATTTTTGAGAAGGAAATAAATGGTGATTTTTTCATAAGCAGTGGCCTTGCTGAGGATGAGTAGGGTAAAAGTGCCACACAAACAGATTCTCAGAGTTATATAAACCATAAATCCCAAAGGTCTAAGGGCAGCTGTGGAACAAACTGGTACCTGGGAAGGTAGCAGGGACATGAGAAGGTGAATGGGGCTGTGCAAGCCACCAGTGCAATGATTAACCCCTTTGTGTAGCTCCTTGGACCTGACGGCTCAGGGATGAGGTTTCTCTATCACTCTCAACAGGAGGCCCTGCCATCAGATTTGTGGTTCTTACAAAAGCAGTATGACTTAGTAGATAGAACGTGGGCCTGGAAGTCAGAAGGACCTGGGTTCTGATCCAGGATCTGCCACTTGTCGGCTTGTGACCTTGGGTAAGTCACTAAAATTCTTTGGGCCGGAGATACCTCATCTGTAAAATAGGGAATAAGACTGAGAAGCCCCATGTGGACTGTGAACTATGTCCGACCTGATTATCATTCATCTACCCCAGCACTTAGAACAGAGTCTGGAATGTAGTAAGTGCTTAGTATGTAAAATTATTTTTTTTAAAAAAAGGATTTGACATCAACAGAAATGGAATCAATCTACTAAACAAATTTGGCTGCACCATTAGGCTATTTTGTGTTGGTATGATTGGTCAATAGCCCCTATGTATTTATTCATACCATTCTTTAGAACTTATGGACACATGTCCAATTAATTGTACATTCAATTTACTCTTTTTGCTCTATATTTGGATATTCAATTCCCTGGTTGGAAGGCAAGATCCTTGTGGGCAGCAAATGTTTCTCATCCTTTTGTTGTACTTTCCCAAGCCCCTAGTATGGTGCATTGCAGTCAATCATATTTATTGAGTGACATTGCAGTCAATCATATTTATTGAGTGCTTACTGTGTGCAGAGCCCTGTACTAAGTGCTTGGGAGAATACAATATAAAAATAAGCAGACATATTCCCTGTCCACAACAAGCTTACAGTCTAGAGGGGGAGACAGAAATTAATATAAATAAATTACAGATATGTACATAAGTGCTGTGGGACTGGGAGAGGGGATGAATAAAAGGAGCAAGTCAGGGCAACACAGATGGGAGAAACAGAGTGGCTTAGTGGAAAAAGCATGGGCTTGGGAGTCAGAGGATGTGGGTTCTAATCCTGGCTCCATCACTTGTCTGCTGTGTGACCCTGGGCGAGCCACTTAACTTCTCTGTGCCTCAGTTACCTCATCTGTAAAATGGGGATTAAGACTATGAGCCCTATGTGGGACAACCTGATTACCTTGCAACTACCCCCACGCTTAGAACAGTGTTTGGCATAGAGTAAGTGCTGAACAAATACCATTATTATTAGTAGTAGTAGTAGTAGCATTAGAGTGGGAGAAGAGGAAAGGAGAAGAGGAAAGGAGGGCTTAGCGAAGGCCTCTTGGAGATGTGCCTTAAATAAGGCTTTGAAGCAGGGGGAGAGTAAATTGTCTGTTGGATATGAGGAGGGAGGGTGTTCCAGGCCAGAGGCAGGATATGGGCGAGAGGTCAGCAGAGAGATAGACAAGATCAAGTTTCAGTGAGAAGGTTAGCATTAGAGGAGCAAGATGTGCCGGCTACATTGTAGTAATATTGCACCCAGTGGGCCCTCAATAAATATCATTACCACTACCGGTATGTGACCGGTCCGATCCTTTCTATCAACATAGCAGTAAAACAGGGCAGTGTGGTAGATGCAGTCTTGTTCAAAACAATTCTGTACAGTGACGAGGGACCCACAAGCTGGTGATAGAACATGCTTCTGATCAACAAAGAAACATCCAACTCAGCAGACTACAAAAAAACAACAAAAGTTTGTACGTCATTCAGTAACTATTATATGTAGATGATTTTGCTGGGAAGGTATACACACAAGGAGACATGCAGATGATTATCAACCGCCGCCCAGATTCCACACAGTACTAAGGACCGACAGCAAGTCTCAAGACAACTCCCTAATATTCCTCCTTGAGAACCGACATGGGAGATACCCCAGGTGCATATGACTTAACATTGTCATACTCTCGCTAGGTTACAGTGAAAGGATTTGAGCAATGATGACTTCTCACACAAACAAGGAGTAGTGCTTATTACCATCACTGTCATTGTGTTGAAGAAGGATTTGAAATCACAGGGTTTCAAGGCATAGGAAATCCTTTCCCTGGCTAGACTCCTGGGTCAATTTCAGGACTTGTTGCTTTTTGCAGTCAATTTCCTGTCTTTCTCCCAAAGGTAGTCTGAATATGGCACTTTCCAAAGGGAGTAATTTTCTGAATGGAGTACATTGAAATTTTTCCTCCACCCATCTACCTGGACACTCAATTGCCTAAATACCTGAAAAAACACAAATAATATTTACTGAGCACGTGGGTGCAGAGCAATCAATGGAATTTGTTGAGTGCTTACTGTGTGCAGGGCACAGTACTGAGTGCTTGGGAGAGTACAATACAGAGTTGGTACACATGTTGCCAGCCTACAAATTGCTTACCATACTAAGCACCTGGGAGAGTACAAGAGTTAGAAGACTTGATCCCTGCCCTCAAGGAACTTACAATAATAATAATTTTGGAATTTGTTAAGCGCTTTCTTTGTTTCAAGCACTGTTCTAAGCGCTGGGGTAGATACAAGGTAATCAGGTTGTACCACGTGGAGCTCGCAGTCATAATCCCCATTTTACAGATGAGGTAACTGAGACACAGAGAAGTTCAGTGGCTTGCCCAAGGTCACACAGCAGACAAGTAGCAAAGCTAGGATTAGGCCTAGCTGGGAAGAGACAGACACAAAATAACTTATTGACAAATAAAAGGAGAGAGAAACATGGATATGTGGATGAATGCATGCTTAAGTTGAAATATGCAGAAGAGCTACTGGTGGGTGTGAGCGCCTAAGCGTAGAGGTGGCACAAAAGGTTGTGGTAGCAATTGGGAGGCTATGACCTGGGGAGAAGAAAAATTAATCAGGGATGCCTGCCAGAGGAAATATGATTTCAGAAAGGCTTTGAAGACAGGGAGAGGCAGGAGGAAAGCTGCGAGCAAGGAGTCAGCAGCAGGAGAGACAAGGACACGGCACAGTTAGTAGGTTAGTTTGAGAGGAACAAAGAGTGCAAGTTGGGGTGATGTGGGAGAAGAGAGTGGATAAGTAACGAATGGAGTTGACTGACCATCTCGAAACCAATGGTCAGAAGTTCCTGTTTGGTAAGGAAAGGAATGAGCCACAATTGTAGGTTTTTAAGGAGTAGGGAAAAGGGCAAAATGACATTTTATAAAAAATCACTTGGGCAGTAGAGTGTAGTAGACCAGAAAGAGGAGTGACTTGAAGGCAGGAAAGCTGGTGAAGACACTGATGGAGTAGTTAAGTATTCACTCAACTATTAAGTATGCCATCAACCATTAAGCACTGATATTCACCTTACCCTCAGCCCAATAGCACTTTTATAGATATCTAAAAATTATTTATTTACATTAATGCCCGTTTTTCCCTCTAGATTATAAGGCAGTTATGGGCAGGGAACATGTTTACCAACTCTGTTGTAATGTGCTCTATCAAGCACTTAGTACAGTGCTCTGCATGCAGTAAAAGCTCAATAAATACCACTGATTAAGTAGGAATGTTACCAGTGCTTGGATCATGGTGGTGGCCTGATTTGACCGAATTACTTAAGGGGCAGGCCTGGGAAATAATGTGGAGGGGAAAAGTGACAAGATTTAGAGACTGACTCAATGTGAGAGTTGAAAGAGAGGGAGGAATCCAGGATAATGCCAAGGTTGTGGGTTTCATAGACAGGGGAAATGGTGGTGCTGTCAAATGTAACAGAAAAGTTAGACAGAGGAGAGGATTGAGGCAGAAAGATGAGAAGCTCAATTTTAGACATAGTGAACTTGAGGTGCTGGCAGGACATTCACATATAATGGAGATATTCTTGCAGGCAGGAAGAGATTGCAGTGAAGGAGAGAGGTAGATTTGGGATCCGATGGGCTCTCCAAGGCATAAGTGGGAAGATTAGGGTACCCAAACCTGAGCCTTGAGGCACAGTTAGGGAAGGGGTGGTGGAAGAAGAGCAGGGGGAAAAAATGAGAAGATCAGACAGAAAGACAACAGGTGAACCGAGAAAGAACTTTGTCAGTGATGGGTTAGGAGAAAGGAATGGTCCACAATAAAAAGGGAAAATTGAAATTGAAATGCCTTGGGGTTTGGTTTTCTTTTTTTGTCATTTTTTTTTGCTTTTTAAAAAGCCAATTTTCCTTTCGAGTGGAACTTTTCTTTTTCCTGGGGAGCAATGCGAATCCTTGTGCTAATTGTAGATGTTCCCCAGAGAGAGATCTCCCCAGTGTTAAATGTGTTTACTATGACTTGCAGGAGTGATTGCACTCAAGACATGATTAAAGGAGAATAGAAAACAACAACTGAAATAAATTGTGCTTATGAGAAACCTTTGGCAAGTGAGGATTGCACTGGTACAATAGCTGCATGCTTATCTTGGCTATACATAGGAGGTAAGCCCCACAGCAGTCTTTCCACATGCAATTATGCTCTCATCAGAGCCCTGCTAGTTAGGAAACATGTACCTTGCTGAGGTTCTCTTCACCAGTTCTCATTTTATAGCCCAACTTGTATGCTGCTAGAAAAAGAGAAGTTTTCTGATTCTGTGGCTGTCAGGCATTTCTCTCCCAATATATTTGCCAATATTTTAAATTATTACCCTGGTACCTCTTCCAGGACTTTCCTCCCTCATTTTGGAGTTCTCTAATACTTCCACACCTTTAGGGACACTTTGATAATATACCAAGAATAAATTTTTGTACTCTCATCTCTCTCTCTCTCTCTCTCTCTCTCTCTCTCTCACACACACACACACACACACACACACACACACACACACACAAATCACCCTTTCAGATGGATTCCCTGAATCCAGGATCATGTTTTTTTTTCCCTTCAGTACAAATATACATCTGTGTATCACTGCTGAAAAATCAATTTTGTTCATTAAATTCATGGATATTTTTAAAAGCACTCAGTAAAAGCTAGACAATTATCAATCATTATGACCAGCAGTTAACACCAAAAAAATTAAGAGAAACTGGGACTTACTGCCCTAGAAGACCTGTCTTGGTGTCATGACACCTTGTCATCCCATATACCCCTTTGTACCTCTTTTGACAAAGTAAGGAACATTAGGGTGTTTCTGGGATTTGTCATCCCTTCAACTTCATACAAGCTCAGGAAGTCTCTTTATTCTGGGACTATATTTTCCAAAAGCAGTTGTTTGGAAGAAAACCTGAAATATTTAGCCATCCCCAAATAGGACACCCAGAGACCCTTAGTGCGGTGAGCCCACAACAAACTGCCTTGTTAGTGACTCTTTGTGATCCTGTGAACAACAAGAAGGAAGAGAATGGAAAAGGCACTGATAGGCTCTACCTGAAACAGGTGATTGCCAGTCTGTGGGGGCAGAGCATGGAGGGAGACGTGGCCTTCTCTTCCTGTTCTACCCAGTGATGGGCCTGGACCAATCAATGACTGCTAAGTAGAGCCACAGTTGCAATGCCTAAGGCAGATAAAAGGCGGTCGTTTCGAATCGCAAAGAGACACAAACAGACACACTGAAGCACTGGCAGCAGAAGCAACACAGAGATGCAAGCATTGGAGCAGTAGGAGAGCAGCACTCAAAAGTAGCAGAAGGCAGCAGCCCTTGGAAGCAGAAAGAAGAAGCATTGGCAGAACGGGCTCCTTTGACCAGAGACTGATATTGGACCCTTGGTGGAGTGGAGTGAGTGTGTGCATGTGTCACTCCCTTGCAAGTTGGAAAAACTAAGTAAAAACTTTCCACAGTAACCTTGGTGATCAGAGGTGTGGTTTGACTTCTAGTATGTGTCACTGAGGCTCCCCCGGTCTAAGAAGGTCCTGGTTGGTAGGAACTGGGGGCTCGTGACACTTGGGTCCTGGGGGCTGCCCTGGCCAATATGGCCACAAGTTCTCTGTGGGACAGGGGTTGCATCACATCTTTATTTCGTACTTTCCAAATGCTTAGTACAGCACACATTGCAGCAAGTGGGTGCTCAAATACTAATATTGCTACCCTATTTAATACAGCCAAAAAATGAATTTTCCCAACTATACCAAGCAGCCAGCCTGGCCAGCTACAAGCTTGGATGGAGTCTCCTCAACAATGAGACAAGCCACAGCCCTCGAACTTTAGGATTGAGAAACTGTAGGGAGGATTTGATTTTAGTGATAGTCCGTTGTGCAGCCCCCAACTTGCACTCTTCCAGTCATGTTCCCACTGGGGTATGGAGTGCAACAAGCTAGTGGAGGGGTCGGGGGTGTGGGAGAGCCAGAGGTGCAGCACACATTGAGAAGTACGCCTGAAGCTTTTTACGTGCAGTACTGATTTTCAGCCAAAGAGACTGCAGCATAGTGCCAATGCCATGGAGTCATAAACCAGATGATCGATGCCTTAGTAGCTGTTGTCTTTGCCACCTACATTGGCCAGCTATTTTTTGGGATTCCTGCAGGTCCTGTCACCCTCACAGAATACACTAGGTGGTTCTTCAATCAGAAACCTTCACTGCCACTGATGGCAGAGCCCCAGCAGAGAGAACAGAGTCTAGAACTCAGCCCTTCAGATTCCAAGAGCAGTGCTCTTTACACTGGGCTGACAGCAGGACCTATTTATTCTCCCTCTGACGTACACTGTGAACCCGATGTGGGACAGGGACTGTGTCCAACCTGATTAACTTGTATCTGCCCCAGCACTTAGTACAGTGCCTAGCACTTAAATTCCATAAAAAACAAAAACAAACAAAAAACACGCTCTCTTAATGGGTGAGGTGTGGGAGAATGGGGCAAGTGAATCTGCTAGTTTTGCTTCTCAGAGATTCTGGTCAGTGGTGGTGGAGGGAGAAGATTAAAACCAATGTTAGGCTGACATAGCATTTAAATGCAACTGAATGGACTTTGAATATCATCTAGCTTCCTTTAACATTTGTGGCTCTCCTTCCCTTCCCATCTAGCTTCCTAGTTGCATGCCTAGTTGTTTAACAGCCCCAGAATTTTCTTTGGGGGCTCTTTTGTGTTCCTAGTTCTCTGTAAAATTTTCTCTCAAGCTTCACACAACTTCTTCATCTAAGTAAAGCAAAACTCTTGCAGGCTTACAAGCAACTAAAGGGTTGTACTAGAAGGCTAAAGTTCTTCCTACCAGCCTTTGAATCTAAGTAGGCCAATAAGCCCCCATAGGCCAAAGAAGCATTTTGTTCTCATATCTTTGCCCCTGTTGACCCTTCTACATTTTCAGGCAGAACTAGGCTTGATTCTCCCAACTATGACAGGTAGTTTAAGATGGGCTTTCTTTTCTCCAGCAAGCTCAGAAAAGAACATCATTAACACTAATGACTGCCTGGTGGCAAAAGTTGCTCCTTAGGAACTTGAGGTGAAAAATTTGTAATCTAAAGGAGATAAAGTGCATGCTCTCAGTCAGAATAATTTCAGCAAGGCATTGTGCCTGTACTGGCTGTAGGAAACCTTTCATATCAAGGTTCCAGCAGGGACCATTATCTTAAGAGGAATTTACATAGATTACAAACACACACCCGTCTCTGATAGTCCAGGTAGCTGAGAAATACCACCAGATACTGAATTAGAATAGGAACTTCAAGACCTATAAACAGATTATTATTACTTTTTAAGTGCTTACTATGTGTCAAGTATTTTTAAGGTTTTTGCTAAGCACTTTCTATGTGTTGAGCACTCTACTAAGCACTGGGCTAGATACAAGTTAATCAGGTTGGACATAGTCCCTGTTCCACATGGGGCTCCCAGTGTATATCAGATTGTCCAGGTAGGTATTTAATCCCCATTTTACAGTTAAGGAAACAGTGGCACAGAGAAGTTAGGTGACTTGCCCAAGGTCACACAGCGAGCAATTGGAAGAGAGGGGATTATAACCCAGATCCTCTGACTCCCAAGCTCATGCTCTTTCCTCTAGGCCATGCTGCTTCTCAACATGAACACTTAGCACATACACATTTGCCCATAATTTCTCGTGTTAAAATAATTTAATTGGGTATTTCATGGCACATTTTGCATTATCATGGCTCCCACTGGGTGCAATAAATGATTAGCTCAAGTAATATAAAATTCCAAGTAGTAAGTTTCAGGATTCAAATCAGACACTCCTTTAAGATAACCTGCAGTTTCTCATAAAGTACATTTATTCGAACATTTCAGTTGCATTATTACAGCCTTTTTTTCCAAATACAAAATATGATTTCAAATAGCTCTTTTTATATCCTGTAAAGCTCCATTTTGATAAGATTGGAACACAATCAGAACTTGGTAATAGGCAGTATACTTTAATTTTCACTTTGGGCTTTAAATCTGAAAATGATTCAACTACACGAGTGAAAAATACGCATGCTAGAAGTGTGTCTAGAAATATAGTTTTAAAATATTCTAGATTGTCGCTTATGATCAGGTTGTTAATGGAATTGAGACTCTTCCTCCAGGATACATTCTAAAACATCCAAGTAGCAAAACACCCCCACCAAAATAGTGTATACCTAGAGTTAGTAGGGGATTGGTCGGCAGAGAGGGGGTGGGGGAAGAGAGGTCACCCGAAAGTCTTGGGGAAGGAAACCAATTTTTTACCAAAGGATGGAGTGAGGTGGGGCAAAAGAAGCAGCACCCATGGCTGAAAATGACTTTCTAATCAACAGCCGGCAGCAGCACGGAGATTTTCTGATGCTTTAGCCAGGGACTTTTACCAAGTCCATTCTTCTGACAGGGCATCGCCAGCTTCATAATGGATTGGCAAAGGGGTACAGAGCAGTGGGTAGAATGCTGCAGTGTAAGCCTGGCACATTCAGGTATGAGTGATCATCTCCAGCAATAGTCTGCTAAGACTATAATTTATTAATGGTATTAGTTAAGCACTCACTCACTTACTGTATGCCAGGTGCTGTATTAAGTGCTGGGGTAGATACAAGATAATCAGATTGCACATAGTCCCTGTCCCATATAGGACTCACAGTCTAAATAGGAGGGAAAACAGGAATTTAATTCCCATTTTATAGATGAGGAAACCAAAGCACCAAGCAGTTAAGTGACTCCCCCAAGGTCACGCAGGAGACAAGTGGCGGAGCTGGGATTAGAACCCAGGTCCTCTGACTCCCAGGCCCAGGTTCTTTCCACTAGGCCACGCTGCTTCCCGACAAGCCGCTGGAACCATCGCATCTAGCAGTAAACACTGCCAAGATTCTAACACCTCTGGCCACCTTCTAGTCCTGGCCAGGCATAGGCTGACTCAATGCTAGGCTTCTGGAGCTGAGACTAAGAAAATCAGGATCAAAACTGAGGAGGCAACTAGTGGGTTTATTCAGGAAATGATGGTCCAGGCAGGCCTCTTAAAGCCTGGAATATCTGTTTGCTGTTGAGGAAGAAATGAGGGACTTGGAAACTAATCCTGCTTCTCTTAACCTAAGTATTTTTATGAGGTCTAAACTGCACTATCTTTTGGAAAAGGAAACAGTTCAGTCCTAACACATAATAGGCAGAAAGTCAACTACTGTACTATAAAGGGATGGGAGGAAATGTGCACTTTTATTAATGCTATAAACTGAGCTTTGGCAGTACTACAGCTTGCTTGTTAAATTGTGTTTACAGTTCCTGTACATTTCAATGTAAGTTTCTGCCTAAACATGATTTGACTTCTTTGTAATTTCAGAATAGCCTGCCTAGATCCACATCCAGGCACCTAGTCACCAGGCTGTGATAGGGATAGTGAGGAAACCAGCTGGAAAACTACAGTTCAAATCCCACAGACAGCCAGGAGCCCACAAATTACAATGCCTGGGAGAATATCACACCCAGTACAAGGCTGAAACAAAGGCCATGTAACAAAGAAACCCTTCAGGTCTTGCTCCCAATAAAAACTACACTATGAAGACATCTTTCCTTTGGGATGTGTCCAATGAATAGATGGGAACCCAATCCAACATCAGCAGAGACTGTTATAATTATCAATTAGTTTTGATTGAATGCTCATACTTTTTTCCCCTCATGGTATTTGTTAAAGCATTTATTATGTGCCAGGCACTGTACTACACCCCACTAGGTAGATTACAGAATACTCAATCCTGGTCCTCAGACATTTAGGTTTGAGCAGCCTGGCTGTTGAATTCCTAAGGAAATCAGACCAGAGGAACTCCACTCATTTTTTTGGAAAGCTATTATTTACCTAACATCAAGGAAAAAATACTCAGAAGATTGAAGAGGAAGTCACAGATCTGAAAAGGAACTAGAAGTGAAGCAGAGAAGCAGCATTGCCTAGAGGAAAGACCACAGGTCTGGGAGACAGAGGACCTGGGTTCCAAACCCAGTTCCACCACTTGCCTGCTGTGTGACCTTGGGCAAGTCACTTTACTTCTCTGTGGCTCAGTTACCTCATCTGTAAAATAGGGATAGAAGTCCTACTGGGACCTGATGATCTTGTATCTGCTCCAGTGCTTAGTACAGTGCTTGGCACCTAGTAAGTGCTGAACAAACATCACAATTCTTCTTATTAAATGGAATTCAAATCCAATAAAGAAAGATCCTTCAGAAAGCTGATGCTACCTTCTAAATCCACAGAGCTTTCTTAACTGTCTGAAAAATTCTGCACACTCCAATTAAAGACCAAGTTTCCAGCATTTTCCTCAAGGAACATAAGTCAATCTGAATTATGGCTCCTGACCTTTATCTTGGAAAGTCTAGTCCACTGCTCATGGTTTCCCACCCCCTCTTTTCCCAACTTTGTGCCCAAAAGTGAGGGTGGGCAGGTAGCTACCACACAATCTAAAACCCTGATGCTGTCCATCTAGTTCCCCCAAGGGAGAGGTAGTATTACCCCACTGTCTAAAGCTGACCAACGGATGAAGTCTGGCCCTTGAGGCAGATCTGGCTGGCTAGCAGCCAGGCAGGAGTTGCAAAAGAGACCTTCACAGCATCACTAAAATCCACCCTTTCTTCTCCACCCCAACTGCTATTGCTTTAATCCAAGCACTTACCCTATCCTACCTTAATTACTGCATCAGACTCCTTGCTGATCTCCCTGCCTCCTGTCTCTCCCCTCTCCAGCCAATACTTCACTCTGCTGTCTGGATCATTTTTCTACCAAAACATTCAGGACTTGTTTCCCTGCTTCTCAAGAACTTCCAATAGTTGCTCATCTACCTCTGTATCAAACAGAAACTCCACACCATTGGCTTTAAAGCACTCAATCACCTTGCCCCCTCTTATATCACCTTACTCTCATACTACTATCCAGCAAACCCACTTCCCTCCTCTAATGCCAACCTACTCACTGGATCTTGATCTCATCTATTCCTGCCTCTGGCCTGGAACGCTCTCCATTTTTCTATCTGACAAATATTCTCCCCACCCTCAAAGCTTTATTGAAGGTGCATCTCCTCCAAGAGACTTTCCCTAAACCCCCAATTCCTCTTTTTCCACTCCCTTCTGCATCACCCTGGCTTGCTCCCTTTATTCATTACCCCACCTCAGACTCACAGAAATTTTGTATATATCTGTAATTTATTTATATTAAAATCTGTCTCCCCCTCTAGACTGTAAGCTCACTATGGGCAGGGAATGTGTCTGTTATATTATCATGTTGTACTCCTCCAAGCACTTAGTACAGTGCTCTGCACACACTAAGTGCTCAATGAGTATGACTGACTGATCAACTGATTGAGACAGAGGTACTGCCTCAGAGTCAAGTGGGAGTCATGGCTGATAGAAGGATGAGTTCTTTTGCCTTTTAAACCTCCCCTGGCCATGTCAGCCAGGAGAAGGGTACCAGAGCCTGTAAGGGCTTCAAAAACCCCTTGTGAGTCCCACAGGTTGATTACCAAACCTCAAGCCATTTCAGAGATGCTGGGATGTTATGGGAGGGAGAGAAAAGTGAAAATGGAAGGGAAGGGCAAGATATATTCAGGGTCATTCTGACCGTTGTTCCAGAGGATATGGTGCTCCTAGGGCACTGTCCTCAAGGATCACCTCCCCACAGACATCTGGAGGAGGGGAATGTACCCCCAAGGCCATTCTGACAACTTCTCACCCCTCCCATCTTTGCTTCTGCCTGTACCACTGAGGAAAGAAAAACAGGTCTTCTCGGGGAAGCATTCCAGACTTGGAAGAAGGATACGCCCAGAGAGGGCAAGAGGGCTGAACTTTGGCCTGAGGTGAGTCACACTGAGCTTCCTTTGTCCCTGACACTGGGGAGCATTCATCTGGCCCAGGGCCAATTGAGGCACCTGTGAAAAGTTTGCTCCAATCCAAAGGTAGGTTCCTGTGGTGAATGTCAATTCTAGGAATATCTTCTCATTAATTTCAGGAAACATTTCTATCTATGAAGTATGACAGCTCTGTCATCAAGATACTGAGGATTTATCATAAGGGACCTGTCATATTCCAACCAGCAGATGATATGCTCATTGACTCCAATTCTCTTTCTTGGCACAAGGGGAAACCATGAGTAATGTGCTTTGTTTCAATGGAGATGAATCAAATGGCAGCAAATACACACTGTTTCTCACAGTAGAGAAGGGTGCTGTTGTGTTCCTCATCTGTTCTCTCCAGTGGCTGATCAAGGACAGGATATGTAAATGGATATCCACTTTGACAGCTCCTTGTACACCTACTTTAGAGTAGGCCTCCATCTCTTTGTATAGCTGTGACAGAATAGTTTCCCTGATAATCCCCCATCTCATTACTATGGGGAATCCTTTCCTTGTCTCTTAATGGACTTAAATTGGTTGTCCTCACTCTAACCTGAGCTTATTTTATTATTCATCCAGGGAATTAGTTATCAGAGAAGACAACATGATCAGCCCCTCTAATAGACATTAAGTATCTTACATGGCTACCAAAGTGGTGGGTGCTTTTTGAACTATCACTGCTCTTATTTCAGAGGAGCCTGTAATACACCTAGTTCTATAGTGGAGGGGATTGGATTCTTGCAGGAGCTCTATATTAAGGAGAACCTGCAATGGAATACTCACCGTGTCCAATGCCCCATGCATACTTGTATGCACATAATCGTTTCTTCTGACACTACATCACACTGTATCTAACAGAGCTTGCATTGTCAGGAGAACGTTCCCTAATATGGCCTGCATGTTCTAGTCAGAATACACAGTGAAATGACACATTCTTGCACAACTGAATGCACCTCCTTTATATTGTGGAAAACTACAGTACTGTAACAAAAAGAGCACCCAATCTCTGCCAGTTGATTTGACGTTTGTTAAGCACTTACCATGTGCCAGGTGCTGTACTAAGTGCTGGGGTTGATAGAAGTTAATAAGAATGGCACAGCACTGTCTCACTTGGGGCCCACCATCTTAATCCCCATTTTCCAGGTGAGATAACTGAGGCACAGAGAATTTAAGTGACCTGCCCAAGGTGACGCAGCAGATGAGTGGTGGAGTCGGGGATTAGAACCCAGGTCCTTCTGACTCCCAGGCTTTACATCTAAATCTATATTAAAAGAACGTTTCTCCTTTATTTGAGGGCATCACTTTCAAACAGTCACTGTACTAAACTCTTGGGAGAGTACAGTATGACAGAGTTGGTAAACACATTCCCTGCCCACAAGGAGATGTTTATATGGGCATCTACTCTTAAGGGGTTGGGGGTGATTGACTACTCCTCTGGCTAATCAGCCATAGAAGCAGAAAGTTATTTTTGCCCTTGGCTCCCACAAAGCCATCTCTGGATTACAAAGAATAGTGACAAGTTCTGCCACACTAAGCAATAAGGTGCATACAGTCAACAGCACAGAGTTACAGTTCCACTCTCTGCCATTCACCACTTCTCACATTGGGCTGTGAGGCCTGTCCAAACAATCAATCCAAAATGGGAGTCAGGAGGGAGCACATCAGTGTGACGGATCAGGTTTGGGAAACTGTTTCACTTTCCCCCTCACTTCCCAAAAGCAACACCACAGTCCAGCCTGCATCCCTTCTTATTCTCCCAGCCAGAGGCCTTATAGACCAGCCTAGAGTTCCCTACCCCATTTAGTTATTGGCTATCCTGTTCACTGGAACTTTGTCTGCTGTGTGACCTTGGGCAAGTCACTTAACTTCTCTGTACCTCAGTTACCTCATCTGTAAAATGGGGATTAAATTCTCCTTCCACCAATTTAGACTGTGAGCCCCATGTTGGGACAGGGACTGTGCCCATCCTGATTATCTTGTATCTATCCCAGCACTTACCTCAGAACAATGCCTTGCACATAGTAAGTGCTTAACAAGTACCATGAAAAAAACTTCAAAAATCCAGAAGAGGGATAGAGAGGAGAGGCACTCTTTGCCTTGTTCCCCAAGGGCCTAGAGAACAAGGTCCTTCACACAGTGGAAACTCAAAAAAATGCTGATTCAGTCATAATAATAATTATGGGGTGGATACAAGATCATCAGGCCAGGAACACTCCCTGCCCAAATGAGGTTCACAGTCTAAGGAAGAGGGAGTAGGATTTAATCCTCACTTTATAGATGAGGAAACTGAAACACAGAGAAGTTAAGTGACTTGCCCAGGGTCATGGCAGGCAAGTGGCAGAAACAGAATTAGAACCCAGGTTATACTGTGAGCCCCTTGTGGGACAGGGACTGTGTCTGATCTAACTAACCTTTACCTACCCCAGCGCTTAGAATGGTGTTTGACACATAGTAAGCACTTAATAAATACCATAAAAAATGGTCCTCTGACTCACGGGGCTGTATAATCTTCCCTTCCTGATGGAAGTCAATTTAAACTATAGAGGGTCACTCTCACAATTGTGTTACCTGGTTCTCCCCCATAAGCAGGCAGAGAAAGCCTAAAGGAAATAATGGGGAAGGCCAAGTGAATAAGACATTCACCCCAGTCTCACACCAAGAAGGGCTCTGGTGTCAAGGAAATCAATCAATCAATCAATCGTATTTATTGAGCACTTACTGTGTGCAGAGCACTGTACTAAGCGCTTGGGAAGTACAAGTTGGCAACACATAGAGACAGTCAATACCCAACAGTGGGCTCACAGTCTAACAGTGGCAGAGACCACGGCCCAGGATAGAACATAAGATGTTTATTTATGCAGTACAGATACTGAATTAGAGCCATGATCCAGCCAGCCCACTACTTTATCTCTGATAATGGTGTGGGAAGCAGAGTGCTAGAGTCATCTCCTGTACATCTAACTGCGTGGTACAGATGTGCCATTTAATAGGCTTAATTTTTTCCTTCTAATAATTTAGCATGAAACTCTTTTCTACTAGTTTTCCTAACCCTTTCCCTCCTGAACCTACTGATACTTTGATCTATGAAAACTTCTGAGAAGATGAAGTTCACCTGCTTACCACCCACTCTGTGAAGAAGTGTTTCCTTTTGTTTGTTTTGAACCTACCACCTTCAAGCTTCCATGGGTGTCTCCCTAATCCTTGTGATGGGGAGTTAAGGGAATAATTTCGACCTAGTGGAAAAAGCAGGGGCCTGAGAGTCAGAGAACCTGGGTTCTAATCCTGGCTCTGCCAACTGCTTGCTGTGTGACCTTGGGTAAGTCACTTCACTTCACTTCACTTCTCTGGCCCTCAGTTTCCTCAACTGCAAAATGGGGATTAAATACCTGTTCTCCCTCCTACTTAGACTGTGAACCCCATGTGGGACCGGGACTGTGTCCAGCCTGATTAACTTGTATCTACCCCAGCACTTAGAACACTACCTGATGTTCTTAGTGTTTCATAAATGCCATCGTTATTACTTTTATATTCACCCTGACCACATCTTTCATGATTTTGTAAACATCACGTGCCTTTTCAGCCTTTGTCCTTCCAACTGAAACCTTTGCAGCCTAACTGCTCTCAGTTTTTCCACCTCCCCAATAGTCTTGGTTATCCTGCTCTGTTGCTTCTCCAGTTACATTTATGTCCTTTCTAAGATGCAATGGCCAGAACTATATATAGTATTCCAGTTGTAAGTGATCAATGGTTTTACATAGTAGCAAAACTAGGCCTTTTACTTTGCTAATTTCCTCCAGCACTGCCTCCGTAGGGAACTTGGGGCTGGGCTAGGGCTTCATCTTGGCTGTCCATCCCCCAAGGTAGTCCTTGGCAGGAACCCTAGACCAAATCCACCACCACCTCTGGAAATACTAAAATCAATGAAGTCAATCGTATCTATTGAGCACTTACTGTGTGCAGAGTACTGTAAACACTTGGGAGAGTACAATATCACAAAATACTTAAAGAGATACTAGTGCCACATTGAGAACTGAATTCACCCAGGTTATATTCATGATCCACAATGCAATGACACTATAGCATCACCACCCTGGTGCCCACACCTCATTCCAATCAGCTCCACCAACAGATCATGCTCGTCTTTGAACTCACCTGGAACATAAACATTACAAAAAATAACTAGCCCAGCCCCTGCCCAAGATGTACAAAGAGAGGAAATTAACATCAGCTATCTTTACTATTCATTCAAATAGAGCATTACTGGCCACTAATGACTGAGTGGCAAATTTGCTAGACTTAAATAAGTTATCATCACTCCGTAAAATGAGAAGCAAAACACCATATACAGTGACCTAAACACAGTGGACTCTCAGTGTTCTTCTGTGCTTTGTAATTTCCATTGAGTCCTGGGGAAGCACTTATGACTGGGTCTAACTCAATTCCTGTTTAGTTGCTGAGAGCTGAGGCAACTAAATTATAGCACCATCTATGGCTATTACATATTGTGAGGGATGCGCTTCCATAGAGAAACTATAGTAATTGGAAGCAAATGTCTCTGTGAGAACCATATGTGGGACTGAAATGAAAAGCAAGAGTTGTCGGGAAGAAAAACTTCTTGTACCCATAATTCTAAACTATATAATGAGATTCCATTTGCTGTTTGAAAACACAAAGCCCAGAACTCCCTATTAAAATGCACGTGTGAATAAAAGGTCTGATGATGAAGCCACTGATGCCCAGTAGTAGGGCTTCTAAAGAGAGTCACCACCAGAGAACTTCGAGAAGCAGCGTGGCCTAGTAACAAGAGCCCGGGCTTGGGAGTTAGGGGATGTAGGTTCTAATCCCGGCTCCACCACTTGTCTGCTATGTGACCCCTTGGGCAAGTCACTTCACTTCTCTGTGACTCAGTTACCTCATCTGGAAAATGAGGATTAAGACTGTGAGTCCCACTTGGGACAACCTGATTACCTTGTATCTACATCAGTGCTTAGAACAATGCTTGGCACATAGTAAGCACTTAACAAATACTATTATTATTAATAAAATATTTTAATTCATATCCACGAGCAACTTGCCAAATGTCCTAGCTGACTGTTCCTCAGAAGGAATTCACTCATTGCTTGTTGTTTTTTTCTCATTTGAAAAATGCTTTGCCAAAACCCCAGGAGCCAAATAGTCAAAAGTGTTTCCAAACCTACTTTATCCAGCAACAGATAGAACAAGAAATGAGGTCTTTCAACTTGAGCTCACCCACATCTGCCTTACAATGAGCTGGCTGCCTTCAGGTATCCTAGAAGATATATCCCATGAGGGTTGTTATACTTACAAACCTCAAAAGGTATCACTACAGTTAAGACCGCCTTACCCAGTAGTTTTAAGCAGATGTGACTCGGTCTTCCTTTGTCACCCACTTGGCCTTAATGCTTACCCCATTGCCTTCATACCCCATTGTACTAAAGAAGACAAGGTGAGTCAAATACACACAGCTGGTGTTAGATTTAAAATGTAATTCTGGAAACACAAGAAGTATCTGGCAGGAATTAATCACATCCAAGCTCCTGCCACTCCTGAGGTCTTTAAGGTAAATCTTTGGGGACCCTCACTTCAACACCCTACAAAAGGTGCCATGGAAAAACAAACTCTTCATGTTACTTCCAAATGTTTGGGGGGCAGTAAACAGCTCAGAGGATTATAAGTGCCATTCATTGTTTTTTTTTTCTCCTGCTTGACAACGTTCAGCTCATTAAAAAAGCATATATTTATGCAACCAAGTTAAAATACCTTTGAGTTGAGGACATGATTTCACCCACACATACATGAATGTACATGGCTGAGGTGAGAGAAGGGCATTGACATGACTGATGTTTGTGTTGTGCCTATTGATTTCTCTATAACTCAAATCTGGGAGCTTCACAAATGATAGTTATTTTAAAAATGTTTCAGTAGAGGATAGTGCAGGGCCCAATCAACTGCTTTTAGCTAAGCACATTCCTGGGCCTAAAATTTCTAGCCTCAACCACTATCACAACCACAGCCCAGCCCTTATTTTCCTTCAAACCCAGCTGGATTGTTAGATATAGCTCCCCTGTGTTTGTGCCAGTAAATGGATGAGGTTTAGGGGATTTTTTTTCGGGGGGGGGGGGGGTTCTTTTCCATCACTGATCTAACAAGTTTCTGATTCCTGTCATTAGAAAAACCTCTCATGAGAAAGCATTATAACCACCACCAGAAAATTAACCTGCTTCGTATGTGTGAAAACTCTTGAGTTCTTCAGAAGGAAGTTGTTCTATACCCAAAGGATTATTATGGTTCTACACATATGGCCACCTAAAAAACAATGTATTGTTAAGCAACCATTATTCAGGTATGTTTACAAGCCAAGGAGCCATCCTCAGAATGTAAAGCTTCTTTGTATAACTCCTGGGAAAATATTGCAATAAAGGACAAGTAGCAAGGTGAGTGATAGACTTGAGAAGAAAGAAAATATTTCAAAAGAGGCAATCATCTTAGCAAAGGAGAGACTTGATTTCCAATTCGGATCAATTCCCAAGTTAAACTCCTTTGGAAATGAAAGACCATCCTTTGAGTCACAGGTTAGGAATCTATTTGGTTTTACTAGATTTCATTTGACAAAAAGATCCATTGTATGGCCAGATCAAACAGTAGCATTCATTGAGAATCTGCTGTAAGCAAAGCACTGTACTAACTGCTTGGGAAAGTACAAGAAAGTAAAAAGATTTGACCCCTGCCCTCAAGGGGTTTACAAATTAGCAAGAAAGACATGCATTAAAGTAAATTACAGGTAGGGGAAGCAACCAAATATAAGGAAGTGTATATAAGCACCGTGGGGTGGGGTGAATATCAAAGTCCTTAGGGGGTATGGACTCAAATGCATAGGTGATGCAGAAGGGAAGGAAAATAGATTGGGGAGGTAATCAATTAGTCAGGGAAGGGTTCTTGAAGGAGATAATAATAATAATAATAATGATGGCATTTGTTAAGCACTTACTATGTGTCAGACACTGTACTAAGCACTGGGGTGGATACAAGCAAATTGGGTTGGACACAGTCCCTGTCCCATGAGGGGCTCACAATCTCAATCCCCATTTTACAGATGAGGTAATTGAAGCTCAGGGAAGTGAAGTGACTCACCCAGGGTCAGAGAGCAGACAAGTGGCAGAACCAGAATTAGAACCCATGACCTCCTGACTCCCAGGCACGTGCTTGATCCACTATGGCATGCTGCTTCCCTGTGATTTTAGTATGGCTTTAGTAGGCGATGTGATTTTAGCAGGGCTTTGAAGATTGGGAGAGTGGTGGTCTGTCAGATATGATGGGGGAGGGAGTTCCAGGCTGGGGGAGGGTATGAGCAAGCAGTTGGTGGTGAGAGTAATAAGAACAATGCACAGTGAGGTTAGAGTAGCAAAGGGGTCTAGTGGGAGAGGAGCATGGATAGGTAAGAGGCAAAGAGAAGATCAAGTTCCTTGAAACCACTGGTCAAGAGTTTCTGCTTGATATGGAAAAGAATGAGCAACTATAAGAGGCTTTGAGGGAGTGGGGAGACTTGCAGAATGGCATTTTAGAAAAATGGTCCGGGCAGCAGAGTGAATAATAATAATAATAATGATGGTATTTGTTAAGTGCTATGTACCAAGCACTGTTCTAAGCACTGGGGTAGTTACAAGGTAATCAGGTTGGACACAATCCATGTCCCACGTGGGGCTCACACTTTTAATTCCCATTTTCCAGATGAGGTAACTAAGGCACAGAGGAGTGAAGTGACTTGCCCAAGGTCACACAGCAGACAAATGGGGGAGCTGGAATTAGAGCCCATTACCTTCTAACTCCTAGGTCCATGCTCAGTCCACTATGCCATGAAGTGGGGCCCTACTGGGGTTGATTCTAATAATAATAATAATAATAATAATGGTATTTGTTAAGCACTTACTATGTGCTAAGCACTGTCCTAAACATTGGGGTAGATATGTGGTAATCAAGTTGTCTCACTTGGGGCTCACAGTCTTAATCCCCATTTTACAGATGAGGTAACAGTCACAGAGAAGTTAAGTGACTTGCCCAAAGTCACACAGCTGATAAGTGGTGGAGCTGGGGTTAGAATCCAAGACCTCTGACTCCCAAGTATGTGCTCTTTCTACTAAGCCACAAGTGCAGGGCAGGGAGACCAGTATAGAGGCGGATTCAGTGGACAAGCCAGGATGAGACAAGTGCTTGGATCAGTTTGGTGGTTGTTTGGAAGGACAGGATGAACCAACAGGATTTAGTGACAAACTGAATATGGGGATTGAAAAAGATGGAAACGTTAAGTGGAAGAGAAGTTTCCCTGGGTTGGGGGTGGAGGGAAAAGACAATGAAATCAGTTTTGAACATAATGAGCTTACGGTGCTGATGGTCACTAAAGTAGAGATGCCCTGGGAGCAGAAGAAAATATGAGGTTGCAGAACAGCAGAAAGGTCATAACTAATAAGTTAGATTTCCCTTCCCAATGGAGTGAATGTAAATTGAAAAGAGAATGGGACCCAGAACAGAGCCTCGAGGGACACCCATAGTTCAGAGGTGGGAGGCAGAGGATAAGCCAGCATAAGAGACTGAGAAGAATTGGCCAGAGAGGTAAGAGGAGAACCAGGAGAGAATTGTGTCAGAAAAACCAAGGTGAGATAGTGTTTCCAAAGAAGAGGGTGGTCCCCAGGGTCAAAGGCAGGTGAAAGGTCGAGGAGGATTTGGTCATAGTCAAGTCAATTACATTTGTCAAGAAAGAAGTCATTGGTGACCTTGGAGAGAGCAGTCTCAGTGAATACAACGTAGGGAGGAGGGGGATAAGGGAGGGCTGGGTTGTAGAGGATCAAGAAGGGAGTTGGGGAAGAGGAATTGGAGGCAGCACATGTTCAAGGGGTTCAAAAAGAAACTGGATGAGGAAGTTAGGGCAATAGTTGGATGGAGCTGTGGGGTCCAGAGGTGGTATCTTTAGTATAGGGGAGAAATGTGGTCGTGTTTGAAAGGCATAGGGGAAGGAGCCATTGACAAGTGGGTGGTTGAAGATGGTGGTCACGGCTGGTGGAAGGGGAGGAGTGCTTTTATATAATGAAAAAGGATGAAGTCAGAGGTACATCAAAAGGTAGATTTTGAAAACAACTGAAAGAGGGCCTCTTGAAAGATGGTCAAGAAGGATGGGAGTGGATGTGAGGCTGGGAGGGAGCTCATACCTGATGGTTTTGATTTTGTCGACAAAGTAGCTGGCAAGGTCACCAAGTGTGTGTGTGGGGGCGGGGGGGGGATGAGAGAGAGAGAGAGAGAGAGAGTGCGAGAGAGAGAGAGAGAGAGAGAGAGAGAGAGAGAGAGAGAGAGAGAGAGAGAGAGAAAGTGGAGGCATTGGGGGTTTCGGGATAGAGTCAAAGGTATGAAATAGTTATCAGGGGGCAAAGGAGAAATAATGTTGCTGAGTGGAAGAGAGGGAAGTTATAGCAAGTAAGGATGAATTTGAAGTGGCCAAAGGTGGCCCAGTGCCTGGATTTCAGCCAACAGAGCTCCACAACAGGAGCACAGGAGTGGAGGAAGTGTAGTTTAGAGGTGATCCAGGATTGAGAGTTGGTGGTGCGAGATCAATGACAGGACAGGCAGTTGAGTTCTGCAGAGATGCAAGTGTTGAGAGGGTGAAATTGTGCAGCAGGAGAAGGAACCTTTTATAGGGGGTCCGTATGGGACATATTAATAATAATTGTGGTATTTGTTAAGCATTTACTTGGGGCCAAGCACTGGGGTAGATACAAGATAATTAGGCCAGACACAGTCCCTGTCCCATGTGGGGCTCAAAGTCTAAGTCAGAGGGAGAACAGGTATTAAGTCTCCATTTTACAAATGAGGAAACTGAGTCACAGAAGTGAAGTGACTTGCCCAAAGTCAAACAGAAGGCAAGTGGTGGATCCGGGACTAGGATCCAGGTCCTGTGACCTCCAGGCTAGTGCTCTTTCCACTAGGCCATGATGCCCTGAGGTAAGTGGAGGAGGGAGGGAGGGGAGGTCAAGAGATTGGAAGGGAGTGGAAGGAGAAATACAGGTTTGGAGGTTGTGCTCAGTGTGGGATGTCAGAGTTGGTGAGGCTAGTAACGGTACAGAGACTAAGGGCGATAAGATCCAAGATACTAGGGGTGATAAGATCTGGCATGGTTCCATGGGTGAGATGCAGTGGACCAGGAGGTCTATGGAGTTTAGGAGTGAGAGGAAGCTATGGGGTCATCAGAAGCATCCATATGGATGTTGAAGTTCCCTAAAGGATCGGTGTAGGGGAGGAGAAGAAGAGAGGTGAGAAAGGCATCAAAATAACTCAGAAAAGAAGGTAGGGCCAGGGGGGTGGTAAATGATGGCAATAAATAATTGAAGTGGTTTGTAGGGGCAGATGAAGGGAGTGGGGCATGAAGCAGGCTAATGCCTCCTCCTTTGTCCTACTGTGAAAAATCAAACTCAGAGGACGTATACAGCAATGGCCTAAAATAAAATTCCACTAGGGCATGGAAATATGGACATTTAAATATTTTAGGAGCTATTCACTTTTTTTTTAGTCACAGCAATTCATAAGTTAAAAGCATCAGAAGAAATCAATCAATATTAAGTGCTTGAATGAGGTGCTGACCTAAAAAAAAGATGAATGTTGCCTCTAATATTTAGATTTACAAAAAAAGAATCAAAAATACCAAAATCCCTGACATAATTGATCATAAGGCTTCTATTGATAAGCTCTAGTGTAAAATTTGATTCCAAAATCCTTTTTGGCAGAGAGATTTCATGTTATTCCTTAAATATACATAAGCCATGAAGGTTGAGCCACTAGTACTTAACTGAAAAACAAAACTGATGCAGCAAAATGCAAGAACAAAGCACTGGAAAGAAAAATATTTGATTTTAAAAATTTGGAAAATGTTACAAATCCCAAAACAAAGTGATTAATGAATGTAATTAAGGTTCTCTATACATTCCGTTTATTAATACTGTGTGTCATCCAACAATATGGATTTCCATCTTAATCAAAAATATAATCAGAACATCTAACAGCTTCTCTTTAGAGAATATAAATATTGATCAAAACATATTTATGTCTTCTTACAATACATTTTCAAAGTCTTTGATTGTTTATGAAAAAATGGGTTTTATTTTAGTCCCAAAGTCCTAACAAGAAACAGAAGTTTGAAATTGTATATTTGTAACACACCAGTAGAGTAGACATGCAATTTAAAGGCACTTAAAATAATTAATCACAGTTGAGGGAATGTCATCTACAGAGATTTTAACTTGTCCAGATATTATTCATTCATTCATTCAATCATATTTATTGAATGCTTACTGCGTGCAGGGCACTGTACTAAGCGCTTGGGAAGTACAAGTCGGCAACATATAGAGACGGTCCCTATCCAACAACAGGCTCACAGTCTAGAAGGGGGAGACAGACAAAACAAAACATGTAGACAGGTGTCAAAACCATCAGAATAAACAGAATTATAGCTATATGCACATCATTAATAAGATAAAGTAGTAAATATGTACAAGTAAAATAGAGTAATAAATATGTACAAATATATACAAGTGCTGTGGGGAAGGGAAGGAGGTAAAAAGGGACTCAGTCTGGGAAGGCCTTCAGGAGGAGGTGAGCTCTTAGTAGGGCTTTGAAGGGAGGAAGAGAACTAGTTTGGCAGATGTGTGGAGGGAGGGTATTCCAGGCCAGAGGAAGGACATGGGCCAGGGGTCGATGGTGGGACAGGCAAGAATGAGGCACAGTGAGAAGGTGAGCAGCAGAGGAGTGGAGGGTGCAGGCTGGGCTGTAGAAGGAGAGAAGGGAGGTGAGGTGGGAGGGGGCAAGGGGATGGAGAGCCTTGAAGCCGAGAGTTGCGGGTTTGTGAGACAGGAAGGATGGTCATGCCATCCACAGTGACGGGAAAATCAGGGAGAGGACAGGGTTTGGGAGGGAAGTTAAGGAGCTCAGTCTTGGACCTGTTGAGCTTTAGATGGCGGGCAGACATCCAGATGGAGATGTTCTGAAGGCAGGAGGTGATACGAGCCTGGAAGAAGGGAGAGAGAGCAGGGGTGGAGATGTAGATTTGGGTGTCATCCGCGTAGAGATGATCATTGAAGCTGTGGGAGCAAATGAGTTCACCAAGGGAGTGAATATAAATAGAGAACAGAAGGGGACCAAGAACTGACCCTTGAGGAACACCCACAGTAAGGGGATGGGAGGGGGAGGAGGAGCCCGCGAAGGAGACTGAGAATGAACGGCCAGAGAGATAAGAGAAGAACCAGGAGAGGACTGAATCCGTGAAGCCAAGGTATGTCACTTCATGAACTTCATTTGTTTTAAGGGAGGGAGTGCCTGAAATATATGTTCACTTGCAACATGAGACAAACATTAAAAGTCATCCAAACAAGCTCAGTAATAAAACTTCTGAAAATAGAATATGAATTTCCAGTGGTGTTTGAGTAGGGTTAAAGCTCCATGCTGCTGGTTTGTCGTAATAGCCTATCTTTTGCTATTAGCTTTGGTCCACCCACAGGACTGGCCAATGTGCAAACGTTTCTTCCCTCCTCAGAAAGCTTCACTGGTTATTCAGTCCTCTCTGAATCAAGCAGAAATTCCTGCCCATTGATTTTAAGGCACTGCATCAGCTTTCTCCCACTTATCCATTCTCTTCTTCCCCAGCACACTCTCTGTTCCTCCCAAGCATACCTTCCAACTGTTCCTTGCTCTTGTCTTTCTCGATGTCAACTTCTTGTTCTTGTCCTCTCTACTATCTGGAACTCCCTCTCCATTTACATCCATCAGACCTCAGCTCTCCCATCTCCCAAACCCTCCTGAAATCAACCTTCTCCTAGAAGCTTTTCCAGATTATTTTTTTCCTGCTCTCCAGGTCAAATGATCAATCAAATGTAATTATTGAGCACTTACTGTGCACAGAGCACTATACTGAGGTCTTGGATCGGTACAACAGAGTAGGTAGACACGTTCCCCACCCACAGTGAGTTTACAGTCTAGAAGGGGAGTTCAAAGAACAGAGGTCCCTGTGGGACAACAGGACAGATCTGTGGTGGGGAGGATGTATGGGAAAGAGAGCAGGTGGTGGTCTGATAAAGAAATTTCAGAATTGGTGAAGCCTATGGTAAAGATTTCTGTTTGATGCAAATGTAGATGGGCAACCACTGGAGGTTCTTGAATGGGGAAACATGGACTGAACCTTTTTGTAGAAAAATGATCTGGGCAGCAGAGTGACGTATAGACTGAAGTGAGGAGAGACAGAAAGCACAGAGGTCAGCAAGGAGGCTGATGCAGTAGTCAAGGTAGAATAGGATAAGTGTTTGGATTAACGTGGGAGCAGTTTGGATGGAGAGGAAAGGTTGAACTGACAGGACGGTGTCAGATTGAATACATAGGTTGAATGTGAGAGGTGAGCCTTGGATAACATGAGGATTACAGGACTGTGAGACAGGAAGGAGGGTGGTGCTGTCTACAGTGATGGGAAAGTCTGGAGGAGTACAGGGTTTAGGTGGATATATAAGGAGTTCAGTTTTGGACATGTTAAGTTTGAGGTGACATCCTCCTAACCTGTTGGAACAAGCAGTATGGCATAGTGGCTAGAGCACAGGCCTCGGAGTCAGAAGGATCTGAGTTCTAATCCCAACTCTGCCACTGACCTTGGGAAAATCACAACTTCTTGTGCCTCGATCACCTCATCTGTAAAATGGGGACTAAGACTGTGAGCCCCACATGGGATACAGACTGTGTCCAACTTGATTAGCTTGTAACTACCCCAGTGCTTAGTACAGTGCCTGGCACACAGTAAGCACTTAAGTACCCAAAAAACACCTTCATCTCAGCACTTCTGTACTTGCAATATCCTGTTGCACTTTTGTACAAACCACTGTACCTAGTCTCCTATTCAAGTTCTTCCTCCTCCTCTCTGTAAATTATGTTGCGTCCATCTCTGCATTGAACTGTAAACTCTTTGCAGACAGGTTGATTTTTTGATGATTGATGGATTTGTAACCTGGGGCAAGGTTTCAAACAATACTGGCCGTAACCCCAGGTTGTATGTATTGTGTAGTGATTGAAATACACAGAATGCACCCAAATGCAGAGGATGGCTATTAATAGTACGTAATACATAAGGTGGTTGTTGAGTTGGTATGGCTTGGGGTGTTGGGAATTGACTGAGGAATTGAGAATTAATTGAGAGACAGCATGACCTAGTGGAGAAGACATGGGCCTTCTAGCCTCTCCCCCTTTTAGACTGTGAGCCCATTGTTGGATAGGGACCATCTCTATATGTTGCCAACTTGTACTTCCCAAGCGCTTAGTACAGTGCTCTGCACACAGTAGGTGCTCAATAAATATGATTGAATGAATGAATGAATGGGCCTGGGAGTCGGAAAGACCTGGGCTCTAATTCTGACTCCCCCACTTGCACCTTGGGACATGGACTGGGTCCAACTTATCTTGTATCTACCCCAGCACTTAGTACAGTGCCTGGCTCATAGTAAGCACTTAAATACCATTAAAAAAAATTAGAGGAGGGTTTAGGAGGGAGAATGAGAAGTTCAGTTCTGAACATGTTGCGTTTGAGGTAGTGTCAGGCTAAGTGGCGGTATCCTGGATACAAGAGGATATGAGAGACCGAATAATGCAGAGAGGTCGGCCCTAGAGATAGCTTTGGGAGTCGTCCACTTTAGAGGTGAAAGCTGAAGGCATACAAGTGAATAAGCTCCTTTAGATAGTGAGTGTAAAGTGAGATGAGTAGAGAACCCAAAAGAGAGCCTTGTGGGACATCCACAGTTGGAGGATTAAGGTGGAAGAAGAGCCAGCTAAAGAATCAGAAAGAACAGTTGGTGGGTTAGGACAACCAGGAAGTTGGCAAAATCAAGACCCAGCAGGAAACAGGCTGATTAATAGTGTCAAGAAGGATTAGAAGAGAGCAGAGCCTGTTGGACTTGGCTACAAGGAGGTTGTTGGTGACTTTTGGGAGTGTCATCTCGGTGGAGTGAAGGGGTTGGGAACCTGATTCTAGTGGATCAAGAAGCTGGTTGATGGGGAAGAAGTGAAGATGGCAGGTATAGCCAACCCTTTCAAGGAGTTTAGTCAGGGAAGGGAAAGGGGAAATGGGGTGATAGCTGTAGGAAGGATGGGGGTAGGGGTGGTTCATGGTGGGCTTTTGCTAGTTTAGGTGAGACTTGAGTTTGTTTGGAGGCAAAGGAGAAGGAGCCACCTGAAAGGAAGATATTGAACAGAGTAGTCAAAATTATCAAATGAAGTAATTTTGTACCCACTTCTTGCTGAGCCCTCACTTCTAATATCAAAAAGCCTTTCATTCCCATCAGGATGGATTGTTTCATCATTGTGTTCTAGCGTCCATCATATTTGGAATATTTTGACTTCTGGATCGGCCTCTGCCTTAGTTACTTGCTCTTGTGACATTACCCTTTTTCTGACTCAGGGAAATTGCCGTTTGCCTGAGTTGGCAGCCAGAGCACCTGTGTGCTTAGCTTATTTTACAACAAATGCACAATGGAACTGAGTTTTCACATACAGCTTAAACACAATTAACTTTTCATCGGTTGCATCCTGCCTCTCTGTGCTCATAATGCTCCCCCAGGACTTGAGATCCAATAAGTCCTACATGTGAGTGGAAGGCCAGGATAAAGAACTGACCAAATATTGTAAAATGCTATATTACAACCTATGGGAAAAGAGTTAAAGACCATGACAATTCCTTGGGGAAATGTTTCTTTTATTAACTATTCCCGCTGAACAATGCAACATTAAACAAACCTTGACTGCTTGAAAAATGCGTGTGTTTGGAATTTTACAAATCTTATTTGGGAGGAGTATGTACTTAGCCATTAGCAAAAAGCTAGTGTTTATGATCCAAGAAATTCAATTTCATTAGATTTACAAATGTAACTATGTATATTTAAAGCACGAGACATTCCAATGGGAACACTTCTAGGTGTAGTATTTTCTTCCGCAGAAAATATTGCAATACTGCAATAAATTGGCTTTTCAGAGATAGCATCACATGGTGTGTTTAGAGTCTACCTAGTGAAACTGAATCCTCCTCCCACATCTGGATGAAAGGTTCCTAAAAGCCAGAAAAGGGCTCTGGAACTTTGATTTTAAAATGAACCAGAAAAACATTTCCTTGGGAGTTTTAACCGTGGCTATTTTCAGAACAATAACCTAGCATCATCAGTGACAGACTCTACTTTCAAGGATCTCAAAGTACTTTATAACTGTGGGCTCCAATCCTGTGGCATCCATCCAATCCTAGAGAATATACGTCTAACTTACCCACTTGAGTTCAATTACCTTTTCTAGGAACCAAGTTTACCTCAAACATTGTCTTGCACAAAGGATATATTTGAACTCAGAAGAGCTCAACAAAAAGATTTTATAAACCTTCCCCCTCTACAGAAGGTAAAGTTTGCGATAATGTGACTTAAGTAAGCATTCTTCCTGAGTCACCCTGGAGAGGCTGGTCTAATTTGGGGGGAATACTCCCTTCCAGGGGAAGTGTGTTTCCTTCATCGTTCTCCAGGACCTACTGAGGGTAAATCTAGCAAACCTCATTTCCAGATGGGAAATATGAGGAACAAAGGTTGAGTAACACGTCTCACAAAATTTGCTCAAAAAACTAGGAATTGGAGCCAGGATTCCCAACTTTATCATTTTATTCACCCAAATGAATTCCCCTAAACCTTATTTCCAACTGCCTAATTTCTTGTTCATTACATGTAAATCCAAAGTTATGGCCAGCCCACAATATGTATGACACCGTTTGTTGACTTACCCCAGGAACTGTAAGCCCCTCCCACAATGTCACATGCAATTAATGTTACATTCGGCTACTAGTAGCCTCAGCTCCCCACCTTTGTCCCTTGGGCCAGGGACCTAACCGGGTAAGGGGGAAGTAACTGTTCTTTTGGGTGTGGTGCAGAGCCATTGTCCTGTCTATCCTCTTTCCCTTCCTGTTCCCAGCTGGGATGGGGAGGTGGGGCTACAAGCCAGATATGGGAAGGGCAAAGGGGAGGATGAAGGGATAGCACTGGCTATGATAGCGGTGGCAGCTGAGGCTGTGACCAAAGTTCAAAGGAAAAATATATATATACAGGAGCATGGGATGGGGAAGAAGCGGGGGAGACAGGGGAGGAGAGGGATGACTTTGGGATGGGTGGCAGGAAAACCACAAGGAAAAGAGGAGGTGATTCTGAAACAGATCTTAACTAATTTAAGTCCACGGGGAAAACACCCATATAGTGATTTATGATGCTGCCACATTTTTGAGGAACCTAACCCAGCTGTATAGTGGGGTATGCCTAAGTACTGAACTTAGGACCAAAGCCTCACTAGGCATGAATTATTTCACATGTCAATCATTTTTACTGAGCACTTATTGTGTGCTTAGCACTGTACTAAGCACTTGGGAGAGTACAATACAACCATACAACAGACACGTTATCTGCCCAAGCCAATCCTACCTCCACCAATCCTTTCCTACTAGAAGCATCATGAAAGTTAGCATTCAGTACAGAACCTGGAACTTAGAAAGCACTTAACAAATACCATAAAAAAAAATCCTGGAAGATTTCTAGACTGAAGTAGCAGAAGGGCATGACTGTACATTTAAGAGCAAGACAGAGGTCATATGAGCATCACTAAGACGTGGATTTGGCCATCTCAGCCCTGTTCCTATGACTGAATCCTTCTGGGAGAAGATAAAATGGTTAGAGTTCAATTCCTAGGGTGGCCTGATAGGCAGCAATTAGAAATGGTGTGACTCGTAGAGGATAGGCTTCAGAAAGATAGAGCTTCACTGAGGAAGAAATGAAAAGAGCACCAAACATTCAGGATACCAAGATTGGCATTGCAGTCAGGGGCAACACTGACATTCACAAGATGTGGAAGGAGTCTTCGGTTCCCAATTGGTCTTATGAGCTACACTCATACACACTTTACATTCACCATTAGTGGATTCGTCTTCACTCCCTAAAGAACGGTGTACACACACACACACGCACACACACACACACACACACACACACTCACTCTCACAGATTTATTCAAGGGTATCAACTTTACATTTTAAGCACAAGAGTTTGCTTAAGGTGGGGCGTTAGGGTGGAGACTGTTGAGGGAGAGAAGTCACAGCAGCAAATGACAGCAGCACAGGGACTGTCCTATCATGTGAGGTTCACACCACTTTGCTCCCTATCTCACCCCCAGTAGATCCCCCAGGCTTCCTGGGCAGGCCAAACGGGGATGAGGTAGGTGTGTGGGTGACTTTTCCTCACACGGCCTCTTCATGGGTCAGCCTAACAACACGCCTTGCCACTTAGACATTTCATTCCTATCCTCAGCACAAAGGTTTATACTTTGATTTTGATTTGTATATTCAATTATTCTGCCAATTCATCTTGATATACTTGAACTTTCTTGTTATAGTCTCCCCTGCACACTATTTGTAAATAGCTGTTGTTGGCCTCCCCCTTGAAACTGTGTGACTTGCTTCTGATGTACTCTCTCCAGAATGTCAGCTCCTTGTAGGCAGAGAACATGTCTACCAACTCTTCTATAGTGTCCTCTCCCAAGCACTTAGTGCAGTGCTCTGCACACAGTAAGTGCTCAAATACCATTCATTGACCGATCACAAATGCTTAATACAGTGATTCATATTCAGAGGGCGTTCAATAGATACTCCTGATTGATTCCATCTCTTCTAGGTCTCAATGCCCTATTGTTTTCATTTAATCATTCTCATTCCCTAACACTTCCCTCTCCTTTTTGCGTTGCATTCCTCAAACCATGCTAAGTGAACATCTTTGCTAAACCTAGGAAATAGCATGGGCAGCAGTACATTTTTTGATTTCGAAGAGACTGCATTGGAAATTGATTACGTTTCCATTTATTTTTCTAGAGTACAATCATGACAAAATTTTATATGTAGCTAAGTCATTTACCTAGGATGGGCAGGGAGCTCAGATAGATATCATTAGGACCACCAAATAATGTTTTTTATTAGCACTTCCATCACATTTAACTAGCTGCTTTAGTAACATAAAGAAAATCTGTGTCAGAGGTTTGTCAGCCTTTGATGGATGTTTTCACTTTCTAAGTGTGTTATTATTACTCTTCTTATATGGCAGCACTGGCAACAGGGACCTTTAGCTAATTAGACTCTACGCTACATCTGCCACCATGCCCTGGAGCTAGAATATACTTGTCTGAACCAAATTATATTCTCAGCAATTACACACCTCTGCTAAATGTATACAGTGGGCAATTGTTTCAATGAGGATTTTCTCTAGTGGTCAGATATATACTATTGTGACTCCATTCTTTACTGGTTTGAAATGGCCAAGATAAAAACATATATATATTCATCAATTTGCTTAAAAAAATGAGGACATGGTCTTTAACCAAAAGAGTTTTTAACTCTCCAAGTCACCACTGTGTTTCTTTTCTAACGGCAGGTCCAATCCAAATCAATGTTCAGAGAGCAGAGAGGAATAATGCAAAGGGAACATATTTTATGGGGCTCGAAGTAAGATGGGATCGGGGTGGGGGAGGTCTGGGAGGCAAGGCTTCTTGGGGAGAGGTGGGGGGAGAAATGCAGTGATCCAAGATTAAGGAAGAGGCAGGAAAGGGTGGCAGAATAAAGATGACAGCAAAGCAAAACAGACAGAGATAGGCAGGGAGACAGACAAGCCGAGACAGAGGTGACCGACAGGCACATGGCACACACAGTCCTCACAAAAGACTACCACACGAAGGCAAGAATACAAGCACGTAGACAAACACAAGCACAATTCTCACCCAGAGAACCTTGGTGCTCTGGAGAGAGGAGCAAGGCCACCCCTCCCCCACTGCTACTTCCCGAACCCAGTCAACTTTTCTGCCCCATACAGGGCCCTGCTGCCACCACTGCTGGTGTACACTCCCCCTGGGTTCCTGGGGCTGAAACCTGCAGTGAAACAGCCCCTTTGGTGGCAGTGGCAGTCACAACTGGCAGCCCCTCTCCAGAGCTGAAGCAGGCCAGAAACAGGATGTGTGAGCTAAGGTAGAGAGGCATCAGTGGGGAAGGGACACCTTCTCTCTCCTCTCAACTTGAGGTCATTTCTGACATAACCTGGGGTGGTCCCTGGCGGTGTCTTGTCAATTTAAATATTACTGATTTAGGTACGCTGGAAGAGACATGTGGCACTATGGGTTCATCCAATCTAGGATTGTCTCCCAACAGTAGTGACAGGATGCTTGGAAGAACAGTGTTGTGTTTGCCCTCCTGACCATTCACCTTAATGGCTAGGAATGTGCCAAACATCTCTACATCTCTCCATTCAAACTACCTGGTCCAAGCACTTTTCATGTATCCCATCAGCTTCCTCACTTACCTTCCTGCCTCTCTCCTCTCTTCTGCCCAGAACACTTTTCTAAAATGTTTCGTGCACATCTCCCACTCCTCAAAAAATCTTCAATAGCTGCCCCTCCATCTCTGCATCAAGCAGAAACTCCGAAGCACTGGCTTCAAGTCACTCGATCAGTTCTCTCCTCTCTACTTACCCCCATTCCTCTATTCCACCAGCCCAACTCACATGCTTAGCTCCTCTCAAGCCAACCTACTCACTGAGCCACCTTCTGGTCTCTTTCTCGCCACCAACCTCTCACTCACACCCACCCGCCTGCTAGGAACACCATCCCACTTCACACTGGGGAGATCATTGCTCTCACCATCCGCAAAGCCTTTTAGAAATCAGATCTTCTCCAGGAGGCTTCCCCCCCAAAATCTCTTATCTTCCTACCCTATTTCTCCCACTACTGTCACTTAAGCACTTCTGTGTCACCTAAGTACCCCTACCCACTTCCTGACCCCCACCCCCAAGGTAGAACTTATGTATATACCTTTAAACTCTGTTGCTTCCCCCTACCTGTAATTTATTTTAGTGCCTGTCTCCCCCACTAGATTGTAAGCTCACTGAGGGCAGGAATTGTGCCTACTAATTCTACACTCCCAAGTTCTTAGAACAGTGCTCTGCCCAGCATAAGCACTCATACAATTGATTCTCCTCTACATCCCTAATGTATCTCTCATCCCAGAACTGACCTTATCGCTTTAGAATCATCTGCCCCCCATTTAGCTCCTTGAAGGCACCAACATCTTCTTTTACCTCTGTGTGATTCCCAAGCACTTAATATAGTGCTCTGCCCACTGTAATAATAGTAATAATGATGGCATTTATTAAGCTCTTACTATGTGCAAAGCACTGTACTAAGCACTGGGCACTGTAGACACTCAAAATACACCACTGGTCATTTAATTGATTGGAAGATGGCACTGGGGTTATGTTTTCCCTGCTGCTGCTCTCAACTCTTGTCTGCAGTCACCACCTGGCCAAAAGTGTAACCTCAATAGATAGTTTAAATCAATCAAGGTTCCTTCCATTTTCTTTGCTGACTGTGCATGTTATTATCAAACATTATCACTGTCTAAATGAATTCAGTCAAGAGATAATTTTTACCCACTTTTTAAAAACAGAAAGAAAAGTTGAATCAGAGAGGGACGGGGTGACCCTGGGATCCCCATGGCTCACTACAGTGTAGTCTCTGATTAAATACAGGCTGATTTTTGGACCAAGGCTTTGTAAACAATCAAAAAGTGTTTTAATCCATCAGTGGTATTGAGTGTGCAGCACTGTATTAAGCATTTGGGATAGTTTAGAATAAGTAAGACACACATTCCCTGCCATCAAGGAGCTTGCAATCTAATGATGGAGATATTTCAGGGTGTTTTGACCACCTGTTGTGGTGGCTGAAAACAGTGACATAACATTAAACCCTCATTTTTAGGGAGAACTCTAAAAGATTATGCACTTTAAAGGTTTACCTTTATCAAGGTGGAAATCTTTGGTCTCCTATAGGATGATGAAATCCCAAGACTTGAGGTGGGAAGCCCCACCTACTACTTAGCCCCAGCTCCTTCAACAGGACTTGGTCAATGGCCTGTTCCCCCTGCACACTTCCCATTCCCCTCCTCACCCACCAAGTCCTCCGAAGTGACAGTTCACAGACATGTCTGCTGAGATGACCAAGTCGCCATCCCACGTGGCTTCCAAATTAACCCTCTATAGGCAATGGCTACTCTCCCTAGTTTTTTTTGTTTTTTGGTTTTTTTTACAGGAGGCCAATCTCAATGACCAATGGCTTCACACTCTGGTCCAATGTGAAGTTGAAGCTTGCCACCTGAATGGAAGGAACAAGAAAGAAATTTTTCCTTCTCTTTCCCTCTCTTCCTCCATGCTTAAGAACATAAAAGATAAGTAAAAGATAAAGTCCCTGCCCTCAATGAGTGTGCAATCTAATGGGGGCAACAAGCAGATACAGTCTAATTTACAGTTGCTAAAACAGCAAGTGGTTAAGAACCAAAGGAGAACAAATAAATCGATTATAAAGAAACAACTATCTATGAGTGTGTATTTTATGAGGATGAAGGCCAGAATCACTGTCTAGTCCAGAGGCAAGCCCAAACTCATTCTTAATCCACACAAGAGATGGCCACAGGGACGGGTGAGATGGTCTCTGAGGACCTCTTAATTGGTCAGGTGGTCACTGGGAAGCAGGGGGAGGGAAAAGAAGTGGGAAGGCCCTCCTCCTCCACTTCAGCTTGCAGACAGAGGAGGATTAGGTTTCCTCAGGATCAAGGAAATGAGTCCTGGGACTGATGGGTTGCCTGGGGGAGGGGGAGGGTTGGGGGGAGGAGGGGAAAGAGGAGAAAGGACGGGGGGAGAGAAGGGGGCCTCCTCAAAGCAGATCTGGCTAAGGGCAATAGAAGGAGCTTCTCTGGTGAGGAACTGGCGTACCTCAAGGGGAATTCTCTGAGATTCAATATTCCTGGGCCCCCAAGGTACAAAGAGTAGGAATCTCATTCTGCCCCAAAGGATCCACGTTCACCTGTGTAAACAGATCGAGTGGTGCCCCACCGACATCGCTTCCAGGACCAGCATTATTCAATATTCTGGATGAAGGAATCAAGAAAATGCCCTGCAGATTTGTAGATGATAATAAATTGGATGGGTTACAGACACTGTGAAAGACAAGAAAAGAATGCAAAGTGGCAGCCACAGTAGAAAAACGACCCTGCTAAACTGGATGAAATCCAATAGGAACAAGTGCAAAGCAGTATACATAGTGACAAGAAAACAAACAAGACACAGAATGGGAAAAATCTGTCTATCCACAGCTCCCTGCTCCACAGCTTGCAACCACAGCAGCAGAGGCTGTTCTCCTTGACCGGTGCAATTTCCTGCTCAGTTTATTAGTGAACTTAATGTCCTGTTTGTCCTAAACAGATTTAGGACATACTAATATTAAGTGAAAAGCTACCTGCAAGAGCCATTCACTCACCCATTCAACATACCCAGTGGAAACTAATCACTGTTTTACACTACACCTCCGTCCTGTCTTTCTGAACTATTTTGCCTGGTGTTCTGACTCTTTTGTCAAGATCACATTAGCATCATTATGTTAAAAGGCTGACTGATGCACTATAACATAAAATAGCATTAGCATTAGGCTATCTTTTCCACACAATCACCATTCATCAGTCAAATTTCAGGTCGATCAAATTTAAAATCAACCCCTGAGATATACATCCTGTCAAGTTGTCATGATAGTAGGATTTTTTTTTTTTAGTGATTAGAACACAGTCCATGGGAAGCAGTGTATCTAGTGGACAGAGCACAGGCCTGGAGGGCAGAAGTACCTGCGTCTTCATGGTGGGACATGGACCGTGTCCAATCTGATTAGCTTGTACTACCCCAGCACTTAGTGCAGTGCCTGGCACATGGTAAGTGCTTAGAAAATGCCATTTTTTAAAAAGATTTTCCATTTCTGATAGTGTGAACTCTGCAAGAGACATTAAAATGGAAAAAGGACTGTGTCTGACCTGATAATTTTGTATCTATCCCATTGTTTAATACAGTGGCTGGCACATAGTAAGCACTTAACCAATAGCATTAAAAAAAAAAGTTCAAATTTCTGGTGATGTAAACTCTGCATTAGACAATTAGACAGAAAAAGGACTGTCTGTCCTGATAGTCTTGTATTTACCCCAGTGTTTAGTACAGTAGTTGACACATAGTAAGCGCTTAACCAATGTCATAAAAAAGAAGTTCAAATTTATAGTAGTGTGATCTCTGCTTTAGACATGAAGATGGAAAAAGGGTTGTGTCTGTCTTGATACTCTTGTATTTACCCGAGCATTTAGTACAGTGGCTGGCATATAGTAAACAAACACCATTAAAAAAAAAGTTCAAATTTCTGGTAGTGTAAACTCTGCATTAGACATTAAGAAATTAAAAAGACTGTGTCCAACCTGATAATCTTGTATAAACCCCAGGGCTTAGGTCAGTGCTGGACACATAGTAAGCACTTAACATATAGTAAATACTTAAGACCACAGTTATTATCATTATTATCAAATGGTAACAAGTACTCTCCTCTTTAAAGACCTCTGATAATTCAGGTCATTCTTTAATCCTCAGTGCGTACAACACACTGGTGCCTCCATTGTACAGACCTAACACTAGATTCCCAGAAGAATCCTGCTCCATTTCCAGTTAGACCAAAAGAGGATGGGAAAAATCAATCAATCAAGCAATTGTATTTTATTGAGCACTTTGTGTGCAGAGCACCATAGTATCTGCTTAGGAGAGTACAATATAACAGACACATTCCCTGCCCACAACGAGCTTACAGTCTAGAGGGGATCATTTCCGCCTTCTGTTGGACAGTTGAAATCTATTCACAGTGGAGCCAGGATTCTGTCAGAAGGCCAGGGTTGTAGAGGTAGGGTCGAGACACTAGCAGTTTGGCAACCATAGGCAAGCTGGCATCTGCAACCGAAGGTTGGTTTAAAGAGCAAGTTCTACAGTAGTAGCCCTACACTCCTTAAAATGCCCCATACCCAGATCAAGCCTAGGAGGAGTTGGTGCCTAAGGAGGGAAGGAATGGATTTATTGCAGGTCTAGGGAGTCCTGTTATTCATCCTCCCTACCCCTAGAGCCACAAAATACAGGTTTGCCCGAAGCCACCAAACATTTGGGCCCTCAGAGAGGGGAAGAAAGGCAGAGAGATCCCCTCAAGATTTACACTTTCAGGGGCTCTGTCACGCGTGCAGAGGAGTGGAGCCCATAAAGGGTGGCCCCGGGCAACCGTAGGCTTGGAACTGGTGAGAAACTCATCATTGCACTCACCGTTAACTACTACAATCATTTTAGACACAGAAGTTTAAATTTAATACACATGGAGAGAAGACCACAAAGATTTACCTTTCATTAATTATAAAGGCTCCGATAAATTGACATGTTTCTATGAACACCAGCATTCTTTGACCTAAGCATACATACACTCACTGTTCACCATGTGGAGAACCGGAGAAAAGTATCTTGGGAGGGGGTGGGGGGGGAAGGGTTAGCAAGGAATGACTCAGCAGGAAGCCAAGTCGGCCTGAACACCCTTCCTTCCTCCACCCAACTTCCTAACTCAGTCTCATTCACAAAGAACTGTGGGAAATGTAAGCATCAGGCACCGAGTACTGTAAAACCAAACTTCCTCTTTCCCCCTTCACTTGCCCTTGATCCCAGCTCAGCCTTCAACAGGAGCCTGAATGTTTCCACAACCAGATTCTGCCAACCTCCTCTAGCTTTGCCCTTTCTCTCTTTCCTGCCTCCTCATTAATGCCTTTTCTCCTCTCCTGAGCTGCAGGGCAACAGAAGAGAAAGGAGAAGGAAAATATCCATAAATATAAAGTACACCAACCAACTAGTCATTCGATGGTATTTACTGAGGGCTCACTGTTTTGAGCACTAGACTAAGCGCTTGGGACAGTGCAAAAGAGGAATTAGAGAGTTTTTGCCCTCAAGAAGCTTCCAATTAGGCCACCAGGACTGGAAACAAAAAAAACAGTGTAAGGAAATATTCTACTATAAATTCTCTGCAAACATTTCTTTGCCTATGCAAACATAGCCCATACATTCTACATGGCCACAGCTCTAATGAACAGTTTCAAATTTGTAACTGCTAGAAAGTTATAAGTGGTATCAGTGTGGAAAACAATGCTTTTGGGAGTCAAAACTAGCCAGGCCTCTATTCTCTGTATTGTATTTGGGCATAAGCATGGAGATAAATACAGCCGAATGCAGTTGAGCGCATAAATGTCAGCGATCTCATTTGAGCATAACAATGGGTAGGTAAATATCAAAACATAAAAATAAGAAAAAGCACATTTTACCAAGATATACTGAAAACCAAAATAAATCTCACTGACTACTCCTATTATAGCTATATTGTTTGTGGTAAGCATCAGTTAAAAAAAATTAATAATTTAAGTAGCTCAAAATCAGGCTGACTGGAATATACGAAAGGACTTAATAGTGTAAATCATGATTTACAACCCATCCAAACTTTGACCTCAGAGTAAGCAGGAAAGATCAAAGGTGATTCTTCATTATGTATTTATTGCTCGGTCAAACCATTATTCATTGTTCTTCGTTTTGAGAGATTTATATCGGAGGGAAAATGCATTCCCCTAGATGGGACCACAGCAGAGAAGTTTCTAATGTGTAGAATTTATCATGACATCTTCAGCTAACAGCACAGTCGGCCTAATTTGTCATTTGCTAGCCCACTTGTAAAAATTCATAGGGTTGAGGTTTGACAAGGATTCAAGCCATAATATAACACAGAAAGATGGCTAGCAGACAGTTCCAACCAGATGGAAATACTTGGGGAAGAAGTTCTGCATGGTCATTCTGAAAAGAGTCATTTACTAATTTTAAGATTTGCCCCCAAACAAGCAGCAAAATTAAAGCAGTTTAGTAAATCCATTCATTCATTCATTCAATCATATTGAGCTCTTATTGTGTGCACAGCACTGTACTAAGCACTTGGGAGAGTACAATATAACAATCAACAGACACCTTCCCTGTCCACGATGAGCTTACAGTCTACAGGGGGAGATAGACATTAATATAAACAACATTACAGATATGTACGTAGAAATCCAAGAAATAAAATTAGGAAAAAAAAAATTTTTGCCAGAACTTGTGATGACAATGGGGTCTCCTGACAGACATGCCTTGACCCTGCAACTTCAAGACCAAGAACATCTATGGAGGAGTTTGATTACTGTTGACTGATAGTTGGTGGCTTGTGAGCATCACTCACATTCTATCTTCCCCAACAATCGAGTTGCCACTGGGGCACAGAAGGCCATAATCCAGGAGACAGCAGATGTGGTAGCCAATCAGATCTGTGCCACCCGTGTTAACAGTCTGGGAGTCAGAGAACCTGGGTTTCACTTCCAGCTCTACTTGCCTGCTGTGTGAACTTGGGCAAGTCACTTCACTTCCTTGTGCCTCTGTTTCCTCATCTGTAAAATGGAGATTCAATAGTTGTCCTCTCTTCCCCTTAGACTGTGAGCCCCATGTGGGACAAGGACTGTGTCCAACCTGATTACCTGGGATCTATTCTGGCAATTAGTACAGTGCTTGGCATATAGTAAGCACTTTTAAAAAAAATTGGTACTTGTTAAGCAAATATTGCAAATAGTGCCAAATATTGTACTAAGCACTGGGACAGATACAAGATTATCAGGGCAGACACACTCCCTGCCCCACCACATTAATACAGTCACTTATCCTATCCCTCCTTGATTACTTTATCAACCTCCTTGCTGACCTCTGTGCCTCCTGTCTCTCCCCATCCTTATCCATACTTCACTGTGCTGCCCTGATCATTTTTCTACAAAAACGTTCAGAACAAGATTCCCCACTCCTCAAGAAACACCAGTGACTGTCATTCATTCATTCAATCATATTTATTGAGCGCGTACTGTGTGCAGATCACTGTACTAAGCACTTGGGAAGTACCCACAAAGCACTCACTCACCTTGCCCCCTCTTACCTCACTGCACTACTCTCCTACTACAACCCAGCCCGCATACTTCTCTCTTCTAATGCTAACCTTCTCACTGTACCTTGATCTCGTCTATCTCACCTCCGACCTCTTGCCCATGAACTACCTCTGGCCTGGAATGTCCTCCCTCAAGTATGACAGACAATTACTCTCCCCTGCTTCAAAGCCTTATTAAAGGCACATCTCCTCCAAGAGGCCTTCCCTAAGCCCTCCTTTCCTCTTCTCCCACTCCCTTCTGCATCACCCTGACTTGCTCCCTTTATTCATCCCCTCTCCCAGCCCCACAGCACTTATGTACATATCTGTAATTTATTTATATTAATGTCTGTCTTCCCGTGTGGACTGTAAGGTCGTTGTTGGCTGGGAATGTGTCTGTTCATTGTTATTTCGTACTCTCCCAAGCGCTTAGAACAGTGCTTTGTACAGAGTAAGTGCTCAATAAATATGATCTAATGAATAATCCCCAATTTGCAGGTGAGGAAACAGAGGCACAAAAAAGTTAAATGACTTTCCCAAGGTCACACAGGAGGCAAGTGGCAGAGCCAGGATTAAAACCCAGGTCCTCTGACTCTCAGGCCCATGCTCTTCCCACTAGGCGACACTTCTAACAAATACCACAGTTATTAACAACAATCAGAAATTTTTCAGGCTACCTGCTGGATTCATCTTGCAGAATACCCTTAGGTTGTGTTTAGGTCAGAAATCTTCACCACTTATGGCATAATCCCAGGAGGTAAAACTAGGACTAAACCCTCAAGGGCAGCTTTAAGTAGTAAGAAAGGTAAAGCAGTCACTTCAGGGCAACCCACAGTGAGTGTGGCAAGGTGCTTCTTGATGTGCCCAAGGTGGCCACTTCTTGGGACATTCAAAATGGCACCCAATCCAGCGCTGTCATCCCTATGGCCACCATGCATGCACAGAGTTCCTGGTTGCAAATGGGTGGCAGCCATCTCTGTTTCACTTTTCAGTGATCCTACCTCCCACCTTGTCACTGCCACTGTTTCCTGAAATAAGGCTCTGTCACAAGGTTTGTTCCCTAGATTTTTATTTAGGCACTACAAGATCCAGGATGGGACAGGGCTTAAGTGACACTAGATTGGGAGGTGGGCAGCAGTGTGGGAGGGGTGTGTGAAGGGAAGTGGAAGCAGATAGAGTGATGGAAGAAACCAGAAGGCAAGTAGATGAGAAGCAGCATGGCCTTCTGAAAACAGCACGGGCCTGGGAGTCAGAAGAACTTAAGTTCTATTCCTGACTCTGCCACTTGTCTGCTGTGTGACCTTGGGCAAGTTGCTTAACATCTCTGTGCCTCAGATACCTCATCTGTAAAATGGAATTAAGACTGTGAGCCCCATGTGGGACATAGACTGTGTCCAACCTGATTGGCTTGTATCCGCCCCAGCGCTTAGTGCAATGACTGGCACATACTAAGCACTTAAATACCATAAAAAAAAGTGGAGAGCAGCAACCAGCAGAGTGGAAGACCAGAGAGTTGAAGCCCAGCCACTCTCTACGTTTTCAGTCTGGCATCAGTTAATCCTCAACTCCCTGCTTGAATTTCACAGCACCAAAACTAAAAAAAATAACAATAATAATAATAAGAAGAAGAAATAGGAAAACCTTATGGCAGAGACATTTTCTTTCCAGTCATGGCTTGTGCTTTTCCCCTGTCTAGAATGCCCTCCCCCATCAGCTTCTCCAAAATGCACCACTCCTCTCCTTTAAAGGCAGAAGCAGTGTGGTCTAGTGAAAAAAGCACAGGCCTGGGAGTCAGAAGGAACTGAGCTCTAATCCTGGTTCCACCACGTGCCTGCTGTGTGACCTTGGGCAAGTCCTTTAGCTTCTCTGTGCCACAGTTCCCTCATATACAAAATGGGGATTAAGACTGAACCTACTGAACCTGAAATTTTTAACTGGAAGCCAGTAACCAAGAGATGATTTAGGAACACTTTAGCTAAACATATCCCTTAAAGGCATGCTAGAATGGGACCAGCCTCCAGGGATGGCAGGATAAATTAGAGTGAATCAGGGAAGTGTGAATCATGGCTTTTGCCACACTGTGAACTTGCAGAGAGTAATGTATAGAATTTTAGCACTTATAACCAGAGCATATTGAGTAGACTGCTTGTAAATTGTTTAGAAGTCCCTGAAACTTTTAATTGAGATCAAGTTTCCTCTGCAGTAAGAGGAAAAATGATAATCTTTTTCCCCCAAACCCAGTTCACTTTAGTAGGCCTGAGGAAACTTTTCTATGCTTCCTCTGCCATATGGGCTATCAACCCATGACTCTCCCGCATTCCCTGATGCCAATATCTGCATGCAATTTACTCACCAAGCTTTCTGCTGGAAGATACACATGCTGTATTTATTGCTTCTGCAGTGAAAGTCAAATTGCCAAGTACCTGTGGGATGCATTTAAGTGTATATTTCTTTCTCCCTTCTGTGTGGAAAACAGTGAGGTCAAGAGGGGGGGATATTTGTATGTGGTTAGGATTTTGTTAAAATGTAATACTAACTATTCCTCCAGGGGAATTACTGATGAGATTGTCCTGCAAAGGGAATATCTAGTAATGAGATTAGTTTTATCAAGATTATCTGCTGATACACTGGTGCTGTTAAGCAACAATCCTGGAAGAGCTAAAAAAACAAACAAACAGTGAGTAAGGACAGCTTGCAGGCATCTCTGGGGGAGTTCATTTGAGAACTGCTTGCTAGTCACTGTTTATTCTCATCTTTAATAACTGGCCGGATGTACAGCACAGAAGGATTTGCATGGGATTGTAAATATATCCCAAATGTCAGTTTGGAATGATTCTATAATCAAGAAAAGCAATGGGAAAGAGGTGAAACATTTTAATCAAATACCATTAAACTTAGCACAAGAAATTATTCACTAAGAAATGGCAAGACTAAGGAATCTTGTAGAAGACTGTACTATCAAAGGCAAGCACCATTCATCTATTTAAGTTTGCAAATCTTTGAAGATACATTACTTTCAATTTTGTGTACAAGAACTTGCAGAAGACAGGTCAGCTTGGCATACAGCAATCAGAAATGAGGTTTCTTCCTGCTTCAGAAAGGTTGTGACACTGAGAGAAGAAATAACCCACGTTTAAAGCCTAATTAAAACCACATCCCTTCCAAGAGGCCTTCCTCAACTAAGCCCTCACTTCACCTACTCCCTCTCCCTTCTGTGTCACCCATATCCTTCTATCTGTCCTTGAGAAGCAGTGTGGCTTAGTGGAAAGAGCACGGGCATGGGATCAGAGGTCGTCGGTTCTAATCCCAGCTCTGCCACTTGTCTGCTGTATGACCTTGGGCAAGTCACTTAACTTCTCTGTGCCTGCTTCAGTTATTTCATCTATAAAATGGGGATTGAGACTGCGAGCCCCACGTGGGACAACCTGATTACTTTGTATCTACTCCAGCACTTAGAAAAGTGTTTGGCACATAGTAAGCGCTTAACAAATACCATAATTATTATTATTATTACCCTTTAAGTACTTAATATTCACCCACCCTTAGACCCACAGCAATTACGTGCATAGCCAAAATTCATTTTCAAGATCACCTCCCACTTTAGTAGGCTCCTTGTGGGCAGGAAACGTGTCCAGCAACTCTGATGTACTGTACTCTCCCAAGCTCTTAGCTCAGTGCTCTACATGCAGCAGACACTCAAATAAGATTGATAAACACAAGAACAGCTCCAGGAACTATAGGGTAACAAATGCAACAGTGCGCAAGAGGCCATCTTTAAAAGCACAAGATGCAGAAGGAATAAATGGCCAGGCATTAGTTTGATCAGTTGACCTGCCCACGCTGAAAAAAACCCCATGATCAGTCGCATCATCTTTGAATTATGTTCACATGGAAAGCAAATGCTTAGTGTCTGCCTCTTAGTTACCTCAAAGACTTGTTGACAACTTGCTTTTCACTCAAAGTGGCAAATCAGAATTCTGTGAACCGTGTGCACAAATTAAATTATATCTGCAAGAGTTCTTAGGGTCCCAGGCTTTCTTGTAAAACAGAGAGCATTCCTGGAAGGTAATCCAGATAGTATTTCCTTTTGACAATGAAATGGGGTTTTCCTGTTTATTTGACTGAAGAGCATGTTATGCTCTTCAAAGTAACTCCTTTGGAAGCCATTTGAATGTCATTATATAAACCAGTAACCAGACACTGGCTTGCAGATTTTGCTATTGTTGGGAGGATATCCTAGAAACTCCCCCAAATGGTGAGGATAATAGGAAAACGAGACTCTCTAGGAAAACTGCTAAAAAGCTGGGGTTGTCCAATGAGTGCCATGGGTTGGAAGAAAACTTTCATTTGCTTTTGGCCTCCTAAATATGAAGTGGTCGCAGTCCGAACCAAGAAGATCTACATCTATATTTAATTGCCGTGTTCATCTACACAATCCCCATGGAGCAGTTTGCATTTTCTACCAGACAAGTGCCAGCTGAGGGCCCAGTGGCAATTCTACAACCCTCAAAATTGAGTGAGTTTGCAGCAGGACAAAGAGACAGACAGGGGAGGGTCCAGTAGTACAGTTCTGCTACAATTCTTTCAGGAAAACATGCAAGGCATATGTAGTGGATAGAGCACGGGCCTGGGAGTCAGAAGGTCGTGGGTTCTAATTCCAGCTCTGTCACTTGTCTGCTGTGTGACCTTGAACAAGTCACTTCAGTTCTCTGGGCCTCAGTTATCTCATCTGTAAAATGGGGATTGAGAATGTGAGCCCCACATGGGACCAAGCGATTTGCTCATATCCACCCCAACCTCAACAGTGCCTGGCACACAGCAAGCACATGACAAATACCATAATTATCATTATTATTAATCTGCAACCAGTGGTTAAGAGGGCAAAGATAGATCTACTACTTGATTAACTTGCATTTAACCCAGCGCTTAGAATGGTATTTGACCCATAATAAGCACTTACCAAATACCATAATAGTAATGCTACTACAAGGGGAAACTGAGGCACCATTTTAAATGCTTGATTCATTCGCTTTCCTTAAACTCCGGCATTGGAGCACTTTGTCGGTCAGAAACTCCCTCAGATCTGTTCAGAGTCTGAGACATTTGCAAATACATCTGCCTCCATTTGTTGCATGATAGCTTTCACCCCTGACTGCACTTATCCTTGATGTCCCTGAACAGGGTTTGTTTGTTGATCAACAGAATGTGCCTCGGTATTTGAAACCTTCCCCAGGGGCAAACTGAACGCTGAGAAGTTAAGTGACTTCCCCAAGGACACATTGGAAATCCATGGCAATAGCAGCGATAGGACTGCTAATACATGTTATATGTCTATTTCAGTTTCTTACACTATCCAAGCCCTTTTTGTAAGGAAAAATTAAATGTCTCCAAATTGCAAGAAGAAATTAATTAGTGTCTACAGAATGAAACTATTTTATTTCAGAAATGAATTTATATTTTGTTTTTGGTCACAGCCAGATAACACAGAGAAAATTTTCTAAAGATTAGTTATGCTTATATGGTTCCTGGCGAAGCTGTGTAACTTTCCCCTTAGGCTATTTGCAATGTTTACATTTTTTACTGAATTATCAAGTGAAAATCCAATTGTTTCTAATGACATTCACTCTGTGTGTTTTCTCATTCTCATATACAAGAAAGGGTTTATTATCTATTTGTAGTAATTAAGACACTGATGTTATTCAGATCCATAAAAATCTTTCATTAAACCAATGAAGATACTTGCATTAAAATTACTGCAGAAAAAAAAATTTAAATTAAAGCTAAATTGGAACACAGAGCAAAACTGGTCCGATATTGGCTCAGAAAAATCCGTAGTGCATCCCTAGTAGCATTGTATTTATCTTTATCTTTAGAGAATGGAGAGCTCCAAACAAAACAGGAATACATCATGGCTTGCTAGAAAGTGATAAGTAATTAACCACAGGAAAATAGTTCAGTGAAATGCTCACAAATTTGAGTATTTGCATTTAAATGCTATTGTTTTAAAATGGCTCAGTAATCATTTTACATTTACAAAAGGTATCTCACATGAACAAAATGAAGGGGGCTCAGGAATTTGAGATTAATTTGGTCTTTCAAATGTGTTATCAGGTGCAACAGTTTTTTAAAAATGCTACTTTTCCCAAGTGGTTTTATAATAGAAAATCTATTGAAGAGCAATTATATTCAGTGCAAATTTCATGGAACATAGAAACACTGTATTAGCCAGGGGAAGGACCAGGACACCAAATACATTTTTTTCACCTCAATTTCTTTTCAATGAGTTTGTGGAAAGCATTGGGTTTCACCATCTCCAGTTTAAATGTGAATTTTTATCTGAAAAATCCATCAGAGTAAAGGAAAAAAAAATGACCGGGAAGTGCAGGGCATTCCCCACTGAGAGTTATACAGGGGTAAGGATTTCATTAGAAAACAGTAATAATAATAATAATGATGGCATTTGTTAAGTGCTTACTATGTGTGAAGCACTGTTCTAAGCACTAAGGGGGGGTGTACAAGGTGATCAGGTTGTCCCACATGGGGCGCTCAGTCTTAATCCCCATTTTACAGATGAGGTAACTGAGGCTCAGAGAAGTTAAGTGACTTGCCCAAGGTCACACAGCAGACATGTGGTGGAACCAGGATTAGAACCCATGACCTCTGACTCCCAAGCCCGTGCTCTTTCTACTGAGCCACGCTGCTTCTCATATTCCTATATGCATTAACGGGGATATGGATGAAGCGAGGAAGTGAACTTGTGTTTGTTAAAACACAAAACCTGCCTCCTCTGCCATAGATGGTGTTTTTGCAGTTCCATAATTACTCTAGTTGTCTGGGGGAGAAGGGGGACATACATACAGATTTAACCTGTATGGTCCAGTTTTCAACTGGTCTGTTCCTGTCCTGGATACTTTTGCTGTCATTATTATTATTATTATTATTAATTTTCATCCCCTCAGCTCCTGCCATCAAGTTCCATGGCTCAGACGTGGGGTGAGAGTTCATAAGGACTAGGAGGGGGACTCAAAGACTCTGGAAAAAGTGGAAGGTTCAGGAGTACTCCCTAGAGAAACACTAGAAACACTGTAGCACTCTAGGACTGGGTGAAATTGGCATACTTCCACAAAATGGTGCATATTAACAAATATCATCATTATTGTTATTACCTTGTATCTCCTCCAGCTCTTTGAATGGTGCTTGGCACATAGTAAGCGCTTAACAAATATCATCATTATTGTTATTACCTTGAATCTCCTCCAGCACTTAGAACAGTGCTTGGCACATAGTAAGCGCTTAACAAATATCATCATTATTGTTATTACCTTGTATCTCCTCCAGCGCTTAGAACAGTGCTTGGCACATAGTAAGTGCTTAACAAATATCATCATTATTGTTATTACCTTGCATCTCCTCCAGCGTTTAGAATGGTGCTTGGCACATAGTAAGCGCTTAATAAATGCCATTATTATTATTAACAGTGCTTGGCACATAGTAAGCGCTTAACAAATGCCATCATTATTAGTATTATTAAGGGAGCAAGTCAGGGCGACGCGGAAGGGAGAGGGAGAAGAGGAAAGGGGGGCTTAGTCAGGGAAGGCCTGTTGGAGGAGGTGGGCTTTCACTAGGGCTTTGAAGGGGGGGGGGGAGAGGATTATAAACAGATGTCAAATATACCCTGAGTGTTTCCAAGCGGCCGCAGCGCTGTGCTGGACGCCCAACAGAAGGACTAAGTGCTTCCCCTCGTCCCCCTCTCCATCCCCCCCATCTTACCTCCTTCCCTTCCCCACAGCACCTGTATATATGGATAGATGTTTGTACATATTTATTACTCTATTTTACTTGTACATATCTATTCTATTTATTTTATTTTGTTAATATGTTTGGTTTTGTTGTCTGTCTCCCCCTTCTAGACTGTGAGCCCGCTGTTTCGTAGGGACCGTCTCTATATGTTGCCAACTTGTACTTCCCAAGCACTTAGTACAGTGCTCTGCACACAATGCTCAATAAATACGATTGATTGATTGATTGATATGATAGCATCCCATTACACGTGTACCATGGGTAACATGATATCCCGTGCATGTCAACCCATATTCTTCAGGGTCACCAGTGCTCCCTCACCCTCACCGAGCTGTAGGAGTCTCTTCCTCTTACCCTATGGCACTAAATGTCCCATGCATCCTGCTTTTTTATTACACGCCTAACCACTAATATAAACTGGATGAATTTCATTCTGCTTATTGAAAGTCATGGGTCCTACTATTTCACTTCTCAACAGATGCATCTGGGAGGGGATATTCTAGTTTCTACAGGACTTTGGGGAGCTAAAGAAAATGTTAACCGAGTCATGTCAAAAATGCTTCTCAGAAACTTGTCTCCAAAGTCTCAGGAGAAGATTTTGAGGAAGCAGTGCTCTTAAGCCCTTAGAACTCCCAAAATTATTGTATAACCACTAGCTTCTTAATCCATTTCCCCATTAGGCATACTGACCTGGACAGCAAAAACAAAAAGATTTCAAAGTATACAGGCATACTCCTATGACCACATTTCCAAAGTGTATATATCCCCATGACACAGCAAGATTATGTTCCTTGAAAATGCAGTCGTATCATGGGGTGTATTTTCGCATGGCTTGACAGCAGAGGTAATTTCCTCAAATGTAGGGGCCAAAGGGAAAGTGTCCAAATTCTGAACATCACAGGAAACTGTGCAAGTAGTTCAAGTTGGAGAAGATTTTGTCTAAAGTTGAAAAAGCCTTCTCCTTTTCATCATAAAATATCTAGAAGCAATGATGATGTGATGGAGTCACGTGTCAGGGACAGCAGATGAGCCTTGATCCTGAGACTAAAGGCCCAAGAATTGGCACAGAGGAAATGATCCAGTGCCAGTAGTTGGCACAATGCCAGTCCCACTCTCTCATCCCTGCCAGTCACATTCCCCCTTGGGCTTGGAGTACATTGAATAATTAAGGGGGCAGGGGCTCACCACATTGCACAGCACATGTGCAAGCTGCACAACTACAATCACAGGCAAAACCAGGACTTGAACTTAGATTTCCTGATTCCCAGAACAGAACTTATATACATATCCACCTGTAATTTATTTTGATGTCTGTCTCCACCTGTAGTCTATAAGATCCTGCCTCAAGTCTCTCCACTCTCCAGTCTGTACTTGACTCTAATGCTTTGATCATCATCATCATCATCATCAATCGTATTTATTGAGTGCTTACTGTGTGCAGAGCACTGTACTAAACACTTGGGAAGTACAAGTTGGCAACATATAGAGACAGTCCCTACCCAACAGTGGGCTCACAGTCTAAAAGGGGGAGACAGAGAACAAAACCAAACATACTAACAAAATAAAATAAATAGAAGAGATATGTACAAGTAAAATAAATAAATAGAGTAATAAATATGTACAAACATATATACATATATACAGGTGCTGTGGGGAAGGGAAGGAGGGAAGATGGGGGGGATGGAGAGGGGGACGAGGGGGAGAGGAAGGAAGGGGCTCAGTCTGGGAAGGCCTTCTGGAGGAGGTGAGCTCTCAGTAGGGCCTTGAAGGGAGGAGGAGAGCTAGCTTGGCGGGTGGGCAGAGGGAGGGCATTCCAGGCCCGGGGGATGACGTGGGCCGGGGGTCGATGGCGGGACAGGTGAGAACGAGGTACAGTGAGGAGATGAGCGGCAGAGGAGCGGAGGGTGCGGGCTGGGCTGTAGAAGGAGAGAAGGGAGGAGAGGTAGGAGGGGGCAAGGTGATGGACAGCCTTGAAGCCCAGGGTGAGGAGTTTCTGCCTGATGCGCAGATTGATTGGTAGCCACTGGAGATTTTTGAGGAGGGGAGTAACATGCCCAGAGTGTTTCTGGGCAAAGACCATCCGGGCAGCAGCATGAAGTATGGATTGAAGTGGGGAGAGACACGAGGATGGAAGATCAGAGAGAAGGCTGATGCAGTAGTCCAGACGGGATAGGATGAGAGCTTGAACGAGCAGGGTAGCGGTTTGGATCGAGAGGAAAGGGCGGATCTTGGCAATGTTGCGGAGCTGAGACCGGCAGGTTTTGGTGACGGCTTGGATGTGAGGGGTGAACGAGAGAGCGGAGTCGAGGATGACACGAAGTTTGCGGGCTTGTGAGACGGGAAGGATGGTAGTGCCGTCAACAGAGATGGGAAAGTCAGGGAGAGGGCAGGGTTTGGGAGGGAAGACAAGGAGTTCAGTCTTGGACATGTTGAGTTTTAGATGGCGGGCAGACATCCAGATGGAGATGTCCTGAAGGCAGGAGGAGATGCGAGCCTGGAGAGAGGGGGAGAGAGCAGGGGAAGAGATGTAGATCTGGGTGTCATCAGCGTAGAGATGATAGCTGAAGCCGTGGGAGCGAATGAGGTCACCAAGGGAGTGCGTGTAGATCGAGAACAGAAGGGGACCAAGCACTGAACCTTGGGGAACCCCCACAGTAAGGGGATGGGAGGAGGAGCCTGCAAAAGAGACTGAGAATGAACGACCGGAGAGATAAAAGGAGATCCAGGAGAGGACGGAGTCTGTGAAGCCAACGTCAGATAGTGTGTTGAGGAGAAGGGGGTGGTCCACAGTGTTGAAGGCAGCTGAGAGGTCAAGGAGGATTAGGACAGAGTATGAGCCATTGGATTTGGCAAGCAGGAGGTCATTGGTGACCTTTGAGAGGGCAGTTTCCGTGGAATGTAGGGGACGGAAGCCAGACTGGAGGGGGTCGAGGAGAGTGTTGTTGTTGAGGAATTCGAGGCAGCGCGTGTAGACAACTCGTTCAAGGAATTTGGAAAGGAATGGTAGGAGGGATATCGGGCGATAACTAGAAGGTGAGGTGGGGTCAATCTACTGCCATGACCTCTTGACATTCTGCCTGAGTGGTAATGGTAAGTAAATTCCTTCCTGCCTCCTCCCACCTGGGCTGAGATTAAGCAATCAACAGTTAGTAGATTTTGGTGGAAGCACCGCCCACAGTTTGCGGCAGTGCTTTGCACATAATAAGCGCTTAATAAATGCCATATTATTATTATTTTAAGGCGGTGCTTCCTCCGAAATCCAGACTGGAGAGCAGAGAGACTTGAGGCAGAAAGACCATGCAGAAACTGATGTAATAATCAAACAGATTATGACAAGTTCCTGGACTTCCTGGACCAAACAATAGTGTTTATTGAGTGCTTACTGTGTGCAGAGCACTGTACCGAGCACTTGGGAGAGTATAATATAGCTGATGGATACAATCCATAAGGATCTTATAGACTACAGGGGGAGACAGAAAAATCAAAATAAATTACAGGTAGATATGAATATAAGTGCTGTGGGGATGGGGTGATATCAAAATGCTTAAGGGGTACACACCCAAGTGTACTGGCAAAGCAGAAAAGCACATAGGGGAAGTGAGAGCTTAATCAGGAAAAGCCTCTGTTTGAATGGCCCCCTCTAGAATGGTGGTCATTTGCATAGAATCAATCAATCATATTTATTGAGCACTTACTGTGTGCAAAGCACTGTACTAAGCGCTTGGGAAGTACAAGTCAGCAACACATAGAGACAGTCCCTACCCAACAGTGGGCTCAGAGTCTAGAAGGGGGAGACAGAGAACAAAATCAAACAAACTAACGAAATAAGATAAGATAAATAGAGTAATAAATATGTACAAACATATATACATATATACAGGTGCTGTGGGGAAGGGAAGGAGGAAAGACGGGGGAGAGGGGGACGAGGGGGAGAGGAAGGAAGGGGCTCAGTCTTGATAGGCCTCCTGGAGGAGGTGAGCTCTCAGTAGGGCCTTGAAGGGAGGAAGAGAGCTAGCTTGGCGGATGTGGGGAGGGAGGACATTCCAGGCCAGGGGGATGGCGTGGGCCAAGGGTCGACAGTGGGACAGGCGAGAATGAGGCACGGTGAGGAGATTAGCGGCAGAGGAGCAGAGGGTGCGGGCTGGGCTGTAGAAGGAGAGAAGGGAGGTGAGGTAGGAGTGGGTGAGGTGATGGAGAGCCTTGAAGCCCAGGGTGAGGAGTTTCTGCCTGATGCGTAGGTTGATTGGTAGCCACTGGAGATTTTGGAGGAGGGGAGTAACATGCCCAGAGCGTTTCTGGACAAAGACAATCTGGGCAGCAGCATGAAGTATGGATTGAAGTGGGGAGAGACACGAGGATGGGAGATCAGAGAGAAGGCTGATGCAGTAGTCCAGACGGGATAGGATGAGAGCTTGAACGAGCAGGGTAGCGGTTTGGATCGAGAGGAAAGGGCAGATCTTGGCAATGTTGCAGAGCTGAGACTGGCAGGTTTTGGTGACAGCTTGGATGTGAGGGGTGAATGAGAGAGCGGAGTCGAGGATGACACCAAGGTTGCGGGCTTGTGAGACGGGAAGGATGGTAGTGCCGTCATCAGAGATGGGAAAGTCAGGGAGAGGGCAGGGTTTGGGAAGGATGACAAGGAGTTCAGTCTTGGACACGTTGAGTTTTAGGTGGCGGGCAGACATCCAGATGGAGATGTCCTGAAGGCAGGAGGAGATGCGAGCCTGGAGAGAGGGGAGAGAGCAGGGGCGGAGATGTAGATCTGGGTGTCATCAGCATAGAGATGATAGTTGAAGCCGTGGGAGTGAATGAGGTCACCAAGGGAGAGAGTGTAGATCGAGAACAGAAGGGGACCAAGCACTGAACCTTGGGGAACCCCCACAGTAAGGGGATGGGAGGGGGAGGAGGAGCCTGCAAAAGAGACTGAGAATGAATGACCGGAGAGATAAGAGGAGAACCAAGAGAGGACAGAGTCTATGAAGCCAAGGTTGGATAGCGTGTTGAGGAGAAGGGGGTGGTCCACAGTGTCGAAGGCAGCTGAGAGGTCGAGGAGGACTAGGATAGAGTAGGAGCCGTTGGATTTGGCAAGCAGGAGGTCTTTGGTGACCTTTGAGAGGGCAGTTTCCGTGGAACGTAGGGGACGGAAGCCAGACTGGAGGGGGTCGAGGAGAGAGTTGGTGTTGAGGAATTCGAGGCAGCGCGTGTAGACGACGCGTTCAAGGAGTTTGGAAAGGAATGGTAGGAGGGAGAAGGGGTGATAACTAGAAGGGGAGGTGGGGTCGAGAGGGTTTTTTTAGGATGGGAGAGACATGGGCATGTTTGAAGGCAGAGGGGAAGGAACCAGTGGAGAGTGAGTGGTTGAAGATGGAAGTTAAGGAGGGGAGAAGGGACGGAGCGAGAGATTTCATGAGATGAGGGGGACTGGGGTCAGAAGCACAGGTAGCCAGAGTAGCACTTGAGAGGAGGGAGGAGAGATCCTCTGAGGATACTGCTGGGAAGGATGGGAGAGTAGCGGAGAGTGTTGAGAGCCGGGGGGTTGGAGAAGTGGGGGGAGTGACTTTGGGGAGGTCAGACCTGATGGATTTAATTTTATTAATGAAGTAGGAGGCCAGATCGTTGGGGGTGAGGGAAGGAGGAGGGGGAGGAACCAGGGGCCTGAGAAGGGAATTGAATGTACGGAAGGGCTGAGGGGGATGATGGCATGGGTGTCAATAAGGGAGGAGAAATCGTTTTGTCTGGCAGAGGAGAGGGCTGAGTTAAGGCAGGAAAGGATAAACTTGAAGTGAACGAGGTTGGCATGGTGTTTAGACTTTCGCCAGCAGCGTTCGGCAGCTCGAGCATAAGAGCGAAGGAGGCGGACAGTGGCAGTGATTCAGGGCTGGGGGTTAGTGGTACGAGAGCGGTGAAGGGAAAGGGGAGCGAGTGAGTCTAGCTGAGTAGAAAGGGTAGAGTTGAGAGCAGTAATTTGATCATCAAGACTGGGCAGAGAGGAGAGGGAGGCGAGGTGGGGTGTGAGGCGCTCAGAAAGATGGATGGGGTCAAGAGAGCGGAGATCTCTGTGAGGGAGTAATATGGATTTACAGGGGAAAGGAGTGTGAGTGAGGAGGCAGGTGAGAAGATTATGATCAGAGAGAGGGATTTCAGAGTTGGTGAGGGTGGACACAGTGCAGCGATAGGAGATGATGAGGTTGAGGGTATGACCAAGTTGGTAAGTAGGTGAGGTGGGGTGGAGCAAGAGGTTGGCAGCATCGAGGAGAGATAGAAGGCGGGCGGCAGAGGAGTCATCAGGGATATCCATGTGGATGTTGAAATCTCCACGGATCAGAGTGGGCATGGAAAAGGCGAGAAGGTAGGTGAGGAAGGGGTCAAAATCGTTAAAGAAGTTGGAGGTGGGGCCGGAGGGGCGCGGTAGATTACGGCTACAAGAATCTGGAGGGGGTGGTAGAGGCGAATAATGTGGGCTTCATAGGAAGGGAAGGGGGAGGAGGGATAGTGCGAAAGCGACATTGGGGGGCGAGAAGGAAACTGACACCTCCTCCTTTTCCGGTGAGTCTGGGGGAGTGGGAGAAGAAGAGGCCTCCACTGAAGAGAGCAGCAGAAGAGACCGTGTCGTCCGGAGACAACCATGTTTCAGTTAGGGCGAGGAGGAGTAGAGAGCTGGAAAGGAATAGGTCCAGGATGAAAGGGATCTTACTTAAAACGGTGCAGGGGCTCCAGAGGCCACACTTGGCAGTAGCTGCCGAGGGAGGGGAGGGAGGGGGAAGGTTGCGAGGGGTGGGGAGGGTTTGGATTGGGATGAGTTGGCGGGGGCCTAGGCGGGGAGAGTGGGAAGAGGGGTGGCGATGGGAAAGGAGAACTGGGATGGGGTGGGGGTGGGAGGGGGCTGGGAGGGAGGAGCGGAAGACTGGCGCTGGTACAGAGGGATCCTTGGTAGGGGGTGAGGGGCAGTGGTCTTGGTGGGGGAGAGGGAGGGAAAAACCTGGGTGGGAGAGGGGAAGGGGAAGGTGAGGAATGGGAATGGCAGTTGGGAGCAAGGGAATTGAAAGTTCATGGTGAGGTCAGCAGGGCGAGTGACAGTACAGCGAGAGGTTAGCAATTGAGATGCAGAAGCGATAAAACAGTAGCAATGATATAAGTAGGTGATGACATCACAGGGGGTAAACAGTTAACATGGTATGGCAATATTAAAATTGGCAGATAATGATGTCATAAAGAGCAGATACAAGCTATTATGTGCTGGAGTAGGGTGGACCTGTTAAGGGGGTCAGGGAGCAGAGATACCTGGGGAGAGGAGTGAACAGCCAACTAGCATGGAAGGGCTGAGTAGGTGCCAATGAGGTTGTCGTTAATGTAACTTGGTGATAACAAGGGCCATTTTCCCGGGGGAGGGGGGCGGGGAGAGTCAGTCAGGACAGGACCGGGAAGGGGGGGGTGATGGGGGGCACTTTAAGGAAGGTCGCTTAAATGGGGGGGGGGGGGGGGTGGAAGCAGGGGGCATCTATGGCGGCGCTCGAGGAGAGGATCCTTGCAGGAGCAGCAAGGCCGCGTGGTGTGATGGCGGGTGGGCCTCTCGGGAACGGAGTCCCGGGCGTCTATGGCGGCGCTCTGAGGAGAGGATCCTTCCGGGAGCAGCAAGGCCGCGCGGTGTGATGGCTGGCAGGCCTCTCGGGAACGGAGTCCCGGGCGTCTATGGAGATGCTCTGAAGAGAGGATCCTTCCGGGAGCAGCAAGGAGCAACTCTGCCTATAAGAACTGCCTCTATTGTTTTCAAATTGTTAACCATCCCACGGCTCCTCACTTTGTGCAGGCAGAGCAGAGATGGGTCCAGAAAATGTTGTGTAGGGAAAACCGACAAAATTTAGTGATAGACTGACCATGGGAGTTGAAAGATGAGGAGTCAAATGTAATGCTAAGGTTTGGGGCTCCAGGGACAGGGAGGATGGCATTGTTACCGAAGACAATGGAAAGGATTTGGGAAGGATTTCAATTTTAGACATATTGAGCTTAAGACAAAAGGAAATTCAGAGCAGGGGTAAGAGTTCAGGGTAGAGGGGAACATTTGGAAGTCCTCTAAATACAGGTCAAAGTTCAAGTCTTGGGAGCAGATTAGCTCCCCAAAGGAGTGAGCATAAAGTGAGACTAGAAGGAGACCTGGAATGAAGCTACGAGGGCCACCCACAGGTAGGGAGTAAGAAGTGGAGCGAGAGCTGGCAAAAAAAAACAAAACAAAACAAAAAAAGAGGGAGTAGCCATAGAGTTAAGAGGAGAATCAGGAAGAAAACAGTAACTGTATCAGATAATAATAATAATAATAATGGTATTTGTTAAGAACTTACTATGTGCCAAGCACTGTTCTAAGTGCTGGGGTAGATACAGGGTAATCAGGTTGTCCCATGCAGGGCTCACAGTCTTAATCCCCATTTTACAGATGGGGTAACAGACACAGAGAAGTTAAGTGACTTGACCAAAGTCACACAGCTGAGAAGTGGCGAAACTGGGATTACAACCCACGATCTCTGACTCCCAAGCCTGTGTTCTATCCACTGAGCCAACTATCCAAGGATAGATCGTGTTTCCAGGTCAAAAGGATTGGCCCTTTGTGTCAAAGGTAGCCAAGAGGTCCAAGAGAATTGGAATGGGGCCTAGTCTTTTAGAGTCAGCAAAGAAGAGATAAATAAATGTGGTATTTGTTAAGTGCTTACTATATGCCAAGCACTGTTCTAAGTGCTGGGTAGATACAAGGTAAGCAGGTTGTCCCACGTGGGGCTCACAGTCCATTTTACAGATGAGGTAACAGGCACAGAGAAGTTAAGCGGCTTGCCCAAGGTCACACAGCAGACAAGTTCTCCCCCTTTTAGACTGTGAGCCCACTGTTGGGTAGGGACTGTCTCTATATGTTGCCAACTTATGCTTCCCAAGCGCTTAGTACAGTGCTCTGCACACAGTAAGCGCTCAATAAATACGGTTGATATTGATGAAGTGGCAGAGCCGGGATTAGAACCCAGTCCTGACTCCCAAGCCCATGCTCTTTCCACTAAACCACGCTGCTTCCACTGGTGACCTCGGAGAGTGCCTGCTCACTGGAATGAAGAGGGTGAAAACCACATTGTAGAAGGTCAAGATGGGAGTTGGAGGAGAAGAAGTGAAGGCAGAGGGTGTAGACAATCTGTTCAAGGAGTTTGGACAGGCCTAGGACGAGGGAGAGGGGGTGCTGGCTGGAAGGTGCAATAGGCTCTGGAGAGTTGTTGTTTTTTAAATACAGGGGAGATGTGAGCATGTTTGAAGGCAGAAGGGAAGGAGCCATCAGAAATTGAGTGGTGGAAGATGGTGGTCAGAAAGGGAAGAAAAAGTAGGGGCCAGTGTTTTTAGAAGTTGAAAGTGATGGGGTCCAGAGGTATATAGGTCGAAGGGGTAGACTTTGACATCTCGTCTCATGTTAGAGAAAATGTGCAACTAAGCACAAAACATCGATTAGCTCACAAAAATTGTGTGCTAGTCCACTCTCCTTAAACAGGCAGCAAAGACATGAAATGAACACGTTTGTCCACATATGTGCCTGGCATAAATTGTTAACCATGGTGGGCAAAGATTATTTGCCAGACTGCAATAAGAGTTACTCACAAGGATTAGGAGTACCTAACTGTGACAAGCTCTGAGAGCTGTGATTATATAAAACATGAATAAGTGAAATCTTCCTCTTCATGTGATGCACTATGGTGAATAGTTTGGGCCAGCTAGTGTACTGACAAACCAAAAAAATAAAAAATAAAATTCCTCACCTATACTTTCTTCTCCCATCCAGAGTAATTTGAACAGTGTCATCATCCAAAGCGCGAGAAGCACTGTGGTCTAGTGGAAAGAGCCCAGGCCTTGAAGTCAGAAGGACCTTGGTTCTAATCCCAGTTCTCACACTGTCGGCTGTGTGACCTTGGGCAAGTCACTAAAATTCTCTGCATCTCAGATACCATATATGTAAAATGGGGATTAAGATTGTGAGCCCCACGTGGGACCAGGGACTGTGTCCAACCTGATTATCTTGTCTCTACTCCAGTGCTTAAAACAGTGTCTTGCACATCATAAGCACTTCACAAATACCATTAAAAAAAGTGTTGCCTTTTGCCAGTGGGTGGCACTGGGTGGGCAGCTCTGCTGGCAGGTTCTGAGGTTGAGCCAGCCATGTGGCGTGACTAGACAATCCCAGCTGGAGGGGCATGCACTGGGACCGACTGAGTTGTTTTTGACTCCATTCCCAGGCTTGGGGGTTTTTGCTAGTACACTGGGGCCCATTAGAACGTGGTTTCTCTGCCATTCTGATTGTGCAGTTCACTGTGGTAGAATCCATTTTCAGGGTTCTTAAGGTTTTTTTTTTATTCTTCCATTAATAAATTTTTGGATTGGCATTCACCACTGCAAATAAACTCTTATTTTTCCCCAGGAAGTAACTAGAAGGAATATGTTTGGCCCCAAATTGTAAAAGGGAGTTTTCCCCACTTTTGTCTGTTCCCCACAGTGTAGTTTACGTCTGTATCCAACAGACCCTAAATAATCTCAACTCTTTTGTATTTTAAAGGAGACATGAATTCAGAACCCTGGGGTCGTGCGGGGTAATGCTGTTGGGAGACACGGCTCTATTCTAATCTACAGGCACCTTTATCCCAGGCAATCCAGCAGAGCTGAAATTACACAGCCATCAAAATACAGGAGAATCAAGCTAATTGGTATTTTTTCTTTCCAGCCTTGCAAATAGGGTTCTTATAAATACAGGTAAAGACTGAATTGCATCAATACTTGAAGTTCCATTGAAGTCCCAGAAAAATCAATTACATGTGATATACTTTATCTGAATTAATGCACACTCTCCCCCACCCCAACAGCCCCTTGAAAATTAATCAGCATTTCCACTGAAGAGGCATAGCATGATGCTCTCTGGCATAATAATAATAATAATGGCATTTATTAAGCGCTTACTATGGGCAAAGCACTGTTCTAAGCGCTGGGGGAGATACAAGGTGATCAGAATGTCCCACGGGGGGCTCACAGTCTTCATCCCCATTTTACAGATGAGGGAACTGAGGCCCAGAGAAGTGAAGTGACTTGCCCAAAGTCACACAGCTGACAAGTGGCGGAGCCGGGATTTGAACCCATGACCTCTGACTCCAAAGCCCGGGCTCTTTCCATTGAGCAAGACTGTCTGATAGAATGCGACATCTTTCCGGAATAAACTCTGACCACCATTATTAGTTTATTTGAATTTTCCATTGTCTGCTCTTCCTTTCCCATCCATTCTTTTAGTCTTCTCTCTCTCTCCCCAATGTCTTTTTCCCCATTCCCTTTTCTGCTTCTCCTATTTTCAATGTAACATTAAATGCTGCATGTTTAAAATTCTCATGACAGCAGATAATCTCCAGGTTTCAAAATCAATGCTCCAGAGGAAAGTTAAAAAAAAAGTTTTTTGAACTCCTACTGATACTCCCTTGGTAGAAAATTTCCTTCTTCCTTCCTTAACAAAAGCCACAAAAGACAGAAAAGCATGCAAAAGTGATGGCACCCTGATGCAGTCTATAAGGGAAAAAAAATCAATCCACCAAGAAAGAGGTCCTTCAAAGCCTACAAAACAAGCCCTGACAAAGACATGGCCTTATCTCTGACTTCTGAGGATGCACAATAGCTTCCACAGAACCCAGATCTGGTAGCATTCCTGCAGAAGTCTACTGGGAAGGAGGGCACCTGATCTATCAGCATGTGCACAAGCTATTCCTCAACATATGGAGCATTGAGGAGAGGGTTGCTGCAGGATTTCAACTCAACTCACTTGTTGGCTGACTTCGTACCACTAACCAACAGCCCTGGATCACCTCCATAGTCTGCTTCCTTACTCCTCTGCATGAGCTGCAGAGTGCCACTGGAAGAAATCCAGAGAGGTTGACCTTCTCCATCTCAACTTCATCCTTACCCACTTTAACTCTATCCTCTCCTCCACCAGGCAACATTATTTCTCCCTCCTTACTGACTCCCATGCCAACTATCCTCATTAATTGCTTCAGATGTTAAACTTCCTCTTCAAACCTCCTACTGCCCCCCAATCCCTCCCCATCTCTTGCAACTAATGACCTGGCCAAGTACTTCATTGAGACAATTGAAACCATCAGGCGTGCTTTCTCTAAAATCTCCCCTGTTCCTCTCCAGGACCTCCCTGCTCCTGCTTCTTATTCCATTCTCCCATCTTTCCAAGTTGTATCTCAAGAGGAGATATCCCACCTCCTCTCAAAAATCCATGCCCTTCCACTGTATCTCTGACCCCATCCCACTGTACCTTATCAAAACACTTTCCTTCTCCCTTCTTCCCTCCCTGATCCTCATCTTCAACTGTTCACTTTCCAATGGCTTCTTCCCTGTGGCTTTCAAACATGTTTGTATCTTCCCCCACCCTTTAAAACAAATAAAAACCCTCACTTGATCCCATGGCTCCCTCCAGCTATCTCCCATCATCAATCGTCAATCGTATTTATTGAGCGCTTACGGTGTGCAGAGCACTGTACTAAGCGCTTGGGAAGTACAAGTTGGCAACATATAGAGACAGTCTCTACCCAACAGTGGGCTCACAGTCTAGAAAGGGGAGACAGAGAACAAAACCAAACATATTAACAAAATAAAATAAATAGAATAGATATGTACAAGTAAAATAAATAGAGTAATAAATATGTACAAACATATATACATATATACAGGTGCTGTGGGGAAGGGAAGGAGGTAAGATGGGGGGGATGGAGGGGGGACGAGGGGGAGAGGAAGGAGGGGGCTCAGTCTGGGAAGGCCTCCTGGAGGACATGAGCTCTCAGTAGGGCCTTGAAGGGAGGAAGAGAGCTAGCTTGGCAGATGTTGGGAGAGAGGGCATCCCCATCTCCCTCCTACCATTCTTCTCCAAACACCTTGAGTGAATTGTCTATATCCACTGCCTCCACTTCCTCTCCTTGACCCCGTTCAATCTGGCTTCCATCCCCTTCACTCCACCAAACATGCCCTATCAAAGGTGTCAATGACCTCCTCCTTGGCAAACTCAACAGTCTCTACTCCAGCCTGATCCTCCTCAACCACACAGCTGTCTTTGACACTGTCGACCACCCCTTCTCCTGGAAATGTTTTCAAACCTTTGTTTCACTGACACTGTCCTCTCCTGGTTCTCCTCCTATTTCTCTGGCTGCTCAGTCTTCTTTGCAGGCTCCTCCTCTGCCTCACCCGACTAACTGAGGGAGTCCCTCAAGGCTTAGTTTTGGGTCCCCTTCACGGCAGTCTTATAACTCTTCCTATGTTCGGTACGTTTTTACTTGAATATCCCGTCAACACCTCAAAACTTAACGTGTCCAAAACAGAGCTCCTCATCTTACCACCCAACCCTGTCCTCCCCATGATTTCCCATCACAGTATAAAGCACCAGCAATCCTCCCTAGTCTCAAACCCATAACCTTGGAATTATCCTCATTCAACACACGTGTTCAATCTGTCACCAAATCCTGTCAGTTCAACCTTCACAACATAGCTAAAATCCACCCTTTCTCCTCCATCCCACCTGTTACCTCATTGATCCAAGCACTTATCCTATCCCACCTTAATTACTGCATCAGACTCCTTGCTGACCTCCCTGCCTCCTGCGTCTTCCTACTTCAGTCCATATTTCACTCTGCTGCCTGGATCATTTTTCTACAAAACCACCTAGTCTATGTTTCCCCGTTCCTCAAAAACCTCCAGTGGTTGCCCATCCAATTTTTGCACCAAACAGAAACTCCCTACTTTAAAGCATTCCAGCACCTTGCCCTCTTCTACCTTACCTGCCTGAATTCTCACTAAAACCCTGCCCACACACTTCGCTCCTCTAATGCCAACCAACTCACAGTACCTCGATCTCATCTATCTCACCACCGACCCTTTACCCACACCCTTCCTCTGGCCTGGAGCGCCCTCCCCTTTCATATCTGATGAATGACCACTTTCCTTGCCTTCAAAGGCTTATTAAAAGCACTTCCCCTCCAAAAGGCCTTCCCCGACTAAGTCCTCATTTCCTCTTCTCCCATTCCCTTCTGCATCTCCCTCGGCCTGAGATTTGCACCCTTTATTCACCCCACGGCGCTTATGTACAGATCCATAATTTATTTATATTAATGCTTGTCTTCCCCTCTAGACAGTAAGCTCCTTGTGGGCAGGGAACGGGTCCGCCAACTCTATTATACTGTATTCTCCCAAGCACTTAGTACAGCGCTCTGCACACAGGAAACACTCAATAAATACAACTGATTGATTTCAAAGATGCCACCATCATCACCATCTTTAAGAAATGTCAAAAATCAGATTGTGGAAATTACTGAGGCATCTCCTTACTCTCCATTGCCGGCTAGATTCTAGTCGCAATCCTTGAGGACAGGCTCCAGAAGGCTACTTAACCATGTGCAGCCTGAATCACAACATGGCGGCAGACAGAAAGCCAGTGCACCAGGTAAGATCTTTGTTGCGTGGTGGATAGTGGAAAAGTATATGATGATTACAGATACGTATATCAGTTCAAAATTAAATGTGACAGCAAGAACCACTATGGTTCCATTTCTGGGAACACTCATTATTAGTCTCACCTTTAAAGAAAATTCTGCCTCAAGACCAGGTGCAGACTCTCATTCTAAACAGATATGTGATGTAAACGGAAACTCGCACGTCAGTTCAGACCACACACTCAATGTTAAAACAGAAAGGCAAAGAGTGTCTTGAGCAGCAAAAATGAAAAGAAAACTTCAAAAGACTAATGAGGTTTATTTAGCCTCCTCATTGTCTATTTATAGCTGGGAAGAAATTTATTTTAAAAAGAACACACACCTACTAAGGCAAACATCAATATGTCATTAATCACAAACATGTTGGAATACATCAAAGTGAAGACAATGAACCCTGCATATTTGTTGCTTTAAGCATTTGAGAGACTAGTTAACAACTCATTCTGGGAGGTTATACCACAGTGCTTCTTATTGTTGGCTTTAAGCCTTTAGCTTCAGGCATTATAACACCAAGTATCCTTTTTTATCCCTGGAGATATATAGTCTGTCCTTAATTTACAGCAAATAATGTTTATATGTTGTAACCATTTCAACTTCGGAGTATTGTGAAGAATATCTAACTCTACAAAGCTCTTACCGATTACCTCGAAAAGACTTAACTGTTGTGAGTAGTCAGTTTTCCCACCTGAAAGTAGATGGCTGCCTGTCAGTTAAGTCAAGGAAACAGCCAGGAGTTTTAAATGTCTAACTGATACTTCATCTAATAGGATTAAAAGCAGCACATCCTTGTTTTTTTCAAACTAAACAACCTTCAACTTTGATATGCAGTATATTGGTGTTTTGATCTGCATCTTTATGTAAGGGAAAACCAAACTACACTCCTTAAACCAGAAATGAAAACTGCACCTGCTTGGACTAAAATGCTCAGCATGGTACTGCCAGTAATACTACTTAGGAGCATAACTGCTCAAATCATTTGCTGTAATGCTGCCATTCTACAATTCCCAGTAGAATTGGAACTGCTGAATGTTGCAGTCTTCATGAGCACGAAAATGTTTCTACGGTGCTTATGTGAAAATTCACTGTTTCTGTTACCAAGGGAATAGTTTCCTCCTGTGATAATGCAAAACATAAAACACACTGAGTTTTAAGGCTGCTGAAAATAAAATAAAATTGGTGTGAATAAATGATTATTTGTACAAAAATGCACTGTCAGAACATCTGCTACGTATATAAAACCATTAAATTTAACCATTTCACTTCTGTACCATAAACTGTGATAGAAACCCAAAGTATAATAAGCTCTGTAAGAGGGAAAGAAGAGAAGGGAATAATGGTCAAAGGAAGGATTGGGTTTTTTTGGTTTGTTGTTTTAAAAAGTCTCTTTTGATTTACATTTTGACATTTAATTCCTCTTATGAAAGCTCAGAAAGAAGTCCAGTTGCATAGAGAACTCCAATGGATTGTTAAGAATAAATGATCCTACATTTATCTGCTTTTACCAAATGCCAAAATAATTTGGAGCAAGTAGAAAGCAGTGACAATAATGAGGGTTAAAGTTAAATCAATCAATCAATCGTATTTATTGAGCACTTACTGTGTGCAGAGCACTGTACTAAGTGCTTGGGAAGTACAAATTGGCAACATATAGAGACAGTCCCTACCCAACAGTGGGCTCACAGTCTAAGTGCTTGGGTTTAATATAATTGCTGCCCCTAAAGCTCCCCTAAAGACTGTAAGCTCATTGTGGGTAGGGAACACATCTACCAACTCTTTTGTATTGTACTTCCCCAAGTGCTTAGTACAGTGCTCTGAATACAGTAAGCACTCAAATACCATCAAGAGACCGATTAAAGAGATCATTTTTAATATTCAATTGCATCCATTTTTATTATTAAACAGAGGAAGTCAGGGAACGGGGATTCAATAACATTCTGGCACTGTACACTGGATAATAAGGGAGAAATCTTTAAAAAAAAAATACAAGTTTAAATCCTATTTTCAGTCACCAGATTAAATCCCAGGGCCCCTGTGTTAGAAAATCCAGTTCAGTATTTATACACTCCGTTCTGCCATAATACACATTTTGGCTAGAGCATTTTGCTAGAATAAGCAAAATAAACATTTTGGCTAGAACACTCTTAGTAAATTAGGAATGCAAGCATATCTGGGTCTGGCATGCCATATTATTAAAAAAATGGTTGTGTGCATTTGTGCAGCGCTGGGATGGGTGAGCACACCACCACAAGATTTCAAAAGAAAGCAACCCTTGCATTATGTAACTGGGTGTACTTATATTTCTCCAGTGATGGGGCTGATGTGATGACTCCAGGAACCCTGATGATGATTATTATTGTGTAGTGGGGCCTGAAGTTCCTGAAATTGTGTTCCTGTGGGTAGTTACTATTTCTACCAGAATTTCACACATCTCTTGCCCTGTGTTTCAAAACATACTTTCCCTTATATTTGCTCACCAACTACTACACCTTACTGCTCCACCTTTATTCCAACACTTGGTCCCTCTTTCCTAGTGCTCACCTTCTCCGTGGCTTAAATCTTCCAGGCCAAAGGACAACAGGTAAGAACCACCCTGGATTGTCAGTGCATCCTTCCTAAACTTCTTTGGATTCCCAAATCACTGTCATCATCGTCACCCCTTGTGCTTCACATTCTTCATCATTATCACCTACTACCTCTATGCACACACACTCCCAAAGCTGCATCACTGGGCCTGGCCATCTAGCACCACCTCCTGCCTCAGGGGCATGGCCAAATCAATAAGTCATTGGCACTTTAAACTCCCAACCAAAATGGAACTCATCTTCCCTTCCTAATTCTGCTCCTTTCCTTGTGGCAGACCTAACATCTGGGCTTAGGTAGTAAACCAGGCCACCTGGCCTTCTGTGCTCACAGGAAGACTTACAAGGAGCAATGAAGGAAGTCAGACTGCTAGATGAATAACTTGACGCTGTTCTGAGAATGGGAACGTGCAGATCTAGGCATGAGCTCAGCCTTGCTGATAAGCTTAGCCTTGCTGATGAGCTCAATCTTGCTGATAAGTTCAGCCTTGCTGATAAGCTTGCAGTCATCCGCCTGTCCCCTGACTCCCTTGAGGCTCCTCACTGTATAAAATCCTCCACAGTGTGCTGAATAAACAGTCTCCTTGTCCACCTTGAGACTCGCCTGGCCTGCGTTCTTTCATTGCGAGTGCCCGTCTCCCCGCTGCGCCGGATGCGTGGAGGCAGACGGCAACAAATGGCGCCCGAACAGGGACAGGGACAAGAAGCCTGGACCCTCAGACTCAGCACCGCAACCCTCACGAAGCAACTCATCACTGCGCAGTGACTCACCAAAGAAACGGAAGAGGTGAGGGCATTTAAGTTTACTTTCATTTTCAAACACCAGGCTTACAGCAGGGAAGAAAATGGGACAAATTCAATTCCGTTCTCGGAATCATTATATCCAATTACTTAAGGATATTGTAAAGGAGCATGGGTTGATTATCACCACTGCCCAGATTGAACAATTTTTGGAATGCGTGGAAAAATGCTGCCCTTGGTTTCCAAAGGAAGGAATAGTGGATTTAGAACGATGGGAAATAGTGGGAAGGCAGATGAGTTCCAGACTACAAGAAGAAGGACCCCAGGCTTTTCCTATCACTGCGTTCTCCTTATGGAACGTATTAAAGATTTGCCTTACTCCTGAACACAAAATTCCCTTGAAGGAAAAGTTGGCGGGGGTAGATGTGGCCTCCGGCCCGGACGAAGCTATGATTTGTCCGGACCCCCCTTTGCCTCCCCCGCCTGAATCTGCATTGATAGACTGTAATCCCTAGCAGTGGCCGAAAGGAAAGTGGAATCCTTTCACTGAGCCGGCTCCTTCTGCACCACCACCTCCACCACCCCCCTCCATGGGTCCCGAAAGCAGCACAAACACCTCTGCAGCGAGCGATGGGGGCTGCTATGGAAGGGGGAGAGGAGATACCTATTGAATTGTTGATGGGTTTCCCTGTGATGGAGCAACCTGACCCTGGTAATCCTGGTCAGATAATACGTACCCACGAACTCTTGAATTTCAAATTATTAAAAGAAGTGAAACAGGGTGCTACGACATATGGACCCACGGCTCCTTATGTGCTGGCACTCATAGAAAGTATTGCTTCCTCAATCCTTTGCCCGTATGATTGGCAAACCTTAGCCAAGACTGTCCTGGATGGCGGAGACTATTTGCTTTGGAAGGCAGAATTTTTTGATTTGTGCGCGGAGCAAGCGCGTCGCAATGATCGCGCCCAACCTCCAGTTCAAATCACTTTCGAGATGCTTACAGGGACTGGGCCTTTTGCGGACACTGCCAATCAATTAACTTACACTCTGCAAGCATATCAACAAATAATGATAGCGGGGAAAGCTGCATGGCAAAAGCTCCCCGCGAAAGGAGAACAAAACTCCAGTTTTACAAAAATATTACAAGGACCGTCAGAACCATTTGAACAATTTGTCAGCCGCCTGACGATGGCTATCCAGCGCAGCGTCAGTGATAATGCGGCGGGAGTTATTTTATTAAGACAGCTGGCTTATGACAATGCTAACCAAGACTGCAAGCGTGCCTTAGCTGGGGGCAAACGGACCTTGTCCATCACTGACATGGTATGCCGATGTCAGGATGTAGGGACAGCCTCTTTCAATGCTAATCTAATGGCCGCAGCAATGCAAAGACAAACTAAGGCAGACATGGTGTGCTTTCACTGTGGAAAGAGCGGACATTTGGCGAAGGATTGTCGTAGCTCACGACAGAACTTTTCCAGACCGCTACCAGCTTCAGTATGCCCAAAATGCAAAAAAGGACGCCACTGGGCTTCTGAATGCCGCTCGATGTTCTCAAATAATGACAGCCCTGTGCCGGGAAACAGACGCAGGGGCCGGCCCCAGGCCCCAACAACAATAGGGGCAGCAATCTCTCTGCAACGCGCAGCTGTTCCGAAGGAACAGGCTCTGACTTCTCCCGACAACTGTCCACCATCGGCGAATTGCAGCGAGCCACTAGCTGCTCCGCTGGCCTCGACCTCCCCGTGGTGGGACACTTGATTATAACCCCTGAAATGGAGGTTCAACGAATCCCCACGGGGGTCGCTGGCCCTCTCCCAAAGGGTACTTTGGGACTCTCGGGAAAGCGCGCAGGCTATTGTGAAAGCTTGTACCTCCTGTGTTACTACATTACCTGCGGCCTCTGAAGCCACGAATCCCCGTGGTCTTGCGCCAAGAAAGCTGTGGCAAATGGACGTCACGCATTACCCTCCCTTTGGCAGATTGGCTTTTATTCATGTTACTGTTGATGCCTGTACATTATTTACTTTTGCGTCGGCTCACACTGGTGAATCAGCCAAACATGTTATGGATCATTTGTTTCTTGCTTTTGCCTTTATGGGAATTCCACAGGTATTGAAAACCGACAATGGCCCCGCATACACTTCTAAAGCGTTCCGGTCTTTCTGTAATATTTTTGCTATTCGCCATGTTACGGGTATTCCATACAATCCCACGGGTCAAGCCATTGTCGAAAACCGTCATCGTTGGCTCAAAGCTTTTTTGGAAAAACAAAAAGGGGGAGATGAACTGACCTCTCCCCATAGACAATTACAATCCGCTATATATACCCTTAATTTTTTAACTATGGATGACAAAGGTCTCACCCCTGCTGAAAAATGGGGTGGCAGTGACACTAAAGAACACCCCGAAAGAGTAAAATGGAAGGACCCTCTCACGCGACAGTGGCGAGGGCCAGATCCCTTATTAACATGGGGCCGAGGGTATGCTTGTGTCTTTCCAGAAACTGAGGACCGCCCGATCTGGATACCCACAAAGAACATGCGTCGCGTCTTTTCTACAGTGCGTTCTCCCTCACCCTGCGTACTTCAGGAGCTGACAGAGAACCAGGAGACAGACTACGCGACCCTTCCTCTGGAGGATCAGCAGCAAAGTTCCTAAAAATGATGATCGCTTTCCTGATTCTCGCCTCCTCCACTGTTGTGATTATTGAGGACTATTGGACTTTTGTTCCGTACCCTCCGTGGGTGCGGCCAGTTACGTGGCAGGACCCAGTGGGAGATATTCTCACTAATGCTTCTGACCTTGTGGGGGGGATGCGATTCCATGGGAAGGACCAGGAGAAGAGGCAAATGTCAATGTCTCCCTCCTTGCTACTCGCACTCAACTTTCTTTTCAACGTTGTGATTATCGTTACCCTCATATCTGTGTGACCCCATATTATTATAATGCCACATTTCCTGGATTTTCGTGGTCTGCGATCCGAAATCAGCTCCAAGGAGCCTGGCATTCTTCGAATGTCTCCCTTGATTTGTCACACCTTGCCTTACTCTCCGATGCTATGCAAAATCCCCCTCCCTTGACCATTCCTGCCGATATTGCTTCACCGATCATTTCTGCCCTTGAGGCAGTTAATCCTTTTAATTGGCTCTCAATGCTGCTTCATAGTCTCCCATATATTATTTTGTTGATCTTGGCCCTGTTTTGCCTGCCCTGCCTTGCCCGATGGCTATCTGTTTTCCTTCGCCCACTTCTTACTCAAATCCATGCTTTGCAATTGTTTCAAAAACAAAAAGGGGGACTTGTGGCAGACCTAACATCTGGGCCTAGGTAGTAAACCAGGCCACCTGGCCTTCTGTGCTCACAGGAAGACTTACAAGGAGCAATGAAGGAAGTCAGACTGCTAGATGAATAACTTGATGCTGTTCTGAGAATGGGAACGTGCAGATCTAGGCATGAGCTCAGCCTTGCTGATAAGCTTAGCCTTGCTGATGAGCTCAATCTTGCTGATAAGTTCAGCCTTGCTGATAAGCTCAGCCTTGCTGATAAGCTTGCAGTCATCCACCTGTCCCCTGACTTCCTTGAGGCTCCTCACTGTATAAAATCCTCCACAGTGTGCTGAATAAACAGTCTCCTTGTCCACCTTGAGACTCGCCTGGCCTGCGTTCTTTCATTGCGAGTGCCCGTCTCCCCGCTGCGCCGGACGCGTGGAGGCAGACAGCAACATTTCCTGACCTTTACCATCACAGTCAGAAGACCATCATCCCTGTCCTAAAAGAATGTAAACATGGCTTCCTCTTTGACTCTTGTATTTCATCCCTCCACCCTCAGTCTGTCACTAAATCCTGCCAGTTTTTCGTCCACGATATTTCCTGTATCCTCTCCACCCTTACAGTCCCCACTTTCTCATTTCTGGGCCGGACTGCTACCTCAGTCTCTTTGTTCATCTCACTGGGTCTAGCCCTTCCCCTTTTTAGTATATTATTTTCATATATGTGAATACCATTTATTGTATATTAATATAGATAGGATAGATAATAAATTGGTACTTAAGTGCTTACTACATGCCATGCATTGTACTAAGCACTGGGGTAGATACAAGACAGCCAAGTTAGACACAGTCCCCATCCCACATGGGGCTCACCATCTAAGTAGGAGGGAGTAGAATAATAATGACTGTGGTATTTAAGTGCTTCCCATGTGCCAAGCACTGTAGTAAGCACTGGGGAAAATACAAGACAATCAGGTTGAACACAGTCCCATTCCTGGATGGGGCTCGCATTCTAAGGAGAATGGAAAAAGGAATTTAAACCGCATTTTCAAGATGAGGAAACAGGCACAGAGAAGTGAAATGACTTGCTCAAGATCACACAGCAGACAATTCTAGACTCAGCTGCATGAACTACCTTCCTAAAATGCTGTTCAGAATACATCACTCCCCTTCTCACAACCTTTCCATCTCTCTCTGCAGCCAACAAATTCCTAAGCATGAGATTTGAAACTCTCCACCTGCTTTTTCTTACTTATAATTAAACTCTCTTCACTCACTATGCCCCAGTTAATACTCTTCACTTCACCTAAGGTAACCTAACTGTACCTCACTTTTAAGTTTCTCTTCACTGACCCTCGGCTCACGCAAATTCATATCTGCCCCCTAGGTGAAGCTGCCAGTGTTATTATTATACTAGGCAGTCAGTAAATACTGTTGGTGAGACCCTCACCCATTCATTCTTTAGTATGTCCCCCATGCCTCACTCTGGGTGTGAATTGCCTAAAGTATATAGGTCTGATTGGACTACCAGAATACTTAAACATCCCTATCTCAATGTTCTCCACCCAGCTGAAGCATTTGAATTATGACCCACTAATGAGCCGTGTCCTCTGATTGGTTCCTATAGGTAGGCTCTGATTGATTGGAACATCTACCTGTCCCTTTGAGCATCCTTCCCTCCAGGCTCAGCAGCTTTTTTGAGCCTGAGGAGGGAAAGGATGAGTCCAGGGCCTAGGGTGAGGTGGGGCCAGAGAGAGTGGCGATCAGGAGGGAAGGATCAAGGACCTGCCAAAAAGCTACCAAGTGTACGGAGCAACTAGGGTGGGTGGGGATTCCCCTCCTCCTGGCTCATACAAGGGACAGAAGCCCCCTTCCTGGGTGGATTGGGTGATTCTACCATCAGAGCAACGTGAGGTCAGGACTTAAGGTCCCCAGGAGTCCAGAGGTGGGGTCTTCTGGGGAGTAAGCACCCACTCCACCCAGAGGGGGGTCTCCAGGCAGACTGCTTGTTGCTAACAGGCACTCAGCGTGGGGGGCACCTGTTGCTGATGTCCTCTCCACAACTTTCTCTTTCAACTCCCCTCTCTCCCATCTACCCTTTCTTTCCTCCTCTTCTTCCCCATCTGTTCCCTTCTCCCACCTTCACCAGTAACAGTTGCTACTAAGAAGCAGCCAAACGGCACCAAGGTGAGAAGCAGAGCGGCCTAGTGCCTGGAAGTAAAAAGGACCTGGGCTCTAATCCCGGATCCACAACTGGTCTGCTGTGTGACCTTGGGCAAGTCACTTCACTTCTCTGGGCCTCAGTTCTCTCTTCTAATCTAAACTGATTAATTTGTATCTACCCCAGGGCTTCCCCTCTCAGGATGGCACCTCGAGAGTTTCCAGTACACTACCAGTCTCAACTACAGGAGGGAGAGTCAAGCAGGGGCATATCCATTCCATTCCTAGCTTGGCCAGTGGCTAGCGAGTGGAAGACAATCTGCTACAAGTCAAAACTCACCTGTCAGCACAGGTGGCAGCGACATGGGAGAGAGTAGAGGACAGAGACTCAAGTTGACTGCACAGAAGGAGGCAATGGTAAACCACTTGCAGGTTTTTACCAAGAAAACTTTACGGATACACTACCAGTATGATTGCAGATGGAGGTGGGGCATTCTGGGAGAGATGTATGTGTCCATGGCATCACTAGGGGTCAGAGGCGACTCGACAACATAAGACAAGACCCCAGGACTTATAACAGTACTTGGCACATAGTAACTGCTTAACAAGTACCATAATTATTATTCTGTCTGTCACTCCACTGCACCAGTCACAGCATAACATAGTGATGTTATGTGTGGCGGGGGGGACAGCGGGAGACAAAAGTTGTATGGCTCTTGGAGCATCATCATTTTGTACTAAAAGTTGGCTGACCTCTGCACTAGAGCATCCTCAACCTCTCCCCAGAGAGTGAGCTGGTCTCCTTTGTCTACTCAGAATGACAGGAATAACTTGAACACCATTAGAGAGGCCAGGGTGTTTGGTCAGAGTTAGGCCATCCTTCAGAAGGTATGGAGGCACACATTTTTTATGGTATTTGTGAAGCGCTTATTACATGCCAGGCACTGTACTAAGTGCTGGGGGTAGATAGAAGCTAATCAGGTTGGACACTGTCCATTTCCCATACAGGGCTCGCAGTCTTGATCCCCATTTTACAGATGAGGTAACTGAGGTCCAGCAAACTGAAGTGACTTGCCCAAGGTCACACAGCAAATAAGTGGCATTCCCCCCAGCTGGGAGCTGCTGAGTCACCCCCAATAGAGGAATTTGCTTCCCCTTCAACACTTTATTGAAGGCACATCTTCTCCAAGAGGCCTTCCCTGAACTAAGCCCTCCTTTCCTCTTCTCCCACTCCCTTCTGCATCCCCCTGACTTGTTCCCTTTATTCATCCCCTGCCTCCCAGCCCCTCAGCACTTATGTACATATCTGTAATTTATTTATTTATTTATTCATATTAATGTCTGTCTCCCCCTCTAGACTGCAAACTCATTGTGGGCAGGGAATGTGTCCATTTATTGATATATTGTACTCTCCCACACACTTAATACAGAGTTGTGCACACAGTAAGTGCTCAATAAATACAATTGAATGAATGAAAAAGTGGCAGAGTCTGGATTAGAACCCAGGGCCTTCTGACTCCCAGACCCATGCTCTTTCCACTAGGCCATGCTACTTCAGTGTAATTTGCCTGCACTTAGCTCCATCACTGGGTACTTTTCCTCTAATTCCTCTCCCAGGTCACATGGTTTCCTCCTCTGCCTTTGCAAAAGGCAAAAGTGTGTGTCTGCAAGACAACAGTCCCCAAGACTTTCGAAAGTGCACTCTTTTTACTCTTACTTAAAACCAGTGAGTAACATTCCAGATAGAACCAAGAATCAGTCATTAAAAAACTAGTCACACCAGCCTTCCCCTATATGGCACTTTTCTTTTCTTCCCCCTTTTGAAGACCTGTTTGTAATTGCTCTCTCTTTAAAGACAATCTTCCCCAAACTGGACACTGACTTATATTCAAAGATAAATAAGAAT